>NC_140604.1:8656642-9256642 GCF_057381915.1 Diplotaxodon limnothrissa | reverse complement strand
TTTATGAAGTTTTGGTAAAATAAAGAAAAAAAAAACGTCTCTAAAAGGCAAAGATTTCCACTTACCTAGACTGGAATAGGATAATTAATATGATAACATTTAAGAGTGTATCTGGCTGGTGGAACGAGATTAGTTCAGCATTATTTCATGTGTCTGCACAGTGTTAATTACTGTCAGGTGATTGATGGCAATTCAACCCATAAGATGCTTATTGTGTGTCTTGCTTTCTTATGGACACCCACCCTAATTGCTTTCATGAATATGTCATCACTTTTCCTTCTGTATTGCTCCCTCCTCGCTGCTTCTCTTTTTTCCACTCCCAGAGATGTGCAGCAAAGACCTTTTTGTGTGTGTGTGTGTGTGTGTGTGTGTGTGTGTGTGTGTGTGCCCTCAGACAAGTGAAATTTATTTCCCAGACTTGAATGGTGTTGAATTGAAACATGCGACCAGAGGGTTATGAGGTATTAATATACACGGAAGAACGTATCGGGGGTGTCGTAGGAATTTTTCCCTTCAGTCAGCACTGCGTAGGTAGTTCTCACACTCACGGCGGCCCGATATGTGTGAATTCATTTTCCCCAACGCGGAGGAAAACTTCAAAGGCAGGGACGGGAATTTAGCCTTGTGGATTTGAAAAGGGATGAGTCTCTAATCTGGTTAAACTTTGCTTGCTCTGTATATTTTCTCTCTGCCTTTTCGTCCACTTCCACACCCCTCCCACCTAGTGGGGTTTTTCCCCCCTTCAAGTCATGAATACCTGTCGAGCTACTTTCCTTTAAAAAGTGAAAGAAATGATGACTTAATGTTTTTAGCCTGTACGGCGGCGTAAACCAATCTCGGGGCTTACGTCTGCTTGTTTAGGGATTATTTTTCTTTAAGCCTGTCATCTTCCAGCACACTGGCATACAAACTTGCCCTCGCCTTTCGTTCCCACCGCCCTCCTCCTCTGCCCTCACGTGTCACCACTGCGTTAAGCGAGAAAGGATGTTTGTGTTGTGCAGGTCTGCTACTGGAGCAAAATTGACTGTTCTTTTCCCGAAAGCTGATAATCTTGCGTCGTAACATGTAACTTAATGCCTATTGTAGTGAGTCTTGGTGACGCTTTAATGTTTACTGCAACTGAATAATCTTAAGCCTAACATGTATTTGAAGTTCATATTTTTATTCAAATTTCAATTGAGGGTGCAAAACATTAAACTGAAGGCGATTCATCCTTGTGCTGCACCGTCTTTACACGTTACATTCGCTTTGAGGTGTGTGTCATCATTTCAGGTCTTGCTGTAGTCAGCCTCTGGGGAGCTTCTTTCCTTTGTATCAACCCCATGTGGCAGCACCTGAAATATGCATATGTTTCTAAAGCGCTGCAGGGTGCCATTTGAGGGTTATTTGGAGTGCTAGTGATGGCAGGCCAGAGTGCTGGAGACTTATTCCCTGAATATTTGATGGTCTTAATAAGCAGGAAAACTACAGGACTAAGCACTTTGTTGGTTTGCTCTACACATGGTGTGTGTGAGAAATAATGGACGGGGGGAAAAGATTAAATATTGAAAGCTGTGTGAGAACTCTGGCATACGAGGAGGAAGGTTTGTGCAAGTACAATGCTGCCTTCAGTCAATCATTAAAAAGAAGTTACAAGTAAAGGTCACATTATGAAGGGGTCCAGATTAAAAGACGCAAATGCAGAACACAGGAGAAGTGTTAGAAGAAGACAAGCAAACCTCAAAGCAAATGCCCAAGATGGCAAACAAGGTTGGTGAGAAGACTGTAAACAAAACACACTGCTCAAAAAAGTTAACACTTGAAAACACATCAGATCTCAATGGGAAAAAGTCATGTTGGATATCTTCACTATTACGGACTGGGTAATGTTTTAGGAATAAAAGGACGCCATATCATTTGATGGGAATTTTATCAACCTGCAGTGAAATTGGGTCTGAAAATGGGTCCAAGGATTTCATTCTACCTATCTTATAGAGGTTTGCATGTCCTTCCGTGGACATGTATCGCCAGACCATCACTGACCCACCACCAAACCAGTCATGCTGAATGATGTTGCAGGCAGCATAATGTTCTCCACAGCTTCTCCAGATCCTTTCATGTCTGTCACTCAGGGTGAACCTGCTCCCGTCTGTGAAAAGCACAGGGCTCCAGTGGTGGACCTGCTAATTCTGCTATTTTATTGCAAATGCCAATCAGGCTCCATAGTGCCAAACAGTGAGCACTTGGCCCAATAGAGGATATCGGACCCTCAGGACAACCTGATGAAGTGTGTTTCTGTGTTTAGTCACGGACATCTGCCTCCAGCTGGAGGTCATTTTGTAACTCTGGCAGTGCTCATCCTCTTTCTCCACACACAAAATAGGTGTCACCTCATGCTACTAGTAGTGACACTGACTGTAGCCAAATGCAAACCTAGTAGAAAAACAGTCAGAAGACATGAGGAGGGAAAAAATGTCTGTGGCATCCAGTTATAAAACAATTTCTGTTTTGCGGGTTGCGTCATTTTTGGGAGTTTGGCACCAGTGCAGTTTTCAGTGGCTGTAGCTCAGGAGATACTACTAATTGGAAGGTTGACGGTTCGATCCCTCGCCTGCCAACCTGTTGCTTTCTGATGCATCGACTGGAGTATGAATGTGTGCGAATGTTAGCTAGGAAGCATAGAAATAAAAGTTCTTGTGATTGGTCAGGTAGAGTGGAAAAGCGCCAAATAGAAACCAGTTCATTTACCAGTCAGAAAACATTTTAAAATATTTTTCATTTTTAATTAGTAATAACTGTATTTTATAACGATATAATAACTAGGTAGCCCGTTTTCATTTATTTTGGGATAGTTTTGTTTCTGTGTTTAGTTTCTGTGTCAGTGTGTAACCTACAGTAGATTGGCGGTAAGCACCCCCCCCAGCCCCACAAGCAGAAACAAAAGTATTATCCTGCTGTGGACACTGGCAGCAGCAGACAGTAAAACGGATTTTAGCCACTAGAAATCAATAGCGTTTTAAGTGTACACTCTTTACAACAAGAAAATGAAGCCATTACCCTCCGCCAGACTCCATTAATAATTTTGCTTAACAAAACATGGGAGTTGTTCATCTAATGCTTCAGCTAATTTGTTTTATTGTGTGTCTTTGGACTTTGAATGGGTTAGCTCAGATCCAAGCCCAAAACCATGACACATGTTCTCTTAGAGGAGTGCATTAAGGCAAATGAGAAAACGAAGACACCGATTCAGCAGCGAAAGATGCGTCATTGGTGTATTAAGATCTGTTTGCATGCCAATACATGATCAAAAAGTGTACACTGTGATGGATGCATGCGGGATTCATGACTAAATGAGCATGTCAAGTGAGGTGAACGGTAGATGGACAGGTGGATGGATAGATGGTTGGCGCGTGGATGAGGGATGGTGCCTCGTAGCTATTACTCAACAAGTTTCGAGTCCTTGGAGTTTCTGGTGGAGTAAGTGGCTTTCACAGTTTCCACCACTACTGTACCCGTAATAACTTTGCGCCCCTGGTGCCCTTGCAATAAAATGATGATAAATGATAGGGAGGGGAGATGAAACCTGGTCTGTTTGTGTGGGTGTGGGGGTGTGTGGTGTTGTGCTATCAGAGGCAGTATATATGACTTACCGCAGTCATTGCATAACAACGCGGCATCCATTCATTTATCATTTTGAATAATGCACTGAGCAAAGTGTTAATCTTTCCCTCGTTCATCTCATAACAAATATGCGAAGTTTTCACGGAGCGACATCCACACGCACACATCCAACTGCAGGAGACAAATGTGCCTATTCTTTAAGCTGTAAGCAGTACTTGTTAGATTCACATTGAATTTTACCATTTGGATGTGATGTGAATGGAACGGGGGGGAAGTAAGACAAATGAATAAATAACCTCTCCTCTAAGGGGAGACTTTTTAGCTACAGCAATAAATATTCACAGCAGGTTGCAGGCTGGCACGACTTTGGATGTGCTCTTTAATTGAAGGTGTGGATTGAGCGGATGGGGGGGCTGCCGCCGGTTGACTCGTGTCAGGCGTCCCTTCCACTGGGCTGTAAAAAAGCTGCCGTGGCAGATATGGATTAGCGTCAGAGCATTGCAGTGCAGGTATTACATGTTTTCACTGGCACTGCGAGTGCTGCCCCGTGACTTCTAATAACCTCTGTTGTCTTGTGTCTTCGGAGCACCACTTTGTGAGCGCTTGGGACGGCTGTTTTGTACCAGTGCCACTCCTAATGCCCGGGCTTCATGACAGATCAGAGGTGCTGGGGTGCGTGGGTGGGTAGAAGGATGTATCTGGGAGTTTTGGGAGGGAGGGGGGGTTTGGTTGTCAAAACAGCTCCTCGTTCCCTCCTCAGCCGCTTCCTTTCCATCTCTTCTTCTTCTTCTTCTTCTCCACCTTGCTGCCAAAAGCTGGATAGAGATCAAAGGAGGCCAACATGAAAGGCTTCCCTGAGATTCTGTTTTTTTTTCTTTTCTCGGTGCCCTGTCTCAGTGCTCTCTGTGTTATAGATATGGAAATTCCAAATACATCTTCTACCCAGACTGCAGAGAATGCCCGGCTTCATCCGACTCCTCTCTTTTCTTTCCCTTCTCCTATCCTCTGCCTCGTCTCGCCCCCTTCATCATCATGTCTCGCCATCCCCTGCTCTTGCCTCTCTCCAGCAGCCCTCAGGCATCCAGGTAGATAGCGGTTGATTGGCAGCTGCTGTGACAGTCAGTGGAACCAGCTGAGAGTGGATGAGTGTCAGCCTTGCTCCGGGGGCTTAAGGTAGCGGCAGTGTTGTAGCTCCCTACTGGAGAGAGAGAGAGGCCCATGAAATAAGACTCAGTTCAGTTCTTTTCTTTCCCTCGCTTCTGTCAACTGAAGCAGGTAGGAGCTAAATAGGTTTTTCAAATCGCTCCAGAGTTTATCCTGAGACTGGAAACTGGAACATTTCTTCAACTCACATCCTGTAATGTGCTCGCCTTCTCTCGTTCCTCTCTCCCTACCCTTTTGGTTATCATATAAAAGTCTGTTTTATGATAGGTTATAGCATCTTGTTTTTCAGGGGCTTTTTAAAATTCTTCTCCAGCCTCCCTCCTTCTTCCCTCCTATCTGTTCTGAATCCTCAGCCTCAGCTGTCATGCCACTTGACAATTAGCCATGCTGTTCCCGTCTGTGCTTCATCGCTAAAAAACTTTTTCCTCTTATTTTTTAAACTTCTGAATGCAACTCCATGGCCGCTGTACGGCAGCCACAGGGGGGAAAGTGTGAGAATAAAAAAAAAAGAAAAGTGAAAAGTGAAATCGTCTCAGTTCTAAAGTGGCTGTGACCAATTCCCAGATGGAGGGAAAGCGTTTTTGTGATGGCTTTCAGTGTGTTGCCGCTTGAGCTCTGTCCCGTCAACAGCAAGAATTGCGTCAGCTTTCCCTCTGGCCAAGTGTGTCCCATTCTCCACAGCACAGACAGAGGACACGGTGGCGCTGGAAAGGCCTCGCGCAGCGGGAGGAAGGCGAGGACTCTTTATTGGGTACTCCAAAGACACTTTGTACTGATGATAACCGTGTAAGTCAAACAAAAGCTCAGGTTAGGCCGTTTGCCAGCTCATTTTTCTACCTTTCGATTGTAGTTTTTTTTTGGGTCACAGCTCAAACAGCTGACTACAAGCAATTCTTGACCTTTCTGGAAAAGAAATGAGAGTTGCAGCCTTGCAGGTAAACACAATGCAGAAAGTACAGTTAAAAAAAACCAATCGTCTTATTGTGGTATTATGACCATCGCTGCTAAAGACTTAAATTAAACACAGATAGCTGTGCAAGCTGCATCCGTCTGAGGTCAGATAGTTGAAAAAGCCGTTTTTAAAGGAAGCTGTACTCTACTTATAGAAGAATTAATGGAACATAGTATCAGTGAATAGATCAGCTCAACAACGGACACGGCAAAAAGCAAAAGATGTGTCTGCTAGTTTGGGAATCAGCCAGTTCTTGCATTTTCTTTTTTTCTTCTTCTTGGCTTTATAAGTTGGACGACCTACAGCAGTTTGATGCTTCTGCCCTCAGCTTGTGTACGAAAAAGAACTTTACATGTCTTCTTGGGTAGAAGGGAGGAACGAGCACTTTCAAGAGCCCATAAATATTGAATGCGGGATAAATGCGGACCCATTTGATTATGAAACGGAGAGTGTGTGAATGAGTTTAGTTGTACGTGTCTGATACCAGCAGAGTGCTCTCTAGAGTGTCTGGTGAAAGACTGTGCGTCACTGCAAAGTGGACCTAATTAGGGGGATTTGGGGTGTATTTAAAAATGAATCATACTTCTCCACAACACCAACAACAGTATTCACCACTTCTCTCAAATGGGCAGCTGGCAGGGAGATGGCTTGCTGGATCGCTAAATGCTCCCAGAAACATATGAATGGGAGGCTTGATTGCTTTGTCGCTAATGAGTCATGCAGTCGCGCATACTGTACGCTGGGGCGGCGCAAATGCCGCTGGAGACGGCCCTTCTACTTTTGTTTGTGTTCACAGCTGCCTCTGGTCCTTCGCATAGCTGGCCTGCTCATCATTAACACTTCAAAAAAGGAGCCGGCGGAGCAGAATTTTAAACAATTCATTCAAAGAAGCCCCCCCTAAAAATAGTCTCAGATTGCAGGAATGGCACACTGATCAATATTTATCCTTGTTTTTGCCTATTAACTGTGTTTGCAGTTCAACACAAAGCAAAGCAGCTTTTCTTGCCTGCTTAATAATCACACTTCCCAGTGAGCAAACCTGCACGATATTACCTCCTCAAACTGCCTGATTTGTAATATTGAGGCCTTTTCTCTTTCTTTTCCCCCCCCCCTTTCTGATTGCCTCTCTTTTGCACTAAGTAAATTTGTGATAAACCCTTACAACCTCAGAAATGTAATTTCAGCATCGAAATGGAACACGATTAGAGCGAAATGGGAGAAATCCTTTGGTGATGGAGTGTGTCTCAGGAATGGCATTGGGATGCAAGGAAACAGAGAGAGGGGAAGGGGAAAAAAATACCCTAAACAAAACAGTTTGCTTTAATTGTGTGGTGAATTACAGCAACAGTAAACCACATGGGCATACTCACCGAGAGCCATAAATTCAGACACAAACACATGCACGCTTGAGCATCATCCTCTGCATATGAATGAATTAAATCACAAAGAAGAGCAGGGGCTTCTAAACTTGTTTATATGCAGATTTTCCTGCACTTGAGGTGATGAAAAACAGCAAATACACAGAAAAACGCTTGTGCTATTTTTACCTTCAGACAAATGCGATATGGGATACACAATAGCTGTTTGCTCCCTCCACGTTCACAGCTTTCCATTACACAGACCTGGAGGAAGCACAAGACATAAAAGGGAGTCATCTTATGTCTGTAATATACATGCTATTGTTCCTGTATTGCACGATCTCTATCGCTCTGCCGCTGCCTGATTGCTCTGTCTCGATGGATTGAGAGGTTAATCTCCTTCAGAGAGGTTTATTAACAGGTTGTGCTGGCAATGAAAGCAACTTGGCATTGGTACCTTCACTCCAAGACTACAGCTTGTGCAGCATTTTGGGGATCTTTCATCTCTTTCATCTCTCTCTCCTTGTGCATCCCTCTCAGTCCACGAGTATTAAGTAAAGCTTTGACACATGTGGTGAGTTGGCAATGGCCAGTCTGATTTTTTTTTCCAGCTGATTGTCTTTTTTACTTTAACCTAAATGAGGTCTTTTTCTTGCTCTTTGTTGGCTGTAGTAATCAGTGGTGTGTGTTAGACTCAGATAATTATGGGATGCTATGAGGAGTTCTTCCTATCTGGCCTGGGAAATGTGGCAACGTATCACCTATGTTAGAATGGAGCAGCTGCTCGCTGTGGGAGCCTAACTTGGCAACCCTGAGCACCTCATGCTCCATGACTGCAGATGTTGCAAGATTAAACTGTAGAGAAAGTGAGTGTATGCATATCTGTGAATGGGGACAAAAGTAGTAGATTAGCTGAATAAAAAGCGTGCTCACATGGTGGCAGTTTGGCAGTTTTATTTACTCTTTTAACATTTAGACATCTAGACATCTATTTATCTAGACATTGATATCTAGATAGATAGATATTAGACATCTATCTATCTAGAAATCTATCTATCTGGACATGCATCTATCTATCTATCTAAACATCTAGACCTCTATCAATCTATCTAGCCATCTAGACATGATTTTAGACATCCATCTGGACATACATCTATCTCCACATCTACCATCTATCTCTCTGTCTGTCTACACATCTACCAAGCCATTGGCACCATCTATTTGTTCGTTTTTTTCTTCAAAGCACATGCTAACATACAAATACTTCCTTCTCCTCTCCGTCTAGCTGGTTGCAATATATGAAGAGCAGGATCCTCACAATGGAGGCGACGGTACCAGTGCCAGTTCCACAGGTACACAAAGCCCAGAACCCTTCGCCAGTGAGATGAATTCAGCATCAGCCTTCCAGCCCTACCAGGCCAGTAGTGAGATTGAAGTCACCCCATCTGCTCTGCTATCCAGTGAGTCTAGCATCAACATTTACATCACCACTAATTGTTATTGTCACCTGTCTTTATTCTTGATTCATTCATAACTGTTTAAAAAAATGCACAGTTCTCAGGTCTACTTGACCAGTGAAATGTTCTTGAGCTGTAGACTGGAATATTTGGAAGCGTGAAGTCAATTTTCTGCCTTGAAGCAAAAGGTAGTTGGCATTGTTGAGTGGTACAGTATAAAAAAGAGAAAGTAGCCTTCTGATGCAAAGAAGAGAAAAATTATCATCAGTGTGACTAGTACCTTGAGGCCTGTGCTGTGCTTTTGTAAGAACGAGCAGGAAATGTATGCCACTAGCAGACATTCAAAATGCAAAGCTTTAAAGGTCAGGCACATGAAAGCTGACGTCTGAAAGCTAAAAGTTACTTGGGAAGCCAAGCATAACAAAAGGTAATAATTTCAGACCGTGGTCTGCACTGATGCTTACATTCAGCTCCTTGGGTATCTGCTTATTTTGTGGTGTGAAATTCAGCTACTAAATTATAGCCCCCAAAAATCTGTGTTGCTTAGGTAATGCTATGCTTTGTTGTTCTGAATCACCTTGGCTGACACAGTGTTGATAAAGGTGACCACAGGTTGTCAAAACACATCCATTCAGTTCTGGATTGGAGTAATGTGAGCAATGTTATTAATTTGTTTGTAACAGGGCTGTGAGATCCTGACTCAAACAGATGTGAAAAAAGTAAACTTTTTCTAACTGACACCAATCTGACCACAGTGTGAATATACTTGACATGCTTCAGGTGTATTATTCAGAGTTGAGTGTCTGTCGAGACTTCGAAAGGTGTCCTGGGAATGTCATTGCCCTAAGTTAGACAGACAGGTAGAAACCGAGACAACGGAAGGAACTGAGACGCAGTGGGTTACTTGGTCACGCATGAGCAAAAGCACACATGCCAGAGCAAGATGGACGTGCACGCACTCACACGTGGCACACACAATCAGGAAATGGCAACGCTCAAGTCGGTGAGTCGGTGAGCTTGATGCGGAGCTGTCTTAAACTTCAAAGGACATCTAAGACGTTCAAAGCCAAAGCGCACATATAGGCGCCGGCTGACACAGTCGTGCACATGAATGAACAGTTGACTTTACTCTTCTGCTCTGACACAAAAGCTCGTTCCAACCTGATAGAATGTGAAGATTTATGGAAATGACGTGAGAATGGTGGCAGTCTGAAAGTGAACCAGAGGCACAGCGTGGAAAAAGCAGGTGCGTGTGATGCTGTCTGACCTGCTGTCAAAAAGCTTCACACAAACCACCACGATTTTACCCTAACTCATTTATAGCTTTAAACACTGTTTGTGTGTTGAAAGAGCGACTTAAAATTAGCACATTCAGATCAAACTGCTCAATTAAGTGTAATTTAAATCATGTGAATCCATGGCAATAAAACTAAAGTGAAACGTATCACTTGTTTACATTTTATTTAATAGAAAAAAAGACTACTGTCCTCATTCATATACACTGATTAGTGTGTAATTACATCTTTAAACAAACTAAAGCATTCCCACAACTTAAAATGAATCCATTAAAAATTAATGGGAGCAGATGTCTGTTTGTGGAAGCCTCACGTTGCACCGCTATCTTAAATACAGCGACTGAGATGGACATCGCTGTTCTGCCTAATCGTGTTTTATGTCTGACTGAGATAGTTAGAGATTATTTTTATTTAATTAACCTTGAGTATCAGTGTAATATATCAATCTTTCAGTGGAAACACTATATGAAAAGAAATGGACAAAATTTCAGGCCACCTGTATGTAATTTTAGGTCATCTAATATCTCAAATAATGATTGAAAACGCAGCGTTCAGGATGATTGAAAATGCATCGAGGCACTTACAGTTGGTAGCCTAGCCATCAAAGTTCCTGCATTTGAAAAAGTATTATCTCCTGAACATTTTTTTAAGAGAAAAATTTTAGAACTTTATTTAAACCCTCTCAGTGTTGCAGAGTGGTTGTAGATTGCTCTGTTTCTTTACAGTAGATACAAACTATAGAATTTGACTGTAACTATACTATAACGTGTAGTCATTATGCAGTGTAATTTTATTGAGTGTTCATGGTGGATGGTGGGGTGTGGACCTTATTTCTGCCCTCCAAAGCCTTGCATGTGAATTACACAGAAGACAGAGTGTTTTCTCAGTGTTGTTCTATATCTGATACGGAGCTCTTACCCTCTTTATCTCATGGAAAAACCTTTTAGATATTATTGTTGAACAGAATCATAAAGTAATGAATTAAACTGTGAAGACCTGTTTGACCTTCTGCTGATTTTTTTCATAGATACTAGCCACACTTTTTCTTATTTGGATGTCACGGTGATGAGTTTGTGAAAGCTTTCTTCGCCTACGCAAACTTTCAGTTCAATTCAATTTTATTTATATAGCGCCAAATCGCAACAACAGTCGCCTCAAGGCGCTTCATATTGTACAGTCGATACAGAGAAAAACCCAACAATCATATGACCCCCTATGAGCAAGCACTTTGACGACAGTGGGAAGGAAAAACTCCCTTTGAACAGGAAGAAACCTCCGGCAGAACCAGGCTCAGGGAGGGGCGGGGCCATCTGCTGCGACTGGTTGGGGTGAGAGAAGGAAGACAGGATAAAGACATGCTGTGGAAGAGAGACAGAGGTTAATAACAGATATGATTCAATGCAGAGAGGTCTATTAATACATACTGAGTGAGAAAGGTGACTGGAAAGGAAAAACTCAATGCATCATGGGAATCTCCCGGCAGCCTACGTCTATTGCAGCATAACTAAGGGAGGATTCAGGGTCACCTGGTCCAGCCCTAACTATATGCTTTAGCAAAAAGGAAAGTTTTAAGCCTAATCTTAAAAGTAGAGATAGTGTCTGTCTTCTGAATCCAAACTGGAAGCTGGTTCCACAGAAGAGGGGCCTGAAAACTGAAGGCTCTGCCTCCCATTCTACTTTTAAATACTCTAGGAACAACAAGTAGGCCTGCAGAGCGAGAGCGAAGTGCTCTAATAGGGTGATATGGTACTACAAGGTCACTAAGATAAGATGGGGCCTGATTATTTAAGACCTTGTATGTGAGGAGCAGGATTTTGAATTCAATTCTGAATTTAACAGGAAGCCAATGAAGAGAAACTAATACAGGAGAAATATGCTCTCTCTTTCTAGTCCCTGTCAGGACTCTTGCTGCAGCGTTTTGGATTAACTGAAGGCAAACATGCTCTAAAGCATGTTTTTTTGCATAAATAGCTAATCTTAGATTGTGGTTAAGCAGAAAAACTGATTCCTGCACATAACGTTTCCTGTAATGAGCCTTACTTCTATGAAGAGCAGTGTTTGGAGAACATGACAAGATGATGAAGAAGGATGGTAGAAAAGAGGTCATCAGGTTGGTGAAGCAAATGACATGTATTGTTTGTTGCAGCGGTGAGGGGACGCTTCACCAAGAAACTGCAAACAGGGTTGTATTACACAGCCTATTAGTTCCTGGGAGATTGTATGTAATGCACATCAACTCTTTTTATATGTTGCTGTCTCAAAACTTGTTTTAAGCGTCAGGCTGACTGGCATCGCATGTACATGGTCAGTGAGATAAACAGACAGCTGATGGTCCCTCCAGAGATGCAGATGAGTGAATTACTGGCAGCATTATTGCAAATCAGGCATCAAAGTGTAGCAGCAGCACCCTTGGCAGCTGTGCTCTGAGGCAGAGAATAATGGCTACTTAAAATCATCATCTTTTAGAGCCATATTGATTGTTTTTTTTTCCCTCCTCCATCTCCCGCAGTCCCAAAACTCTACCTCTCGCTTCACTTTCCGTTCTCCACCCCTCCTCTTGCCACCGCCTCGGGAGCCCATTTTAGATTTCCATGCTAACATGTGCCATGCAGGTCAAACTGTTAATAATTGGATTGGAGATGAGATGTAAATTACAATAATGAATGTAATTTTCCCGTAATTATACGGATGCCGGAGCTGCCTCTGCCTCTACTTCGCACTAAATTCGAATCTTTCAGAAGTAAGAAACTGTCTGAAACTTTAAATTAACACCGGATCTTAATGGCGCTTGCTTCGAAATTGAATGCTCTGTTCTCTGTTACTCAAAGAATTTCACTCCACAGTTCAGTGATTTGAACCAGGAGCTGACTTTGTGTTGCTGGAAGTTTGTCGGCTTTAGTTTTAAACATATGTTTAAAATTATTTTTGAAAGTTTCATATGAATAAACGCACATTCCTCAGTGATGCTAGTGTTGCTACAAATTGGGAGCTAGTGTTTTAATAGCTCTTTAAGGCCAAAGATAATAAAAGTGAGCTATTTTACTAGCAGATGGGTCTTGGTTTGAAGCCAGTTCATGGAGGATGGAAGAATTGATACCATTTACTGGTCATGAGCTCGCCTGACCTAAATCCAATAGAAAACCTCTGAAACATTTCTGCTCGTCTCACGAGGTTGCAGGTCAAACCATCTCATTAGGAGCATGCCTCGATGTTGCATGCAAGCACGTAGGGGTCATTCAAACTACTCAGTATCATTTTTAGTTGTTGCAGTGATGATATCTGCCACATCAGTATTTCCCTTTGATTTTTGGGTGTCTAAATTCAGCCTTTTGTGGCTTTTTGTGGCATTAATTTGTCCCTAACACATTACCCTGTCCACATCAGTATAGATGTCCACCATGGTGTTTTTCCCCATTGAGAGCAGATGTTTTATGAGCTGTGTATCTACAGCTTTAAGGAACTCAAGGGAAACTTAAATGTGTGACTGAAACATGCATTCCTTTGCATTAATCTGACAGCAACTGAATTTTTACCTGAACAGGCAGTTTTGCTGTTTGGGCTTGAGCAACAAGGACGGATCACTTTCAACACCACATGTGTCTGCATGTTTTGTTTTGGATCATTGCAATTCCAATTTGCAATTAGATTAAGATAATTGTCTATGAAGCTGAAATCTGAACACACACACACACACGGACATCCAGTTTGTGTTTCTTCCTTGACTTGAACTTGACTTTACTGTGTTTTTTATTTTTAGGTTTTTATAGAAAGTCCACAGCACTTGTTTAGGACACACAATCAGGAAATGGGAGAAGCTCAAGTGTTATTGACAGTGGTTAAAAGTACACTGACATTGATGCGGAGTGGCTTTAAAAGGCTAACAAAAAGATCACAGTGATTGCACTGATCCATTACAAAACTGGCATTATTTTTTGTTCAGCTCAAAGTGAAAAATCTATGGATAACTTTTTCTTTTCCATTTCCACTCTGACCACTTTACAACTTTCAACCCCCCTGCCAAGTCAGACTTGCAGTGTAATGACAAATTGTCCATTCCTCGACCGACCCGCTCCTCTGCTGAATCTTTTGAATCTCTGCCCGTCTTGGTCCTCGAGGCTCTGCAGCGACAGGGTTGCCTGGATGCCATTAGAGAAATTGCTCGTGGATGGAGGTGGGGGGGTTGACACCTTCAAAGAGGAGTGCTTTCATCTAATCAATTTGGCTTAGTGGCCTGCCATTGAGGAGGCTCCCTGCCACCAGCCAAGGCCATGTAAAAGTCACAGCAGAGAGGGGGACACTCCGTGACACAAAACACTGGATCTCCATCTTAGATTTAAGGCTTAAGAAGTGGCCTGCGCCCTCTGTCACGGGGGCCCTCCCAGTGGGTTTGGGTGAATTCCAAAGGCTGTGATTGCCCATTATAGATAAACTACCAGGTTTAAGTTTGGGACCCTGTGCAGCTCGGTGTGATACGAGGAACAGATACTTATCTCTGTTATCTGCCTTCTTTCTCTCCAACTCTCTCCGCACCACAGCCACCTTCAATCTCTCACCTCAGTGGTGAGCAGGTGACGCAGTGCGATCTTGGGACTTTGATATCAGAAGAATCGCAGTGTGCGTCAGCTGACTGCTCCTGTCAGGTGGTTAACCCAGCTCACGTCATCTTCGTCTGCTGATTTCAATCCTGCAGAGGAAAATGTTTGAGCTTTAGCTTACATAGAGCAAAAATAGGATCTAAACTATTTTTTAGTAGTGACTGATGACAACTTTTTTAAATATTTTAGTTTCATTGAACGTATTTTGAGATACGGGCAAAAAAAGGGAAAATGTCTTCAAGGACAGTAGTACGACATGCTAGCTCACCTACGCCTCCCAACTCAGGTCATGTTTATTTTCCTTTAACAAAACCCTTTAACTTTTAAATCAGAGTCCCTTGAAAATTATTAAACCTAACCCATTCATACTATATTTGTATGAATGAATGGATTTCTGCTTCTTTGTATGTGCCTTTGTAAATCCCTTTTGTTTTGTTTTTCACTGTAATGGGTTTAAATTGTACTCAACATCACAGAGACATGAAGGATGTGTATATAACAACTAGTTTACACTTCCAAACCAAAAGTCTGTGTTCTGTCGTCTATAGAAGTCATTTGATCCTGCATTTAAAAAAACCCATAATGCCACTGATTTTGCTAAATAAAGTATAGCATGCTACATGATGATGATGATAATAGCAGGACTTTTTAGATCATTTAAGATAGTTTCACTGTATATTCTCCCCAAGGCATATTAGAAATACTTGGAAGCTTTTGGGAGAAGAGTTCATACAGGTTGCAAATACATGGAAAACATCATTTTTCATACTTTCCCGTGGCTGTAATGTTAAATTCATTATTTGAGCTGTGTTGAAGTTGCAGCTCATATGGCATCCATAAGCATGGTTTTCATTGCAAACTCACATTATGCAATCATCTTCTTTGTCATTTCAGTCGAGCTTTGGTGACTCATGATGAGAGGCACCTTCCAACCTCAGACTGCGTGTCATATTACCAGTGCTTCTTCTATAGTCGTTTCTTATTTAGCAGGCATATAACTACTGAATAACAAAGATGGAATTAGACAGGGCAGCGAGATGAAAACTTCTGATCCTGTGGGTGTTGCAGAGAAAGATGTTTTGTGCACAGACTGTTCATATGGAGAAAAAAAATGAGTAGCTAATGATGTATGAGCTGGGCATCTGGGTAATGTAATTAGATGAGGGCTACAAGAAAATGGGCTACAAGGTGTTATAGCAACAAAAGAAAGTGCTTATATCCCTCTCCAGCACTTAGTTCTGTAGCTGGTTTCTGCTCAAAGGAAACTGTGGGGAATAATAAATGTAAGAAACACAGTCAATCCCTCACTGAATTTTATCATTACAGGCAATGAAATTGTTAAGAAACAACCCATAATTTCTCATCCGGAGAGCTCGAATTTTCTGTTTGTTTCTTTTTTTCTCTCTTTTATATATTACTCCTGGAAGAGGTGGTGAAATAGCCTTTTTTAAGGCTCTCTGTTTCTCTCTCATCCTCTGCAGTGCTATAACATGATCCATCATCTTGACATTTGTCATGACAGGCTTACCCTCTCCACTAACACTGAACAAGAACAACATTTATTCAGCTCTGATTCAACAAAACATTAATACAGCCAGAGCTATATTCTTGTTGTCCAGCCCCTGCTTTACAAATGTCTGTTTGAGGAAATCACCAGTGTTACAATCGAGTTATCTGTATTAATTCCCCAAATTCCTGCAAAGGAAAAGCATTTATTGATGGGATGTAAGATGTGGTAATATAATCATTTTTCTAAGTTCATGCTGCCAAGTAGATCTATGAAGACCAGCACTGACAAAAACACTTGATAGCAAGTCTGAGAACCCTAAATAAGAATGACAATTTTTTTTTTATTAAGTACAAAAATAAGCAAATATTTTTGGATTTTTTTCCCCGACTTCCGGGCTTTGCATGCAAATGTATGTTTGTGTCTGCATCACCTATCATAGATCTACTCAACCTTGCTTTGGCGGCGGTCCACTCCAGCTGTGCATAACACCTCTCAGCGTAGATTCCGAGCTGAGTACACACTCAGCGGAGAGGATGTTGGGATAGCAAGCTCATCATTAGCAAGCTGAAAGCACTTTTAAGCCCGTTGGTCCTTAGGAGACTCTGAACTGCCTCTCCCTACCTGCGTTAGTGGAGAGGCTATTAGTTATGTCAACTCTTAATCATACTCACGCTCGCAGTGTGGAGAGGGAGAGCGATGGAGCGCCCAAGGTGGGTCTTTAAACTGCTGAGGAGTGGGCGTTCTGTTTCACAGTCGCTGAGAATATAGTCATAAAAATGCTCATATGTTTCTAATATCATCCAGAGCTTATTATGGCTAATTATTACAACAATTATTGCAACGCTAAATGGGGAAGACAGTGTTTTGGTAATGAAGTGTGAAGTGCTCAGAGTGGTAAAAGTCTCCACTCAGCACTGCTGGGAAGGCGCTACCAGTTCGATTCCTATTATTACTTCTGCTAGGATCCCAGTAAAGCCTTAGCAAGACAGCTGAATCATGTGGAGATGTGTCTGTGTGTGAGTTTGTTGACTGCTTTATTGCTTCCTGAGCTGGGCTGAGAGATGTCCTGCAGGTCACTTGTGTCACACTTAAAGCAACAGAGACACGCAGAGGTCTTCACCGAGCAAGTCATTTACACTTTGTGACATGCAAAAATGGATAAAACAGTAAATGGCCATAACCTCATGACAGACAGCAAGAGGAGGGAGTTTGTTTGTTTGTTTGCGCTGACCTCGGTGTCATCTCAGCACCAGAAGGACATTCAGCAGTCTCGTTTCTGCCTGTTGTAGCTGAAATATGGCATCTTCGTGCAGGCTCAGTATGCAGTTTGTTTTTTTCTGTTTTTTGAACGCGGACATATTTATGGAGTTTTAAGAAAAACCTGTGATTGATTTCACCCAAGACAAAGGCACTGTGTTCGGAACATCTGTTTTTCCCCCTTACTTTTTGACCACTGGGATGGCTTCTGTTGCCAAGTTACAATCCCATTTTTTAAATGATCAAAATAATTCAATAAACCAAACCAGAGGTTTAGGTCTTCAGTAGTTAGCCTCTGTGCCATTAATTAAAACAGATCTCTTCTTTTTGCTTCCAGATTCTTCAGCTCAGTTCTCATTCTTACTTTAAGGAGAATAACCGCGAGCATCTTACTTCAGTTTCCTGGCTCAGCTGTATATGAGAAACAGATTTTTTAACGTCTTTCAGATTCCATTGAAACACAACGAAACATGGAGCTCATTATTACACATCCTCTTCTTATATGTGGTGGTAAACTTGCAGTGTTTCTCTTTATCAGTACAAAAATGTGGAGCCTTTAAATGCGGTGGAGCGATGAGTAGCAAGAAGATCCTGGGTTTGAATCCAGTGTCTGGCCGGGTGTGCGTGGGTTCTCTGTGGGTACTCTGGCTTTCTCCCACGGTTCAAATACATGCAGTTAGTAGGGTTAGGTTAATGGATGATTTTAAATTGCAGATAAGGGTGAATGATTGCCTGTTTCTCATTGTTAGCCCTGCAATAGATTGGCCAGGGTGTACCCCACCTCTCGCCCGATGGCAGCTGGAATAGGCTCCAGCCCCCTGTGACGTGTGAAGAATATAAATGGATGGAACATTTAAACAAAGAAAGCAAATTAAAAAGAAAAAACTATATTTTTAGTCCTAATCCAAGAACATCACTGCATGGTAATTATAATGATTATACTTCAGAATAATTAGCATAATTACTTGAGCTTTCATTTCTTTTCATATTCAAAACATTTCAAAGAATTGCTTTAACTACAAATACAAAATGACACACAGGAAAAAAACTGTTTTGTTCGTTAGTCAGTGAGAACCTGTGGGCTTCATTTACATTGTGTCTGTGCTGTATGTTAAAAAAGGGTCACAGATGGCCAAGAGCAATACCTCCTGCTCCTCTGACTCACTAAGTCACTAAAGGGTTATGGGGTGTTTAGCATCCCTTTGTCTCCCGGCTCTTCGTCCCAGCGGACCTCCCCACAGCTCCTCCACCCAGCTCATTAGCCCTTTTCTAAGAGCCTCCCATCCCTTTCTGTTTCATTGTCTTCCGCAGGGAGGTCACCTGTGAAATGTGTCCGCTTCAAATCGCACACCAGGGAAGCATTTACATGCATGTGTAGCCACATGTGGGTGGAAAGAAAACATACATGTTTACACACATCTCATGC
This sequence comes from Diplotaxodon limnothrissa, assembly GCF_057381915.1. Taxonomy (NCBI): domain Eukaryota; kingdom Metazoa; phylum Chordata; class Actinopteri; order Cichliformes; family Cichlidae; genus Diplotaxodon; species Diplotaxodon limnothrissa. The sequence continues at coordinate 9,238,028 of NC_140604.1, read as the reverse complement.
AGACAGACATTCATGAACACATGCTAATGTGTGACACGAGATCGTTGATGTGTGCTTCAGCGCGGGACGGAATAATTGTTTTGCAGGTTAACGCCACGACAAGCGAGCAGACGCACACCCACAGATATTAAACTTTGATTCTAACGAGTCACTTTGTGTCAGTTTTTAAGAGCACGTCTGTCACGGACAAATCTTTTTTCAAATACAGAGAATGTATCACTCTTGGAAAATAGGGCAAGTTAATTTCAGCTGATAGCAGCTGAAATGATCTCACCATGAGGCTGTGCTGGATAAATTGAAAGTGCAGAATTTTTTTTCTTCTTTTCTTGCCGCATACCCCGTCTCACAGAAATAGAGGCTAAATAACACACAGTGCAGTAAAACTCACTCCAGCTAGAGTGTGGCACAATAGAAAGATGTTGTGTGAAGTTTTCCGGGTCCTAGCCTGCTTGTGGGACAGGGATCCAGAGTTCAGCCGCTCAATGCTCGCTGTCCTCCCGTTTCCCAGAATACTCCTCTGCCACCTTCCCATCTCCTTGGCTCACGTTCACGACTCTGATCAAAGCAGAACATTTGTGCATACCCGTGGTTTCATTTTGAAGCCATTTAAATATTACGGTCAAGTTCATTTGAGAATGTGCAGCAGCTACCCATGGCGCAGACTCCCTGTGCGGTCCATTCAGCTGTTAAGAAACCACATGCTGATATTTCCAAAAGAATTCATGGTCGGGAATGTTTGCATACAAGAATGCAGCTGCTTCCTCTCTTATGTTATAGACTTGAACTGTGAATTATTAAAGGTACATTGTTTAAAATCTCACAACTAAGTGTCTGTACATTGCAGATTCAGTCAACTGAATTCTGTTTTCTTACTCCGCCCAATTCAAGTACATAATTCTAGCTGCGATGGTCGTTCATCTGTAGTGATTGTTACCTGACAGGCTACAGCTGGGCTGTAAAACTTTATGAAATGAGTCTTAAATGAGCTGATGAGTTAGTGAAGATCACTTCTGTCCATTGAGAGGAAATTCTGAGGTGAGTTTTTGAGGATATGCTGAACTTTTGTATTGGTAAGCGGGGCTATTTTTATTAGCTGCTGTTAAGATAAGATAAGATAAGATAGAACTTTATTAATCCCTCGGGTGGGTTCCTCTGGGAAATTCGACTTCCAAAAAGCACAGCAACGACCGAAGTTACAGTTACAGAATTGTTATATATATATATATATATATATATATATATATATATACACACACACACACACACACACACACACACACACACACACACACACACACACACACACACACACACACATATAAATACAGAGACAAATATAAATAAAATATACAAAGGGGATAAATAGAATAAATAGGAATAAAAAATAAAAATACAAGTGAATTGCACATTTCAAGTATTGAGTCTATTGCACTGTTGACTATTTACAAAAAGTATTGCACAAGGTATTGTACAGTGAGGTGAAGAGGCACTACAGCTTAGTTGTTCCCCCCTCCTTTGTCCTCCTGTTTCCCCTCCCTCTCCCCTCCAGAGAGGAGTTAAACAGTTTGATGGCGTGTGGGACAAAGGAGTTTTTAGCCAGTGTAATTGAAATTTTCTTTGAAGTGGAACATTTTTGGACTCAGATACTTGGTGAATAGACTCTGATGACATTCTCACATCATATGAACCTATTTGGGGGGGCAAGTGGGATTTTTTAGGACACTCAAGCCAACATTAGATGAGTGTTTCCCAACCTTTTGAAGCCATGGTACATATTTCACATTAGAAAAGTCACACGGCACACCACCAACAAAAATCTCACAGGAAGCATATTGATCATTTTTCAACGGCACCAGGTATAGTGGAATTGACTCGGTTTGTCCCCAGTATGCCTTTTTGCTTTCTTTGACCACTACTCTTGCTAGGACCTTCATCTGAGTCAGAACTTTCTCCAGGACCCAGGTCAGATTGAATACTATTTTTTTCTTTTCAAATATTTATCTATTGCTATTATGTGCTGTGTCGTCTCACAGCATGACTATTATGTAATTTCTTCTTCTGTTTTACTAGCAGTTGGGAACCCATTTACTTAGAGCAGTTAGTTGCACTGCCCTCTAGGGGAAGAGAATGTAATTGTTCTGCCCGTTACCCACGGCGATCGCTTGGAGTACTAATCAGGTGGAGCCAGATAATCTTCCACGGCACACCTGATCATTTCACAGTGGTTGGGAAACACTGCATTAGATGACATAATGTTAGCATATAACAAGCTTTTGCTGTTCAGCCAACACACCAGCTGTACGTAGATGGAAGAATCATGTGTTCAATCTGCTGACTTTAAGTAATTGTGACTAATAATAATATTGAATTGATGGCTATACCCATGTATTTTTAATGGATTATGTTTATGATGTATTAATTTGTTTATAATTACAAACTAATCAATGTATGTTCATGAGTACAACATTCTTTTTTTTTCTATTAAATAAACCAAGTAACCTTTAAAGTCTCTTCATTTTTGCATAGGAGACAGCAGATAGTTAAAACGTATAGTTTTTTCAGCTGTGTAGGAAAAATCCTGTCTCCTTTGAAACATCTACACATGTTGAGCATAGGAAAAAAAAATCCTGGAACTCATTTGGTTTCTAGTGTCTTGTTCCAGCAGAGCATATGCAGGTTGACATGAAGGGCTTGAATTTCCTGCCCACTTCCTAAAGCCTGCCGGCCCAAATTGTTTTTGTCGTGTGCTATTTAGTCAAGTAGCGGAGATGAAACCCACAACTAGCTGACTCACAGCATGTCTGTAGTACAACCTTGGGTTAATCTCAGGGGGTGTAGCTCAGGGGCAAAGCAGTTGACTGCAGATCAAGAGGTTCCCTAGTTTCAATCTGGGCACCCTCTCTTTTCGGGACAGGGTGGTGACATGAGTCACACTTCAAATGTCAACAGAGTTACAGCTGCCATGTGGTCAAGCTTGTACCTTCTTCAGCAGTTCAGATAAATAACCTTTTCCTTGTGAGTAATAGAAGCGCCTCCATCTTGTCACCGTTTCAGATGTTTTTAAAAATGAGATACATGAAGGATGAGCGCAATCCCCACAAAACACTCACAGGTGTGGCTAGTTTTACATGTGATTTACAGTAGTTGCAGGCACAGCTGGTTCATTTCAATATCAAGCATAAAATCTAAGACATGCTTTTTTGGCATTAAATGTGAAGGCTATTATTAATATTGCATGTGTAAATGATAGTAAATCAATCTGAACACTCGATTTAAACTCTGTGCAAAAAGATATTTTGTGTCTGGACAAAAGAACTCCCAGAAATATAAATGCAACAGGGTCAGTCTGTGGTTTGCACCTAAGTTTGGGATCTTATTTCAAAAGAACTGATCTGTCCGAAGATTCACGTTTGCTGTAAATGTTACAGACATGAAGCTTGTGCGTTTTGTTTCACTTTACATATTTTCAATCTTTTTTTCATTTGCATTTAGTTTTGGAGAAATGTAATGTTGTTTTGATTCGGTTTTCTATTAACTTAATGAGAAAATGGTAATTAAGGTATCTTCCGTGCCTCTGCTGATTTGTTTTCTCCCCTTATACCCCCGGCCTGCCAGCTTTGTGCAGCTCCTAATAAGGAAACACGAGGAAAAAAAGCTCTGTTTCCAAGTGTTTGATGAGCTGAAAAAGTACTAAGAACACTTAAATTGCACAATGATGAGAGTTCACTTTAGATGTGGCACTGAGATCATAGTGGACCACGGTCCTCTTGTTGGCGGTTCAAGTTCAAAGGACAGAATCTAAATTTGTCAAGAAATGAAAAAAAGTAAGCAAACTTTCATCTTGGCGTGATGTCTCAGTCACGGAGTGTGCCCTCTACTTTCTTCAAAAGTTTCTCAAATGGAAATCCGTCTGCCCGGACAACTGTGAAAAAAGACACTCTGGCGAAAAAGTTCACGCTTCTCAGTGCATGATCACGACTTTAGAACTTCAAGTGCTGTTGCAATTGCTCCAATTTTACTTGCATATTTCATCATTCTGAACACCTTACTGAGGGGTCAAAATGTCCCACTGCTGCGAGCACTCTAAACTTTGGACCTATGATGATACCTCTTTCCTGAGATGTAAAGCAATGTTATTTTTGCTCCGTATCAAATTTGGGCTAATTCCCTGTGAAATCCATCCCTCGGTTTGTGATGTAACAAGCTGTATAGAGTGACTTAAGCAAAGATTTATTGACATTTCAGCGCAACTCTACCTTAATGTTACAGCCACACTGTTACGTGCGTGCAATTCTTACAAAAACCTCGATATGTTTGTGCGATAATATCTTTATTTGCGTTATCAGTGAAACTAAAGGAAAGCCTGTGTAATGACTATGCCACCCGGTTGCTCAATTACATGTGTTATTTGTACTGAGTGTAAAACAGTATCTACCCAGAAGAATTTATTTTTTCTAAACAACCGCCTGCCTCGAATTTCTATGAAATCCTCATGTGCTTTTATAAACCCGTGTGACTGATCAGAGCGATGCTTTGCTAAAACATAGACTGTGCACATCACTATACCATCTGTTTCCAAGCATCTCATGTTCACTTTTTCTAAAAAAAAAGTATTAGAAGTTCTTCCTATACTGCAGAGCACTGCTGAGTTTGTAAGAAGCTTTCCTGTTTTTTGTCTTGTTGTGCTCTGCTCTGCATTATGGAGCGAGTTTTGACTTCACTGACTTCATATATGTTGTTATATGTGTGCTTCATTAAGATTAGCACATGTGCTCGGCAGCTCCAATTAAGCAGTCTATCCATTGGACCTCATATTTACTCAGCCCCCATACCTCCTCGTCTCATGTCCCACAGCAGATAACTTTTTTGTATACCCAATAAAAGGAAAGGATCATTAAAGGATCCAGAAATAGTTGGTGAGTCTGGTGGAAGTTTGTCATCTGTTCTGCAGAGAGCAGCTGGAGTGAGGGTGGTTTTTTTTTTTTGGTTTTGTTTTTGTTCAGAGCAGAGGAAGAAGATATTCTCACTGCTGAAATGTTTGCGATATGGATTTTGTGTACGTGCTGTCTGGAAACTGCGGTGGAATGAGCTCCATGCTTTAAAGGCTGTCTGACCTGCCAGAAACTGAAATTCATTCACTCACTCATCAGCCTCCAATTTTGGCTCACACAGTGGCTGTGACAATTAAATTTGTGACAATTTAAGCTTGCTTAGAGATATGAAAGGAAAATCCTTTGTGCCATTAAAATGACACTGAAGAGACACAGTTGCTCACTGTGGAAATAAGGTGTAGAGTCTGATGTGCTATCAGTAATGGTCTTGTCTCTGCTGTTGAAAAATGTCCCAGAAGTTAGCTAATATTCATGATGAGATGCTCCGTGATTCTGCACACAGCACTGAGATGCAATAACAATGTTCCCATTGAAGCCAGCATAAGCATGCTATTCTCACCAGTAGGGATGGGTATCGTTTAGGTTTTATCCGATACCAGTACCAAACCGGTACTTTTGAAACGGTTAATGCTTAAACGGTGCTCGAACCGGTGCTTTAAGAATGAAGAACACAAACTTTGTCCAAAAACCTCTCATGTTTAGCTGTTTTTTTGTAAAAAGATAACAATGTTAGCCTTTTCTGCAGCTATAGGGGATTTATGGTATCACTCTTGGCTGGAAGCAGTGCTTAAACAATGGAAAAAACAAACTTTGTCCAAAAACCTCTCATGTTTAGCTGTTTTCTACTTTTTCTTTGGTCATTTTAGCCTTTTTGGCCAGGGTGAAGGGAGTATCTGCCATCAAACACAAAGACAGCCGCATGTAACTATGACGGTGTTTGCTAGTTCACCTTACGTGCATTAATTTAATAACGTGGTTAGCCTACTCAGCGTAAATTACACACGAACAACATTAAGCTACTCACGCAGAGAAGAATGGCTGCTGCTGCCATCATCATCCGTCATCATTTCTGCTACACTGGCAGGGCTAGGGGCCAGGACTCTCCTCTTCGGGTTTTTGGGGGATGTTGCTAACTCCGGGACCGATAACAGGCACCACACCCGCAGTAGATGTGCTCGGTGTGAGGTCTCGCAGCAAGCTATCAAATACGGTGCATTTCTCGGCTTTAAAAAAAACGCTATGCGTCGCCAGGTGTTTCATCAGATTCGAGGTGTTACCTCCTTTGCACAGTATCACCTTAAAGCACTTGTTGCAGGCTGCTGAGTTTGCATCTTTTGCTGTGAAGTACAGCCAGACTTTTGACCGCTTTGCCTTGGGCATTTTTAATCTGCAGCAAAATAGTAAAGTATTACACATTAATGGTTACTTTTCTTAAAAGTAATGTAGTACATTGCTTAATTATTTGCTGAAGAAAGTGACTCGTGGCACTACTTGTTACTTTACTTTTTCCTTACTCTGTAAATAGTCCTAAAATGCAATGTAACATAATTACCAGTTAACCTTAATCGTAATCCTATAGTTCCACTCACCAACATAAATCTGTATCCAAATGAAGACATGCTTGCAATGTTTCTTTTAGTTTTTACAATATCAACACAAAACCGACAACGCGACATGGTCCAGTGTACCCATAGGTTTATCATCATTCTGGGTTCTTGGCTAGCTCTCTGTTAGCATGTTGTCTGTCTAGATGTTTTCAGATGTTGAGTTAGCAGCATAGCTTTGTTTCTGTCCTGAACACAGTTTGCATTTCATTATCCAAGCTTGTCCTTTCATGCAATAAAAGGACAAGCGTGCGCTTCTTAAAATCCTTAGACTGTTTTCCTTCTCTTGCACACTATTTGCTAATTCGCTAACTGTAGCGCTAAAGTGAAGGAAGGGATTTTTTTTCTCTTTACAGCTGCTCTTTACAGCTGTTGTTTTATAGATGACAATAAACAGAGTACCATAACAACTTTGTTTGGAATTAGCAAAGAGTGCATGTTTGCAAATGTTTAAGATCAGCCTAATATATTACTGCTATTACTTGCGCTTACAGGGAGAAAATGTTAGATTAGAAATCTTGCTGGTATGTGTTTGTGATATGAAGACAGACACATTAAAGCTCAAAGCCAGCCAAGTTTTCTTTGCAGCTACTCGTGGTGAATGCACTGTGCTAGCCAAAAGCCTCTTGAAGTGCACGCATCCTACATCGAGGAGCAGATTAATAAGACTGTTTAGCTGTGTAGCTTTTTAAAGCAAGCTAATCAGGTAATCTCCAACACTGAATTGACATCTCATAGGCAAGAAGCGGCTTTGATTAGCAAGAAGTCTTTGTTTATTTCAGCAGCAGCTGCTTCTTTAATATTTCCTGTCAAAGTCCAAATTCGTTTGACCGACCATTCTGAATCCTAGAATCTCACGCAGGGTTGATAGCTTTGGTCATTTTGCTACTCCTGGCTCGTGACATTTTCAGAGCAGTGTTTTTAATCATGAGTGACTTAGCCACATATCAGCCTGAGTGAGATTTATGGCCCCTTCTCTTCAGGAGCCTGTTCTTGTGGACCAGCCATAATAGAGAAACACACAAAATGGTGTTTACACGGAAGGTGCTGCCGTGGTCCTGTTTCTGGGCTGTCTGAGGGCTGTTTGCTTTGTTGATTAGCAGCTCCCCAGAGGCCTCAGTGTGGAGGGGTCTCTGTGAGTCTAGTCTACACTGGGATAGAGACGAATCCCCGATCCCACTTTTTTTTTTCATGGCTTTTGCACTTTTTTTATTTTGGGAAAACAAATCCGACCTTATGAAATTAATAATCTTGTTTTCAGATTTAGTTTCGTCATAAAAATCTGTAGCGAAGCTGGCAAACTATCTCTTGTTTGGCATCAAGCTCGAGCTTGATCACCTGACCCTGAATAAAATCAACACGGCGTCATCATAAACACGACCTGTAAGTGTGTCATTTTGCGCATGCTTACCCTTCTGGAAAACAGGCATATGCAGTTGTTTTGTTGCAGTCGAGGGGTCCCATGTGTGAGTGGAGTCGATCTAAATGAGTCAGGTTTGATTTGGGGAGTGAACTCCACCCCTCCCCTCGTCTCTGAGATCTTCATTGTCTAGGGAAACGCCACTCTCTCTCTCTTTCTCTCTAACACACACACACACACACACACACACACACACACACACACACACACACACACACACACACACACACACACACACAGAGTCTTTGGTGTTATTGTTGTTGAAGTGTCTAGGTGTCTGCTACTGGAGGCCTCATCTCTGAGGGCTCGAGGAAGGCTGGCATCCTCTTCTCATTCTCTCTAGTAAATTGTCTGTATTGTCTTTCTGTCAGGAGAGAAGAATCAGTCTCACTCTCTCCCTATTTCTTGTTCAGAATGGAAAAACTGGATGGTTGACTCTGCAGCCCTGTAGGGAATACGGCTCTCCCCTGCCTCAGTATTCGTGCTCAGGCAGGGTGATTAGACATCGTGCCAAACTCTAAAACTAATATGATTGACATATGAAGTTTTTCACTGAGCGCAAGAGGCATTCTGAACTTTCTGGGTACGTGATAACATCCTTATTAAACAGCAAAGTAATCGACTTGATCAAATCATGGCCTGCGCTCAGTGCCAGCGCAGATAAAAAAGATGGAAATGATCACTGTAGAGTAATCGGGCACACGCTTGAACTCTTATCTTAAGATAACATGAATACACAGAAATGGCACGGCTAGAACAGTGGAATATTTTTCCTGTAAAAGCAACTCAGTCAAGTGAAATGGTATTTTAGGCTAGTTGGAAGAATGTGCCATTCAAAGAGCTTTAGAAGTAGAAAAAGAAGGACGGTGTTATAATGCTCTGCAAAGATGACCTTTTGTGCCTTAAACATTAGGTAGATGTTGAATGGTAGTAAGCTCACATTTGACCTCTGACCTTTAAGGTCAATAAGCTGATCAACTTTGAAGGTCTAACTGGTAATAATGCTTTATAGAGCTGTATAAAAGATTGCCACTGTTTGTACTGCATAAGCATATAGGGAATGTTATATGGGGATTCTAAATATCACATTATAGTCTGCATCCAACTGTCATATTTGATCTTTATCCTTCAAGTGCGTGTCCTCTACCAGAGGCCTCGGAGTTTGAGGGTCCTGTGCAGTTAGCTTAGCTGTTCCTAGGACTGCGCTCTTCTGGACAGAGATCTCAGATGTTGTTCCTGGGATCTGCTGGAGCCACTCGCCTAGCTTGGGAGTCACTGCACCTAGCGCTCTGATTACCACTGGGATCACTGTTACCTTCACCCTACACATCTCGAGTTCTTCTGTGAGCCCTTCATACTTCTCAAGCTTCTCCTGTTCCTTCTTCCTGATTTTGCTGTCACTATGGACGTCTTCCTCTGCTTGTCCACCATTACTATGTCTGACTCGTTAGCCGTCACCATTTTGTCCGTCTGGAAGTCCCACAGGATGTTAGCTTGGTCATTCTTGACCACCCTTGGGGGCGTCTCCCATTTTGACCTCGGGACCTTCCAGGCCACACTCGGCACAGATATTTCTGTATTCTATGCCAGCCACTTAGTTATGGCGCTCCATGTATACCCTGCCTGCTAGCATCTTGCACCCTGCTGTTATGTGCTGGATTGTCTCGGAGCATAAACATACTTGTGCTTAAAACTGTGTAGACTTAAAACGCAGTGTGCAGTCAACAGAGCAATTAGCATTAAAGCCAAAAAAGGGGGTTTGTTTTCATAAATGCCATTTAGCATCTAAGTATTTTTCCGCCCATCCATCTAGTGGATTACATCTTCTGCTCTTTGTAAAGGTCAGCAGTTGATGTTTATTCAGAGTTTGTCTCGTCTCACTCTCTGGCGTTACATCAGATTAGTTTGCCAAACATTTCACAGACGCGCACTTGAGTGGTACTCTCGACCTTGTCTGGCCTTGGGTCGTCCAGCGTCCTATTTAAGTCTAATGTATACTTCATCCCCTCTGCCACAGTCGTGGTTCCCACCACTCAGAACTGTCTTTCTCCTCCCCCCCGTCTGCACATGATTCAGGTCAGGGTGTTTTCAGTGGAAATCTCCCCTCACTGCACACAGGGGACATCAATATGAAGTTGGTGGTTGCAGAGAGAGGGTGAAAATGGCTCAGTGCTATAATTTATTCAGACATTGAACTGGCCCAGGCTTGAAGTATTCAAAGTAGCCTACGAAAAAAAAAGCTTTTAGACATTTCATGAAGCCATGGTCGCTTGACATTTATATTTAAATCAGCCTGAAGTAAAAGCAAAGAGTCAAGAGTACAGCACAGCTACAGGTCCACGGGAGAAAATACCAAATTCACCCTGCACATAGTCTTCATCCCCGGTTTGCCAGAAGTGTCTGCATGCTTACAGTGGGCACACATTTCGATTTAAATAATAGTAAGGGCCTGACTTCATTTATTCTGTAACCTCTAGCCCACATCTTACTGTAAAGGAAAATGGCAACCTCCGATACAGCATCGCATTTCATCTTCTGTAATGTGTGCTACGCTGCAGAGTTTATGATGTCATTTAAAAATACTTTTTTTAAGTGCACCTGCTTTTCCTAAAACCACCTCAAATATTCAGGTTAAAGGATGAATCTGCTTCAAAGCAAATTGCTGTCACACTGGTCAACACTTGAAAACTTGTGAGTTTCAGCTCTGAACACTTGCAGTTTTGAGCCTTGTGACCGTTCCCTGCAGTGGCACAGCAACAGGAGAACACACTTCAGCTTGATGCTTTCAGGTGGCAATGAAATCACTAATATTAGATTAAATAGTCTAGACTCTCAGCACTTCCAAATATTGACTCTTTAGGGCTTTGGTGTTTAAAGGAGGAATATACTGTAACTTACTCGTCTTATGTTGGTATAAACAGTATAAAAGTAATTTATTTAGAAGAATTTGATTCTGTTTTTTAACCCATGTTGGGTTAAATGGTGATTATGAGTAACAGAACAATACAGAAACAGCCTATCCTCCTCACCGTGTCCTTTCTGTAACCTTATCAGTATGCTGAAGCTCTAGCTCCATTACCTTGAATTGGCAGCCAGTCAGGAGGGAAGGGCTTCTTCCAGCTTCCCAGGTATTGTGAGGACTCTTTACTTCATGCCATTTTGGTGATTGCAAACTTCCACAGCTAATACATTAGAGCTGACCCCCATTTCTTTTGCAACTAAGCTGGAAGTACATTTTTTTGCTGTGTTATTACAGAAGAAAAAGTACTGCTACTGGTTTATGTTGTTTATGTCCAGCATGACTGGTGACTAAGTAGAAAAGTGTGTAGCGATGTAGTGAACTGAGCTGATGAGTTTAGGGACGTTTTAAAGAGGTCATCTCTTACAAAAACATAGAAACGGTCATTCTATGGTTTGTAAGTCAAAACTCAAGGACAAAGGGGAAGACAGGACAACGCACACACCCACACACAGAGGGGTTGATGGGTGACTGGGCACAGGTGGGAGGGAAACAGGTAAAGCTAATATTGCCAATGTTGATAAAGCAGGTAGTCATGAAAGGAAGGAAATGAATGACAACCAGGAAGTAAAAACAAGACAAAGAAAGAGCTTTACTGACAAAGTAAAATAGGGCGTTAAAAAAAAGAGACATGAAAACGAACACTAAACTTGATGACAGAGACGTGGGGTCAAAGATAACAGAAGAAACTAAAAGCACAATGAAACAGCAATGACAAAACAGATACATACAGATACACACCGGGTGTGTCGAACACGGCTCACTGGATGGCTTTGAAAAATGAGGAGGAGGAGGGCGTGGATTTTGAACTTTTAAATGTATTTACAACTTGTCCTACTGACAAAGATCATAGCTATTCATACCACTCTGATGTAATATCAATAAATGACATAAATATTTGTTTTCATTATCTGCAGAAGAAATTGCTGTTTATTTCTTACAGTTTTAGCTCAAAGGCTCGTGCTGACAGATTTCTTTCATGAACTAGAGCAGCTTGATGCATGCTCAATCAGTGGGCTTTGATCAGTGGTTGTTGGTCAATGGTCATGACAATTTGCATATTAATGATCAGTGAACTCCCAGCACATTGTTCCTTCAGTGGTGCTAGTGTCAGTCACTATGGAAACCTGCAGTCAGCTGAGACTGAAGAAGTCACTTGGATGAGTGACGAAACGTTTCTCCCGCTGAAAACGCTACGTCGAGATGAACAGAATCAACTTTTGGGGAACTACAGCAGCATTTCTTCATCCTGTAACAAAACTGACATGTACTGTTAAAACACTCCTGATCTACAGACTGGCTCCTCCAGTCTGTGTGCCAAACATCTTTGGGCAAGAGATTAACCCCAAGTTGCTCTCAGATGCCTCCCTCGGAGTATGAATGAGCATGAATGTTAGATAGACAGCACTTATCTCAGAAAAGCATAGAAAAGTGAGAATGGGTGTAAATGGGTGAATGAGGGAAGTTGTATTAAGCACTTTGAGTGCTCAGGTGAAGTAGAAAACCACTATATAAGAACCAGTCTATGAATTACACTTCTTTTCTAATATTAGGATATAAAATGATGTAAAGAAAGTTAGAAATCCCTGCTTTATACTAACCTGTGGCCATTATACAGTTATATTATTTATTATTTCTACAATGAACATTCTCAAATGTACTACTAACCTCAAGACTATTTTGCTGTTTTCCATTAGAGTTAGTATTTCTATCCACATAATTTATATAAATGAATATATTTCTCCTCCAAACAAGGTGAAAGGTAAATAAAGGATGATACGGCATGAGATAATTGCCCCTGGAGAGCCCTACGTCTCTATGGTAAACTGTGGTGTGTGTACATCACTATGACCCTGTGCCCTGACCATAATCCCTCACTGCAGGGGCTGGATTAGGGCCTCGTTTTATTAGCCAGGCTCACCATCCCCCCTCCCGAGTGGTTTTGTTCCCGCTTCAGTGTGGATCGATTGTTGGCTCGGTCTGAAGTGGCAGTGCTAGTTATTAAACGTGGGATAACCAAACCCTTCGGACTGCTGGGATAATCCCATCACAAATTAAGTAGAGGGAAATTGGTCAGGGAGAGCCGGGACTGGAGAGAATCTTCATATTGTGACCTTCGTAACACAAACGAGCACAAACTCCTTTATTTGTTAGAAGCTGATCCGTAAGGATTTCGACCCACGGTGGATCAACACTTTAGCAAGCTGTCGCTAAACTGAAACTAAAGTTTTGACAATCGACTGAAACTGTAAAAGAGCCAGAGTATTATTACTTAGTGTGTAAGAATCGATCCAAAAGAGAGCCATGTGTTGTGATTTTTATACCCTTAATGCTTGAATGTTGAAGTTGTCATGGTTTCTAAGGGCCTGCAAACATCCATCTATCAACTGAGCCTTGAGGTATTATGGGAAATATAACAAGGCTTTTAATCCATACCAAGTGTCTTGTGCAAGCCCCAACTACACACAAATCTATGAAAACATAGAAAAGGTTCCCTTTAAAAGAAATACAAATATTTAATATGAATACTTTGAGAATTTTAATATGCTTTCTAACCCATTCCTGTGCCCTTTCTCTGTCTTTCTTTCTTTTTTATAGTTCTGTTGTGTGCAGCTTGCATGCTATCTCAAAGTCATCGTGTGGAATACTACTGGATGTTAATTACCCCTGCTGTCTGAAGTGAATATCATTAGAGCTTGAACTGGACATGAACCAGCCATTACTGAAAGGGGCAAAAGTTTATTAAATGCCATTAGTAGGTCTTCAACCTAATTTAAAAGCGAACACACAATGACTGGCTGGCTGCTAGATGTGATTTCCAGGCTGCTCTGACGTAGCCTCGGGCAGTGGGCAAAAAAAAATGAAACACATTTGAAACAAAGGAATAATAGTACAAGCTGCCGGTGAGGGATTTAATCCCTCTTATTTGGGGTGGAGGTTTTTGTTATGGTTTAGCAGTGAGTGAGAAAGTAGGTTTTATAAGTTACCTGTTTCTGCAGAAGAACTCGAGTTGCACCGATGATTTCCTCATGAGAAATGGCGCTTTATAAAGTTGAGTTACTCACCCAAAAAAAAAAAAAAAAAAAGCAGTTTGAAAACCCTGTCATCATCTCTACTTTCTTGCTGCTGAGAAAGTTCCTGGAAGTTTCCAGATGTCATCATAAATTTATTTGCATACGAAGCCTTTCTACCGGAGTTACCGCACTCAGAGACAAAGGAGGAGGGAGAGAACTTTTGTAATGAAATCTCACCGAAAACTTGGCAACAATAAGAGTTTTTTGTAACACAAAAATGTAATTTTTTTGCAGCACTTTACGTTTACATTACCCTGAATTGACAATACACTGCTGTAATGTCACTAAGTCCTGACTATGGATTGGGAATCTGTGTCTATGTCATAATTATTCATTTCACCAAGTGTGGGAAAAACAAGACCGATCTTTGGATCGAGGACCTTATTGGGCGACAGCTAAAGATGTAATGTGTGCTTTTGTCTTCTAGGTCAGTGGTTACTAACAGCGATGACAAATAAATTATGAGGTGCTAAGAGATCTAATATTGACGTAATCCCCAGAACACTAAAAAGGACAAGCTTGTCTTTTTAGCACCTAATGGCAGCACTCAGACTAAGCAGACACTCGACTAAGCTCCACTTCTTAGACCACATCATCTCTAGAAAAGACTTAGAGAGAGAACAACAGTTCGGGGCCTCTGAGCCCTGATTATAATATTGAGACCACGGATTTATCAGGTAGGGGAGGATTAAATGAAAGCAGTTGGCGCCAAGTAAACACTAAGTAGAGGGGATGCTTTATCAGGATATTAGCACAAGTTCAAGTAAGTGAGATAGTACAAAGGATGTGAGTGAATGAAGATGAACTGGGATGCCTTGATAAGAGGTGTTTAGTTAGTGTACTAGGTGCAGAAACACATGCTTATTTCACTGTTATTTGCAGGATTCAGTCACTATTTCTGCCTCGACACAGGTGGTCACAAGAAACACTTACAGTTGTTCTTGAATCTCCTTAGTCTTGTCACGGTGTTAAATAACAGACGAGTTGGCGCACAGCGTAATCCATGATTAGAATGTGTCGCTCCCACCACTAAGACGTGTCTCGGTTGTATCAGATGGAAGCTTAACACTGGCATATGCTCAGTGCAATGATCTGTCTATGGATGACAGGTGGTTACCCAACTATTTGCATAATTATGGGTGTAACACACAGGCTGCTAGGACGTCATAAACAAATCCATATGGCCTTTTGGGAAAATCCAGATGATTTACACCACAGCTAACGGATATACTCACCGTCTTGACTTTGTAGCAGACATCGGTGGGATTTCTCACTGAATGTTTTAACCGGAGTGTGAAATATGGAGCAACTTCATCCCCTCTACTTGTTTTGGCAGCTCTAATCAAATGTGGGAACTTTATACCAAGTTTTCATGACAGATCGGTTAATGTGGCAGCTGAAACATGGGCCAGTGTTTCCTGTGTAGTTTTCTGTTAGACGTTTGATGGAAAGAATAAATGTTGGCTCTGAGACTCAATTTCAGTCCCCTGGAAACTTCCTAGAATCAACTTGAGTTGGGTAGCACAGTGTGTAAGAATGACCTTTATCGCAATAGTCAGATCATGATATATGAGCAAGTTTCCTGCAATTATTATTGTACTTGTTATTTTTAGAGTGGTTCGACCAAGCAAGGGGTTAGATAATCACATCTAATTTTTTTCTCACATGTACTTTTATATAATATATATATTTTTATCGCTGTCTGGGTAATTTCCCCAGCCAAAACTGTGTGTATAATATATCTACAGTAATGTATTTCAGCACAGATGGAATCAAGCCAAGCTAAACTTTCCATCGTGGAGTTGCGCAGTGTTGTTTTGGGCTTAACAGACCTTTCATAAAAACACGAGTACTTGTAATCACCACTTCCCATGTCTCAGCTGACATTTCATGGAGTGCTGTTAAGGAGGTATAGCAGGGGATGTAGCAGCACCTCCCAAAAATGGGCAACTTTTTGACGACCAAGGTGAAAAGCGAGCCGCTTAATAAATCGATAAAGCGGCAAGTGGTTTGATTTTGCTATAATTCCTTTTCTTTGTCTTTTGTAATCCCCTCCACAGACATGTCTCTCAATGTCCGTCGCAGTAGTGATCCCGCACTGGCTGGCTTTCCTCCAGGCGAGGCCCCGGTTGCTCCAGAAGAACCGTCCAGAAAAAATCCAACTCGCTGGTCCACAACCCCTGGTTTCCAGAAGCCCAACCATAAACGAAACCCCAGCAATGAAACAGGGAGCCTCGAACAAAAGGTAACTACACCTCCTGTGGTAATGTAGCCAATAAACTGTGCACGAATGCCTCAATGATACCTGGTATGATGCACCATTAAGTTGTTAAGATCATTTATTGGAATCTAAATGGTGTCAAAATGCAATAGATCAATAAAGTCTATTTTTTAAACTACTGTGAACTATTACATACTTATTCCAGCAGCACCTTGCCCAGAAGATAGGGCTGCTGATGTACGGGTGCTGCATCAATTATAATGCCCGAGATATGTGCTCTGAAATCTTCCCAACCTCCAGTCTCTGTTTTCAACTTACTCCTTTCTTCCCTCATTTTCATTCCTTGTCTCCTCTGCGCCCCAAATCAAAGAAATAAGTGTTAGATATGAAAGTTGTGCTGCCCTGCTTGCAGATATCCAGCAGTAGCATAGATAGTGTTTATCTGAAACTAGTTCCATCTGATAACACCCCTTCTTGTCATCCAAAAGGATTAGCGGAGATTCTTAAACACATTCCCTTTATTACAAATTCACCTTCTTGGTGCTTTTAAGCCTCTGATTATTAGTCAGAAAAAAATAAAATGAAATAAAACACACCTCAGGTACTCCGGTGCATCCTCCCTGCTGCTTCTGAAAGTAAAAGAAAGCCAATTAACTTCTCACAATGGCTGCCGTGCTGACAGCCCTTTACTTCTCACTGAGGGAGAGGTATGTTCCCATCAAACGGGGATGTTACAAATGGGGAAATTATTGAATGTTCGAAATGTGAAACATCAGCTCTGCGTATGATTAGCGTGTCTGGGAGAAGGGGCTGATAGAGACACTTTAGTTGTCACGGCCCACAGAATGTAAAAGCAAGAGTGTGGGCTGAAATCAGAGCTCTCATTTTGTTAGTGGGAATTCTGTTCTGAACTACTGAACTGAGCAACTATGTATGTTTGTGTGCTTGTACTGAATATAAAAATGGGAAAGCAGAGGATCAGGAGTGTTGAAATATGACTTTGAATTTCATTGACTGTATATGGATTGCATGTCTTTAGCCCTTCTGTTACGTCCTACCATGCATAGAGGATTCCACATCCACAACGATGTTTGTAAGTTGTGGATCGTGGATAAATATTATTATGTTGATGTAATAAGAGGATTCCAGATTATGTACACCGCCACACACTAAACAGACGGATACGGTAGTTTAAACTAGAAGTTTCTATTAGTTTACTTTAGTCATACATAAAGCAATGGTTTAACCCTTTATAGGGCTCTCATTAAAACACGTAGACATTAAAAATTTCAACCCTGGCGTGTTATTGGGGGATATTTCAGGACTTTTTCACATGTGTGATTTTTTAAAAAAAAGTTATTTTACAGTGCAAATCAAGATTCCTTTCCTGTTTATGGTATACGTATTTACCAAAAAACAAACAAACCTGTATATAAGACCTGTAGGATAAACACAAATATGTTTATAAAGCCATGTTTTTTATGAACATTGTTTTTTTTATTCACACTGGCAATTTTCGTAAATATAACACACATATCAAATAATTACTGAATAAATTTTAGTAATAAGTAATAAGATGTACTGTAAAAATAATCACCAGTTATATACCATTAACTGCTATACTAGAAAACTGCAATAAGGTCATGAAACAAACCAAACTACACACTCAGTTTTGATGTTATGACCACAAGTACGGTATGAGTGTAATGTAGGGGTAAAAAAAATTAAAAGCTTGAAATGCAACAGGCTGTGACTGACTGGTCAGATACAATAATATCACTATCTGTCACATAACCTGATCTTTTGTGATTGGCTGGGAGAAATTCCTCATAGTTAGTCGTGGGGAGGACAATTGTTTTGTCCACTGAAGTCACCAAATATGGCTTCTTGTCCAATAAAAGGTTAAGACGATTCCTGTAAAAAACCTTCCTGGCAAAGCAACATTTTACATGGCGAGTTCAAAGTTATTATGACCAAGCCACTATAAATCAATAATTCCCTTAATAATGTTCAGCTGCCCAACTTGTAATGTTGTGTCCCATTTAGTTCTTGACTCCCATCTGCAGCAGTTCAGATGTTATCTGAATGTAGTGCATTTTAAGACACCATCCTGCCACAGACGCTTGAAATGGCATGGTGTGAAAAGTGACGAGCTAACAGCATGCTGTCATTTTTATTCAGCTGACAGAACCAGACTTTTTTCAACTACAAAGGGAGTCTTAGTCCTTGTAACCCTTAATCTATTTCTTGCACCAACTGCCATATATTCATTTCAAGTCTGTTTTTATGAAATTAACAGCATATGTTGTAAGAATGTGTTAGTCAGCATGTGTAGTATTTGTTCTTGGCACCATATTTTTGAAAAGGAACATCCTTCAGCATTGCCAAAAGCAACTTACTCATAACAAAGTCTCTTCACTGTCTAGGATCGTTTCCTTTTACAGACTAAAGCCAGCCACGTGTTCAATTCCCCAACTAGTCTGAAAACGGCTCAGTCAGACTCAGTTTTTCTGCTAAATCTCAACAATAAAAGTCAGTGAGAGTACTCAGTCATCGGCTAGCACTGTAAACTCATCACATCTGCCAATGACTTTACAATACTTGGTATTTAGGGTTATCTGCACTTAGCAAAATCACCCATAGGGATTAGACCTTTAATACCATCCGGCCCTGTATGCTTCAAGAAAAACTGAACAGGATGGAGGTGGACCCCTGCCTGGTGGCTTGGATCTCCGACTACCTCACCGACAGACCACAGTACGTCAGGCTGAAGGACATCACGTCTGACACAGTGGTCAGCAGCACAGGAGCACCACAGGGAACTGTGCTGTCCCCTCTTCTCTTCACCCTGTACACCTCTGACTTCTGCTACAACTCTGAATTATGCCATATTCAGAAGTTTGCAGACGACACAGCCATCATGGGGTGTATCTGGGATGATCAGGAAGAGGAGTACAGAAGTCTGGTGAGGAACTTTGTCGCATGGAGTCACACAAACCACCTGCAACTCAACACCTCAAAGACTAAGGAACTGGTTGTGGACTTCGGGAGGTCCAGAGAAGGTCCACTACCGGTTCAGATAGAGGGGGAGGAGGTGGAGGTGGTCAACAAGTACAAGTACCTCGGGCTGTGGGTGGACAATAAACTGGACTGGTCATGCAACACAGAGCACCTGTATAAAAAAGCCCAAAGCCGACTGTACTTCCTCAGGAGGCTGAGGTCTTTTAACATCTGCAGGAAGCTCCTGAGGATGTTTTACCAGTCGGTGGTTGCTGGAGTACTTTTCTATGCTGTGGTGTGCTGGGGGAGCAGCACAGCAAAGAAGGACTCATCCAGGCTGGAGAAACTGATCAGGAAGGCTAGCTCTGTGGTCGGCATGAAGCTGGACACTCTGGTGACAGTGGCAGAGAAAAGGACATTAAAGAAACTGCTGGACATTATGAACAATGCTGGGCATCCTCTGCACACGGCCATTAACAATCAGAAGAGTCTGTTCAGTGACAGGTTGCTTCTCCCAAAGACAAGAACTAACAGACTTAAAAACTCCTTTGTCCCACACGCCATCAGACTGTTTAACTCCTCCCTGGAGGGGAGAGGGAGGGGAAACAGGAGGACAAAGGAGGGGGGAACAACTAAGCTGTAGTGCCTCTTCACCTCACTGTACAATACCTTTTGTGCAATACTTTTGTAAATAGTCAACGGTGCAATAGACTCAATACTTGAAATGTGCAATTCACTTGTATTTTTATTTTTATTCCTATTTATTCTATTTATCCCCTTCGTATATTTTATTTATATTGTCTCTGTATTTATATATATGTGTGTGTGTGTGTGTGTGTGTGTGTGTGTGTGTGTGTGTGTGTGTGTGTGTGTGTGTGTGTGTGTGTATATATATATATATATATATAATATTCTGTAACTCTGTAACTTCTGTCGGTGCTGTGCTTTTTTGGAAATCGAATTTCCCAGAGGAACCCACCCGAGGGATTAATAAAGTTCTATCTAATCTAATCTAATCTAGACAGTCAGTTTGAGCCTCTCTGGTATCTGGCTTTCTCTACATTTTATGATCTGATGTGTCGTAAAACTCTGTGGAGGGGGGTCCTTTGTCGTGCCGTGTCTGAGGCTGCGATGGGTATCAGGGCTGTCTCTATACACAGGCCAGTTGTGCAGCTCAGTTTTATAATTCTGTTATGCCTTCATCAGGCCCCTTGCATGTCACATTCAACTGTAGCCAAACACTGCTGGCTCTCCCTCCCATTCTTTTAAGCTCCTTTGTTTTTGCGTTGTTTTGATATATTTGCTATTTTGTGATTTGTTAAGCAACTATGTGTTCTCTTTCAATTGTGATGTCTCATTAAAAATCCCCAAAATGTTTTTTTTTTCGCTCTTACTCTTTATATGCTGTTTTTGTGACTAATCAGACCATATATGGTTGCTTTTCTACTTGTTTGTCTTGGTGAATCACTTGGCTTTGATTTTTTTTTTTTTTTGGCCTGTCCCGTTTGGCTCTTTTGCCCTTGGCTTTGATTTTAATTATTGATTTGCTTTCTCTTCTATTCAAAAAAAACTTCACTCTTGACCTTCAGCTGCTGAGATTCCTAAGCCAAGGCTAGCAAGTGTGGAATATTATCTTTTGTGCCTGGGTGTGTTTTTTTTGCTTGTGGCCAGTGTAATATTTTATGCTCAAGTATGCTGATGTATGACATTACCTTGGCAGGAGCTTTGTGAAGTTGTTTTGGGGTTTTTTGTAATGATAAATCCTAGTTGGAGCTGTCTTGTTATTAAAAAGGTCCTCAAGCAGCTCAGGTGTGGCTGTAATGAAATATCAGGAGCAAGGGTTGAGTGAGAGTTAACTGAACCACAAAGATGGTACAGTCTTCAAAAATCAGGTTCGTCCTGGATTTTAGATAATTATGTACCAAATTTCTTTCTTCTTCTTTTTTTTTTTTAGAAAGAGTATTTATACGAGTGCATTAAAGACTTCTTCTGATAGCAGGACCACAGTGGTGTACAATTTTTAATGTCTCTGCCTTTTCCTCTTTCTTTGCAGGGCAGAGGAGCCCATGCCTACCGTAGTCTTCCTCGTGATGCGAGTGGCTGGTCCACTCAGTTCCAAAGAGAGATGACTCGATCTTCCCTTAGTGCCAACCATCCAATGGTAGATCGATGGCTCGATCGACAAGAACAGGTTTGTTGGTGGACAATTAAGGAAATTGGAGACTCTATGGTTTATTTGTGGTTTGCAGATAAACATCTTTATTGCTTGACCAGTTCATAGCAGCTTGTATTTTTCACCACAGCCACCACTGGTTGGTCTAAAATAAAACAAAACAAGTTGGTTCACTTGGTGATGTGTTGATACAAAACTGACCTGGCTTGGTACAAGAGGATCTGCAGATTCAGATATTTGGTGTATGTGCTTAGCAATCAGTGGTGTTGAGCTAAAATTTCAATATCTCTACTTGAATATTGCTTAGAGGCAATGACTTGGAAGGGTTTTTGAACTTTGGATAGTGGGCTTTCTTGCTGTAAATTGATCAATGGATACAAAATGTGTTGGTCTAGAAATTAAGCGGGCATACACTTGTTCTATATAGTACAAGCCTTCGGGTTTTTCAAAATGGAACTTGTTAAGGTTCAGTTACACTTCAGTAAAAATAAGACAGTGACCTCCTTGCAACTCAGAAAAAAACTGCGTTTGCCCTGTGATTGCAATAAATTTTTTCATATAAATATACCTATTGGGAGGCAACTGGTCTCCAAGGAGCCACGGTCCAGCTCAGTCTGACTGCAATCACCCTCGTACAAATTGTCAAAGTGTCAGGGCTCTGTGTGCAGGCGGATGAAGAGGAGGATCCAAATGCGAGACTCGGACACTGAATACAACTCAAAACCTCAGCTTTATTGCTGGCATGAAGACAAAACATGAAGTGAACACTGAATGCTGAGAACAGAAACACACAGGCATAATCTGATGGTACGACGCGACACTGAGCACAGGAAAACACAGGGCTAATATACACAGGGTGGTAATCAGGGAATGGGCAACAGGAGGGAGACACAGCTGGGAGAAATTGGACTAACGAGACAGGGAAGCAGTAGAACTGAACACACTCACATGAGACACAGACCTTCACAATAAAACAGGAAACAAGAAACCACTAAACAAAGACGCAGACAGAATATAAACACATGCAACTCAAACAATACATGAAACAACAAATCCTTAAACACGGATAAACAGAAACATGGAACTCTAATAATAATAATCATCATAGCATCAGAGAAACAAAGCAATCATTCAAAAATAAACCAAAACATAAGAACTCAAAATGCTGGGTCAAACCTGACCCAGAACCGTGACACAAACATTTACAAATAAATGCCATCTTACGTATAGACCCAAACAGGTTGGCAATGTATTGCAATCAAACTCTGAGTGAGTCTGTGCTGATGACCACAACTTCCCTGCGACGCATCCATTTGCAATAGAGGACTTGACTCAATCGGTTGCTAGCTATTCTGACTATATTTCTATTTAGAAGCAAGTGTGTGTCAGAAAAGATTCTGAATTTCTGCTTTAGATCTGTGAGTTTTGTGGAACTAGACTGCAATATATCTCCAACAGAGAGCAACAAATTTGTAATTTTCACGGATTTATCACAACTAATGACTGTATTATCACCAACAGATTGCATGAAATTGCCCCGATTTAGTCACAAACTGATAGCAGACAAACTCATTTTCACTTATGTTTTATCTCTGTCTTGACTCACCAGAGTCATACCATCTTTCTTTTAGTTCTTGCGTATGAACAAAATTCTACTGTAGAAACGTATACAGATAGAAATGGAAACTCCTCACCAGTTTCTTTGAGGCTGCACTTGTTTGAAGTGCTGGCTCTGGCTGCTGGCCTGGGGTCAGCATACGCCCAGCTTTAACGTCACTGGGTTGTTGGCTAGCTTTCGGCTAACTGCCCATCATGTAGATAACTGACAAACCTTTGTAATGCCAGTAACAAAGTAGCTGTGACATAATTACTGAATTTTGTATCGTAATGTGTTACATTACTGTGTTACAGAAAAGTGTAATGTGATTACAGTAATGTGGGGATTTGTTTTGTGGAGAGGAGAAGTTGAGGCTGTGTATCTCTGTAAAAAAGTAGCGGTACTCTAGTTTTCATGTCCACATTGAAATCCCGTTGCTCTAATTATACAGCAGATTATACACTAGTTATATATCCTATTAAGTAGGAGTATTATTTAATAACACTATTTTGCTGATGCATGATTTGGCATCAACTACACAGCGTTTCTTGATCATAGTTTACTCCTGTGTTTTCACAGTATGCATGATTCGTTATCTCTGACCACAGTGTAATGTCAGTCACAGCTGCGACTGATAACAGAGTTATTACAGTGACAGCGACTGCTCACTGCCCAATCCAATTTAGAACCAGGTCAATGACTGACATCAGACTTCTGTCCAATACTTTTTCATGAAGTAACAGTGTACAATGTTAGTCCTTGCAGGCTTGTCTCCTCGCCTCACACCCTCTTCGCTCTGTCGGCACTTTGTGATTGACTCACCCTGTGACTGGTCCCTCAACTCCTCAGTCTGTCAGAGGCGAAAATATATTCTCCCTTTAAAAGTTATTAAAAGTGACAGAGGGTCTCTGCAGGGAGGGTGGAAATGACCTTGGGAAGTGTCGAACACGCTGAGCTTGATGTGAAGAGGATTTCTCCCAGTTTGTCTGCCGGTCTGTACCTCAACTACCTGCTTTGATTCATGCAGATGGTGTTTAATCGGCCCATTAAAGAATAAAAAAAGAGCCGAGAAAGGGTGAGGAAAAAAGAGTGAGATGCTCGAATGACTATAAAGTCTTCCTTCTTTCTCTGTAGTCTCATTATGGTTGTGTTTGGAATTCTTTCTCTTACTAAACATTATGAGCACCTATTGAAAGCAGTGATGCTACAATCAAGCTATTGTAAAAATAGCTGAAGTTGAAAACATACTGTTTACCAAGAGGGCACGTATACATGCAAACAGCTCAAGAACAGGATTTTGTTCAAAATATGAAGCCTCCTAAATCCAAGATAAAGCTTTCAAGTTAATAGTTATCAACCAAGTATAGTGTAAATATAAAAAAAGAGATTATTATTTAAGAACATGAGCTATACTGGTGGAGTCGTGTAAATATTTCATGATTAACGGCAGGAGCGCCACGACACCCTCACCGTGGCTAATCCTCGGTGCCACCTGAGTGTTTATAATCTGACAGCCGTGCAACTAAGTTGAGTCACAAAGTGCAAATCCTCTCATTAGGGGTGACACAGTATAAGTTTCAAAGTCGCACCTTGTAGCCCAGTTGTTCCTTCCCTGCACTCGCTGTATCACAGTCTCGATCGCTGCCTTCCCTCCCACACGTGACGGTTCAATATTTTGTCTTCTTTGTGCGACGGGTGAGCAAAACAGCAGCATTGGATCGCGAGATAAAAATACACAGCGTGGGTTAATTAAAAAGAACTGTGATCAGTGCTAAAGCGTCGGCAGCGATAATGAGTGTACACACGCACATAAAAACACACAAACACGTACAGATATGCCAAGGTTTTTTGGTAAAAACACACCAATTAGCTGTTGTTTATCGTGGATTATTTATCTGCTGTGTTTTTATCGTTCTACTTTATGAGTTAAGATAAAAGTAAAACAAAGAAACCGAAGACCGGGCGTCATCCTCATTTCTTTCTTTTGACTGGAACAAAATACACACACGCAACTACTTTGTGTATTTATATGCGCATAGGTGTTCTAGCAGCGTCATTTCTTAACTTCATACAATAGCTTCAATTTGAAGTACTTATCTTTTAGTTGCGTGGTCGATGTGTGTGAAGCAGCTTGGCATGCTCTGGATAGTGAGTTCGCTTCACCATTCATATTTAAGCAAGCCTTCCCAGCTCATGCTATAAATTAAAAATGTAAAGTCAGGCTGAATAAAATAACACATTGACTCCTGTGCTTAAAATGCCAAGGAGGTGCACGGGGGAGTTAACTGGACAATCTGTGACTCTGGTATTCTCAAGCTGGATGAGTTTGAAGTTTAGCTGCAGGGGATCAACTATGGATTCAGGGTTGAATTCTCTTGAGATTTTATTTTACATCACTTCTCCCAGGTGCTTTGGTAAAATGTTTTGATTTGTGCTCGTTTTGGTGCTTTCGTGCGCTTCTTTTGTGCAGACTTTCAGCCTACGTACTAAGACAAGGACGGCTGGCCCATAGTTACATCAGGCAATTGTCCTATGTTTATCTAACAAGTCAATAAATTCACGTCAGTATCAAACGGTTCAATCTAAGACATCAGTAGCGTCTACCCCTAAATCTCTCACCACCCACACACACACACTCTGCCAAATGCGGCGTGGAGAAAAGCACGCTTTATCAGCCCATATACACCAAGGCCTTATGAGTTATTCTTCATATAAACAGCTGACATTAATGCTGGCCTATTATCCCACTGATGAATGTTAATGGGCTTTCCTGCTTAGCATTGCACACGCACACGCTCCCCCACATACACATTTTGATCTGGTTGAGTGGTTCTCCACTGTATTATTTTGCGGCCTTGATGATGGACCAGGGGCCATTATCATGAGCTGTAGCAGAGGCAGGACTGACATCAGCTGTCGATCACTGAAGGATTTAACCCAATCAAGGCTAACATGAAGAGAAGCAGATGTGTTTGAGCTATATTGGCAAAGCTCACAATTTGGGATTTCAGAGATAGTATTAGACAGAAACATTCTAATGTATAAATGCTAAATGTAGTGTTATTTAATCTACATATAAAAACACAAACAGCAAAACAATAAGCCTAATACACAGATCAGGCACAACATAATGACGACCTGCATAATTTTGTGTTGGTTTCCCTTTTGCCGCTAAAACCCTTTTGCTGCCTCTGTCAGTGCGCCCCAGAGCAGCTGTGGCTACAATGTAGCTTGCCATCACCAGTGTGTGAATGTGTGTGTGAATGGGTGGATGACTGAATGTAGTGTAAAGCACTTTGGTGTCCATAGGGACTAAGTAAAGCGTTATACAAATACAGGCCATTTACCATTTACCATAAAACAGCCCTGACCCATCGAGGCACGGACTCCACTAGATCCCTAAAGGTGTGCTGGGGTATCTGCACCAAGATGTTAGCAACAGTCCTGCAAGTTGAGAGGTGGGGCCTCCATGGATTGGACTTGTTTGTCCTGCAGAACCCACACATTCGTAATTGGACTGAGATTTGGGGAACTTGGAGGCCAAGTCAAAAGGGTGCATTATCCTGCTGAAAGAGGCCGCAGCCATCAAGCAGTACCGTTTCCATGAAAGGGTGTACATTGTCTGCACAAATGCTAGATAGCTGGCATGTGTCAAAGTAGCATCCACGTGGATGGCAGGACCCAAGGTTTCCCAGCACAACATTGCCCAAAGCATAACCCTGGCTTCGTCCATTCCGTCAGTTGCTTTCTTCCCATAGTGCATCCTGGTGCCAGGTGTTCCCCAGGTAAGGGATTCAGACATACCTGGCCATCCAACTGATGTAAAAGAAAACATGATCCATCAGACCAGGCCACCTTCTTGCATTGTGCTGTCTTCCAGTTCTGATTCTCATATGTGCATTGCTGGCAATTTCTTCAGTGTACAGGGGTCAGCATAGACACCCTGACTGGTCTGCAGCTATGCAGCTCCATACACACCTAACTGAGATGCTCTGTGTATTCTGACACCTTTCCATAAGAACCAACATTAAACATTTCTCTAATCTGAGCTACATTAGCTGTACAGTCTGTTGGATCGGACCACACAGACCAGCCTTCGGTCCCCACATGCATCACTGAGCTTTGGCCAACCATGACCTCTGGCTCACCGTTGTTCCATCCTTAAACAACTTTTAAGAGATACTGACTACTGCAGACTGGGAACACCCCACAAGAGCTGATGTTTTGGAGATACCCTGACCCAACTCTCTAGCCATCACAATGTGATTCATAATCCGTTTGCACAAATCCTCACAGTTGCCCATTTTACCTGCTACTAACATCAACATTGATGACAAAATGTTCACTTGCTCCCTAATATATCCCACCCAGTAACAGGTGCCATGATAAAGAGATAATCAGTGTTATTCACTTCACCTGTCATCGATCATAATGTTATGCCTGTTCAGTGTTATTTGAAAAGCATATTTTGATTTATTTGTTTGTGTACAGGCTCTAAAAATACTGTAAAGTCCATAACATATTGAAGTCAGACAGACAGACTCGGAGAAAGGCAACACAAAACCCCTAAAACATTACATAACAGCTTCCAAAGCATGTTTGGGTGAAAACAGTTCTGATCACACATCTTTGATCAAGCCTCCAACAGTCGGGCTCCCTCTCTTTCTCTCTGTGTTGTCTAAATGAGGCACCTTGTTTGGCGAGTTTTAAAAGAAACGCAAAGTGGCGAGGCGGCCAGCTAAATCCTCAAGCCAGCACGTTGAAAGGAGATGAGTCTGTTTAACTTCAAGGTGGAAGAAGAGAGCAAGCAGCAGCGCAAATCCTGCCTTTTTTCCCTTTAATGTTGTCACATCAAAGATCTCTCTCTGAACAAACACAGATTGGCATTTGCGACCGACCGACTCTATTGTTGTTTTTGCTCTTCTTTTCCCACTCTGTCACTAGTAGTTGTTGGCCGCTGAAAATAAGGCTCAGTGAATGCTCGTATTTGAACGAGTCTCCTGAGTAGCTTAAAAGAGATTGTCAGAGGTCTGCTTTCTGTTTTAGATTTAAAGTGTTTGAGTTGATCTCTGTTAGAGTCAAGTGCTTTACAAAGCTGCGGTAGGATTATTGTTGTTGCCCCACTCCGCATGATGCCATGATGGCAGTTAATGCGCCATTGTAAGAGACAAAACTGATATTTCCCTCTAAATACTAATTATTTGTTTAGCTTGTTGATTTTTTTCATTATACTGGAACGATACACCTTTATATAAGATCCATAATGAATCACTGATTTATTTAATCAAAGGATATTTCATTTCTTCCATTACAAATACAATAAACACAGCAGTGAAGGTTCTGAAGTGGCAGGTCTAAAATTCAGGAAAAACTCTTGGACACGTCAGTATGGAAGTTAGCATTTAATTTTTAGGGACTGCTGTTGGTGAGTGAACTTGGTAAGTTCTCCTGACTAGCTTCTTGGTAAAGCCCACACAGTCTGCAGACCCCGAGGCAAGCCACAGGCAATGTTAGAGCAGCTGAGCATGGAAAGAAAACACAGCAATAACCCCCAAACCCAGCCTGCCTAACACAGTCTTGCTGCCTGTGCCACCGTCTACCTCCACTTCTATCTGGTGGCTGTAACGTGCATTCGTGCTGTGTTCATTATGTTCAGTTAATACTGCAATGATGTTTGAGATGCAGCAGGGCATGTTTTCAATGTAAAACTCTGAACAAATAAAAAAAATAAGCCACATTCCAGAACAGTGCAGGAATCCTGGAAGAGTGTGCTCCTGGATTTGCCTCTTGAAAGACCAAGGAAGATGTAGACGGAATGAACCATGGTTTGTGTGAAGTCCGTAGACATGCACTTTGGTGTATGCACACATGCAACATGAACTCAGGATGTTTTGAACTAGTTGCTGACCGGTGGGTCTGACCAGTAGGTGCAGCTGTTTGTTCAGCTTTGGCTCCTAGCTCATTGAATCCTCAGGAAAAAAGACATTTTTGTGGCTTCCTACTTCTTCCTGCGCTCGTTCTCTATAATGTTTTGTTTAATTTTTGTCCTGTATGATTTTTTTAATAAGTCATTTTGGCTGTTAGTGTAATTATGTCACCTAAATGAAATAATTATTTTAAGAAAAGACTTCATTCTGCCACTGATTACTTAAAATTCACATTATTTACATGGCGGGCTAATTTTTCTTCTCTCCTTTGGGAGTCCTGTGTAAATGGCAGCTCACCAGAGATGCTTCAGTCCAACTGAGGACCTGAGTGAGAACAATGCAGAGCCTCACAAATGCCTCGCCACTCTTAATTAGCCATTGCCGCTGAACCACTGTTAGAACGTCGGGTTTGTGACTTCTGCTTTGCACTGACTGGGGCTTTTTGTTAGATGTATTTGTCCTGTACACTTCTTTACGAAGTCCTTCTGTCGGTTTAATCTCTTGCTTATTGTTTTTAAATAATAATAATAAATATTCTGTATTCTGTCATCAAGTCAGTGTACATGTCAGCTCACCTTCAGACCGGAGTACGGGAGCAGGTGAAATGCCGTCAGTAGTGTTATTTAGTTCATTGGCTCCACAGCAGGGGAAATAGCTGA
This sequence comes from Diplotaxodon limnothrissa, assembly GCF_057381915.1. NCBI lineage: Eukaryota > Metazoa > Chordata > Actinopteri > Cichliformes > Cichlidae > Diplotaxodon > Diplotaxodon limnothrissa. The sequence goes on along the minus strand of NC_140604.1, from coordinate 9,208,442 downwards.
CTAATTATGAAAATAATGCTACCTAACATCTCATTAAAAAAATCACAATGAGTCTCAATGTTGGTTTATTTACACGTGTGTGTGCACAACACTTAACTACAGGTAACCAGCTTTTTGTCCTGAAGCTATGTTACTTTCTTTGTGCTGTTTCTATATGCAGCGAAAAAAAGAGTTTATTCATCTTGTTCTTCATTATTATTTATTATTTAACTTTTTAAATATTTGTGCAATCGTCTTCTCTTATTTTGTTTGAACAGGATACAAGACTGGGCGTTGTTTTGGACGCTGGACGTTGCCAGCGCTCTTCTCTGTCAGCTGTACTGTAAATGTTTAACCTGTCTCACCGCGACACGTGTGTGAAGACGTGTGCTACTGGACAGCTGAGATTAGAGTTTCACTCATTCAAGCTTGAAATGCATAAAATTCATGCGCATATTTCTTGTGTTGAAAATTTTTTGTAATCACTTATTCCTAATGTGACCATTCCACACCATTCTTCACTTGCTGCCAACTTCATTTTTGTCAAAGTGCATTTTTTTAGGATTAGATATTTTTTGTGCACAGGCCTCTCTGAGCTACTCTGATCTTATTCTCATGCACAACCTTCAATGGGGATGCCTGGTTTTATTCAGTGGATGTACCATAACAGCATTATTCAGGGACAGGCGAGAAGTCTGTTTACCTTAGTCACTATTCCATCCCTCTACCCTCCTCTTCTCTGGGTCCCTCTCATTTCTGTCCACTGTACCTCAGCTGCATCAAGGTGGCTATCCCTCTCTGCACTACTGGCTGTGAACGTGTTAATTCTTGATTAGAGTTCATGCATTCACTTTCTACAATTTGCTCCGTGGAGTGAGAAATCACTTTCTCAATGAGAATAATTGAACACGGGCAGGGGGGTGCCAGCTCATTACCCACAAATCACAGGGAGCAGGGGCACCTTAACTGAAGACAATAATGACTTTGGGGAATAAAACGAGGGCCGCCAGCGTGGAGCCAATCCACCGTGGGCAGCAGAGAACAAAGCTAGGCGAGGAAGATGTACACTGTTTCTTAAGGGGAAGTCATTTTTTTGCTGATCTGCCTACGGTACATATTCAGTAGAGTCCGAATTTATTTTTTCCCAGGGGGGTATGAGTTTAAGGCTTTGGAGCAAAGTGTCGTGTTGGAGAAGCAAAGCCCATATTTTGGCAAGGTGGCATTACACCAATGCTGACTGTGGCCCGGGCAAAAGATTGCAAGATAGAAATAATAAAGATGTGGAACAGCTTAAGTAAAATGAAAAGCTTTTGTAGTCCTTGACACTGGGGCTCAAGGTGAACTTTGGTGACTGACATCACCCATTTTCCCACAGTGCAAAGTCACTTACTTCACTTTATTTGATTTCTCTCTCCTTCCTCAACCTTTCCCTCCTTCACACCATCTTTTTTTATATGCCACACATTTCCACTCTGCACAGAGTGCCAAATGTATCCACTCTGGCGCAATGAGGTCCATTGTCACAATAGGCTTTTCTCACTGTTTTATAGGTCCCATTAGGGGGACAGAGGCTTTTAAGTTGCTGAAGGAATGCAATAACGCCCAGCCAACAGTAAACATCCACATCTCGGGTCCACAGAGGAACACGAGATGGAGCTTCTTCCCCATCTTACCCTAAGTGACTTGTTTTATTTGCATCAGGCTGAGAACAAAGTAGTCACACTTGGATAAAAATGGAGAGAAATGGGAAGGTTTCATTTTAGGACTCAGGAGATGGACACACTGAAAGCCTCTAAAACAAGAGTGTGAAGAGGGAGGAGGCAGTCTGGGGGCATTTCTGTTTCTTAGATAGAGATGTAGGTATTACTGTGCTGTTGATTGTGCATATTTTTATCCAGCATTACATGAACGTTCATTAGAGAACCTAAACTTGATGATGGACATCATGGGTTGCTTACTGCTTATGATGCGTTACCTAGTAAAACTTTGATGGCGACCTATGAACTATGTCGAACTTGATTGAAATTGTGCTGTTGGATGGATTTTCAGCCAACAATCCAACATTGTTATATTGTCAGAGATGGTAAGGTAGGTAAAAGAGTCCTGTGATGAAAAGAGTGAAACTTATGGGAACTGAGACGACCAAATAACAGGTGAACGCAATGAAGAACCAGTGAGAAATGGAAAACGGGAACAGGCTAATGGAAAGAGAAGACAACCAGGAAATTGTGCGAAACAGTGATGGCATCATAGCAGCCACAACATCAGTGAAACATGCAAAACTGCTGGCAATATTCTATGACTTTCTTAAGGTTGGATGCCTAGGATTGAATTTGAAATAGCCCGCATACCATAAATAGTGTCAGTGTAACAAGAATACCTCTGTAATGGGATACGGTTTTCCCTGCAGAGCAGTTTTCCCCCGGAATTTTTCCTCTTTATGTTTTTGATATACAGGCCATGGGAGCTGTTGTGAAGAATAGCACCCCTGCCGAGCTCCATCACAGATTCTCTGATATTCCCACATGAATTCGTGATTTCAACTAGAAGCATGCCGATGCTGTTTTCCATTTAGAAAACGGTAGAGTGGAGAAATGTGTGTCGTGTTTCTCGCCGGGGTCTCCCTGTGTCGGTTGATTTGGAAGGTGAGAGTCCTGCTGAAGTCGCTCTGTGATTGGCTGCCGCAGATATCTTCATACAATATGTAAGAATGATGGTGGCCACCCTCTGTGCCGCTCAGTTCGTGTGTTGCAGATGCGTATCTACACGTGTACAATGTTTACATGCAGCAAATTAACTATCCAGGCTATGATCGGTCTTGTTTGTTGAGACACTGATGATTTCCCCGTGCTCTTATCTCATCAGCGATTGCAATCACTTGTTGTGTTTAGGAAGTTAATTATCATCCAGTCTAACTAGAACACTCCTTTGATAAATCGATACCTTGTCTAATCTTGTGCTCATTGCATTCAGAGAATAAATACACACACAAAAATTGGCATTTTTGTAGTATTCGGCACTCCGTACAGGTTATTTTCTTTGTTTTTCTTCCCTTTCCTTCATCTTTCCTCTCGCTTTGTGTATTTCTTCTTCTTCCTTCTTCTCCACCCATATCCAACCAAGCCCCCCCACCAGATTACTGTGGCTGTGCTGAAGTCTTTTGGGACCTCTCTTCATTACTGGCCCTCCACAGGCCCCTCATCTCCACACGGCCCCTCTTCATTTAGCCCTGGCTGAGAGCAAGGACTAAACCAAATGGCTTTCTGTCTCCCTCTTATCCAAGAATTTCAGCTTCCAATTAAAACTAAATGGAAAGCTCCCCCCTCCACCACTGCCTCCGCCTCACCCTGCGCTGTTCCCATGACGCTACAGATGAGGCCCCACTCCACCTGCTCAAATACGGCAGCAAACAATGGCTGATCTGTAGAATGGACCGTTCATCCCCTGTAATAATTCGCTGCTGTGTGTACCAAAGCTTTGCTGTCTACTAAATTATTCATTGTTCAACAGCTTTCATCCTTATTTCCTACTTCATATTTGGTATATTTAAGATTTGAGGTCACTCTAGGTTATATAAATAGTGTGGACAATGGATATGAGTCTCTCACTCTCTATCTCTCGATATAGAGATATATAGATGTATATTATTTCTTCAGTGATAAAACATTGGTGCCACTGTAACTGCTGGATTAATTGGTTGTGATGGCAGTTTAGCGGAGCAGCAAGTGTAATTTATTGGCAGCTACTGTGCAACTCAATAACTAACTGTAGTTCTGACTTAATTGCAGGAACACCAACTAAGTGTAATTTAAAAACAAAACAAAAAAATTACAGTCCAAACTATGGGTGCTCCCATTGAAATTCAAGCAGCTGATATTATTTCAATGAGGGCAACATTCACTCACTGACCTTACAGTTTGAGAGATGGATTAAATGTTCTGAGCAGCGGAAAGCAGACTGTCCTCCCACTTAATAAGCTCAAAACGATGATTAATCTGTGAAAAGCACCACAGTTCCCCTTTTAATGCATGTATAAAGGCCCGGGATCCAGCTGGGACCGTCCGCTCAGCAGGGCTGCGCACTCAGCCCCGAGGATTATCTGTTCAGAATCACCTCCTTTCACCTAAGCCAGGTGTCTAGCAAGTCATCATATACTTTTTGAACCGTTGTTTTTAATGCATCGGAAATCCCAGATATGCTTTAACCACATCTTTGAAGTTTGGTGTAAAATGTTGTGCATTCCAACTCTTTGAAATCCTCATTCTGTATACAAAAACTTTTTTTTTTTTTTTGCCGAGCTTAAGAGTAAGAAGCGCTCTGGACAATAACCGATGACGATAACTTAATTTGCAGTAATTCCTACCCGGTTTGAACCTCCGGCTCTCCGGCACAGGACAGATCTACTCCCGTTGCAGCTGTTATTGATGAGGCTTGGAAAAAGTCTTGGGCCTCTCCGTCCGCTTTGGGCCTTGGTTATTGACCTGGTGATTGATTTAGGTCCTCATAATTAGCAGGCCTAATTTAATTAAAGTGCAATTTAACGATACAGTAGGCAAAGGCAGTCTGTGTCATTGATAGATCAGCTCAGGCCTAATATCAAACAGGGCCTGGCAAAATAATGTATTCCACCCAGCAGGGTTCCCAGTGACAGAAGAAGGCGTAAGCGAAGAGACAAAGAGGGAGAATAAGAAGAGTAAAAAGATAGACAGGCCTTTGTTTTTCAAATGTCAGCCTACAAACTGCACTGCCTCACCTCTTCCCCTCCGCATCTCGCCGCTCCATTCTGATATGGACAAATGCACACTCACATCTCTGATCTAATTTGCTAAACAGCATTAGGAAACTGTCTGTCCCTTTCATTTGCTTCGAGTAAATTGACATCAGAGCCCTTTTATGAGCTAGAAGCCATGTCTTTCTAAAGCAAAACCAAAAGAGACAGATTTTGTTAATTAAAAAGAAGTGTAGGCTTTTCGGAAGTTATATTAAACTTGGCCAGCTGGGGATAAAACGTACTGCCCATTTAATTGCTAAGAAAATATATAATGAGGAAAATTTAAATTCATATTCTAATTTTCAGCGCTTGTTATATCCCTTGTTTAAAGGTACGGTAAGTACAAAATAATGTTGTACTCATAAATGTAGGTTGATTAGAGTGTAATTATGTCCTCTGACAAAGTGATAGATACTCATAAACTCATAAATCAATTAAAAATGGATAGGAGCAGGTTTGTGGAAGCCACCATCGTTTTGAACATTGATGGCCATCGCCAATGACTAGAGACTGTCCACATATATAGTATGCATTATCACTTTCAGTGAAAAAAGTCTTTCAGACTATATTTGACCATTTGCACATGTATGTTTTCATCATTTCTCTCTGATCTCTCTCTCTGTTTTCTCTCTCTCCTCTCACCTCATTTCCACCGAAACCTCTTCCTCCTCATCCTCAGCTTCTTCTCCTAAACTGAAGTCAGGGCTCTAACACACAGACATGTGCATAAACATGCTAATTTATTCTTGATATTGTTGAAATTACTCATTGTCACCGCATTAGACATGCGACCCTCCTTTTTCCACACTGCTGACAAGAGCAGGGTTGACAACAATAGCTGGTTGTGAGCTAACATTATGCCAGCTAATTTTAGGTTTGTGGCGTAATAATCAAACTTTCACTGTGATAAGCAGTTTAATTACAGTCATATGAAAGTATATTCGTTAAGTGTCCGAGTTCAACAATGTTAGAGCCACTACAATGAGAGTTTCACTAATGCCAGCTAACGGAAGCTAATGCCAGCTAACGGAAGCTAATGCCAGTTAACAGAGGCTAACGGGCAAAAACAGCAGCACTTACTGACAGAAAAGTTTAGGCTCTCCTCATTAGTCAGCAGTGAGCTTCTTTGACCATCTTGTGTTGAACTCCTTTCACAAAGTTTTATAGTATCCCCCCAGAGTAAATAACAGAGGACTGGCAGATAAATTGCGAATGAACAATGGCCAGAGTCTGTCGTACAGTGGTCATCATAGCTACGATTATGCACTTGAATTTAGAGGGGTAAGAAAACAATCTGCAAATTACTGACACCTAGTGGTGAGTTTTATACTTTGTACCTTTAAGGAAAACTATTTTGAAAGCATAAACAAGCATGTCTTACATATTATGCAATATTTTGTGCTTTTTTTAAGGTAAGGTGAAAAAAACACTAAACAATTAGATTTTATTTTTGTCTTGACATCTAAAAGATTTTTTTTTTACTAATCTATACAGTAAAGTACTAAAATACACTGATAATGAGGTCTTATTGGTTTTGAAGATACTAAAAAAAATTTATTCATAAACTGAGAAACTATGTTTTTATTTCCTCCTGTGTTTTTCATTGCATGAATAATGACAGTGTGGGGCAGGTTCCCTAGCCCACTCCCCACTGTATTTTCCTAGCACAACAACAACGCAACTCTCCGTCTTCATTATCAAAAGGAATAGTACATCTAATCTGGAATGCGAGTCCTCTGCTTTGAACAAGGCTGTGCTCATGGGTGCAGGGCGTGAAATATGAAAGAAAACACATGTCCTCATCAGAGGACGGGCGCCGCCTTGGCTTCTACCCTTGGCACACAAACACAGGACTGAAGATTCATAACCTTCCTCTATATTTCTTCTCTAACAGTCACATAAAAAGCGAGAGATGGCAGACATGAGGATCACACTGCTTTGATTTTCTTCCAGATCTGAACTTTCCAGTCCTGCAGGGAAGCTAATAGTTTTCTAAACAAAGGAAACAGTCAGAGAAATAAAAAAGAATCAACACAGTGGTGTGGGTTTAAATTCTTTTTATACTTTATTTCTGAACACTTAAATCACTATTAGCTTCCATCATCTTTCTTAAGGTCACAATCATAGAAATAATCTAAGAAAATATGCAGAAATCTTTCCTCTCTGTTGACAGACATTAAGTGCTATTTGCGGACCTTGTGGGTAAGATGATTGGGAGGGGGGGTCATTATGACCCTTTCATCATCCCCCTAACCAGTTTAACTCCTCACCCAGCCTTTTATAATGCTCCTGTATCCTCAACATAAATATAAATAAGTGTCTCACAACCTCAGTCAGTGTGATGAATTGGTTGTTTTAATGGTGACGGCGCCTGATGGACCGATGAGGAATAAATGGTTAAGGATGGAGGGAGGACTAGGGCTGGATCATAATGTCCATTAAGAGAGCAGAACATTTTTTGCTAATAAAGGATTTTTTAATGTTTTTTTTATTTATGTGGACAGTAAATCCTCACACAGCAGCGACCAGGTCGTCCTACATGCTAGTAGCTGCTACACGCTATTACTCTGTTTATAAACGTACAACCGTTGCGATCATCTCATGTTCAGATTGAGGTGAGCAATCACTGTATCCAGCACCATAAAGTTTCTTTTTAAGTGCTGGTTGAAAACAGCAAGATTCTTCGAGTTATTACGGAAAAGTATTGGTAATTGCTTCTCAAGGTCATAGAACCTTTAATAGCACTATTAGGAGTTATTAACAGCAGCCTGTCTTTCTATGTCAGTGCCATTGTGCGATGCAGCGGTACTGTGAAGTCCTATTTGGTCTTGTGTGCTGTACAGTGTTTAGCTGAACTGCATTAACTGGAGGTAATGAGGGTACAATTATGGCTCCTTAACCTTTTTGCGAGGAAAAGGAAAAGCCTCCGCCCTTGCTGCCCCCACCATACATCGACTCGCTGAGAGCCAGGTCTTTTCACATGTTGCCATGGTATGTTACCTTTGGCTAGTTTAATGTTTCCATAAGGGGCATATGTCACCTTGCGCAATTACCGTTTCATATTTTTAGCTGGTCAAAATCAGGAGGGAGGATCAGCCTTTGTAAATATTTCAACAGGCCTTTATTTTTCTTTTTTCTAAACACTCCAGCTAAATTGCTTGTTTCCTTTTCTCTTAATACACTGAACACAACACATTCTTCATTTGGAAACTGCTTTTATATCCTGTTCCCTGGCACCATTGTTCTCCTGAGCACAGACGGCTCATTGTAAGGGGGTGTGTGTGACAATGTCTGGGAAGGGGGGGGCTTGTTCCACACATGAAGCTGTCACACAGATGTGAAGCTCAGCCCCCTAAAGGAGGGGCGGTGGCCAGAAACACACCATTTGCTGTGACCTTTGAACCTGTCCTTGTTAAACCCTCGATGCCAGAGATGGACTCAGGAGGGAGCCCCCCCCCCCCCCCCACCCTTTTCTGTAACAGCTACATCTTGTACTTCCCCATGGCTAACAGCATGACACACACACACACTTACAGTAGGTCTGCTTTAGCACACCAGTTGATGGAGGATGACAGCTCCTCAACATGCCGCCTTTTGCCCTAACCCTCAAGAAGTAATGTGTGTGAGTGTGCATGTTTGTGTGTTTGCGTGTGGGTAGACTTCCCCCTCCTGATCAAACAGCTGCTACCTCCATCCTTCCCAGTCTGCTTTCCCTTCGGACCTCCAACCACTGTCCAAGCAGCACGTCTATTTGATGGTAACAAGGCTTTGCACTTTGGATGCGTGTCCCTTCCACCAGGCTTTCTTCTTTCTCCTCCTCTTATACGATTTTCAATAATCTAATGCTGCAGCTGTCCGATGGCCAAGCCTGTAACCTTAGTTTTTCTCCCTTTATTGTCAGAGGCTGGCAGACTTTTTTGGCCACACATCAGGGCTCTTAGCCATCCCTATTACATGTGAGGAAGGGAGAGAAATGGGGGGAGGAGGGAGAAAAAAAGGAGAGAGGGCAAGCTAGAGAGTTGAAAAGCCTTGTTGCATCCCCACTCTACTGGTTACCAAGGGATCAACAGGGTGCTAAAAGCACTCGGGGGGGGGGGGGGGGGGGGGGAATGGATGTTTTTCAGAGAAAGGGAAAAAGGAGAGAGAAAAAGAATAGAGATGGAGAATGGTGGGGTCAGGAAGCTGCGGATGTATATTTAGGTTGTGTCTCTCCTCTGCTGTCACTCAGTGCTCATCTTTACAGCTGACACAAGGACAGACAGTGAACGAGCTGGCAGCGAATATAAAGAGAAATGGCTTCTGCATCTGCCTCCGGTCACTAGGAAACTGGCCCCTGTGATGCCGGCTTAACCACACGCTCCGTTGGAAAGTGTGGAGCTATACTTGAGCACTTGACTGCATAAAAGTCACTTTTAACAAGCCATTATTTGTGATGTTCAGTCTCAGAAATCAGTCTTTCTAAAACTTTGATTTTGTCTGGGAAGATAATGAAGAGGCTTTGCTGTTGTTGGCTAAAAAAACTGACTTAACTTTGAAACATGTGGTATCTTCAAATGCACGGGAAACACTTTTTATCACTTAAAAACACTAGTGCCGGCTGTTGCTGTGGTTTGTGGTTATTTGGTGCTGATGAATGCAACATCTAGTGTGCAGGATGGTCAGAGCTGTGTGGGGATTTACTATACATGTGTATAGGAAACTCATTACGACCAGATTATACCACAAACATGTCCTCTTTGATTACTAACCAATGTGACACGCCCACAGCATGGTGGCACACTGGTTAGCACCGCAAGAAGGTCTTTGGTTCACATCCACCGTCTTGTCAAGGCCTTTCTTTGTGGAGTTAGGATGTCCACAGTCCAAAGACATGCAGTTAGTGGGGTTAGAATAGAATTAGAATAGAATTCAACTTTATTGTCATTGCACATGCACAGGTACAGGGCAACGAAATGCAGTTTGCATCCATCCAGAAGTGCTTTAGTGATATAGATATATTACAATATATATTAGCAATAATATAGATATGTGAGTAGGTTAGTTAGGTTAGTTGGTGATTCTGACAGGCCCATAGGTGTGGATGTGGTTGTCTTTCTCTCTGTGTTAGCCCTGTGTCAGGCTGGGTATACCCTGCCTCTTGCCCTATGGTAGCTGGGATAGACTCCAGCCCCCCTGTGACCCTGCGAAGGATAAGCAGAAGAGGATGGATGGACAAAATTCAAATAGTTTTGGAAAGAAGAGAAGACGAGCTTTACGGAGATATTCTGTATTATCACAGTAGAGGAAAAGTTACTGCTGTTTCAACACAGATTAACCATGTGTGCTTCATATTACTGTAAGAAGTCCAAGCAGCCTGTATGATACTTGGGTGATAAAGGGTTAACCTCTTTCTTTGTCTTACCTTTTTCACTCCTACATCCCTCACTTAGGGCTTTGCTCAATCTTGTGATTCTTGTACATTTTTTTTTTATCACGAGTTCCTTTTTTAGTGTCAATTTCACAGCTTCACAGCTGAATAGACATATCACCTTGCTCTGGCACTGCTCTCATATCTACCTGTGCCATTTTATGGTAATTTTGACTTGTCACATTCGCACACCGCACTTGATTGCACTGCGATTTTTGGCCAGGTGGAAGTGAAGAAGCCCTTTGCCTTTCTCCCCTGAAGGGAACGATCACAGATGCAGTGTCGTCTTTCTCTTTCTTTGTTCACTCCCTAATTCAAAAGATCTCTCTAGTCTTTCCTTTACATAGTCTTACGTAGTCTCACCATAAGGGTTTGCAACTTATAAGATCAAACGAACAGGCAGGGGATTGTTGCTAACAGCTTTTTTAAATGCAAATTAATTACGTGTTAGCGATGATACACTTGCGACTTCGGTTAACAACGCAAACTTGTTGAGCACTGTCACCTTTCACAGTCATCTGCTCACCGAGTGTGAAAACTGTCTTTTTCTGAAAGGCCACACGTTTCTTTGCCTCTCCATCAGTCTTGCCTTGTAGCAGAGATCTAAACCTGTATTTATTCTTGTCCAATTTCAGCCGCCCGCTCTACCCCATGGCCTCCCATCTTTATTTATAGTTTGCCACAGGTGGTCAGGTCCTTTGTGCAGAGTATACGTCAAAGAGAAAAAAAAATCTAGCCGTCCACCTGGGGAAGGACGGGTGGGGGGTGGGCTTGAGTTCATAAAAAAGCTTTATGAATAAAAGGCCCCGTGAGACACCCGGCACCTCGGCTGACGTGTAATTAAAGGCGTGGAGGGTGGTGGTGGTGGGGGGTGATTTATTCATTTTCATAGAAAAGGGGGAAATAGACAGGTAGGGTGCGACAAGGTCTTTAAAGGTGGGCTGCTGATGAAATTTTCATGCCCCTATCCCACCTTAACCCTCCCCCAGAGTCTAACAAATAAATAGGCGACGGGGCCTCTGTATAGCAGAGTGAGTGCCACCAAAGATATCCCTGCCCCTGAAAAGGGTTGAATCAATTTCCATAAAGAAACCAAGAATGCGCAAGACCTATTTGGATGTGCTTGACATTTTAGTAAAAAAGAGAGAAAGAGGAAGGTGAAGGGTGAGGGTGGGGAAAAAGCAGTGGCTAACAAAGCATTTCGGCAGATCCTCCCAAGGAGCCGATGCGCTGTCTTGATGCTGACAAGCTCACGCACGCGCACATGCACGAGGACCAGCCATTAATAACAGGACTGAAAAAGAAAGTCCCATTATTTAAAACAGCCAAACAAAAGACTTCACTGTGCTCAACACTTGATGACGAGCCCTCCAACTAATCTTGGGTTGACAATTACATGAAAATCAACACTGTGTTATTAGATATGTCTCCCTCCTGTTCTACATGCGGGATGTAATCACTGTGTGTAAGTGGCCCGCTGAATTTGTACCATCCACATAAAGAGAGCCAAATGAAGATTTTATCCTCCATTAAGGAGAGCATGAAGCTGCTGCCTCTTTCCCAGAGCTTAGTTAAGTCCTCGGATGTCTGCTTTCCCGTTAAAGGCACTGCCTCTCCTGCTCCGCTGCCTAACAGCACTGAAGGAAGATGAGCAAATGAAACGAGGAGAGTGAAAGACGCAGATGGAGCTCAGACAGGAGCATCCCTGTTTCTTTAGCTCTAAACCTTGATCCCATCACCTCACGGGCCCACCTCATCGGTCAGGCAAACCGATGGAGTCGCTGCATTTAATCACGGCACCACTGAACATTTTTTTGGCTAGAGAGGGATGGTTTCTGCAGCAGCATCAGGGGCACGGTCCCTCCTGTGCTCAAGAGTCTTTGATTTAAAACAGGCCGATACATTTTTTTTTCTTCAGGTAATTAAATTAAAAGCTGGAGAAGAGAGATATAAGCAAGAGAGGGCGAGATGCAAGCACAGCGAAAGCAATAATGACAGAATTTGAGGGGTTTTTCTTTTTTGCTGTTGAAGCACTCATCCAATTCATCCTGTCTTTTTTTTCTTTGTCTCTCTTTCTATTAGGAGGAGGATGAGGAAGAGGAGCAAAGGAGACACGAGAGGAGAATCGAGCGGACGGAGCCAGTAGGAAGGGCCGATTCCTCACTGGAACATTCACCAGTGTTTCATATAGAGTGAGTGGCGTACCGCTAACACCACAACCCCACCCATACGCCATGTTAAGAGTGAAATTGTACAATTACAGTTAATCACGATTATTGTAATGGCTGCATACCAATTTCTTGTTTCGCCGCCCACTTTACGACCATGTGCCAGTAACAACCCAAACATCGAGACCAAGGCCTCAGTCTGTAAACATCGTCACGCGTATCTGGGTCGTGTTGATTTGTCTTCACGTCCTTATCGGAACAAATGAGCCTTCCTCCCTTCCCTTCCCTCCCCCGCCCCCGTTCTCTTATATGTTTTCAATTAATTAGTTCTTTTAGCGCAACAGCAGTCTGATCTTAATCACTTAATTGGAGCCTCCATTTGGATCCTTAATCGACCCTGAGGTCCACCAGTTGCGCTTTGTAACGGATGACTTAGCACAGGCAACTCAGCGAGGCCTCCCACCAATAAGGACCCCACTCCCTCACGCCCCCACTCCTGCGCATCCCACTGACCTCATGTCGTGTTTGACTGTGCCGTCTGTTTACATTCTGCATTTCTACATGTTGTTTTCACTTCTGTTATTTTTTAATTATCATTATTATTCATACACTTCTCTCCTACTCCCTTCTCCTCTTCTTTCTGGCTTCATCCATCACCATCCCGCAGAAGCATGCTCAAGCCCGTCGAGGTGTCCAATGAAGGTGGGCCCCTGGGGATCCACGTAGTGCCTTTCAGTTCACATGATATCAGGTAAAAAAACAAAACAGACACAAGCTGAAATTCAGTGCATCTCAGTTTCACCATCCAGTGTTGCTTTCTTTTTGCTCTCACTCATTATTTCACTCATTTTTCTTACTCTCTCTGTCCTTTGTTCTGTCTTACATATCTCTTTTTATGTGTTGCTCAAGGCTGTTCTTCTTCTTCTTTTTTTTTAACTGCCTCTGATTCTTGCAGTCATCTTTTTTTATTATTGTGAGCCTCGCTGTTGAAACGCCACACCCAAACTCAGCACCGCTCACATCCCACAGCTTTGAAGCTCCCAGTGGTGAGGCGAATGGATGAAAGTAGTTTTTGCTCTCGACTGCACAGTTTTCTCCAGGTCTTGCAAATACTTTTTCTAACTGGGTTGTCGGTCATCGTTGTGCACGTGTTGTCTTGAAACTTGCTTTGGACTACTTCCTCTCGCCTTTTTTTTTTCTGTCTTTTTAACTGATAGGAGTGTCGATGACAAGGGAACGAGAGGCGTCTGAGTTTCAAAAAAAAGAAAGGAAAAAAGGGGGGACAGAGGAAGCGGTTAGATGTAATCAAACTAAAAGCTTGTGTATAACACAGATCCCTGCTGCATGCCAGAAGGAACTGGCTCGCCACCAAGGTGAATGTGACTACTCAGCACTGGAGAAGGAAAGTCAGGGATGAGGTGGAAAGACGGAATGAGGAGATCAAACGGAATGACATTTGAAGGGGGAGAGGAGGAGAAAGGGGAGTGGTGTCATTGAAGGTGGCTCAGACACTAATCTCATTGCTGTTTATAAGCAAGTGTCAGGAAACTATATTTAGCTCTGACCTCGCACTAACTCCATCTTGACACCTTGAGTCAGAGCTGCAAAATAGTGATTCAGGATGAGGTGAGCCTAACGGAGGGAACGATTTCTAAAGGAACTTAAGCAGTTCAGCTCTCATTAGATGCACTGCTGTCCTTAAGCTCCCCTGTATTGCCCCTAAATCAGACAGCATCTTGGAGGAAACAACATTAACGCTGCGCCGGCAGTAAATTTCTTCCCCATCAGCTAAGGTCGGCACTAATAGCTATCACAGCCTTCAATTAACTTCAGCCATGATAAAACTTATTGTCTGGTCAGTGGGATGATGCTAATGGCCTGTCCGAGCTTTTTCTGCGCGTCGTGCACTGGGACAGGAGGCATTAGGCTCAGCGGGCTGTCATTAGTGTCTAGACCAGGGCCAGAGGGGTCAGACTGCCAGCAAAACCAGACAGCAAACAAGGAACTGCAGGCACTCCAGCATCAGGCTGCCCCCGTATTCTGCTCCACTGCACTGACATCAAGTCAGATCCAAGCAGGAGGGGGAGACAACTGTAGGAGAGAGCTTAGATACTCTGCCACTCTAGCAGGAAGAATCTTTCCCTGCCACACACACACACTGAAATGCACAGATACTTACCTGAAAATGAGCTCACACTAATGCAGTTTGTGAGCAGTTCGGACCGACCTTGAGAAGTGTGTTCCCTCTCAGACTCCTTTTACAAGCAAAAACAGTTCTCAGTGCATCGTCACTTACCTACCTTGAGAGCAACGTGCACACACAAATATCCCGTACATCTACGCACGCACGCACGCCCCCTTCCAGATGCGTTCCTAGTTTAATGAACTTCTCATTCCATGACCGTCTTCAATTGTAAACAAACTGCGGACATAATTGCCATGCATAAATGGATCCTGATTGGATTATTATTTGATTAAAGGCAGTAGATGAGAGCAGGTGGCCTCCTCCAAATCAGCACTGCTACCCAGCCACAAGATGGAGTAAAGCCATATGGTGCGGTAAGATGCTGATTCCTTTTTTCGAGGAGAAGCGAGACTTAAAGAGTCTTTCTTTCCCCCCCCCCCCAGAGGCTGCAGAGAATCCACAAACTACAAATCCCTTTTTGCTTACATCTGCCACCTAATGAATTGCAGCCTTTGAGAGTGACTTTTAGATTTTTTTTTAGTTCTTTACAAGTAACTGACAAGTATCTCTAAAAAAAACAGAAGCGAACCTCCATCAGTTTGAGAGGATGGGATTATAGCCAACACAATAATAGTGCTTTTCACGAAATCATCATCTTCTTTAAATCTCTAAACGATGCCGCTTTATCCCCAGTCCGCTCTGCCGCGGCTTGAATACTGATCAGGGATCAACCAAAAACTCCTTTATCTACTGTACCGTCTCCAGTCTGCTAGCAAATCAGAAGTCATTAGCGTGTGTCCGTGATGTAATCTCCGTGCGCAATACTTTGTTTTCAAGCTGCCAACACTTATGGAGATAAAGCACAATCATGTCTGCTTCCACGCCGGCCGCAATTACTCTCTGCTCAACACATTTAACCTGGCCTGGCAACTCAGACACCAAGAAAGAGGGAAGGGCCTTTTGTGATCTTTAATTTCAACTTAATGCCGACCCATTTACCCCCGCTGAGTGGCTGAGATGAGTCTTCGGCGCGAGCGTGAATGTCCACATTATGCAGCCAATTAAAGCAATGTTCTGAGAGTGGCCCTGTTTGGCTGAAATGCTAAAGAGCTGCGCGAGCCTGCCCTTGACGTCTGCAGTAAACAGGGTCACAACAGTTTTGAATGTGCTGCTGTTTATGCGTCCAGGAAAAGAGACAGGAAGGGAGAATTATGAGAAGCATGACACTTATGTCCTTGACACCAATAAGGTGTAGCTTAGGGTCTAATTTATACCCCTGTCTGGTACATCTTTGTTTAGCTTGTTGATGGTTTTTGCTCCGGTAGATTTCAGAATTTCTTCAAAATAAGCCTCCAAACTTTTTTGTCAGTTTATGCAAGGACACCACACATTTAAAGTCAGTTTACCTGCTATCTCAGAGGCATCTTGCAGCTTGTAGCCAGAGTTTGTAGCTCTGCTGTGTGAGCATCCATCAGATATCTTTGCATGTGGTTATCCTCGAGGCCTAACTAAAGGAGCTCACTGATGTAGTTATTTAGAGGGGGAAGAAGGGCGGAGGGATATTTGAAGGTAAAGGTTGGCGTTTTTTTTAAGGATTACTGAGATGGCACAGCCGTGGAACTTCTTGGGTTTTTTTTCTTTCTCAAACACCGCAGCCGGCTCTAGTCTTAAGCTCCAATGAAGGCGACTGTAGCACTTCCCTGGAAGCCATAAGATGATCTCTTAGCTGTTGGTCTGGATTATTTCAACCCACCCTGTCATTCTTTCAGACCTGCCCACAGGAAGAAAAAGAGGAAAGGAGGACAGAAGGACAGACGGAGGCTTAAAATGAGTGCAGGGAAATTCAGGACTCTATCCAAGCCTAGTCTGCAAAGTTAACTTTTGTTGACGGAGTGCATTACAATGGGCTAAACTCATTTTGTAATCTTATTTACTTCCCCAACTCTGTTGGAGACTTGAATATTTTAGGCACTCTGTTGATGCAAAAGTTATAAATCTTCAGGCCATAAAATGGCAACCAATGTCAATGCTGCACTACAAAAAGCTTCACTTCATACAGATGAGGACAGACTCGTTAGCCCCTCCTCTATGAAAATCTCTTTTCTCAAGTGCTTCAAAACAGAGCAAGAGATTTTCGCACAGCTTTTCTAAAACATCCTAGTTTTAGGATAATGGAAGTTTGATGGATAACAGCCTGCAGTCATTTGTTGTAGTCTTTAGGAAGTCTCACACATGTCTCCCAAGCAATCCTAGCCCATTCTTCTTTGGAAAAATTGGCCAGATTTGATGGTCTTCTGGCATGTACATAGGTCTTCAGTTCACCCCACAGATTTTCAATGGGATTCAAGTCAGGGTTTAATGCAGGCGAGTCATCAGCAGTCACTTGGGTCTTCTGGAGGTAGCTCTTCAGCAGGAGTGAGGCATTATTTGGGATGTTGTCATGTTGGAAGATAAAGGGGTGGCTGTAGCTCAAGAGGTAGAGCAGGTCACCGACTGATCGGGTTGGTGGTTCGATCCCCGGCTCCTCCAGTTTGCATGCCAAGTATCCTTGGGCAAGATACTAACCCCAAGTTGCTCTCCGATGCATCCATCGGAGTGTGAACGTGTGTGAATGTTGTTAGAAAAGCATTCAGTTTTGGGTCAGTGCTTGTGAGAATGGGTGTGATTGGCATGTTGTATAGAGCGCTTTGAGTACTCGGGGAGAGTAGAAAAGCGCTATATAAGAATCAGTCCATTTACCATTTTAATGCTGACTGCTTGAGGTTTTCTTTCAAGGTCTTCACGTCCTTCTCTTTTCATGACTTTGTTCATCGTGACAAGATTCACAGTTCCAGACACACTGAAGCATCTCCACAGCATAATACTCCCACCACCAAGCTTCACTGTGTGGATGATGTTCTTTGGGTTCTACACCTTTCATTTCTTTTTCTAAACATAGCAATAACATTTGTTTTTAGCATGATGCTTTCTCAAGTGATACCTCAAACCCTAAATGTGTCTTTGTCTGTACCTTCTTCTACACTCTCTTCTTGCCTCCGCTCCATCCATTCTGATTAGGTTTCTTGATTACGTTTCTTTCTCTACCTTTTCATTAACTTTTAAAAGTACACGTGCAATTTCATTGTGACAGTAGTTGCCTAAGTCTTGTGTTATGACTTACCTGTTGCATGAACCTTTGCAGGACACAGGGCTTGCTAGTGAAGCGTTTGGAGCCCGGAGGCAAAGCAGAGCAGGAGCGTCTCTTCCAGGAGAACGACTGCATCGTCAGAATTAATCAGGGAGACATTCGCAACCTGCGCTTTGAACAGTAAGCTTTCCATAGTGACGCTTGGAACATTTTTTTTGCATGCAGTATTATTCTGAACACAGCTATTTTTGTCAGCTGACATTTTCTCCTTCTTGTCACTGGATGCCATGCTGATTTTAATTTACTTTCCTTTTCCTCCGATAGTAGGGAAGCACTGTCTGCCGAGTGATGCAGTTCACACCGAAAGCACTGTGTTGGACATTAAGCGCAGCGACAGTAAATAGTGTTGCTGTTGATAAGCGGAATCCAAACTGCGGGGAGACGTGACACCCACACAGCCGCACAATAAAACAGAAATATGACCGACTTGTTGGCCTTCCTGTAATAGGTCTCAGTGACCTGCAGTCCTTCACAGCTGTGCTGCTTTCTGATCCCAAACTATCCACACTCTTCTCTCCATTCATTTCTGCCAACGCGTCATAACCTTTGTCTCTTTAAACACTCGTAAATATAAGCGTGAATGTGTGGCATCTCACGCAGCACGGACACGGACACATATATGCGGTGATACTGACATACTAAGGCATTTCTGCACTTGTGTATGTGTGTGCGTGCACCAGTATTAAATGGATTTCTTCTCCTCGAGGCTGAAAAATCGAGGCACTGTATAAAGTGGTCTGTTCAGCTCTCCACAGAAAGAAATAGCCCAGATTTTTGCTACCAAAGGCCCAGACAACAGTCGCACCGGGCCTGCACATCTAAAAACAGTGGGCTTTGAACCACAATGCTGCAAAAATGACAGAAAGTTTAGCCTTCAAAAGTGAAGTCAGTAGCTATGAATTATCTCTGAACAACTGTATCACTGTAGGAATGTTTCTTAAGAAAGGTGTGATAGCAAAAGCTCTCCAGCATCTTGTTAAATGGAAGCAGTTGGAGACACTGTGCTAATCTGTTTATCACCCTGCATACAAACCCACTAAGGTTTCAGAATCCTTTAAAACGAACCTATTGTCATTAGTAAACATCGCAGTTTCTTTCACAGCTTTTTTTTCTTTTCTGCTGTGAAAGAAGCTTACCCACCAAATCCACAAGGGAGTGATGTTTTGTAGCCTCTCCTTCCAAACACACCCTCCTCACCGGCATCTGCACGCTTATGATGTTTGTGATGTTTTGTTTTTTTTTTGGGGGGGGGGGCGTTTGCATAAAAATGAGGCAAAGGAACAAAACTTTAACCCCACCCCCACCCATCGTTGATTGTGTGCCACAGAGAGTGACAATTTAAAGTGATAGTCTAATCTTCTTGGATTGTTTTGCATGGGTAAATATTTTGAAGCGCTTAATCTAACTGAATGTAATGATGCATTGATGGGGGTAATTTATTATTCAATCAGGCTCGCGCAGAGGCTGATTGCTGGAGTGATGGCAGCGCGTATGTGCACGGGAACATTTGCGTACAAAGCACGCATGCACGCACACAAACTTCGCCCCAGCCTGTCATCACCCTGCAGTGCGCATATGCGAGTGATTCTCGCAAATTACCATAAGAATGAAAACAGGAGAGAGCAAATCTCGCAGAAGTAGCTCGGTGCGCGTTCGCCTCTGCGACGCGGCTTGCGTGGAGTGCTGTCTGTTTGCGGCGGAAGCGGCTTAGCGGCTGTCATTGGGACAGAATCAGCATGGTATTGCTGGTAATGGGGAGGGGGCTGGAAAAAGAACATGGGATTGCTGGAATCCAGACATCCACTGTGCCTCTGGCCCCCTTATGCTGCAGTGTGCCTCACTCCTGGCCAGCCTATCTATATGCTAAGTGCTGCTGGCAAACCAGACTAAACAATTCTTGTGTCTGGGAATGATGGCGAGCTCTTGTCTCGGCATATTTGGCCTCCCCCAAACTCATACGAGACTCGGTGTGTTTGTGTGTTCCCGCCCCATTTTGTGTTTAAGGAATGAATTCTGTGTGTGTGTCTGCTTACTTGGGAACTCATCGTCTGTAAAGCTTCCCTGGTGCATGATTCATCACCTCTGTTCTGATTGTTGAGTCAACTCATAACCATTTATCTCCAACCATGAACAGACTCACACAAACACACAAATGACCGCATAGTATAGAGATTTAACCTATATCACACGCAGTAATATTTTATGACTGATGCACCACTTACTGTCCTTATCTCTTACCCGTCTTGATGCTTGTAATTATAGATAATGTAATTTCTGCCCCATAATGCATTGCAGGAAGTAGTCCTGCGATTAGCCGCGCAGGTCTCAACTCTCTGTATCTCCTTTCAACATACAGTGCATCATGGCTTTCCTTATCCTTCTGTATCTGCCAAGCTTTGGTGCTACATCATTGTATATGTATCTCTTATCATGTTTAAAGCTAATTCATTTCTGTCTGTGTGACCTTACCGCTCTCTCCCTCGCTCTATGTTGTTTCACCTTCAGAGCACAGAACATTTTCAAGCAGGCGATGCGTTCCCAGGTTATCCTTTTCCACGTGGTCCCTGCAGCCATGAAGAAGCAATATGAGCTGCTGTCAGCACAGAAGGAGCTGAGCAGCCCACCTCAGCTGAACAGGGTTCGTTTCAGCCAGGAGTCTCAACAGCCAGCAGACAGGTCCAGTCTGACCGGGCCGCTGACGTCCAGATCAGGACAACCACCGGGCCTCAATCACAAGTGGGTTTCACCTCCCTTTTCTTTTATTGAATGGTTACTAAATAGTTTATTTTTTCTACCCAAGATACCTTCACACTGTTCTCATACATGAAACAAAGAAAAATCAATAAATCAAAGAAAAAAAGAAAAATTAAAAAGCTGCCACAGATTTGATGTGTGTGAAAGGGAGTGCTGTTGTAATTGCAGCAGTCAGAGACTTTCACTGGAAATCCGTCAGAGTTTAAAAGCTACGCAAAAAAAAAAAGACAAGAGAGCAGCCTAATTGTAATTTGTACCTGTTTTATCTGCCTGTGGTTTCTGTTAATTGTTGTAAAAACTCTGGCCTAGTTCCAGAAAGACAAAGATGTGGGTTTGTGTTTGTGGTCATAATGTCAGTTATACAGAACGATCAATCCTCCGTCTGTGCCAGTGAAAAGGTTCTTGCTACAAATACAGTTATTATTTAATGGTGAAAAGTCATTACTGTGCGTTATACATTACATTACAGGAGCCTGACGATGAATCTATATTTCATGTAACGACTCTGAACCCTTGTCTCTGTAGCCACCATGGCTCACTGGCAGAGAGCACCCCAGACTCGAGTAGACGCTTTGCCACTCCACCCCACATTTTGATCTCCAGGACCCCGTCAGCCCCTTCGCCCTCCCTGCAGCGCAGGATAAGCACAAACGCCCCCAGAACCATCGACCTAAAGAACAAAGGTCGCAGGTTCAACGTCCAACTGAAGAAAGGTGAGAGTAGCAAAACGAGGTCAGTGCTGTAGGAGTGAAAACCAGCAGAATCATGTTTGCAATTTATGTGTGCTGACATCATATGGTGACATGAGCCCGCCATGTTTGATCTGCTTTTTAGACATTTTTGTGTTATTAAGTGAGATATGTGTGATAATCGTATGTTTCAAAGCAAGTAGTGGGAAAATTCTTGGGGAAGGCTTAACAGTGGGTTGACCTTGCTTCTAACCATGGGAAAATTTTAAAAAGTGGCTTTTTTTTAGTTCAGAATTGCTTCTGCCAAAATTTCTGTCAGCCTGTCCACTGGCAGATTACATCGGCCTCCGCTCTTTATCAGCAGAAAGCCGGGGAAGAGCCCTGTATATCTGATAAAACTCCAGCATCAAAGAGTATATTCTTCACAAGACAGGCTTCTGCATTTAAACATTTAAATGCACTGAAAGTTTGCAGTTAGACACGAAAGATGCTGATCCTAAAGCAGCTCATGTGACAGCGTTAAAGTGTTTCATTAATTTGACCAATAATCTCTTTGTTTGCTTCTATGTCTATCAACCCCGTTACTAAGTGCGATAAAGGCGATATCTTGTCAACTTCTAGCATTTAAAAACTCCAGAGTAAACAAAAGGTCAAAGAGCTCTTAATGCAACCGAAATCCTTCTGGAAATAAAAAAAATCTCCTCTTGCCTTTGCGCTTTGTTTAACCGAGAAGGCCGAAAGCAAACACAGATCAGCCCCGTCTTGAAAACAGGTTGTGGTTTCATCCGTTCATGCTACAGTACATCACCGCGGTCTTGTGGTTAAGCTTCGGCAATCCATCTGCTTCCAGCTGAGCTGGGTTTATTTGTGGGCTTGGACAGACCTTTGATACCGGAGCAGTTGTATTTCTTTGTGGTGGCTTCGCTGCCAAGCCGTGTCATTTCCACCAGTTAGCCATCTTCATGTGAATTAGCGAACAGTAGGAAGCAGAGTGAAGTAGTTCTAAGGCGATGTCCTGACTCCGTCGATTTCTTTTTTGCTCCTTTTTTTTTCGGTTGCCGGAGCAGATGTTTACTTGAAAGCTGGCACCGAGGCCTTAGCGATGAGCTTCAGGGAAGGGTGCGGGAAAAAGTGAGGGCTGCGGCACGGGGTAAACGTGACCCACTCTGGGGACATGCAGTCACAAGCTGCTCTAACATGTTTGGCAAAGTTTCCCAGCGCTGCCGGCAGAGTTCTTTGACACTGTGGAGCTGAAGTGTAACTTATATTTATGTGTTTATAACGTGATAAAGTTTCCCCACACGACTCTAATTTCCGGAAAGATGTTGGTAGAACTCGAGCACCAGGCTGACGCCTTCAGTTTAGCTTATATCCACCAGCTGCATGGCTTCATGGTCACTATGAAATATTTCAGTATTGCCCAAGTAACAGAAATGGTTTCAAAGCCTGTGATTTCAGTGAGAGTTTACCGGCACATAACTTCGAAGCCGTTTGTGAACTCCAGATGGAGATGTCCAAATGTTGTTAAACTGGGAATTTAACGGAGCATTAGGAAAAGGCTGAGTTGAGGGAAACGCGCCTCTGAAATCCATTTTGACGGTTCCGTTTGATTGCCATCACGCTAATGCACTTCTAGAAGGGCTTCGGCGGTTTTGTTGTCTGCTCGTTGTAATTGTTGTGATTCAGCCTAAGTGGCTCAGAGTTCCAAGTGGCAGGAGCAGATCCTGAATGGCAAATTAACAAGAGTGCCTTAATCAAATACTGCTGTTGAAAAGGACATACGCACCCCATTAAGTCATTCTAATGTGCCTCAGCCTCTCTTCATGTTTGCTGCTTAATTGGCTTATTGGAGCCAGGATTTCAGCTAATCCAGAAAGGGACACAATTACTTTTACCCCGGCCTGGTCTGGTACCTAAAATAAATACATCAGTGGTTAATTAGCACAGGAATATTTAGAGATTGTATTCTCCTAATTGGCTGATTGTAGACTTTGAACAGCGGGATCTTATAATGGGCCTGAGTTGGGTTTGGGATGCGTGTTGGGCGGCAGTTTGTGAAAAGGGTCAGAGGGGAAGGGGAATCCCAACTGCCATGGCGAGGATTTGAAAAAAGGCAGGATATAATCAAAAGCTGTGATACATCTGTGTTAAATGCCATCTGCATTTGTTTACCCCTCTTATTTTCAGTCATTTGAGGACAGACTAGCATCTGCACTAAGTGGAGAACCTCCCACGGCAACTGTGGGATCTGGTATTTAAAAGTTTGGCAGTCAAACTGCGCATTTAATATTCAACATAAACGATGACAGCTATTTTTGTCTGCTCACTTCTCGCTCAGCAGTGATGGACAGATCATAGAACGTCGTTATCCTCAGCAGCTCAACTTTCTGGCTTCAAAGTGATCGCTTCATCACCTTTCTGCAAGTTTATTTGTGCGTGGAAGCCAGGAGAAAGTTGCCAGCCGCGCTCCTCAATCTTAATGCCCCTTGTTCATCAGCGGCATCACTGTCAGGGAGACGACAGACTGCTAAATAGACATACAGGGAAAAGTAGGTCATGATGAACCATCAGAGGTGCTGACAGCTCTGTGAAATGAGCAGCTACTTTGACACGAATGCTAATCACTGCTGTTAGCGTCAGAAAAGCCTCGGCTAAAACCGCAGAACACGACTTTCCAACTTGGAAATGCCTACAGCTAGGTTATGCATGGTGGAATCTTAACCGCCGCTCTGAAAGACGTTCTTAATGACTCTTCTAGTTTAATCTGACACGCAGCATTTGCACGGTTTATCACATGTAGCTGACATTTGAACTACGTCATGCTTTTATCTGAAAAATACAGCTCTGGTCAGCAGAAAAGGTTAGAGCGGAGAGATCTTCTTATTTACCTGTTATTGTATTTGCCTGATTCCTCTTAGACTATCAATTCATATTCGTTTGAGCAACCTTAAAGGTCAACCCTTAAACTTAAAGCAAATGGCTTTGCAAAGCTGATGCCCGAAGTGTTTTTATCACATGTGGTTGTTGAATTTCACTGCACTTGGAAGAGACAGAGGATTTTTCTTTAAATATACAAAGCTAAGAAACAAATTTGAGTGCACACACAGTGATCACTGCTTTCTCCATTAGGCTAACCTCAGGCTCCCTATATATCATCCAAGACTGCTTTGACCCAGACATGATTTTTACACAGCCTTTGTGGCCTGCCTTTGCACCAAAACTCTGGAGGGGTTTTTTTGGGTTTAAAATCTAGCACACGGTGCAGTGTGGGAACATTCAGAAATAAGCACTTTAACTATTTAGGTGTCCTGCACTTTAGTTTAAGAGGATATTGAACAGAGTTTTAATGCATTTCCCAATCCATAATCATTCATTTGTCTCTGCTTATTCCTAACTGGTCTTTAATCTGACCGCGACTTCCACGATTGGCTTTAAAGTCCGTTCACATTCATTTAAAACACTCAATTTTGGTTCATAGCACTGATACTATGTTTAGAGTTCAAGACACACCCAATCATGGAAATATGAAAAAATGGCAGCATGGAAGCAGGAATGTCTGTATTACCTCGTGGAGGTTCAGGACATGGTGGAAGGCCATCATTTGATTCCTGCTTAGTGGATTAAAAGTTACTTTTTTTAATAATGGGGGGAAAAGTTGTATGCCCTTAGCAGTATTTATACACAGAATACACTTTTTATGTTTCTGTACTTTTAAAATGAAACCCAGAAATAGAAAATGTCGCTGTCATAAATAAATTGCTCCTTAGTGACATTTAAACCCCCAACCCCCGGGCCACGCACCGGTACCGGTCCATGAGTTGTTTGGTACCAGGGTGCAGTTGAGGCTCGGGTGTGAAATTTATGGTTTTCAGGGTTTTTGTTGTTATTTTTTTAATCGTTTTTATCGTTAACTTGGTTTCCCTGAATCTTTTCCCGTGTGTTATGAATAAATCCCATTTTTGGTACCTGTACTGGTTTTATTTTGTTGTATCTATCCGCAACACCTTAAAGGCCGGTTCGTGAAAAATCGGTCCGTGGCGCTAAAAAGGTTGGAGACCACTGGTCTTGACCATTTTACTGAAATTTGATCGTAGCAATTCAAGATGGTACTCAGTAGTTTGTGTGGCCCCCGTGTTCTTACATATATGCCTGACAATGCTGACGTGACCAAAAATTCTGGCAATGGCACACATTGATGTGCCATCCTGGAGAAGTTAGACTACCTGTGCAACCTCCACAGGGTCCAGCTATCACGTCATGCTGCCAGTAGTGACACTGACTCTAGCCAAATGCAAAACTAATGAGGAGGGAAACATGTGAGTGGCCTCCACCTGCAAACCATTCTTGTTTTGGGGGCTGTCTCATTGCCCCGCCTCTGCTACTTAACTGATCAAATCAATATCCCTCAAGTTTAACTGACTTGGTGCTTTGCTCGGATTAGAAAGGGTTCCTTTAAATTTTATTGAGCAGTCTGTTTTAAGGATAATAGAAAATGACAACAGACAAACAGTTTTTCAGTTTACTGCCGATCATGAGCACACTGCTGGCAAGCTTACCAAATGACAACATCACAGCATGGCATGTTTGCACCAGGAAAGAAAAGAACAAGTGATGAGCTGTGCTTTGTAAAATGTCACAATACCTTTCTAAGTGTCTTCAATTGTTAACTAGGTCCAGAGGGTCTCGGATTCAGCATCACATCCAGAGATGTCCCGATTGGCGGCAGTGCTCCAATTTACGTTAAAAACATCCTTCCTCAAGGCGCCGCCATCCAAGACGGTCGACTTAAAGCTGGAGACCGGCTGCTGGAGGTGAGGCAGGACATCAAACATCCTCTAACCATGACACAGTGTTCAGCGAGTGTGTTCTGTGAGATTGCGTGTTATTTCAGAGACAAATTACTCGTTTCCTGATGTGACTTTGTTCCTAAATTCAGTCTTACTGAGCCTTTGTTGGAGCGAGTCGAATAAGCTGCGTTCCCTTTGTTTTGAATTTCTAAGAAAATGTGGTTAGATGGAACAATATTTTGATTATACTTCAGTCAGACTGACATGGAAATCAGCGAGTGCTCCCTTTAGGGGGAAATAACCCATATTTAATTCCAGTTCCAACTGGCTCACAGGGTAATCTGCATAAAGGTTATGTGGAGGCCATAGTCCCCCCTCTTAAGAGTGAGTTTAGTTTCGCCTCCGACTGTGTATCTGTTGTACATTTATTTTTGTAAGTCTTCTTTTACGCTTTGTGACTCCGTGTATGTGTATATGTACGTGCAGGTTAGTGGGGTGGACCTAAATGGTAAAAGCCAGGAAGAGGTGGTAGCCCTGCTCCGAGCTACACCCATGGGTGGAACCGTGAACCTGTTGGTGATTCGCCCAGAGGACTCCCTGCTGCCCCGAGAAGTGGTCAGTGCCCAGCCAGCACCTCATAAGAGTTTTCTAGATTTCAGCTGTTTGGTAAATGTTGATATTTATAGAGAGTTTGAGAGGACTTGCACAGGAAAAGCTGTGATTTTCTCAGCCTATTTGCAATTATAGCTTTATAGCTGTAATAAAAAATAAGAATTTGACGCATGAATGGGAGGACAAGAAACTAGTTGAGACAGTGTAGGATTTCTCTTACTTGTTGCCATTATTACTTCTCAGTGGATATTAGCCAAACTCCCATTGTCAGTTTGATAAAGCATATCCTACTTGATTCAATGAAGTCTCTCAAGGAATCTGGTAAATGTCACTAAATGTCTAACATCCTGTACAGAGTATGGATTTGTCATGGTGCCTGCACTAATATTCCCTTAACTGCTCCTCCAATCCATCAGCTTCTCCATCTTTCTGTCATTTTTTAAAATTATGTTGTCTGCACTGATTTTAATTTAACATTTGTTTATTGTGTCACTCTGTCAGTGCTCTCATTATTAATGCTAGTGGATGGCTGCTGTCCACTTAAGGATTTCTTCTCTCTAAAATATGAGCCTCTGAGCTCTGAGTTGACTCCGAGTCGCCGGTTTAGGACAAATATTCGACTTTCCATGTACAGATCCCTCCTTTAATTGTGGCTTATGCTTTTTTTTTTCTCTCCTCACACAGATGGTCATTTTAGCACATACAGACATGCAGACACACAGACCCATTATATGCACACACAGGCACTCTGAAATGATGTGCCTAAGTGTGTCTAAGTGCACACAAATACAGCTTTGGACGTATTCAAACACACACCCTCCCAGTGAGCCACACAGTCTACATACAGGGTGACTTTGGCTGTCGCGCAACAGATGGCGAGGCTACTGCCCCCGTCCAGCCTGCGCTCTGTGTCTGTGACAGCAGGCTTAGTTGTCACAGCACCTTGGCAGGCCAGGGGCTGCTGATGCCAGCCTCACTCCTTACCACAGCACTCAGCCCGGCACCCTGGCTGTTAACCCCGCAATAGGAGCTGTTCAACCTGTGGAATAATGGCCCTTTGAAGCAGTAGCCTGCTCTTTTAATATGCTATTTCTCCATCCACGCACCAGCTATACTTTCATTTTTTTTTAGGAAGTTGGCACAAGAGCACGTGTTAAAGTTCTCTTGGTATTAAGGAAGTCCCCAAAAAGTCATGTACCGCCTTAAAATGCCTCACACATGTTTATAAAATATGCTGCACTTTTGATGCTGCCTCATGGCAGAGGTCAAACTAAATAACTCAATAATGTGACAATGACAAGATGCTTAAAGAACTGGAGGATTGATCGATGTTGTGAGGGACAAAAAGATGTGGTTTCCTCCATTTTTTGAAAAAACTTTTTTCGTGATTGACGTAATACTGTAGATACATGTTTGCTGTTAGCCGCTTACTGTTAGCTCATCACTGTTGTTCCCTCACTCTCCTCTTGTTTTCTCAGGGTTCCTTTTTTGTGAGCTTTTGCAGAATTTTTTCTCTTTCTGTTGTGTTTTGTTTGTTTTTCTAGTTGCTGGTGTTTTTTTAAAGTTGCAGTGCGTTTCACCTCTCTGGATCACCTAGGAGCCACTGCTAGCATCAAACCTGTAACCTTGATGTCATTCAACTGGACTCTTTAAAAACACACACACACACACACACACACACACACACACACACACACACACACACACACACACACAAAATAAACTAAATACTTAAAACTAACTGGAGGTAGACGCCAAACTGATCCACGCAGCCTTGACAGCAGCTGAGTGACGCTGTGAGGGCTTTTTAAAAAATGCACGCCTGCCCGTGGCTCGTGTTGTGGAATGAGAGGTTGACGGCTACGCACTCTCAGCTCCTCAGGCGTGATGTGATTAGAAAAAAAAATCCATCGTGCGAAACCTGTCTAATAATCTCCTTTTTCTTTTTTGTTTTTGATTTCTCCATCTCTTGACCAACACGCTGTGCGCGACTGCTGGTTAATATTTCATCACTTTCCATAGCAGATTAACTCTCTCGCTTACTTTTCCTTTTTTTAAAAATTCTCTCTCTCTCACACACACACACACAGTTTCACATTTCCCAGCAGTGCTTTCACAAATCTCAATAATCCCTACAAGTATGTTCATAAAAATCAGATAAGGAGGCCAAGGCTCTGCCGGTGACAGTTATTGCAAATAAAGCATGGTAGAAAATTGTGGCTGGTAATTGCCTTCTCTGTCACACACTGTGGATAGGTGGGTGATGGGTGCGTGCATATATTTCTGCTACACACTCCACTGGTAGGGCACACATAACGGCGCACCTATAGACGAGTGTTTGTGGGCTGTCATTCCTGTCTTTCTTTGAATGATTTTTTTTAAATTTCAGCATGAGTGACACACACACACACACACACACACACACACACACACACACACACACACACACACACACACACACAGCCATATAAATCAAAACGAGACAAAACAACAAAAAAAACCCAGACCTTTTTGTCTAGTTGATATTTGCCTGCTGACGTTTAATGTCAGCATTGGAAATCCCTTCGTGCCTCCTTTTGTTTAGATGTTTGCTCGTGTGCTACCCGTGCTGCTTGCACCCCCAGAGGAATTAATTTACTCTCCCAGCATGTTCGCATTGCATCTTTAATTACCACGGTCAGGGTGTGTTTTGACATGCTTTCAGTAGCAGTAGCGGGAGCTCTCAATAGCTTTCAATAAATATGTAATTGCAGGAAGGAGAAAAGGTTAAATGGTAATAGAGGAAAAATGGGGCAATGCGGCTACGACTGCTGCTTATTTCCACCCATCTCCTCCTGCCCCTCCTCCTCTCCAGGGATGTCAATAACTATATTCAGACAGAGACAATATATTTTATCAAAGAAGGTGCTTCAACCTTGACTAAACTCTGGGCTCATCGATAACAAGTTTGTTTGTAGACACCAAGTTCTTCTCTACAAAGCCTCCTTCATCCTTGAGCATGTCTTAGAGGATAGTGGATCTGTTCGCATTTTGTTTTGTTGTCATGTTTTTTTACCTCTTTGCTTTTGAACCTCGTGGCCTTTAAGTGTAGAGGAAAGAAATGCTGAAACAGAGAGAAAAGTTCACCACAAACTCCAGACGCAGTAGCAGGCTCTGATCAGTGATTAGGTGCAGGTAGAAGAAAAAAAAGCCTTGACAGCTCTGGGAGTTTGAGTCAGTGATTTCAAGGCAAGAGATTAAAGGCTGGAAGTCAGATGAATTAGTGCCCCCTATGCGTCTGGAGGTAGAAAGGCTTTATGAATTATTTGTGAGCGCTTGTGTCTTCACAACTTTTTCTGATTGTTTCGTATTAGAGGTGAAAGGAAGTGGAGAAAGTTTGTGTCTTCGATAAAGAAACTAAGAAATGGAGTAAGAGAATGAGATGCGAAGAAGAGTTTAAAGGTTAAGAGGTCGATTGCACATTTTAAAAAACCTAAAGCGGCAGTGTTAAATGCATTTTGAAGACACATCTACACTACACGCAGCCCACACATAGCACAGTAGATGTTATTTATTGTAGCCATTTATCTCCCGGCGTGCGGCCCCGTTTGTGCTTATAGCTGCGAGCAGTGCTTTGCCTTCATAGTGGATATTGTAATCCTGGCTTCTGCTTTGTATTTATTCATTTATTTTGTCCTATAACAACGAGCTAAATGTCATGCTTCGTTGTGCAACAAGCAACGGCAGCAGTCTAAAAACGAGGCACTGCCTAAAGACGTCCGTCCACGCCCTGTCACCTGTGGCGGAGCTCGTTCATGTGTCGCCTGTGTGTCGTTTCGAGCAAACACGGCAAAGTAAAAGCAGAGGAGTATAATCTGCAACATTTTATTATTAAATAAGGAGTTGGGAGGACCTTTAGCATGGGCCGTCTGTGTTTAGTGACAAATCACTGGTTTGAAACCAGCCTGCCTCTAGTTAAGTGAATTAGCCTGTTGCTATTGCTGCCGGAAAGTGATCCATGCACTAAATATATGTTAACTCTTTCCTGCATAAAGACATTTGACAACCTTTTTTGTGCCCTTGATGACGAGTATATCAATAAAAACACGAAGACCAATAGAGTAGTTCCTGGGCTTTTCCAAGAGTTTCCGAACTCACCGACTTCTGATGCAAACCTGCTCATTTTGTCCTATAAGCCTGAAATATATGACAGAAACCTCTCAGTTCAGAAAAGAGCTTCAAAGGTAACTCTTAGTACGCTTTCAAGGGGTAAAGTGTTAAA
Organism: Diplotaxodon limnothrissa; assembly: GCF_057381915.1. Lineage (NCBI taxonomy): Eukaryota > Metazoa > Chordata > Actinopteri > Cichliformes > Cichlidae > Diplotaxodon > Diplotaxodon limnothrissa. Next base: position 9,177,642 of record NC_140604.1, on the reverse strand, counting down.
CAATGCCACAAACTTCTGAGTCACACACAGTGCGTTCAAGCACCATAATAATGGTGCTCGTTCCTGCTCTTACATCGTTGCGTGACCCTTCAACAGCAGCACATTTTTCCTTCCAAGATAGCAGCGCGGACTGCGGAGAACAAATGGGCTTGTGTAGCCTCTGTTGTAACACTGTCGACCACATAAGAGCAATTAAACAGTGCATTAAAAACCCCTCTTTATGATCATATCGCACTTGTCACTGATCCATTAGTGGCTATATCTGCCAAGCAATGAGAATCTTAATTGCACGATTAATTCTGGCCTCAGATTGATGTGACAGCCGAATTTATGGCTCATGTGAATACTGAGGACGCGCAGACAAATGTGTGACACTGCTGCTTACATTTATAGCAGACTAATGGCCCACCCCGGCGGCCTGGTTTCAAATTCTGCCTGCTATGTTTTTAACCACTGTGCTGTAATCGAGGCAGACAGAACTACTCCATTTAAACATTGTGTTATATTAAACACAGGTCTCTGAAAACGATCGCATACATGAAGTGACAAAAGCACGGTTGCATTAAAATAGATGGATACGAGGTTCCGAATTGTTGTTTTTCTCTAAAAATCAAGCGGTCATCATCAATACTCGTTCACAGTTGGCTTTTGTTGCAGTGCCTGCAGTACAGTAAGGTTACCACTCATGATTTGCCTGTGTTAAAGTTGGAAGGCAAGAACAGACGTATGAAGCTGTATTGATTTCCCTGCTGCAGAGATCCATTTACCGAGTCGGTAGAGGGAGAAATGAATTGATATCAGGCAAACAAAACACAACCCCCTGTCTTTGGAGGCAACTACACAGATCTGCTCTGTCAGAGCCAAGCTCAATCCCTCCTCATTTATTTATACACTCCTCAACACAGAACGAACCTTTGTCATTTTTAACAGGTTACACGGGATGTTAAAGTGCGAGAACAGAACAGGAATCCTTCTGTCTTTGGCCACGGATGCATCTAAAATGTAATGGCGAATCAGCTGCTTGCATTTGGCAGAGATGGTCAGGATGAAATTGTTTTGATATTGTATGAAAAATGTTTCAACCGTCATCTCTGGCTCATGTCTTTCAGCACTTTAACAGAGCAGCTTTTAGATAAACCATTTGGCACATTCCACTGAAGCAGTGATAAACAGCTATGTGCTTATCTTAAGCTATGTGCTACCCACAGCCATGCCAAAACATGACAAACATCTTTGGAGCTAATATAATTAGATGTCTCTTAAAGTAATGTGTGTGTGTTTGTTTTTTTTAAATTTCGAGTGACTGTAAGGGTGAAGTAATTCACTGAAACTTTTGATAATAAAGTGCCAGAGACAGAATCGTTCTTGCGCGTCTCTTCAGCAGCTTATTTATATCACAGCGGGTGACAGAGCAAGAGCTATTTTACCTAAGTGAAACTTGGCGAAGGACTCGAGATCATTAATCATTTCTTAGTGGACTTTGTAATTTAAGGTGTTGCAACCTTTTTTGCCGGTATTCACAATTTTGTAATGAATTCCCGGTCTCCCTTTATGATATGACTTCAAAACAGTCCCAGCTGCTAGAAGGTAAATGGACGTAATCCTGCAGATTGCTCTAATAATACCAATGTGTGGATCTCGGGTGAAGTCCGATTACAGGAACTGCTCAAAAGACCTTTGGATGGAGCATTTGGAATGCCACGGTTTGGGAGTGTGCAGTCAGAGTTCTTCAGAACAGTTTGGCAGCATCAGTTGCATCTCGGAGGTTGCTTTGGCTTTCACTTTCTGCATAAAAATGTCTCTGACATGACAGACCACAGTGATTTTGGTGGATAAGGCCTCCAGCGTGTGTACCATGGCACTACAAACCTCATCAGGACACTTTCTCCGACTTTTCCCTCACTCTCTGATGTTTATCACATCACACTTTCCTCCTCTTCCTTCTTATTCTTCTTCTCTTCTTCCCTTGTGTTTCTCTCATTAATCACCAACACCATCTCCCAGCGTAGTCCTTTGCCGTATTAATTTGCCTCCTATAGAAACGCTTTCCGATCAAAGTGCACAGTTTTGGAAGCATGCGCTGTCATAAATAAGGCTAATAATGCCAAGCATGGTTGAAGACAATGCCAGCCCGGTTAACAGTCTCTGAGTCGAGTCTCGTCGAAGCCACCTGTTTTCGTTTAACACTTTTGAGCAGCTGTTCCCATAATTATGCTTGCTGTCAGTGCAGAGAAGAGGGAGGGTGCACCACAGCATTGTGCTACGCCGATAAACAAGGTAGTTAAAGGCCACTTATGGCGACACAGTTACTCTCCCGAAGGGGATTCAGCGTCTGTTTCCAGAACGCATAATGAACTGAAGTGTGTGTGTGTGCAGTTGGACATAGCGAAGCGCTTTTTATCCACCATTAGCTTAAAATGAGAGACATCTGCTTCGTGATGTGCGTCTGCGCTTTGGTTCAACCGAAACGCCTTTGCAAACATTCCCGGCTGCCAGCTACACTTAGAAAGTAGCCTTTTATTTTTAATGTTCCATCTGATGAGATGAAATCGCTTCCCGAATCGCCTGCAGAAACACCTCCCGTCAAGTCAGGCCCTGCATGTGAGTCTGTTTTTTCTCCCCCCTGTCTTTGGGTTGCTCACAGTGAGAGTCAGTCAGCACCCCTGTTGGGGGAAAACTCTGTAAAAAAACCCAGGAGAAATAAAGACACAATGAGACAAGATCACTTTTTATGCTTTAACGTGCACACGGGTAAGCTGTTCAGAACAACTCACAACGTATACAGAGGCTGGGCACTTTTTATAGGAAAGACAGTGAGAACAGGATAAGAAAATACAAAACAAATAAAATAAACAACTCCATATGTGGCGCTAGTCTCGTCAGCAGAGAGCTGGGAGAAGGCTGTGAGAGATAAAACAATCTAAAACAATATGTCCCAAAACAGTATGTCTTTGCTGAGAAAGTCTAAAAAGATAATTCTAAACTAATCTAACCATAGACAAAAGGGCATGCTTGCACATTTAAAAGAAGGTAAAGAAACATAGAATCATTTTTCCTGTAACATTCCCTCCTGTTTTAACTTGTTTTAAATGTATACAACAATTGTCTGTGAAGGTTATTTATTAAGTATCTTAAACAATTTTTAATTTTTCAAAATGTCAGCATAGCAGAAATGGCAGTCATTTGGTCTAAAGAATAAAACAAAAGAAAATAATACAAAGAAAAACATAGTAAATGAAATAACAAGTGGAATAAACAAGAAAAAAAATAATAAAACTAAAACTACAAAAAATAAAGGATATATTTTAAAACGAAAACTTACAAAAAATAAAAGGGTGAAAAGTAAAATGAAAACTTTATATTTAAAAATGATGAAAACCTAATATGTAAAATGAAAACTTCAAAAAATACAAGGATGGAAACCTTATATTATAAAATGAAAACTTCAAAAAATACAAGGATGGAAACCTTATATTATAAAATGAAAACTTCAAAAAATACAAGGATGGAAACCTTATATTATAAAATGAAAACTTCAAAAAACAAGCATGAAACCTTATACTTAAAACGATGCAAACCTTAAATTGAAAACTTTATATGTAAAATAATGAAAACTTCATATTTAAAATGGAAACTTTATGTTTAAAACTGAAGACTTCAAAAAAAATAAAAGCATGAAAACTTTATATTTAAAATGAAAAACTTTGTTTAAAACTCAAGACTTCAAAAAAATAAAAGCATGAAAACTTTATATTTAAAATGAAAAACTTATGTTTAAAACTCAAGACTTCAAAAAAAATAAAAGCATGAAAACTTGCATAACCTACTAATGTTTTAATCAGTGCATGATCACTTGAAAAAGGCAGAAATCATTTTTAATCACCACGTCATTCATTAGCAGTTATTACAAGTTCTCCTCTAACAGAATTGCAACGGGATGCTGTTCTTCTTGAGGCACGGCAACATAAGCAGTCATTGTAGTTGTTATCATCTTTGAAATCATTACTCTTAGACATGGCGGTGTAGCTGCTCCAGATGTGTGGTCAGTGACATATTTTTGCAGAATGGACAAATTCTGCAAAGTTTCATAAATGTCTCCTCCAGTTTCGTATCCATCAGGGATAAAAGTGCAACATGTCTCCCCGATCAGCTTGCAAACTCCTCCTTGTGATGCTGTTAGCAGGTCTAGTGTCAGTCTGTTCTGCAGCACCATCGTTCTGATGGCCTGCTGTTCTCCTGCTAAGGCGGTTCCCAGGGTCTTAGTCAAGTTGATGTGTCGTAGCAGAGCATATCGGTTGATTTCCACATGATCCCGCACCTCGGCAACTCCAATGCCGGGGATCAAGCTCTGTAAGAATTTCACTCCTCCTCAGATGCGAAACTCTGGTTCCTTTACTGCTTGGTGCCGTCCGTGCACATCCTGTCTGGTAATGAGTCTTTGTTTGTAGTATCATTCGGTAGCTGTAGTTGGAGCGACAGTTGAGGCTCATCAGTGTCGCGTTACTGGCACAGGTTTCGTTGAGTGAACAGTCCATACACTTCCTCTCGTTCCTTGGTGGGCAGAAAGTGTATATGTATTTGCATAGCAGTCAGTTTTATTATTCAAGTAAGCTGTAGTGTTCATAAACTGCCACCAGAAATTAGTGGCATAGCCATGGGGAAACTTGGTGTACTTTCCTTTGTCATACAGTGTCTGCCTTTTCTCCATATAACGTGACTTGTTGTCCCTCACGGAAGCAAAGGTGAGGAGCCCGGCCATGGTCAGGGCCGCTGCAGTTGTTAAGAGCCACCACCTCATGACGACGGGACACACCCTCCTGTCGCGAGTAGACCCCCCGGCCAGGAAAGCTGACCCCTCCACCGGGCGAGATCACAACAAGTGGGCAAGCCTGCCGTCAGCTGTGTTTAGATGGCTTCACTTACTGGCTCTGATGGATGCAAGATGGTCGTTCCGCTATTTTGCAAGCTCCAGTTTTTCCTTTGGAGCACTTTGATCAGAACCCAGTCACCGGGCTGTGATCTGCAAGACACTTGATAGACATCATTACATTCTTCGTCATTTACAATCATCTCTTTATTTTCCTACAACTTAGACATACATTTTGCTACTGAAATTGTATCTGCCTTTTTCACTGGGTAGATTTCTGGCCACTTTGAGAATACATCTATAACCACTAGGGTGTATTTTTACCCTTGGCATTCATTTAGCTCAATAAAGTCCATATGGATTGTGTGGTCTCAGGTTTCCCTGAGCATTACATTTTTGACACGTCATGCATGTTCTGACAAATTGTTTTGCTGAGGTTTCAAAATTTACAGTGTAGAATTTACAGTGTAGAAATGAGAGTTGACAATACTGGTCAGTCCCCCCGTTGACAAATGCGTACAGCCATGAGTCACTAATGCCGCCATTTTGTGGAGGAATTTTGGCAACACTGGCTTGCCATAACACATCATTAAGTCGTTTGTCAGAACTGCACCGTGTTTTAACCATTTTGCCTGCTCTGCTGTGCTTGCTGCTTTTTGTTCATTTTTCAACACATCCAGTGGAATCTGATGTGTGTTTACTGCCATCAATGTGATGTTTGTCTTTTGTGCCACCTATTTTGCTGCTCTGTCAGCAAAATTGTTGCCTGTAGTAATGAAAGAGTCAGTAGGCGTTGTAAGAGGTTGGCATGCTGGTTTGCCAGTTGGTGTAATCATTCCTCTGGTTTTCCAGATTTTTTGCAAAATGATGCACAGCAGAGAAAACATACTGGCTGTCTATATAAATGGTTATTTGTTTATCTTTGTGTATTTCACATGCGCAACAATCTCGTGTGAAGTGACCTTCCTCTCCACGGTTCTAGCAGGCGTTGTCTCTATGTTATCTGCTGTTTCTGCGTGGCTGTCTGCGGCCTTGGTGTTTGTGACTTTGCTCGCCTCTCTGTTCCTGATAGCCACCTGCGAATTAGTGTTTTAGTCTGTTGTCAACAGTCAGCCTTATTTTTAAGTTACAGAAAGCTTCTCCCTTTTTTTGTTTTTTGTTTTTTTGTTTGGGAGAATAGATGCAACTCTACATTTTCACTTAAGGCAGTTTTAGATAATTTCTAGTTCTTCAAACAATGCATGGATCTCACACATTTCAAACTTTCAAGTTAGGGTTGTTTCCCATTTATACAAATATATATATTTAACTTTGCATTGCTCACAGCTCATAGCTCACAGCTCTAAACCTAGGCATTTTTCAATCATATGCCTAATCACTATGTGTCACTGTGATTCTCAAGTATGGTCACAAGTTCGTTTAAATTCGTTTCCAAAACCAACAAAATAATCAAACAAAACCAAAAAACATAAACGTGTCAGGACACAAAAGAAAAAGAAAAATGCTGCCACCCGAACAAGGCAGAAGTCTGCATATGTTGGCTTGTAATAGCATGCAGCTTGTAACATGGTAGACTAGTGTGCCTGTGTTAATTCAGCTCCATATTATTGTGTGAAGTTGCACTGGGTTGGGAGTGGTTTTGTGTGTGTCACATTTTTGGTGAGCCAATGGCTGGAATGGGGTTGGACTAATTAGAGGCAGGTGTACTTGATTGCACTGATACACTGGTCTACATATAGCCCACACTACAAACACTGCTGTGTTGTTTTGTCTCTCTGTGCAGGTATGTAATGTGATGAAATCAGATATGTTTGGGATGGATGGGTTTTGCCCTATGAATTTTATATTAGGTGTGTCGTTTTGTCTCTCTGTGCAGGCCAGGGCCTATTATATGCCACAGCCTAAAGGCAGCAGGGTTGCAGAGGCTTGAGTGACCACTGACTATATGCTTGCAGGGTGGTGGGTCTCCAAGGACAACTTCTAACCCTGTTAAAGGCAACATGTGGAGTGCAACTTGGCCGTGTGTCATAGCTGGCTCTGGCCTTGGGACTGTGTGTTTTTATACAATTCATAAGTGGGACACTGGACTGTTTTATCTTTTATCTCTTGATATATTTTTTGTCAACAAATTATCTTTTAGAATTTTATTGACTGACATCTTTTTGCCCACGACAGAGACGGTTGGTCAGACCTAGAGTCTTTCTTTGGGTGTGTTACAGCAGCTTCTGCTCTAAAAGAAACAAATAAATAAAAAGAAAAGAAAATGTGTAACATGCTCATCAGCTTAGCAGTGTCTACATATTTAATTCAGCTTCTCAATCCTGTAGTTGTAGCTGTTGTCTACAGGGTTTTGCTTATTGGTTGTTATTATAGGTGTGCTCTATATCTCAGCAATGTGTCATTCTAGGATGATAGGTTTCAAGCTGGTCAAGTGCCTCTATGCACTTCATTAGTTTAGTTATTCTCTGTATTGTCTTCATCTCACATGTCATTACACTGAGTTTCAGCAAACCTTAAGCTTGATGCAGACTACTGCTTAACAATTATCCACCTCACATCATAACCGATTAAGGTGCCTCTTCATATTAATATTATGTCATTGTTAATATTATCCTCTTTGTCTTATATAACAGCAATAGCATATTATAATATTTTATCAGTGTGTACCATTATACTACTACTGAGCCAATTTGTTAGTTAGGATCATCTTATTCAGCAAACAGATAATTTTGAATTCATCCAATCTGCGGTCACATTTGTTCTCGCTGTTGCATGGCGCACCAGGCAGTTCTATTATAATATATTATTTATATTTTATTTTGTATCCATCAAGGGCTTCAGATGACCTGCAGAATCATCCTTTTCCCAGGGTGGAGACAGTTACCTTTTCACACACTGTCCTTGGCTGAACAGTGACACAGCCTTAATATACCTTATTTATTTTATTAAAATATTTTCGTGTGAATTATTTGCTTTATATTCATTTTATACATGCTGGGCATGGTCATCATGCCAACTGTGTTTCATTGTTAATATCACTTTACAGGTTGTTATCCTTGCTATTATTAATTTCAAATACTCTAAAGATCATTTCTACTGTAATTTTCCCTTTGTTTAGCTTTATTTCGTACTTTTTATATTTATATCTACTCAGTGGGGTCTGTTTTCAACCCTTTTAAACTACTACAAAACTACTGTGATCTCTAGTTTTCACTTAATAAGGGATTATTATGTTCTTCCTGATATGGGTGTTGCTGCAGATGCGGCTGCAGGAGTGAGTGATGGTTTACTAAAAGGATTGTGGGAACTGCAGTGTCTCGTCTTCTGGTTTTACTAAACTGGCAGTTGGATTCTGTTCTTCTGACTGTTTATATTTTGTTTTCTTAAATCTCTGTTTACAGACACTGTTTTTGTCCGGCGTCTGGACTTTTCTTTTCTCACCACTGCTCGTCAGCAGGAGTGAGTTTTAATTTCACTTGCTTGATTACCCATCTTATTTATGTATTTACTTATTTTTGTTTAAGTAATATATACACAATACAGCTGCTATCACCTTCGCTGGTATTAGAGACGAGAGTGGTTGCTCACACGCCCTTCTACTTTCGGACTATTTCCAAAAGCGGTGTGAACTTTACGAGACGGAACTCGACCGTTCTCTCAACTCACCAGCACGTCAGTGAATAGCAGTAAAAGAAAAACACAGTAGGAGCAGCTCAGTCTCTTATTGGACCGTGAAAATTCAGCTTGCTCCGTTAATTAAAACAATACACACACATACATTCACATTCACACTTATTCGCGCGATCGGAACCCTTATCATAAGGGGAGCTGCCAGTCTTTCTGTAGACGAGCTACTTATTCCCTTGACCCAGCTGGGGGAGCTACCCAGAGCTCCAAACCTAACCCACAAGAGTGGGGAGCTTCCAGTCGACGAGCTCCAAGCTACCAGCCGACGAGCTACTTTAAACCCACAGAAGTGGGGAGCTTCCAGTCGCGACGAGCTACTTTCGCTATTTTAAATTCCCTGAATTTAAAATACGATTTTACGCAAGATTGTGTCAGTGTGTCTGTATCTACCTGGTCAGTGTCGCCGGGTCTGGTCCACCTCGATCGGGCCCCACCACCGTGGGTCGCTTTCTAGAACGTTGGCCAAGACTCGAATTTAACGCCCTTGGTCTTTGACCACACACCTAGTGTGTGGGCTGTCGACAGACGAACAACGTGGACTGGTCACGGAGATGGGACACGATGGAGGCGCTCCGGCTCCGAAGGACCAAGAAATGTTGGGGGAAAACTCTGTAAAAAAAACCCAGGAGAAATAAAGACACAATGAGACAAGATCACTTTTTATGCTTTAACGTGCACACGGGTAAGCTGTTCAGAACAACTCACAACGTATACAGAGGCTGGGCACTTTTTATAGGAAAGACAGTGAGAACAGGATAAGAAAATACAAAACAAATAAAATAAACAACTCCATATGTGGCGCTAGTCTCGTCAGCAGAGAGCTGGGAGAAGGCTGTGAGAGATAAAACAATCTAAAACAATATGTCCCAAAACAGTATGTCTTTGCTGAGAAAGTCTAAAAAGATAATTCTAAACTAATCTAACCATAGACAAAAGGGCATGCTTGCACATTTAAAAGAAGGTAAAGAAACATAGAATCATTTTTCCTGTAACAACCCCTCACTGAGAGCCACTTGCCGTAATGCATTTGCCATGATGTAGATAGATCTGGCCTCAGATGCCCTCATGGAAACAGACTTTGTTAAGTCTGTTAATGAGCTTTCTCATTAGAAAACTCCCTAAAGGGGAATAGTCCCAGTGCGTCAGCTCTGGGTCAAAATGTGCTGGATCGCTGAGTGAAGAACATATAACATCAGTTCGCAGACACTTACAACCTGTCACTGCCGGCTGTGCAGCTTCGTGCCTTTTGGTGTTGTGTAATAGCTCGCCTCTCCGCCCCTCGCCCAGCCTCCTCATTGTACCTGAATTTGTTTCCTCGACTTTGAGATATTTAATATTCAGCCTCTTTGTCTGTAAATGTTGCAAGGAGAAACAGCGCCAGAAGAAATTTGTGTTACAATACTTATCACTCGTGCACCACTTTTGCAATTACACCCATGGCTGATTTCTTTTAGCCCTTTTAAATTCATTTCCATTGACCTTTATGTCACCAAATTGGGCCAAGTGTGGAAAGAAGTTTCCAGGAGTGTTAATTGTTTTAGGCAGTGATGTGCAGAGAATCAGAGTTATGTGTGAACAGAAGTGATTGTAATTCATTTGCTCTCTGCCTTTTGCATCTCTCTCTGGTTTCTCTGCCACGCACTTGCACGCAACCGACAAATGCTCCTTGTTAGCATGTGACAAGTTAAGCAAGGTAGAAACAAAACAAAAAGGCCTAATAGGCAGGCTGGAGCTCCTTTGCTAGCAAATGCTTTCCTTTCTGTGCCCACTTTTATTCACCTATTTGTGAACTTGGTGAAAAGCTGCCTCTAAAGCACTTCCCTGCTGGTAATGAACTGCTGCTAGCTCATCAAAGTGTTAATTAATAAAGGATTTAATGGTATAATAGGCTGTCGCTCCATGGCTGAGTCAGAGGGGACCTTACAAAAAAACAAAAAAATCTGCATGGGCTCCTTTTGTGATGAATTGGTCAAGTGGCTGGTCACTTGAGCTGTTGAGCTAAGGGGATAATGATAACAATTTTATTACAGCCACTCCTCTTTGCATATTTTCTGCTAGGCTTGCATGATTACAGACAAAATGATTATCACTGGAATTAATTGGTTCCGTACTGAGGTCACAATTATTTTTCCCGCGTATTCTCTGATTTTTAGTGATGAAAACATTTCAAGTGCACTTTCATATGAACACGACACTGCAAATCTTTGCATCAAAATAAAATTGGTAGTGCTTATTCACTTAAATGTAGTCCATCTCTTAGAAGGGAAAAGAAAGTATTGTAGCAAAACCCAACAAAAAACTAAATCAACTTTGCACTACTTTCACTTTTACCTTGTGCTAATTAATCTTTATAAATGAATCTTTGCAGACTAATAATATAAAGTCTCTCACTCTATTCATTCTCCCTGCATGATGGATGTTAATAAAATTCATAGCAGAGTACCTGACAGCTCTGAGATCCATCTCTGCTTCCCCTGTTGTGTTTTGCATACAGTGCAGTTACTGCCAGTTTAGTAAAATATAATATTTGTTCAGTAAGCTGAACATTTTCCTGGAATATTTGCTAAACAGTTTTAAGTGGTCAAATGGAATGTGATTGGTTGATGATTTCAGTGAGCACCTGTTGCATAGATTCATTGCAGAAGCTAAATCAGCTGTTACTGGTTCAGACTAATCCAGGAAACGTCAAGCTGTGTAGTGCAGGAAACAGCTGTGATTGGCACATACAGGTTCTGAATTGGGGAGCACTCGAGTTACTTTTGCTTTGAGGTGTAAAGGTAGATAAACAGCCAAGTGACAGTCTATACTCACGCACTTGAATTGGAAGCAGTAAAAAACACCCAGTAAATTCAGTCTGGAACATAGTGACATCTAGTGGTGAGATTTTCCACGCTGCACCTTTAAATACTGGAGCATGCGTTTTCATTTGATTATGCTCGTTTAATTGTGGAAGCCAAAAATCGAGTTAGAGATAAAAATCTGATTAATTGCGCTGTCCTATTTTCTGCCTATTTTCTATTAATAATAATAATAAACAATAAAATGGCACTGATTTAAACTTTAATTTGTTTCAGAAGGCTGAGATAATTTTTTAATAAACTGATGATACAAAACATATTTATCAAGTAAAGCTGCATATGCACCTTTTTTGGTTGCATGTGCCTCTCAGCGTTGTCACGGATTTGCGGGGAGAGCCACTTTTTTCCACAAAAATTAGGCAGCTCCTGAGCTGATGCCGAGAGTTTGCTAAGCTATTTAGAAACTGAAGAGATGAGAGCAACACAGTAAGAGCCGCCTCTGCACCTAAGAGACTATATCCATCTCTAGGCAACTGATCAAACGCATGTGAAAGGCAAAGATTAATGCATGACATATGACAGATTCATCACTTTTATGTATGTAACATTGTTCTGATTAAATGCGCTGGCACATATACTATACACTCCAGGCTGTGCTAAATTGCATCACATGTATACAGTTAACAGTAAATCTTCAAGTTCAGTCATTTAAGCCCAATCAGTGGTCCAACCACACCGGACTCCTGGGATAGCCACGGTGTGTCTGTAGTTGCTAAAATATCAGTAATATCTTAAACGAACCTTTATTTGACACATGTACTGTATATTAAGCAAGTGAAACTGTTTCCACATATTCCTGCATGTTAGGAGGCTGGGGTCAGAGGATTGGGGTCAGCCATGGAGCAGATATGCTGGAATGGACAGGATTAAGGGCTCAGCTTGACTGTGCCACAATTCCCCATCTTTTGCTCAGTAACCCAGAATCTTGACTGTTGAGGCGCAACTTCCCCACAGAGTTAAGAGTACACTGTAGCACATTTGTTTGGGTTTTACTTTTCAAATTGAACAAATATGAAGGTGATCTTATTGCTCAAAGAACAGAAAACTAACAGGAAACAACAGTAACCCCAAAAAGGTGGTGTTGGTTGTGGCATGCTCAAGGCCATACATCTTTACACTGGAGAATAGTTTGTTGCCGGTGATTTATTTTCTTTTTGTTGTTCAGAAGAGAGCATAATTTTTTACCTTTTATAGAGGAAAAAAAAACAACGATGGGAGAAAACAGATGTGTTATGCATATAACTTTTTTCCTGGTGCTTTTTTAAGTTTAGTTAAGCACGTAACCTTTTCCCTGTCTTTACATCATTTCACTGATTGTCAGTACCTTTGTGCTCTCTGTCCCAGGTGCATCCACGGGGCTGTGCTTGGAACAATGAACTGACTTTCTTTTTTCTCTTGTTCGGAGATAGCTGAATCCAGCTCTGCCTGAGTTGAATCGGTGCAACAAGGCCTGTCAAGCAGCCTGACAAACTCATTCTTGGCTAGCGGCGCTTGTTCCTGTCTGATGAAAATGTTACACTGCTCTCTCATTCTCTGCCTCGGCCCTCTATTCCCGGAACACAGCTCTGAGTGGGTGGTTATTCTGTCATCATTTTGGAAGACGGGCGTGCACACACACACGCGCACGCACTCACGTACAAAGACTCAGAGACTGTCCATCCAAATTTTTTCAACCAGTATATTGCCATCATCAGTCGCTGGGCTTAAAAGCCTCAGAGAGGATATAACTCAAAGCCACAAGATGTTTTATCAATTTATTTTGATAAAACATTGTGATTAGAGTAAAAGTTAAACCACGGCAGTGACGCACAAGACCACACATTCACAAATGTTCTTTTCAGAGTGTATTCAGAATGGGGGCAGGGATAGCTCAGTAGGTAGAGTGGTGGCCCCATGATTGGAAGGTTGGGGGTTCAAATCCACTGAACGGTTACCCTGAGGTACCCCTGAGCAAGGTACCGTCCCTCCACACTGCTCCCCGGGTCCAGTGGCTGCCCACTGCTTCACTGAGTGAATGGGTTACATGCAGAGAAGAATTTCCCCACGGGGATCAATAAAGTATACATTATTATTACTGTTGTATGTCTGTGCCGTATTTTGCAAACCAACTGATCTCAGCTCACACACTGAGGTAAAGCAACTCCACTACAGCAGCTGTCAAAGTTTATAGAAATTCCAAAATGATGTCGTTGCAAGCTCTATACAAGAATGGTTGTTTAAACAGCGTCGATGGCTTATATTTACCCCTGCCCTGGATAACAAATTGTTTTTCAACGGCACACTTTTTCTTTTCCTTTCCCCTATCCGCTTCATTCAGCAGTCTGAGGGAAAGCAAAAGGTCATTTCCTGGCAGCAACCGGTGATTTCTGTAATAGAACCTGCATTTGAAAACCAGGTGTTGAAACGTGGCGCGATTAAATGGATTCCAGTGGTCTGAATTTACCAAGGGTCCAGTCAGAGACAAAGCCCAGTTGGTGAATTGTACAGACAGGTGTACTGCCGTTTTAAAAGTTGGAAAAGAGAGAGAAAAAACAAAAGCTCAGAGAAAGAAAAGGAGGCAGATAGGAGGGCCGTCTGGAGAATAGGGGCCCCGTCAGATTGTGTTGAAAAGAGCTTTCACCTGAACGCACCGCTGCATCCTAATAACTCTTCAGCCGCTGGAAAAAAAACACCTTGTGCTCTACCTTTCCCCTCTTTCCTCTGTTTCACTCTTTTATCCGAGCAGCTGTGAAGGGCACCTGGCTGCTATCCATCTGGCTGTTTGTGTGCACGGTTGATGTGAGTCTATGCAAAGAGAGGTCTTGCGGTTGGTCTTCGGGGTTGATTGCTCTAGTCTTGTTAATGTAGATTTGGGTGCTGTGGCAATAACAGCCCATGCACAGTTGAATCTGAGCAATGGCAGTATCACAGTGTGCTCTCGAGTTTCTCGTGGAACAGTTTCATCATGCTTGATTCTTGCTAACGCTTAATCTGCTGTGTTTACAGTAATGTGAGGAGAAGGTGAACTGCTGTTAATGTAACCAGGTGACAAGAGTCTAACACTTGCGAGCGACTATGGACCGAAACCTCAGGCGTCAGCATGCGAGGTTAGCTACAGGATGCTGGCTACAGCTATAGAATAAGTGGCAGGGCCTGAGCAACTAAATGGACATTATTTTAGCCTGTCCTTAAATCTTTATCAGATTTTCCACAAGTTAAAAGCGAGAATCTTTCAGCTTCTTGATGCCTTTGTTTTCTCCACGCAATTAGCTTTCCATCCCCCCATTTGTTTCCCTGAAAGTGAAAAATAAAATACACTAATGCTATCCCTTTCATTATTATTTATTTCTTTTACAGATGCTCTTTGTTAGACATCAATGATGCCAGAAAGCTGTCAGAAAATCGACCAGAGTGGCTGGTTGAAGGTTGATGGACTGTTTTCCGGGTGAATTGATTTTGCTGGCTGATAGAAACTTATCACTACCCTCTCACACCTTTCCTGCAGTTGAAATGAACCATTTCTCATTAACCATGCATGAAGAGTATTGCAGTACTGGACCTGCAATAAAACTCTTGCTTCTGTAATTTTGAAAAAAGAAGAAAAAAAGGGCCCAGGAGGATCAGGTCCTTAACGTGTGACAAATTATCTTTCAAAGAGATGTTGTTCAAAGGAAGCCGCTGTTGTTTGAGCATCAAATTGCTACCTGGCGCTTTCAAAGTTCTCTGCTGTCCCCTACACGGAGCTCATGGCGGTGGAAAGGCATTGGCAGCACTCATCTAGACAGTACAGCCAATTGACGATGACGGCACTGAGATATGTGACATGCTTACCATCCATTCACTTTCTTCTGCTCCGCTCATCTTACCCCCTTTATCTTGTCTAGTCCCTGCTTTCCATTTTCCTGTCATTCATGAACCTGGTTCTTTTTTTTCTTTTGCTATTCCCTTTTATCCTTTTTTAAAAAAAAACAAACCTATTTGGATAGCTGATAGTGACACTGCAGTGAGTCGCAACAACAGTTTACCAACTTTAGAAAATAAGTTGAGTCATCACAACCCAAAGAGATTTATTGCTTACTGTGCCAGTGACAGAGCCACGACAAATATTCAGGTTTTTTTAACTCTTTCCTGCTGAATGCTGACAGAAGTCAAAGAAATCTCACCCTCTGTCTTCAATCTTTTCTTTTTTTAACATTAGCAAGAGAAAGATGACATCGTGTTAACCCCTGACGGTACACAAGAGTTCATGACCTTTGAGATCCCTCTGAATGACTCGGGTTCAGCAGGCTTGGGGGTCAGCGTCAAAGGAAACCGGTCCAAGGAGAACCACGAAGACTTGGGCATCTTCGTCAAATCCATTATTAATGGAGGTGCTGCTAGCAAGGCAAGTAACGACTCCCTCACTCGGGCATTTCCTTGATGGATTTCATTCATGGGTTTTCATGGGTTGCAACATACAGGTGTGTGCAAAGACAGTGTGACCTTCAAGTTGTAGCAGAAGGTGCGAGTGGCATAAAATTCTTTTCTCGGGGGAGAAATACTTGGCAATATTTTGTTATTTGTTTGAAAAATGAGAAATTAATTAGTGTTTATTAGCACTAGTGCCATGCAGTGGTTTTACTTTTTCCCTGTCTCCCTCCCTGAGCCTGGTTTTTGCTGGAGGTTTCTTCCTGTTAAAAGGGAGTTTTTCCTTTCCACCGTCGCCAGGTGCTTGCTCATATAAAAGTCATATAATTCTTGGGGTTTTCCCTGTATTTGTATTGTACTGTATTTTGTTGTAAATAAAACTGAATTGGAATTTGCATTATTTACAAATCAAAATATGACAAAATGAATTCTGAAAAAATCTTCTTACACATGTATTTTTGGGGGGATATGTGAAAAGGGTACATGCTAACCATGGAAACGCCGCCTCAGGAGCAGCTTCTGTTTTACTTTATGAACCACATTGCACTTTCTTATGATGGTTCTTGTCTGCAGGATGGCCGTCTGCATGTTAACGACCAGCTTATTGCAGTCAATGGGGAGTCGCTGCTTGAGAAGACAAATCAGGAGGCCATGGAAACACTGCGCAAATCAATGTCTGTAGAGGGTAACAAGCGAGGGATGATCCAGCTCATCGTGGCCCGGCGGGTAGCCATGAGCAGTGAGGTAACCCAGCAGTCAGGGAAGAGTCACGCTGATGTGACTAATTGGCACCACAAGGAGTCCGATTTAATTGGTCTCCCTTTGTTATGTTTTTTTAAATCAGGTATCATTATTAGTGCTCTAATCATGACCTACCATAACATTAAGATGGACTGTATAACACGATGTAATTTTTTCTACAATCATATCCCTGTTTTGAGTCGGTAAGGTGGAATAAGACACTGGAATGAAGATGAGGGATAGCTACATATCAACTTGGCTGATAGATGATATTGATTTTCCTCTACCTTTCCAGTGCTGCTAATCTAAGCCCCGTAGATTTTGGGAAATTTGAGATAGCTAGAGAAGGACCTTTATGACGCGACCACACCACCATGCAAATCTTCAAACATTCCCATTTCCTGTGTGAGATATAGTGATAGCGTCTCCCATTTTCCCCATTCTCTGCGTGATTTTTTTCTTTGCTCACGGTGGGCCTTGATATGATATCTAAGAAGTACTTCACCGAGTTGTGATTGACAGCTCTGCAGAATAACACTGTAGGATTGGGAGATAAAGGAATATGGATATTTGTCACGAAGCAACAGTCAAGAATATTAAAGTGCTGGGATTTCACCTTCGTGAAACGTCCATTGTGATGCAAAACTTAACCTGGCCTACCTTTTTTTTTTTTTTTTTCCATCAACAAAACTGTCATTCACATAGTGTGGTGAAAGGGGGGAAATGCAATGCGTGGTGTGACTGTATCCCAGCGTAGTGGAATGATGTGTGAATGCATTCGCAGCCTCGTGCACGCTCACTCGCCCTGCAGCCAGAGGTTGTAGATCAGGTTTGATTAGTGTTGCTGTGACTCTAATTGGAGCCTCTGTCCTGTGGCTGTGTGTCAGTTTGGAGTCTCACGCTGAGGCTCCCCTCCCCTTCCCCTGTCCTTCACCCTCTCTGGTAACCCCTCATCCGCTAAGCATTCTCTAGCAGCCCCTCCTACCTCGTGCAGTTGTTTTCCTTTCGTTTCCATGTTCAGTTTTCGCCTCCCTTGCTCCCGCCTGTGGTTCTCCATAGTCTTAACAGGTGGAAATTTTTAGACATTTCAGGGAAAACTGCAGCTGAATTTATCTGAATGACGCCGCATTTGTTTTACTGCAGCGTTACAGTTCATGCCACTGTCCAATATACACAACCTGCTCTTTGCCTGGCTTTATTTCTCCTCACCACCACACCCCCCATTTGCCGCCCCTCCTTCTCCCCGCTCTTTCTCCACCCTGCCTTCTGACCGAGACAGAGAGAGGACACATGTCCCTCCTGGGAAACCTCAGCCCCAAGGTTCAGTGAGTTCTATCGCTTCGGTCCAGTCACTCTCCTGTCGTCTTTAATCTCTCACCAGCAGGCAGACAGGTAGATAGACTGACAGTAAGCAGACAGCTGGGCTACTGTCATTAGAAATGGCTATATATGTGTGTGTGTGTGTGTGTATGTGTGTGTTTACACTTTTTATTATTAAACTAGCACTCTGTAGGCAGAAAGATGAAAAATGCTATTTGTACATTAATCTATTTAGAGAGAAGTTACGTTTGTATATCACTCGGTATTTATTTCAAACATCAGTTGCTATGAGACAACACGGTGACAGCATTGCAAAGAAGCAAAGAGTGTCTGAAAACTAAACCAGAAGGAGATATAATGGTACATTTTAGATTCCATCTACTGGCAACCATACGCTGCAGTGTTTTCTGGGAGCTTCATGGTTTGAATAGATGCCTTAAAGCCACTGGAGGGTTATTTTAATGTACTCTGAGTGGAGAAAAGATAAGCTTGTAAAGTGTAAGAATTTCAACCTCAAGTGAGAGAAGCGCAAGTTAAATGTTGACTCAGGCTCCCAGCTGCAGCCTGTTCCCCCCCCCCCCCCCCCCTATGTTCAGCCGTATCGGCCCAGCAGATATGCGGGGAGCCCGCGCCAGTTTGCCACTGTCACCCAGCCCAAATGGGAGTGAGCACTGGAGGCCACCGTTGAAATGAATCAGATCCATCACTGTCTGCAGGGGAGAGGAGCTGAACAGCGCAGCCTAATGCATCAGAGTGGTGGTTGAGGCAGCGGGGGGCTTCAGTGGGTGCACTATATCCAGGCCACCCCAGTCTGTGAAAATTGCATTGATTTCATCACCACCTTGCTTTGTCCACTGGCCTGAAGTGAGGGAAGTTTTTGGTAAAACACAGCAGTGGCTTAAGCTTGTTTGGATTGCTGCTTGGGGGGCCAAAAAAACTACACCAGACACATTTTCCTTCATGTAATGTAGCCAAAAATCTTTTAACTGATGAGGACCCAAACATGAAGCACCTTAATGGAAATATGAAACACAGTGTGGCAGTTGCAGATCTAAAACATGCACACAATTAAATTGCCCAAGGTCTTCCTGAAATCCTTTTTTTCTTGTGGCAGGGCTTGGAGCTTGTTCCATGTAGAAAAAGATTCTTTCAAAGACAAAGACGAGTGTTTCAGCAGGCGGGTTCATGCTGCTGATGGCCCATGATTAATCCCATGTCTGAGGAGAACCTGGTCTATTCTTACCGCCATTAAAGCAGCAGCGATGAGTAGCCTGTGCCTTGGGTTAAATTAGATCCCCCCCCCCCAACCTTGGAATAGAGGAAAAAAAACCTTCAGCGTGATTAAGGTCATATTCATGTCTAACAAAGCAGGGGGCTGCTCTGTGTGGGTGCTATTTTTAATGTAGCACAAACCCGGAAGGTCTCCATTTGCCTGATTCAAAATATGACAAGTGTCGACACTTTACTGCAACCATCCAAGTTTTAAAGCACCAATCTCAATTTGCCCGGGAACACTCAGTCAGCCAGGTCACAGAACAGCAGTGACTCAACAAAGCAGGGAGTCGGACGTAAAAAGGTCGACGTTAGAAGAGTTGATGAAAGTTTTCAGAATGGCGTGTCTTGGAAGTGAATCCTAATGCCAGCAGATAATGAATTTAACAAGCGACCAGACAGAAGAGACAGGTTGGAAGAAAGTGTGTTATTTATAATATAGTCACTGCAGTACACACACAAACACATGCGCCTCCAAACACACAGACACGCAGACACTATGCACCGCCACTCTGAACCAGAACAATTAATCCTTCTGTTCTGGCTTCACAGATAGCCTCTGTTTGAAAAACCACCATTCTGCCCCAGATAGTCAAGCAGTAAGATTGGTCACAGCCAATATGTTTGAAACATTGTAATTGCATCTCTGCTTCAGACTGTTTAATTTCTCTTTCTATATCTGAGTTCTGTTAATATATCGTCACATGTGTTTAAGCAATTAAATTTTCGAAAAGTCATTTCAGTTCCATTATTTTTATTCAGCCACTCTTGCCGAGTGTTCTCTGTCTTTAAGCGCGCAGACTGATGCCCGAGTGGCAAACCTCAGTCTCGTGCGCTAATTTCTTTTCCCGCGATCACTGTTTGCTCTCTTTCTTTGACTGAGCGATTTCAACTTTCTGTCAGTCTGATTCAAACCCTGTCCCGTTGTCTCATTACGACCCGCCATCGCCACGTTTGTCTGACGCACAATCAAGCGTGCGCTTTTTAAATTAGTTGTTCACCATAGAAAAGTTAATGATATCACAATTATAGACTAGATAGGAGAAACCTGCAATTACAGTTTTCTATTTGCATGGAGGTTATTTCCCTGACGAAAATGAGGAAAGCCGAGCGTTGTTCAGCACGAATGTAGAAATTTGGAGTAGACTTAGTTGAGAAGTGTGCCTCATACATAGAACAAATGGAAATAGAAATAAATGGAGTATGAAAAGTCCCATATGTAGCTATCACACAGCTAACATACAGACCTACCATAGTTGGTTTGTGTGTGATATTGAATGTCATGTTAAGTTCCTCAGTTTATCAGTGGGGCGATCGTGGCTCAAGAGTTGGGCGTTCGCCTTGTAATCGGAAGGTTGCCGGTTCGAGCCCCGGCTTGGACAGTCTCGGTCGTTGTGTCCTTGGGCAAGACACTTCACCCGTTGCCTACTGGTGGTGGTCAGAGGGCCCGGTGGCGCCAGTGTCCGGCAGCCTCGCCTCTGTCAGTGCGCCCCAGGGTGGCAGTGGCTACAATGTAGCTGCCATCACCAGTGTGTGACTGGGTGGATGACTGGATATGTAAAGCGCTTTAGGGTCCTTAGGGACTAGTAAAGCGCTATATAAATACAGGCCATTTACCATCAGCTGCCCTCCTCTTGAAAGAAACTGATTAATATGGGAGCAGGCAAAAAAGACCTCTGTTTGTTATTAAACGCAGTCAGAATTCCTTTACATAAAAAGGTTTATTAGAAAAGTCCAATCTTAACTAATGTGTGGAGACTTCATGTAATGCCAGTGAATCAATCAGGCCCCATCTTATCTTAAAGACCTCATAGTACCATATCACCGCAGTAGAGCTCTTATCCCTCAGACTGCTGGTTTACTTGGGGTTGCTATGATATTAAAAGTAGAATGGGAGGCAGAGCCTTCAGCTTTCAGGCTCCTCTTCTGTGGAACCAGCTCCCATATTGGATTCAGGAGACAGACATCCTCTCTGCTTGTAAGATTAGACTTAAAACTTTTATTTTTAATAAAGCTTAGAGTTAGGGCTGGATCAGGAATCCTCCCTTAGTTACGCTGCAAAAGATCTAAGGTGCTGGGGACTTCCCATGATGCAATGAATGCTTCTTCTTCACTTAAGTCTTGACAGTACACTCTGTGTTTATAGGCCACTCTGCATTTAATCATTAGTTATTGTTAACCTCTGGCTCTCTTCCATAGTGTGTCTTCTGTCCTTTCTCCCTGACTGAGCCTGGTTCTGCCAGAGGCTTCTTCCTGTTAAAAGGGGTTTTTTCCTTCCCACTGTCCCCAAGGTGGTTGCTCATAGGTTCTTGTCTGATGGTTGGGGTTTTCTATGTATATGTTGTTTTTTTACTTTACAAAATAAAGTGCCTTGAGGTGACTGTTGTTGTAGTTTAGTGCTATATAATGTCCAACATGCACAAACTCAAATATTGTGTTTAAGAAAGTTAACTTAGAGGTAAATGTCTGTTTCTGTGTGTTCCAACAGCCTTTGCACATCATGATATTTCTAAGATATTTATCACACAGGTGTCTAAAAGCTGACAGGCTGATGATAAGCATGCATGCGGTTTGGTTTAGTTTCACTGATTTGTAATTCATCACATGACATATTATGCCTCTCTGTGCATTTGTGATGTTATTTATGACTGAGATCTCCTGCAGACATGGGCTTTTTTTTTTTTTTTTTTGACAGACTGGCAGTCGCGTTGTTTTGTTTTTTTCCACCAATCCTTCGTGACAGGTTTATGACAATTTGCTGGTAAAGCGCTGCATTAAACAAAAACATTCTTCTACAAGATACTTCACCACAAAATCATTTGTGCCTTTGTTTTCTATGTTTGTCGGGTAAGACTTTGCTCATTCTTTGCATCTGCAGGCTGAGTTGAAAATCAGAATGTGCTATTTTTACATTGTGGAGCTCGATCACAGAATTCAGGAGACATAATAAAAATATTTCTAGCTGTCTTTAGTGCCTTTCTGTCAACACTGCATAGATATAAATATAAAGGTTTATGTAAAGCATTCCCTATATTTTGACCTCTTCATACACTTTACAGTCTTGCACCTCTGGTTGCGTATATACCGTGTGGGACAATTGCTGCAGTGTCTGGCCGAGTGCATTTAGGTTCCTGAGAAATGCTTTTCTGGTTTCCCGTGTTCCCCGTTTCTTGAGCCATTAACATTTCACCTCGTATACAGCAACATTCTGTTTTTTGCTGTTCCTCGACAAATGAACCATGAGTAATCCCAACATTTACTACACTGACATCCTGACATGCATGACAGCTAATCAACATCAGCGCTTAAATGGAAGAAATGTGGCAGGCTTTATAGCAGAATGATGCGTAATGATGAAAGGGCAATGCGAGTAGTGTGGGGAGGGGTGGGAGGGTGGGTGGGGGTTTTCCACCAGACGTGATTAATACAAAACTGGCAACCACCATATTAAACGTGCTATATTAAACAGAGCAGGCATGTGGGTTTTTTTTCCAGATATTCTATTATGTTTAGAAATGTAATAAAATGGAAATGGCATGGGTGAAATGGGAACGTTGTTGTAGAAACGGAGCTGAGGCGTGACTAAAACACTAAAATTTGGCTTCGTCAGTCCAAACAACATTCTCCCGGGTGCACTGTGACTTGTCAACATTCATTTAGACAAACTTCTCTTGGGTTTTTTCTTTATGTTTCTTTTTTACATCATGAGTGCTCATCATGAGTTGTCCTCTGTTGGCATACTTGCATATTATGCAACCATTGCATACTAATCTTGGATGTCAGATTGTGTTTGTGCTCTATTGATCAGCACTTCTGTTCAAATAGGGCCCAGGTTTAGCCTTGCAGCTACACCTACAGAGGTCGCTTAGATTCTTTGACCTCTAACATGCTAATAATGTTGGTAGTTTAAGGGCACGTTATTAGGCTGCTTGTATTCTTGTAAGAGATCTTTATTATTTGCACGAATTTGGATCTTTTCACAACTTCTTTTATTCAGTTGTATCCAAAGAAGGGAAGCACGCATGGCAAATACACAAAAGAGGCAGTATATTCAGCCATTGTCTGTTTTACGCACATTGGTTTGAATCCAATTAATGCAATTTTCTCATGAAAGGGTTCTGCTGAGCAACAGCAAGAATGACCTCACCTCTTCATAAATTGGTTTGTTTGCTATGACTCTTGTCTTTATTTGGAGAATGTGGCCAGAGACAGTAATGGGCTAGCTAAAAACACTGTTTTATTATTGATAAGAGATAGAAGACGGCACAGAAGTGAGATGAATGTGGCGCAGACTTTACTTCATGCTTTCACCTTAACATTGTTGCGTCATAAGGACTCATAGCCATAGTAACTCAATTAAATCTGTGAAGAGACTACATATAACAGCTGATTCTGTAAGTGAAAGAGCACCAAAACAATGTCCTCAGCATGCCAATAGGCCTGTTTGTAATCCATTCCAATAGTATTGCTGTTAGTCACTAAGAGACGGTTTATGCAAAGAGACAAGGGGGAAGGAAGTGGCTGGTCCTAACAAAAGACGCTCAGTCGGATGAGAGAAGGGCTGATCGATAGAGCCTTGAGAGAGCTATCAATCAGAGCCCCAGCCTAGTAAATTATGGTTTTATTAGTATTGAGCTGACCACTGCTGGGAGAGACCTTAAGACAATGAGATTCTGGCCCCGCAAAAGAGGCAGGAAAGGGAGGGAAATTTGTGTTGACCAACCCTCTGGCCACTCGTATGGACTGATTGAATTCAAGTTAGATAGTGACATGTAGGAACTAGAGCTCACCTGTTGTCATAGCAAATGGGAGTGATTCATGGGAAGGGATAAAGTGAGGGCACAGAGCAGTGCACTCTGGGAGATGGAGTTTGCAATGACACAGTGACTAAATTGAGAAAAGCGGATCACAGAGCAGCAGAAATGCAATTCCAGCGCTGCCGGGCCCTCATTCCCGGCCTGCTCTCTACGGACTAACTCATTTAGGAGCGGCAGGGGAAACTCAATAGGACCAATTGAGAGAATAATATATTGAATCTAGCGGTTGAGTGGGCTGCTTGGGCATGGCTGAGGACTGTGGAGGTGAAGTGTGTGCTTAGTTTCTGAAAACTCAAGTATTGTTGAGCAACATATGTAACTGTATGCAAATACAAATACACAGATGTACGCCTTTCACTTCACAGCATAGTGCTCGGGTATGAGTTATGTATGAGATTCTTGAACTGCTATTGAACTTGACAAATGTGCAGACCGGTTGTGACCCGCAATTATAAATCCTGTTGAATAAAAGAAAAGTCAATGGAAGCCTATTTGCTTGGTATGAGTAATCATGTGGTTTTCAGCGTAGAGCTACAAAAAAGTTATTAATGTGCGTGAGGAGAATGTTAAGTGTAAATACAGTATGTAAAAGCTTTGATCATTTTAAAAAACAACGAATGTTTTGTCATTTCTGTTGGAGTGCTAGTGAGCTAGATATCTTTAGTTTCATCTAACCCTACCTTTTTCTTGTGACAGATGAGTTGACAGCACCTGCCTAATATTCCCCTTTTGCTGTCGAAACAGCCCTGGCCCATCGAGGCATGGACTGGTTTCTTCACCAAGATGTTAGCAGCAGATGATTTAAGTTGTGGGGTGGGCCCTCCGTAGACTAGTTTGTCATGGAGAATTGGCGAATTTATAGGCCAGGTCAACACCTTAAACTCGTTGTCAAATGCTTTTTGTTTTGTGACAACGTACAATATCCTGCTGAAAGAGGCCACAGCCGTTAGGGAATATTGTTTGCATGAAAAGGTGTACACAGTCTGCATAGGTAAGTGGTACGTGTCAAAGTAACATCCAAATAAATAGTAGGACCTAAGGTTTCCCAGAAGAATATTGCCCAAAACATCACAGAACATCACATTGCCTCCACTGGCTTTCCAAGTAAGCATCACACACACCTGAGTTTGCACGTGATATAAAAGAAAGCACGATTGCTCTATTGTTCCATGATCCAGATCTTGTGACCTTTGTTGGCACTTTCAGCGGTCGACAGGGCCCAGCATGGGCACCCATACGGAACAAATTGCAATGCATTGTGTATTCTGACACCTTTCAATCAGAAAAATTGTGTTCAGGCTAATTGTTAAATTTAAGTCTCTGAACACTTGTTGCCTGTACTTTAAGTAGTATAAACACAATGCTAAAAACCTCCATGTACCAACCTGCAATTTATATTTTCATCACCAGAAACACTGACAGCTTATTATGACACAATTTTATTTATTTTATTGCTAATTTGCTGGTTCACTGAAGGACCATTCTGACACGTCCTAACACGGTAAACATTAATGTAAACAATCCAGTTAATTAACGCTGTTTTATTTATTGTTTCCTAACCATTCCAGTGAGCCATCACAGCACCAGGGCCTTGGCCTCTGCCGATCTAATTAATGTTAATAATTACACCTGTGTTTACCCTCCAATGACTGCATGACAAAACAGCTAATGTGAAAAGGGCCTATTTGTTTTTCAAATACAAAACTACTTTGTTTTACTATGAAACTTTTGCTGTAACTGCTTTCATACAGCATTAAAAGTGGACAGCACTCGCAGGCACTGCACAACTTCCATACATGCTTGAAATATATGTAACAGAAAACCACGACATGTATTCTCCTGTATTCTTGCTGCATCCAGTGTGAGAGGAAAGAGCTTTAAAGTCTCACAGTATTTGAGTGCAGCCTGTAGATAGATGGTTCGCTAGGCAACAAGACAAGACCTTTATTATGTTGCAGTTGGAGACAGAGCAGTGGCTTAACAGTTAAACCTGAGCACATACCTCACTGCTGTGCTGGTTTTCTATCTGTGTCATACTTTGGTGAAATTGAAGTTTTGCTAAGAAGTCCTAAAAGACTTGCGAGTCCACTTTGGGAGGCACAGGCATTAGGTTAAGGCTCTAGGTGGATGTGAGAAGCTAATGAAAGTGGGGTATATCTAGCCAGCAGAGAGGTGAGTTGTGCCGGGGGCAGGATGCAGCAGCTTAAGAATTGTAATTACAGCATTATGGTGGAGGTTGACTGGATTAGGGCCCCGGCAACAGGCTGAGACCAGGATAGAAGGCCAGGAAATGGCCATGGACTAGACATTATTAGCCTTGGTTGACAGCTTAAGACCATGCCTGTCAACACACTGCTTCTTCTCCCTTACTGAGTACTCAAGGTCAGGGAGATGCTGATGTGCAGGCAAAAAAAACAACATTTGTGCACAAGTCTGCACTTCCCACAGATGTATTTAGAACACACAGACACACACACACACGCAGATATGCAAGTGCACTGCACATTAAAGCATTGCCTTGAACACACAAACGCACATGCATGTTTAGCGAGTCCAGCGGGAGGGGAGCAGCTCCCGATCTCAGTGTAAGTCGCAGAGCTCTGCCCTCTCCCTCTGTCAACACGATAATCCACTCTGAAAATGACTAGATTAAAACACATTAAAAACGTGATAATATGATGAGACCCGGTGGTAAGAAAGGGCTAAACATCACTGAAAGACTTAAAGGAGCAAGCACACCTTTAGAAAAAACAAACCCCCCCAAAAATTAAAATAAAGAAATCTGCGTCTTCGCCAAGTTGCCCAATTGATGTTAGAATAAATCGGCTTGCTGTTATATCACAAAGCAGTTTTCTTTCTCCATTTCATTATCAGAATGTTTCCAGAATTGCCCATCACAACAGGATATCTTGACAACTGAATATTAGTTGGTGGCAAACTGTGCATGAACGTGTCACAGCTTTTCGTAGAAACCTGCACCGCTAAATATTCACAAGTGTGTTAGCAGAGGCAGCCGGGGCTAAAGCATTAGCATGCACAGAAGCGGATTTAATTAATACTGAATACACAAAGATTAAATTGCTGCAATTTTGACTTTGTGTTATGTTTATTCCAATGTCTGTTTGCCATAGAAGCCAGTAAATACATTTCACATAAACCTGTCCGACTCTTAGAGATAGAGGGGACTTGGTATTCCTTCTGAGATCTATTCCACTCAGTGCCTTCTGTACATAGTTTTCATATCACTTTGGTCCTTAGCTGCTCTCTCTGTTCCAATCTTTCCACATATTTCCACCTACCTCTTACCCAAAACCTTCCATCTTAATTCTGTCAAGCTCATGACAAGTCTCTGGCTGATCTGAGACAGATTAAAAAGTGCAGAGTGCAGGCTGAATAAAGGAGAGAAAAGCGAGTTAAATAAATCTTCATTTCAACAATTTGAACCTTATTGAGTCTGAATCATCTAGGGACGTGCTTTTTATTAAAAGGCTGGCAGTGGCCGCGGCTCTGATTGTAATTGCGTTGACCCAGCCCCCCCACCCCTGTTTCACGCGCACTCGTGCACGCTTCACTCCGACATCTTCTCTTATCAACACGCTGTCCCGATAAAGTCTTGTGCTTTCAACCTCATTAAACCTCTCATTTATATTAAACAGCCGATAAGTCCTTCTACCCCGGTATGCATCTCCCAGGACGCACAGCTCCCGCAAGGATGTGATTTTTACTGCACCCACAATTCACCAGGGCCGCAGCTCCCACACCCAATAATTCTCCCTTTTTTTTTTTTTTTGTAAAACCTGTCATTTGTTCACAAAAGCCTCAGCAGCACATCCTCTTCTTTTCTCTCCCCCTCGTCTCCATCCTGCTCCTCTGTCTCCCTGCTGCTCTTGTTGTTACATTTTTACTCCCCTTTTTCTTGGCCGGGAGCCAGCAGAGTGTTGTGAGATATCAATATTAGCTGGGGCCTCTTGGTTTAAAGCGTGCTTTAGAGTATAGAGTTGAGCCACGCTGGACTGTCTAGCTGCAAGGGAGCTATCTGTAATAGGTCCTGTACAGAGAGTTCTTTTCCAGTGGATTCCCCTGGCTGCCCACAAGCTGCTATAAAGAACTGTGAGAAATTAGGTTAATACCCAGGTTTTATTTTCTTCTATCTGCTTTTTATTTTTCCCTATCTACTCCCAAACTCTTGGTTTGGTTGTTTCTATCCAAAATACCACGTTTGACAGGCTGTTGGCTCTTGAATACTCAAGAATATCTGTGTACACTGGTCCCAGACGAGCCACTAACCATGTTCAGCTGTCAAGACTGACATACACTGACTGTGAGTGGGCTCAATAACCACCAGTGCAGCACATTGACCATGTGGCAAATGTCACTGGTCCATTTACTAGGGCTCATTGTTAGAGAGAGCTATCTATTGGCCTATGGGAAATCCATTGAGCTTTATCCAGCTCTGACTACTGCACGACCCGTTTCACACTGCTGAAGCAGAAAATACCGAGATGTAACCTGAGATTGATACTGAAGCACCGGTTCTATGTTTTTGGTGTATTGGTGGCACAGCACTGGGATCCATTCTACTGACCCATTTTTATGTGAACACCATGTGTGTATCACCTTGTAATCCTATATTCACAAACTGAAATAGAATAATACTGGTGGAGTATTATCTCACATGCATTGCAAGGCACTATGCCCACTTTGGCTGCTGATACTGTAGCAATAATTATATTGGATTTGGTCGTAAACAGCAGCACTGCACTGGCTTCAGACACAATTTAAACATTGCAACAATGGAAATCTTTTTCAGTTTACTTTACATTCTTCTATAGTTAAAAAAAATGACCTATAGCTTTATTAAAATGTATTGTTTAAAAGTACAAGTTGTTCCTTCTGTTTTTATGTAATGAAATATCTTTCTATGATAAATGTGAGTGGTGATCTTAGCATCAATATCAAATAAAAATTTTTAGTGCTTATCAGAGTTTGCTAATGACAAAATACCTGCAGAAGTATTACATAGCTACATAGCACTTTGTGTTTCGTGCTAATCCTAGTTAGCTAGTTAGCGAACACTGATATGCTAAAACCAATGTTGGGGTCATTGCTCAAAAGTAATATTTTACACATTATCTGTTGCTTTTCTTAAAAGTTATTCAGTAGAGTATTTATTTACTTGATGGAAAAAGTACTTTGTTAAATCACTTGTTGCATTACTTTAGCGTTACTCTGTAAAACGACTTGAAACATGTTGTCATGTAACATAAACCATATGCTATAGTTCCACGTGCAAACACAAAATTCCGGATTCTGGGCTAGCTTAGCGTTAGCATGCTGTCTGTGCAGATGATCGCAAAGTGCTGAAGTTGTGTTAACTGATTGTAGCATAAGTGCGCAGGAAGAAAAAAATTTTTTTTCTTTCTATTTGTGGTGTACAGATAACCGAAGAACCTTTGTAACTCAAGTAATGACATAATTGTAATGATGAATTTAATTACTCAGTTTAGTACAGTAACATGTTACATTACAGTTAAGAGTTACTTTGAATGTGTTACACCCAAAACTGGTTAAAACTAAGATGGTGATTGGTAGCTCCTTGTTTATCACATCTTAGCATTGCAGCATTTGATTGTTCACGCTTGTTAGCATGTTGCCCTGTATTTGATGAGAAAAAGCAACAACAACAAAAAAAAAAAATACTAATTTGACTCAGTTTCTTTTTTCAGTTTACGAATACTGTAAATACAATACATGATCCAAAAAAGTCACAGATTTGGAATGTATTTGAAACCTAAATCTGCACGTTACTAGTTTAGATTAGGCAGTGTGATTGTTTGTCTGTCTGATGAGTTGTAAGCAAGTCTTTTCTCCCCGGTCCATGTAGGAAGTCCCTGGCAGCCCTTCATTTTTGGAGCACCCTCTTAACTCTATTCTGGAGAGCCATGAACGACGGATCTCCAACTCTCTCTATGAAACCACAGAGGGCCCAGACAGCGTCTCCACTCCACGAGCTAATACGATCGGACGCATTGGTGAGTGTAACATGTCAACACGTTTATTTCATTTTCCCTTTCTTCACCTTTATGTCTCTTTCACCTTCTGCTAGATAGAAATTACTCCACAAATTGGATTTATTTTTTGGCCAAGCTCTCCTGATTTACCCTGATGGGAACTCAGGTTGAGTTGTTAACCTCATGTACACTGAATGTATTTTCTGACATGCCCAGATCAATTTTAACATTAGCCAAAGCACCTCTGAAATGCATCGCCTTCACACCCTCACCCCCCACATCACATTCCAAGGTGTGCTGTTTCACTCTTTAAACCTCCCAGGGATTAATGTCAGACTCAATCCTCCCCACCTTCACTTCGCTCCTGACTGGTTTCACTTGGGTCAATTTCCATTCTGCCCAGATGACATCACCAGGCTGAGATCTCGGCTCTTCAGATGTATTAGAATTGGCAATTCAATCCTCGAGTAATCACTGCTGTCATCTCAGTATCAGCAGACCTTTCTCATATGCGTGCGTGCAGAAGCTGAAGGTGACTGCATCAGTGTGGGGAGGGCGTTATTCTGGGAAATGATGAAGTTTAGGCAAATGTATCTACAGCATTTTTCATCCTTCATTCCTTTTTACACCTCTTTTTCACTCTCACCTTCCTTAACTCGCTTTTCCCTCACATTATCTTCTTTATCCATATTATGCTTCTTGCCCTTTTGTCTCCTCCTTGCCCAATCAACTGTCTCCTCATGATCTCTTTGTCTTTAGTCTTTCTCCTTTGTCACCTATCACCCCGTCATCCTTCTGTACACTCTGCAAAGTGAATTTGTAATCTATCACTGATCTACTCTTTCTTCCTTTCTGCCCTTCTCTCAGTCATTCTCCTGTTTCTTTTCTATAACCTCCCCACCATCCCCACCCCAAGAGTGGTGCCACACTGCCACTGATCATAGAAGATCAGAGACTGTGTCAGAAGCATCTGATGGTTAATTAAGCTTTCAGATCAATAGGGCTTGCCCCTGACACTCTCGCTCCCTCTGTCTCCTCTTCTTTCTTTTTTTCCACTCTTTCATCATGCTTTTCTCCTCCAGCCCCAATCAGATGTTTTCAAATTGGTTGGGTTTTTCTCTTACTTTGACTTATTTATTCCACTGGCTTTTCCAGTGCAGGTTTTTCAGAACACTGCTCTGATCATGAGAAGCAAAACTGTGGGGGCACTGATGGAAATGGGTTTTTTTTTGGGCGATTGAAACCTCAAGGGTGTGTAGCTCTCATCTCATTCTGAAGAGTGGGAGTCAAATGAGCCAAGTGGAAAAGTTTTCGAGGTGGGGGCGGAGTAGGTGCTAAAGCAGTAAGTTATCACAGCTAAAGCTCAGCTGAGTCTCAGATCTTTGACTCGGCTTGTCTCGCTGCAAGAATATGCCATTTCCTTTTCTTCTGTGTCTTCGGGCTGCCTCTGAGTCACGTCCTCGTTAACCCATGTCTACTTTCTCTGACATGTCTTCATCTTTTAAACTGACAAAATTCTGTTATTTAAGTCTACTGCGCAGTAACATTTATTCCTATTTATTTTTGCAACACAACACAGCTGCTGTGAAAAGACATGTAGCTCCGAAGAAGTGCTACAATAAATATGGTACTCCATCATAGAGTTCAATTCAAATCAATTTAATTTTATTTATACAGCGCCAAATCACAACAACAGTCGCCTCAAGGCGCTTTATATTGTAAGGTAGAGCCTACAATAATACATTCAGAAAAAAACCCAACAATCATATGACCCCCTATGAGCAAGCACTTTGGTAACAGTGGGAAGGAAAAACTCCCTTTTAACAGGAAGAAACCTCTGGTAGAACCAGACTCAGGGAGGGGCGGGGCCATCTGCTACGACTGGATGGGGTGAGATAAGGAAAACAGGATAAAGACATGCTGTGGAAGAGAGCCAGAGATAATAACAAGTGTGATTGAACGCAGAGAGGTCTATTAACACATAGTGAGTGAGAAAGGTGACTGGAAAGGAAAAACTCAATGCATCATGGGAATCCCCCAGCAGTCTACACCTATTGCAGCATAACTAAGGGAGGATTCAGGGTCATCTGGTCCAGCCCTAACTATATGCTTTAGCAAAAAGGAAAGTTTTAAGCCTAATCTTAAAAGTAGAGATAGTGTCTGTCTCCCAAATCCAAACTGGAAGCTGGTTCCACAGAAGAGGGGCCTGAAAACTGAAGGCTCTGCCTCCCATTCTACTTTTAAATACTCTAGGAACAACAAGTAGGCCTGCAGAGCGAGAGCGAAGTGCTCTAATAGGGTGATATGGTACTACAAGGTCATTAAGATAAGATGGGGCCTGATTATTTAAGACCTTGTATGTGAGGAGCAGGATTTTGAATTCAATTCTGAATTTAACAGGAAGCCAATGAAGAGAAACTAATACAGGAGAAATCTGCTCTCTCTTTCTAGTCCCTGTCAGGACTCTTGCTGCAGCATTTTGGATTAACTGAAGGCTTTTCAGCGAGTTTTTTGGACATCCTGATAATAATGAATCACAGTCACACATTGTCCTTGAACGACACCCCATATTGTATGTTGCACCATATTGGATACTTAAAACCTACAGCATACACCATATGGACAAAAGTATTAGGCCACGCCTCTTTGAATTCAGCTGTTTTCTGTTCCATTGCTACAGCTTTATAAAATCAGATATTCCCCAATCACCCTGTAACTGCCACAAATTTGCAGACCTGGTAATGTTAGAGAGCGGGGTCACTGAGTGCTCAAGTTCATAGTGCATAAAAGTTGCCAGTTACAAACCTCCTCTGGCCTTATCATCAGCACAAAAGTGTGCTAGGAGCTTCGAGGTATGTGTTTCCATGGTAGAGCAGCTTCTGTAGGTGTAATGTGCTTTTGTCCATATAATGCATCTTCTTAGATTATTTATTTTATTAATATTAATAATAATAAAAAAATACAATACAAGTGGAAAATATCTGTCCAGCCAAAATCCTTTCATACGCAAGCTGAAAATGTTTGTTTTTTTTCTGAGCATTTCTTCTTGGACAAGTCTCCTGTCTTTACACTTGGGAAATCCCAATTCCCTCTTGATTTTGAAACTTGTTGTTATGTTGAAGACATGTTGATAGATGATGCATTTATCTTCTTCTTTTTTTTCATTTGCCCCGACAGCCCCATGAATATTATTTTAGAGTTGTGAGTGGGCGTCGTAATTGGAAACTGTTCCTGATTGCTCACTCTGTCGCTGAGGAACTGAGTGCAGTGGTTCATGTTTAAACGTCTGTCAGTCTGTGACCACTTTTGTCAAAACACTAACGTCAGAACTGTGAACTATAGTGTTGAGTGCTCATGTAAGCATGTAGAAATGACTGCTCTGTACTGATGACTTAGAAGATCAACTTGTTAACAGTCATCACAGCTGATGGTTCCCAGTGCAAAACCGTGTCTAGTTTTCTCCCTTGTACATGCTGATTTCGTGGGGGGTTAACGCCTGAAGTGTAGTGAGGTAGTCAGATCCTGGATGGCAAAAAACAGGATAAGACTGACGTCACACTCTAATCACAATCCATAATAATGGGTGAGCATCTGTAAGAATACAAAAAGCCAGGGTAGAGATTTCATGTCATTTTAATTCTGTAAAAAGAAGTGATGCTTCACTGTCCTCTCTGATTTGTCCATAAATAAGTGCCGATGGCTTACTGTTATCCACGGCCCTTCATGACCTTGGACATGATTTAATGTCAGCAGTGTCGTTATTTACTTTGGAGGCAAATAGCATAAATATTCCTGACATAATCTTACACACGTAAATTCATCTGCCATGCAGACAACAGCTACCTACTTTAATTTAAATGAAGGCAACGCATAGTGTTGTGAAAACACGTGTGAAGCTGTCACAGTGAAGTGCATTCATCGGTGTTGATGGTAAATGTCTGCGGGTTAGACAGAGAATAGCTGTTTTTGCTCCATCTTCTTCTGCTTGTTATTTCATATGGGGCTCAGACATATTGCCTGGTGCGTGAGATGTGACAGTTGTGGTTAGGGGACAGATAACGAGATTGGCTCAGCAAGGTCAGCAAGCATACAGCCGCCAGGGCTTGACTGACAACTTGATTTTGAGTGCATCTAACCTGCTAAATTTCTGAATCATGAAGGCCAGAGGTGTGGAGTTTGGGATATGGTGCAGCGCACTTAGTGCATTACCTACAAACTAAAAAGAACTACACGCTCGCGCAGAACCTCTGCAGCTGCTTCTACCCACTGATGTGAGCTGTGCATTCCCCTTTGGAGCAAACGGTGATTACAGACAAAACTCTGAGGCATTCCATCTCTTAAAAGACAAACAAAGGAACTCTCTAACCAAATCAAGCACTCTCCTCTGATGCTCCACTGCATTACGCTGCCTGCGCCTCTATAAATGAATCGAGACACAGAGGTAAATGGGATGGAATGGTTTTGCTGCTCAAGAATTAAGATCTGACTGTGATTGCGAGTTATTGCAGATGGCAGCAAGTCAATTCAGTGAAAATGTAAACTCCATATTTCTGCCAAGCCATGATTGTTGTTGTCGTGCTCTCTGTGTACTGTTAAAAAAAAAGAGCAAATAGCTGCAATGCTCCTCAGATGCCTTATCTCACCTTACCTTAAGTATTGATCAGAAACCTGGCTCTCTAGTCTACACCCAATATTCACAGGCTGCCTTTCTTCTGAAACACGAGGAAAAGGCCTTGAGTCTCTGGGGTAATTGGTGCAATTGAATGAAATTATAGGAATCATAATCATGGCAACAGCAGAGACATGCTCACACAGGAGACAGGTGCTATTAAGCTAGTATAGTGCCATTACATTGATCATGTGGACACTTTTGCTGTGATCTTGCCTGTAGTATTTTGGGCTGTCATTCAGGACTGTCTGCTTGGTGTGCAATTCAGCTGATCAATAGTTCCAGGTAGTCCCATTCTTGGATTGTTTCAGTAAGCCATGCAGCTCTGTGATGCTGTCAGCGTTAGCTTCACACGTGCATGAACACATCATGGCCAAAAAGCTGTATCTGCAGTCAGCAGGTGGTGAACATAAAGCACTCTGCTTGACTCCATGCTCAAAGTAGATGAGTTCTTCACTCTACTTTTTGCTTTTTTTTCATGCTATCCTTCCATCCATGCCCGTGTTTTGCCCTCTAAAGGTGAAGGGATAGAGATCTACCAAGTAAAGTAGCCGTCTCATTTACACAAAAAAGTAGGAAAGAAAGAAGGAAAGAGGAAATATGTAAGAAGGAAATATGGAGCCAAGTAAAATCTCCTGCATGTGCATACTGTGACAGCGACAGTCAGGGTTTTGCCACAAAGGTCGTTAGCATCACACCCAGCTTTTGCCTTTCCGTTCTGTCTAATTGAAAAGTGCCACCGGGTGTGGGATCCACACGCTGGGGTGAAAATTAAGGCTCGTGCACAAATGCTTTCTGTGCATGTGGCTTTTTGACCCAAACTGAGTGCATGCCTAGCAGCGAGGGACAGGTAGTGGAGTTAGACTGGAGGTGGGAACCAGGCGAGCAGAGTCCTGCTGTTGTCACACAGGAAAGAAGGTGTTTGCAGGATGTAATGTGTGCGATGCAGGCAAGGGTGTAAAATCCTGCAGGCACATTGACCCAAATTAAAAAAACAAACAAAAAAAGGTACTTGTAGAAGTTTATTTTACCCTTTAGTGATTAAAAATCCTATAAAAAAGTCATCCTTTCTTCATGCTCACCTGTCAGAAGAATAGCAAGCTCTTTTTAAAATCAGTGTGTGTATATAGTGTTACCCTGAAATTTGACCCTTTTCTCTGCTTTGCTGTGCTTATTCTTTTGAAGTGGCGTGAGCGTAAGTTTAGCAGCAATCTTTTTAATGTATTCTGTAAAAAATAAAATAAATAAATAAAAGGCAGCAGTATTTGCAAGATGCACTTTCAAGATGTTTTTCCAAAGAAAGTTTTGCGTGACATATCACCTTTAAGTTATGAAAAAACATGAGCGTGGTAATTGGCGACAATTATGGGGGTGAAGGAAGTTTTACTTTTAGAAACACTTGTGCATATCAGCAGTGTTGTATTTAAAGTATAATTTGTGTGATATTGTGGGAAAGGGAGACTCTAATCATAAAAAGTACCACACAGTAACTCTAATTTGTGTATAAAGTACAAACTAATGTTATAAACCAACCCGTTACAATGAATCAAGTGAAAGTACTTTTTTTTTCTTTAACATACTGTTTCTGGATATTGAGCTACTCTGGCTGCTGTTTGTGTGGAAAAAATATTGATGTGATTTTGATGCTGTTCCCTGAAATGCCATCTGCAGGCTAAATAAAAGCCTTGGATGTGAGTGCTGTTCTTCATTCAACACCATCGATGGCTTGACCTCTAGAAAAGAAAAACCTTTTAGTTGCTTCGTGGTAATACGTCGCAGAGTGGTGGTCAGACGATGTATTGAAGACAGTCTTTGCCGTAGCAATGACTTCCATAAATTGATGTTTTAGCATTAAGCTGTCATCACCTTAGTTTTCCAAGCATACGTGTATAATAGACACACATTTGCCAGTATGTGGTTATAGGGACCTTCAGCCAGGATTCTAAATATATAAGAAATTGACTGGATGTTAAAGGTTCTGTTCTTGTGTCCATGGGAAGCATTGATCATCTCCACGTGTCTCTATAAGTCTCACACTTTAGTAGCTGCTCTTCATATACCAGACATCTTGATGCCATGTTTCCCTACAAGGAAGAGATTGTCATAAAGCCAATCTACTAAATGCGCTGATCAATAGCATTAATGAAGGAATCCCTTGTGGAACACTGCTGAAAAACGGCACCGATGTCCCTTGGTGTACATAAAGGCTTTCGGCTTCTGCTGGTATGTACTTAGGGTGATTACCCGCTGCTATCCGTGTATGGGTCTGATAGCTGTGACAGCATGGATCAACTAATGACCTCTCCTCCATCCACATCAATAGGCCAAAGTTTCACAGAAGGAGGAAAAGGAGGAGGGAGAACATAGAGGAAAAGAAAGTGTGAGAGTGCGTGATGGGACAGAGATGGAGGAAATCGAGCAGGAGAGGGAAGATGGAGTGAGGCTATTAGTGTGACCTCTCACCTCACAGCTCAATGTTTCAACAGGTAATGCTTGGTCAGAGGGCAGAAAGAAGAGAAGAGCGATACTCTGATCTATTTGGATGGATGCAGCCAGGTGGCCTCTGGAGCCAGAGAGCTCATCCGTCTTCGTCCGCACGCTCTGTTAGAGGGAGCAAGAACATCTTTGCTTCAGTATTGTGGCATCGGTATCAACTCATAGGAATTTCAGAAACATGTGCAGAGAGATTGGCGTGGCTTTAGCAATGTAAAAGTGAATATGCAAACTGTTTAATTACCTTTCACCTTGGAGGTTATGTTTTTGGTAGCGTGTGCATGCATCTCAACTTTCTGTCTGTAAACAAGATAGCTCGGCAGGGGTGTAGAGTGGGGTCATGTTTAATAATGCTTTAAATTTTGGCTTACGTTTCTCAGATAAGTGAGTTGAAGTCCAGATAACTGCATGAAAAATTCCATAGTTTCTGTCATTTTTTTTCTTTTTTACGTCATCACCTCAGGGTGCTTTATAATGTAAGGTAGAGACCATACAATAATGCAGAGAAAACCCCAACAATCAAACAACCGCCTGTGAGCAAGCACTTGGCGACAGTAGGAGGGAAAAACTCCTTTTTATCAGGAAGAAATGTCCAGTAGAACAAAATTTCAGAAGAGGGGCAGCCTTATGCTGCGACTGGTTGGGTGTGATGGGAGTAAAACGACGCTCAACAATTACAAAAAAAGGCCTTAAGAATATTCTTGCTCATTATTTCATCAGCACTTTGCATTAAGAATCACTTCTCCATAACAAACAGAAGTGACTTTCAAAATGCCTCCATCACTAGTTATTCCGAGTTCCAACACACATGACTGTTCACCGTGTCGATCTGGCTGGCTCGTCAGCTACTGTGAGGAGCTGATAAAAGACAATGGTGTTAAAGCAGTGAGTGAGCTGCTCCATCTGAGCCTCGCTGTTCCAAGTTGCTGAAAAGCGTCTGCCTCTATTCCCACTCCGCCCTTTGCTCAGCCAAGTTTTATGAACCACAGTGTGATTGAACTCGTATCAACATATTGTTCCCTGTGAGCCATTTTCTCTTTGTCTTCTCCAGCCAACCTTAGTCTCGTCTGTTTCATTGTCCCGGTTAGTCATGTTCAGAGTCAAGTATCATGAGTAGGCGGGCTGTGATTTCCCTCTATGCTGATTATGCTGACAGCTGCAGAAAAGCATTCGCTGCAGTTTCTAATTATATTTTCACCTTTGAAAGCATCGGCACGGCCCCGGTTTTTCCTGCGCACTCTTCATACAGTGCTGTAGTGCATGTGCACATAGGCACGGAAGTGGTAACTGTAACGACTTTTCTTCTGCAGTGGTGGTCACTTGTGTCAAGGGGTCCTGACTGGAAATATTTCATGAAGCTGGGAGAAAAGCCTGCAGACTTTCTAATTAAAGCAGTGTCCTCTAGCAAAGTGGACCGTGACACAAGTGTATGTAAGGTGATTATAGATGGTGTGTCGTCTTAAAGAGAGCATATTGTAAATTTGAGCAAATGTTCTGTCCGTGTGTGGTGTAAGTGAACATGCACTAAAAGTTTTAAAGTTTTATTTTGGGTGGGTTTTTTTTTTTTTTTTTAGAAAGACATAGTTAATACTCTGTGTCTGTTCAGGGTTGCTGCTGCAGTCAAAGTCTCTGTTGCTGATGCAACCGAGAAGCAATTCCATCTACTTACTAAGGGAATGTAAATGCAGGTATAAGAAAAGCCCCCGTGGAAACACAACCGCAGGGCATCTTTTACTGACACTGTCGCACTTTTGCTAAACTGACTGTAAAGCATGACATTTGAAATTTTGAAGGGAAAATGACTAAGTAGTGCTGTCATGACAGAAAAGGCTCAGAAAATAAGGTCAGATATATCCTTAGAATTCTACACGTATATTACTTATACAGATTTACAGAAGTAAAACCATATCTATTTATTCTCACTTTAATAGACTGTGCAGATTTTACTTACCTTCATTTCCCTTGATCCTAGACATTATTGAAAGAAACTATCATAATAACTTGAGAAATTACTTCAACCACTTTTATTAATAATCAAAATTCAACTATAAAATAACTGAATTTTCTTGGTCTGTCTACTGTGAGAATGATACATTTAGCTTAGCCTAATTGACTTCCTGGACTTATCACTGCCATTACTCCAATACTCCTGATTTACAGTACAGGGGGAATTCAATCACCTGCGGTTCTCTGTCAAGCTGTCTGAGTGAGAAATGGCCTTCATTTCACCTGTACAGTGTTGGTAGCCATCTTAACTGCTTTAGATTAGCAATCTAAAGACAAAAGGACTAGGCTCTCAGTAGAACCGGTTAACAGATGCAAAAGTATGGTCATGTGAAAAAGAAGGTTTCACATGACTTTGCAGTCACGGGTGTAGTTAGTAAAAAACTAAGTACCTCTATAAAAGCAGC
Organism: Diplotaxodon limnothrissa; assembly: GCF_057381915.1. Taxonomy (NCBI): domain Eukaryota; kingdom Metazoa; phylum Chordata; class Actinopteri; order Cichliformes; family Cichlidae; genus Diplotaxodon; species Diplotaxodon limnothrissa. The sequence continues at coordinate 9,138,110 of NC_140604.1, read as the reverse complement.
CTTTGTAAGGAGCATTCAGTTTGCTGGTATGGTGCACTCAGATGTGTGTTAACACAATGCCACAATCTTCCCAGGAGTGTACATCCATGTAAATCCCCCCCAAGGTTTGACTGTGACTCTGCAGGTCTCAGTTAGAATGTTAAATATTAAAGTTTAAGTTGGTAGATTAGAAAATGACTGAACAAGTATGGCTTGTTTGGAAGTGTTCCCCCTTATCTTTTAAGAACAGCAGCACGGCTGTTCAATTGCATCTGAATGAATCAAATAGTGGAGTTGTTTGTTATGTAGTGTTACAACACAGCACAGCGCAAACACTTCATACCACCTCTGAAGGACAGTGATGGAGGGGGTCATGATTTGGGATTGTCTTGGAGCTACAGGACCTGGCCGTCTTGCTGTCTTCAAGTTGACCGTGAGGTCCTCTGAGACAAATGTTAGGCCAGCTGTTGGCTAAAGTTTGGCTGAAAATAGTTCATGCAACAGAACAAACACAGCAGCAAATCTACATCAGAATAGCTAAAGACGAATCAAAGTTGCAACAAGCCAGAGTCCTGACCTGAAACTGACTGAGATGCTGTGGCCAGACCTTAAAAGAGCCCATTTAAGACTTCCCACAAACCCCAATGAAATGAAACTTTTTTAAAGAGCACTCCATGATTCCTCCGCAACGACACAAGACACTGAAAGCTGTACAGAAAACAATTACTCCAAGTTAAAGCTGTTAAAGCTGCAGTTACCAAACCTGACAGTTTCTTTTAATGACCACTTGAGCCTTGCTACACAAGCAAGTCAATCCCCATAGACTTTCAAAGTAAAATGTCAGCCTTCACAGCAATATGGTGGTACTACAAAAACTCTTTGGCCTCCATAGATAATTTCCCAGTTATAAGAACTGTACGGCGGAAAAGTTTTTTGGTGTTGTTTTGTGCTTCACTGGTTTGGATTGGACAAATCTCCTCTGTCACACGTCAACATGGCAAATCACCTAAAAAACGCACCTTTCCACATTGACTTTCATTGGCGCTGTGAGTGCTGGATAAGTGCGCCTTTATTTCTGTCCTCTCCCACGCAGCTCTGTTTTGTTTCTTTGTTTTTTTTTCTTCCCTTTTTTTTAATCTCCAAGTACCGAAACTAAACTATACCGCTCGCTGCTGCATTGATTGGTGCTGAGATTTACTTCCACAATGTGCATTTATCATTCGTCGGGCCCCAGTGAAATTAAATGACTCTCAGATTCACGTTGGGATCCTGCCAGAGTAAATATTGTTGTCTGCTGCTAGTGATTACACACAATTGTTCCTAAGCTATTAAATTTGCAAAATACCTCTGTGATAATGGAAACAAAAGCAACGACCACAGGAAGTCCAGAATCTCTGAAAGACTTTGTCTAATGGCAAGCAGGTGTGTGGCTGAATTCACGTCTCATCACTTGTCTCGCGTTCGGATCGGCCACGAAGAAGTCGTGCGCAGATCGGCTTTCAGAATGAAGCTTCCGCCTCTTCATTGTAATGCCACTTCTCATGCTGTTGAACAACCCTTCTGTTGCCCTTGGCGCTGAGTGCCAGCACATTCCCCATTGACTTTGACTCCTGAGGAGCAGCAAAAGAGCGATTCAAAGAAGTCCTCAGCGGGGAGGGTCAGGCGGGACAGAATACAGATCAGGGAGAGGCCTTTTTCTGCTTGTATTTGTCCTTGGAGGACAGTGAAGGAGAATAGCTAAAACTACCCGGGTCCAGAACTTTTGCCTGTGACATTAAGAGACTGGATAGACATTAGAGCACTTTGTGTTTGTCTTATGAGTCCTCATGGCCACTTAGACTTTCCATGAGTGAACTGTGCTATCATTTAGAAGATGTTTGTTATTTCCTTTCAGTACTGCTACTCCAGATAAGAGCAGAAATCCACTAGTTTTGCAAAATAACGTCCTCAGCATTATCTGTTTGCAGTGTCATGCTGTTAATTAGGAACGCAAGATAAAATTATATTTACACAAATATGTCTGCACATGGGGTGTGTGCGTTTAAAAAAAAAAGTTTAATAAATGGGTCTTGACACAGTTTTGTATTTTATAATTGAAATGAAGCTCAAATATACGCGGTCACACTCCATTTGCTAATCAGTCTCTCCTTGTCCTGGTTTTTCTCAGGTCGCTCCCAGCTCTCTCCGACTGTGAACATGCCACAGGACGACATAGTAATGATCGAAGACGACAGGCCACCCCTGCTCCCTTCCCACCTGTCTGACCAGTCGTCGTCCAGCTCCCATGATGACATGGGTTTTGTGGGAGAAAACCCAGTTCCCTGGATTCATGAGCTGCCCGGACAGAATGAATGGTAAGCTGCAGGTTGTTCTCACTTTGTGGGAGAGTCGGCTGAATTATTTATGGCTTGATGGACTTCAGACGGCCCCCTTTGTGGGAGAGAGTAGGACAGAGTTTATATGATGTGTAGGCTGGCTAGTTTGTTAGCACAGCCAAAGTCTCCACCGCTGAGGTGGGAGATTATGTTTACCCAGAACTGGTCCAGGAAAGAAGAGCATCACAGTTTTTGGATTGAAGATTTTGCAGAATGTCATACCAGTTAATTATGATTATTTATTTATTTTTTGACCGAATGTGCATGCATTTTCAGCAACTATTTCCCACATTTATTAGATATTGTAATGGTTTTTCCTTGGTAGAAATTGGTAAACGGGACAGTCTTACTGCCGTAACGAACCAGGAAATAAAGTTTTCATATCGTACACCAAGTTCACTGTAGGACAGTAATGACATTCTGCTTTAGGGCTCTGCTTGGAATCCTAAAATATGAGTCTGGGTATAGGTGTGTGTGTGTGTGTGTCTGTGTGTGTGTGTCTGTGTGTGTGTCTGTGTGAGAGAGAGACTGTAATGGAATCAGCAGCAGTAGTCACACAGCAACACTCTTGGGGACCCATATTCTTCTTCCAGCACTCCAACCCTCACCACCTGTGGGATTTTGGCACCCCACTCAGTCTGCAGCCCGACTGGTGCCACCCTCCTGACATATTTCGGCATGTAAATGAGACTTGGATTCTTCAACATTTTCAGAACAACAAGCTCTTAAAGAGTTTAGCTAGATAAGAAGAGGAACCAGTAGACACAAAGGAAAGAAAAGGGGTGAGGGTGTAGAAAAAGGAAAGGCATTTCAACCCTTATATCTGCTTTAAAATAGCCAGTAGTTACTCTAAAATTTCCTGACATTTCCTGAATTGATTGCATTGTTCAGTTACCGGAAATGTATTTCCAAGACATCCAATCATCTTGTAATTCTTGTCGGAATGACAGAGACAAAAGAAATCAGCACCTGCATTTCCACTCACCACTCATTGTTTCTAATTCTTGCATTCTTTCTTTGTTGTTGCTGGTGGGGTTTTTTTTTTTTGTGATGATTGGCTGTTTGAGGCCACATGGATGGATGCAGCAAGTGGCTTGAAGATGATGTTTTTGGCTGCCACAGATAGAGATGCTCTGTCTGTTTCTCTCCTTTTTATTATTATTATTTTTATATCGTTTTCCCTGGAGACTCTCTACCCTCTTACTCTTCTTTTTCTCTCTCTCTGTCTCATTCATTATAAATGACTGGATTTGCTCAGCATGCCTGTTGTGCACGTGATGTCAGAGGTTTGTCATAGTGGATTAGGTCCACAGCGCATGGCTGAAATGCACTCAGGTTTCCTCACACGCTCCCCGTCTATAAACTCACACAAATGCACAACCGCACGCACATATGCACACGCACATGCATGATGTAAGCCCATAAGGCAGGAGTGCGCTATATAGCACTGCCTAGGGTTATTCTGAATAATTCATGTCTCTCTCTCACACACACACAAACACACATCATGCACACATTTTTTTTATGCAAATGCTTACAGCTGCTTAAACGCATCAAGTGTGTATCATCATTCTGACTGACTTACACCCTTTCTCATTTCCCTTTTCAAGTGCCCCCAATATCCCACCAAACACACACGCACACACTTATACACAGAGTTAACAGGCGTATTGAGCCAGCAGGGGATGTGGGTCAGCCAGACTCCAATGTACCGGAACTGTTACTTTTTAATTAAGCTCTGCACCAGTGCTGCCAGGGGTCTATATGCACTGAATATGTATTGTACAGAACTGTGAAAGTCTCACCTTTGGCTTCCAGTATTATTCAGCCTTCCATCGTCTTGGGAGATGCCTTGCCAAGGCCATACACCTACAGTGAATGCACAAAGTGCAAAAAAGGCTGGTTGGCTGATAAAATCATTGTAATTCATGACCTTTCTGTTATTGGTCTTCACTTTTTTCACTTACTGGAATTGAACAAATTCACATTTGGTGTTTTCTGCTATTTAATTCCCTTTATTCATTTGTTGTTGTTGTTTTTAATCACTTTCACTCTATGTGACTCTGTTCACACACACTAATACATACCAGCTGCTTTGTGACATTCATTCAAGCTTAGTTTGTCTATCAGTCGTTTCTGTTGCTGATTTCAGCCTCTAGGATTTTATAAAAGTACATTCTCAGCTTTCAGTTCAATTCCATTCAGCTCAGTTCAATTCAGTTGTATACATGTTGTCTACATAGCACCCCGACAATCAGACGGCCCCCTTATAAACAAGCATTTGGCGACCATGGGAAGGCAGAACTCCGGCGTAACCAGAGGCAGGGCTGTGGCCCTCAAGATAAATGGTTGGTCATTAAGGAAGATACCCCATCTCATATATATTGTGATGAAATATTAGAACAACCTGTTATTTATTTTATTCTTAAAATCACTTGGTACTATTTCCCCATGGTGCATGTTTTGAGTATGTGTGCTTGTCTTTGTTCATATTTTACCGAGTGAAAACGTAAGCCTGTGTTTCCCTCCCTTCATACTTAGTGCTCCCTCAGCGTTTCATCACTTTTACAGGCCTGAAATGAACATAAAATGAGTTGTAAATATTACAACTCTGCGTTTGTAGATCTTAAAATGGTAATGCACAAAGAGCCAAGCTTTTATGTGTTGTTGCTATATTACAGACCGTTTTATTGCTATGGTTGTTACTACTGGCAGTGACGTGTTGCGCTTAGTCAAACTAGATTGGGACTTGAAGTCAGTCACTAGATAAAGTCTGCCCTAAAGTCTAGATAATCTACTGTAAAAGTTCCTTAGAGATGCACTTGACTGAAGCTGCAGCCAGCTGTAGAAATCGGTGTTTGCATTGCTTAAGTCCAAGATGTCAGTGAGCAGGGTTAAAGAGTGTGTGAGCATGATTCAAAGAGTTGATGGAAGCCAGCACGTCTGTCAGGTTCCACTGGGTAAACAAGTGGTTGTAAATTATTACTTTGAATATCTGTGGTCCTGACCTGAAGCAATAACTCCCTAAGCTGTGCCTCCTCCTTCCTTCATTGGTTTGAATCCAAAGCCAAACAGGAAAGGCCATGTCCAAATGATTTACAGCACAACAGATACAAAGAGAGGTTTGATATTACAGCTTTGCACAATAATTTGGATCAGTGCAAAGATGAAAGGTTTTTTTTCTTCCAAACATGGAACAGTGTCAGAGAAATTTAAAAAAAGAAAGTGTATTTTAACGTCAGGCTCTTTTAAAGATGCAAATGAATGTTTCTAGTTTCCACCTGGTTTTCATCCCACAAGTTGACAAAGTGCAGTTGCAGGGTGTGTCTGTAAAAAACGGTCCACTTCTAGTTGTTTTTAAGGGCGCCTTTATACTCCAAATAATGAGCTTGTTGTTGTATAATCTCAAGAACTCTGAAATAAGACATCCAAATTTGCAAAAAATCACATTTTAAGATGTTTACTTTCAGTCAGTTTCAAAACTAACTGCTTTCTAAAGTGTCCCTGAAAGGTCAAAGGTCACTGCAGCAAAGCCCCAGCAAATAGAAGAAATGCTGCAAAAGCTCACAAAAAAAACCCAAAGGTGAAAAACCTTCCAGAGAGACAATAATGTGACGGAACAGCTAACAGTAGGGGACAAGCTAACAGCTAAACGGCTAATAGCAACATGTATCTACAGTATTACATAGGGTTGCCAACTCCCTGAAAAATAAATAAGGGACACCTCGTGGCCAGGGCCGGGCGACCCAGTTGTCTTCACCCTTCCCAGTGTGGTGAATTTTCTAGCTCTTTTTTTGTGTGTGAAATTATTTTTTTTAACCCTTTGACTTGAATTTGATTTAAGTAGATGTGTATTCTTTGTGATATGAACACATGTGAAACAAATGATCATTTAGCCATTTATTTTTAGCTCAAAATGACAACATTAACACATAAAACAGGTCTCTTTCTTAAACAGAAGCCTGTCATGCTTAACTTTTGAGAATATAAGTAAATCTTTCTTTAAAAGAACTCTGTCCTGCTTAACTTAAAATAATAGAAAACAATAGAAAGAAAAATATTCTTGTAACAGTGCACATTTAGTGCATTTAGTACAATTGGCTTCAGTTGAGGTATTATTTCAGCTTTTCTAATGCTAATCAGCTGCTCCTGTTTGTAAACCCACTTGTTCCCATGATTACGCATCATAACTCATCATCATTATTCATCTATGTATTACTTTTATGTATTAGTCATCTATTTGTTGTAATCATCTATCCTTGCAGTTGTTTATTACACAAAATAAATTATATTATCACACTTCTGGCCACATAGCACTGATATTCACTGCACATGCCCATATTAACTTTTTCCAGCCAGGTGTTTTCCTTTTCCCATTTTTCCCTTTCTCTGAACAAACATTGCTGCTCTAATGCTGGGCTTACACTGTGCGGTTTTAGGCCCATTTTGAGCCGATTTTTGAGTGATCGGACCGATTTTGGCCTTCATCGTGTAGTATACGTGGGGTAACGAGAAGTGATTAACACCTCACGACCAACTCCCGATCATCAATCGCTCGTGAGCCGCTCACACTGCTCGCGCGCAAACACGTAAACGCCGTGAAAAAGACGGAGCAGCACGGCTGTGCAGCGTGTGATCTGGACACAAGTGATGGAGGCACAACTTGGAGAACTTTGAAAAGCTCATCCGAGCCTTTTCGATGTGGCCTCACAAAATTATCACGACCACAACAACCGTGAAAATAGTTGGATCTACATCGCTGCTAAATCACAGCTGCCTGATCATGTTTTTCATTAGCAATTTAGCAAAGTTGATGGTGGTGGTGTGTCTGTGTGAGTGAGAGACAGAGAGCGAGCGACAGATTTTCTGTTATAACCTTAATTTTATGGACGCACAGTGTGAGCACTCAGGTCGCATCAGAGCATCGGGCGGTATAGTGTGAGACCTGCATCGTGACCTACCAACTTCTAACCCCTGCGAGTCAATCGTGCAGTTTGAGCAGGAGCTGAATAACGTGACTGAAAAAATCGCACAGTGTCTGCCCAGCTTTAGGTGTACTGTCATCCGAGACTTGCACCGCAGTGACGGCGTTTGTTTCCCTGTTGGCCATGCTTCTTGTTGTGGTCATCTGTTGTCTTCCGGTATTTTCTCCGTAAGCGACCTTTCCTCGACCAATGAGATGAGCGGTAATCTGAATTGTCATACTCGAATTGTCATAAGTGTGCTGTCAGCTCATTGGTCACAAAGCAGGAGAGGGGCTGGGAATTATGTTTTCAAACAAAGCGTTAATTCCATTAAAAGTTATAGACTACTTTTGATTCTCACTGTATTACGGGACAAAGTGCGTCCCTTATTAGCTCAATACGGGACGTGTACTTTTGTTTCGAAATACGGGACGATTCCGTATTTTAAGGGACGGTTGGCAACCCTAGTATTACATGACCCATGTGATTAAAACACACATTGCCTGCATCTTTTTCTCCCTCACAGCACAGAAGAATCCTCTGCTTCTTTTAAGTCTTAGTGCAATCCTTCGCATGTTTTGGTTTCTATCTCTTCGGAAGCTGTTCCCTAAAAACACTTCCATTGTGGGGTTTTTTTGCAAGATTTTTTTTTTTACTTCCTTTGTGTTTCATTCAGTTTCTGTTGTGTTTTATGTGCTTTTGCAGTGTTTTTCTTTGTTGCTGGTGTTTTCTTATGTTGCATTGTATTTGACCTCTTAGGGCCACCGTAGCTTAGAGACAATCACAAAGTTTTACTTTTACCTTTGATTCTGTCTGCTCAGCACCATGGGCTACATCTGTGTAAATCTGTATGAATACTGCTCCTTCACAGTAATCCTTCCCTTCGGTCCTTCGTGAAATCCTCACTGAGGATGCATTCAGCTGCGTCCTTCAGAAGCAAAAGTACCAGTTCTTAAAAGTACTCACATGTTCATATTGCAGTGTAGCATGGGAAGAAATCAAAATAAAAGACTGTGCTTGGGAGAAGACAAGTGCTCAAATCATCTTCTTGAAGATGAGTCTCTGTGAGAGAATGCAAATTTCTCTCCTCCTAACAATAAAAGCTTCCTGTTTCCACAGTGATTTGGTTTTTAGTTATTTAGCTCCTCATTAACCCACCTCTATTTCTCACACTAAATGTAACTGACTCTAATAATAAATCAAAGTTTAATAAAGTATTCATGACAAGTATTCAACTTGTCAAGAAATGAAATGTAACAGGTGGCAAAAGTAATGCTTGTAACAGCTTATCAACACCTTTGCCTTTAATTACAAGATATTATAGTATATACTGCATTTTATGTTTAAAATTTAACTTTTCCCCATAAAGGCCGTTGTGTGTTAAATGCCCAACTTTGAAAGATAACCATTTTTACACGGTAGTGCAGTGTTTTGGTCTCTGTGGCTAGTTCCACTTGGATACCCTGTAACTGTTCTGCTACTTTAAACTGTTGAACTGTAACCCTTGACAGTGTTTACAGTTTAAGAGCTGTTATAATATTATAATTGCCTGGGAAAAATATGACCAACTGTTTGTCATAGTTTGTCCAAGAAGTTCATTCAGCAGTTTTTACCACTCAACCTCAAAGGCTTGGGGTGTTGTCATCACCCCGGCGGGTGGGTGGCTAGGTGGGCGATGTGGACACCAAAATTCATGAATATGATAACTTGAGAACCTAAGTGATGTATGATTTTCAAAGTGACACCACAATTGCATCTCCTTGCATCTTTTTTATTTGAATACCGGTGATATTAGACATTATAAGGTCAGAGGTCAGATTTTCTGAACATCTTGCGAACACGTTAACTCAAGAAGGTCACCAGTACAAGTCACGTAGGATTTTCAAATTTATAGGTGTACTTACTAAGAGCTACTAAGTGGTGGCACTGGCAGCCAACAGTTTTTGGCAATTGAAATCTTAGCATTTAAATTTGTGTGTTACTAATAATCTGATATCTCAGTCTCTTCATTGCCCCCGTTAAACCTTCTTATCTAAATAACATAATTTTGTCTCATTTCTGTGCCCAGATGCCAGTAAAGATTCAAAATAAAGCTACTGGAGTTCAAAAACTAATGACTGATGTTACAGTGCTTACGTCCATTTTCTATATACAACTTGGAATTAAATATTAAACCCTGGGTTTCATGGAACACCAAGTTGCGGGGTTACCTGCCAATACAAGTTATTTTAAAATAATATAAGTATCACAGATGCAGACTTATTCAAAATTACCCATCATTTTCTCACTTGGACCGTTAGGGGCACTGTCACAACACTAATCTACACAAGACTACCGTGTCTGCCCTCGTCCTGCTTTGGACCTCAGCCTGGGTAAGGCTGACAGAGTGGAAGATGGGTGTCAATTCTCATTAAGCGGAGAGAGAAGAGAAACAGACAGCAAGAGCGACGGAGAGGAAGCATGAGAGCGAGAGAGAGACAACTAGACTGTGTCCTTCTCTGTCTTTGTGAAATGTCACAGGTGGAAACATCATTTCCCAGGCAGCTCCGAAACACTCTGTCAAGCAGCAAGGATGGAGAAGGACTCCAGACAAGCGTACCCACACATCCATTTTTCACACCCGCAAATACACACAGCCGTGCCGGTGCTCTCAGTCTCACGAGTGTTTAGATACACATTGGCTGGTAAACAATTTCGCAAATTAACATATAAAGTGGAAACGGTTCGCGCGGACACGAACAAACAAACTTTGCAGGCGGACTGCCTACTTCGGTTGACTCCCTAATAGTCTCTGTCATCAGCAGTGTAACTAAGGATCACAAGTGCTCTGTTAAGCACATGTTTTTCCCATCAAACTATCAGCATAACTACATATAAATGCAAACAGCCCTGCAGCACAGGCGTGGATGCATTCACACACAATTTCACTAATCTCAAATTTCCATTTAAGTTGGTAGTGACTTAAAGGCCAGACGGCTCACACACTCACACAGCTTCACAGCATATTTGGACCTTTTTTTCTTTAAATGCTATCATTCCCTTCTAGATTTATGAATACGGTGAATATGTCTCATTTCTGTGCCCTCCCTTCACCGACTTCCTGCATCGCACACTCTGTGTCTGTGTGCGACCTGCTCTGTGTCACTGTGACAGGAGTGCAGCTAACCTAGCCTGCGCACGCACCAAAATATATCTTTGCCCGGTCCTTGTCAGTCGCCGTCGTGTACGAGCAGACCGGAGCAGTCCATCTAGCCAAACTCAATTAAAAGCTTCGTAAACCAGGCAGGGAAAGAATGAGAGGGTCGGCACAGGAGGGAGCAGACGGACAAAGAGGTCTTAATTGATCTTGTTCTCTCTCTCTCTGCCTCTCTCAGCAACTTCATCACAATTAAAAGGGAATTACGGCAAATCGCAGGTGCAGCTGCTCCGCTGTGTGGCACTGATCGAACCGCGCTGTCTTACAGTTTTTATATCCGTGTTTAAAGTCTGATGATTTATGTGTGCAATTAAGCGAGTGAAGCAAAAGCAGCTATATGAGACATCCCTTGTTAAAATCCACTTGCGTTTAAGAAATAAACAAAATAAAAGTAATCTCGTATTTCACCTTTCTTTTCTACTAGCCAGTATTTGGACTGTCTGGTGTCCACTGGTGCACATGCTAGGAAAACAAACCTCTGCACCAACTTCTCATGCAGGACTTCATACAGTGATTGAAGGCAGCTCCAAGCTCCCCGACTCAGCTATGCATCCAAGCAGTCAACTGAATCGCCCTCCTCAAACCTCAGAATAACCATTTCAGAAGCACCTTGCTGGGCATTGCTCTCCACCTCTTGCCCCCTCTCCAAGGCGCTGAAACTAATACAAAGAACCCCACCCGGTCAGACTTAGCTGCACTAAGAAGTAGTAGAAACTTAACTCTTTGGGGTCAGTTTGAAACACAAGTGAAAAAGGTTTGAGTAAAAGAAAGAGAGGAAGTTTGAAAAGAAACAGTGTCACCAGGGTAATTGTGAGCGCAGAGGGCTTTTAACACACGCCGCTTAGCAACGAGGCCAATGTGCAGTTTGACACGTTCAACTTCCTGCGAGGAAGTAAGGAGTGATGTTAAAGCTGTGGATTTGCCTGTGAGCAATCCTCAGCGCTGTTTAATTTTAGATGATGGGAGCACTTTGAATGGGAGGAAAGCAGTAAGTAATGTTCTTACTATAGTGATCATAGCATGTGTATGCATATAATTCTGTATGTACCCTATTTCCCCCATTAACGGATGGACCAAATGAAATGAACATCGACAGGCAAAAAAAACATTCATTATGGATCCCATTATAATTTTTTTGAATTCTGTGACTGGAATTTTGTTTGAGTCACTGCTAAATACAAAATAAAGAATCTGAAAAACCACTAATGTATCATGTAACATCTGTCTAAATACAGTCCAGAGACGTGGACTGGCTCTATGGTCTGAAGAAGGAAGTGTGCCATTCTTTAGACGACCGAATTCATCTTCTAATTGGCCACGCTGTATTTTTCACTTTCAAATCCTGTTTAATATTGAATATCTAAGGTAGCTTTTCCAGTGGGAATGCTGTATGGGTCTCAGCTTCACAGGCTCAACCAGTCAGAGCTGACTAAACTAGAGTTTTGAGCTTAAGAAGCATCTTAAACAAGGACATAGTTTTTGAAAGCCACATCTCATTGATGACCACTCTGTAATTCATACATGTACAGATGAGGACTGATTAGCCTCCCTATGAAAGCCTTATTCTTAAAACCATTTCCAAACTGCTCTTAACCAAAACAAGGAGTCTGAAACACAGCTTTGGTTCTTCACCAGGTGCGCCGTATGTCTTAGATCGTTATCGGTTGGAAGACAAAACGATGACCTAGACCCAGTTTTACTGCTGACTACTTTGATTTCTTTCAAAATCTTCACATATCCATCTTTCATCATAATCCTTCTACCTTGATGAGATTCCCAGTTCCAGTCACACTGAAGCGTTCCCCCAGCATAATCCTCCCACCGCCATGTTTCGCTATGGGGACGATGTCAGGCCAGTTTTTCTGGGTTGATAATAATATTGACACTTGCCATTTTTGCTAATAATTTTGTCCCCATCTTTATACTTTCATTAGCAGCTGTAAACCTTTGTGTTAGTTTACAGTGAAAAAAACAAAACATGTTCTGGCGAGAATGACGCGTGAGGTTTTAGATGCTTTAATTGGCTCTGAATAGAGTATATATAAAAAGATGTGAAGTCTACACGTGCCTTCAGCCCAAGATAGTTTAAACCTGTGATGAAGATTCAAACTCAGGAACTGCTTGGCTGCTGGTCATCGCCACCTCTTTAAATAGTTATGGCTTCTGAGACCTGAGGTGCAGGTTCCAACAGCAGGTACCCTTAGCTTAAAAAGCAGTTCAGAGCAGCACAGTTGCCGCTTCTCTTCAGGTTACCCTAGACCCACATGCTAGGCATTTAGTCACTGCTCCGTATGTGCCAAAGTAAATCAGAGATGGTGCTAAAATGGGCAGCAGCTTAAACCAACAGCTTTGGCCTCCAGCTAAGTGAATTTACACCACCCGCTCAGCTGCTCCCTCTTAACTTCGCTCTTTCTTCGCGCAGATTTCTCACTATTTTTGCTCCAAAAAAGCTGCGTGCCCTTTTTGTCCCAGCTGCTAGTTTCTTTAATTGCTCTCACAAATCTTAGTGTGGTCGTCAGTTCTCTGTACCTGAGTGACGGCCCCTGTGTGATTCCCACCTGCTGGTTTCTCACTTTCACCTATGTTGCCTCCATTTGCAACTCAGCTCCATAACCCAATACCAGTGAGAGTAAATGAAATCTAAATTCAGGCTGAAAATGCATCCTTTCCCATCTGCACAGCCTCAGTCACGCTCCGACACATGACATTTGCAGAGACAGAAAAATACAGGCCATGCTCGCCCTTTTTTTCTTCTTCTTTTTTTTGCGGGGCTCAGAATGATGAGAGGAGGAAAAAGCGAGGGATGATGTATAAATGAATAATACATCTGTGCTGTCATTCTTCTGTTCCTGCTCCACCTCCCTCTCTTCCTGTGTCATCTGGAGATGGTCCTGCGAGACAGTCTGATCTTAGTTGGGATTGTCAGGTATGGTTGACGGTAAAGCAACACATTGACGCCAGCCCCCTCTGCGACACATTGAAGCAGCTCTCTTGTTAAGTGGGGTTGACGACCTAAATAAGAATTGTTTACATGGAAACGAGTGCAGGCACGCCTGCAGTTAGCTGATATTCCAAATACCGAGGACTGCTTGAAGTAGCATCTGCTCCAAGAGGATACGTTTACAAATATCTACTTCCTCACTACTCCTGAAGTTACATAGTTGCAGTTACGGCTTTCGATTTTGCATAAAAGCTCCACAAATCCAAAGAAATGTGATTATTTGATGAAAATTCTGCTGTTATTTAAACGTTCGTGTACGAGCACCATGTGAACAAAAGAAATGGCTGCATGTAGCATTTATTAGATTTCACTGATGCTGCATCCCTACCTTCCATCTGCCCTGAAATTGCAAAGCGCTTCTCACCTAATTGTAAATGCACGTCCCTGCATGCAAATGCCAGTGTCCGCCTCTCTCGACCTCCTTTCCCTGCTCCCATCCGATTTTCAATTAAGATCCAGACAAAGATAGAGGATCTCAAACGGAGTGTGCTGCAGTGGGATGGGCCTTGCTTCTGCTCCAGACGTCCTGGAGGAGGGCGTTATTTGAGTGGCCGTGACCCCAGAGAACCCTCACCTTACCTGGGGTATTATACGCATCTAGGCCAAGGCCCTGCCTCCCACTTGTGGTGTGTCCTGAACCCACTAAGCATACGTGTAGGTGTCCTTGATGAGGAAAGGCTTTGAAATGAAAGGTGTGTGTGTGTGTGTGTGTGCATATTGAATGTCGATGGTCATTATCTGATAGCAAAGGGGTATTTTAGGCTGAGGTCTGGGGTTGTGTGAATATTAATAGGACGATTTTATTTCTCAGTCTTATCATCAGGATGTCTCTTGGCCATGTAAGTGCAACTTAATGAACTGTGTAGATGACTGAAAAAATATGTCTTCAATAGAATTATCTCCAGATGAAAAGAGTGACTCTACACTTGCCAGTATCTAATACTTCTACCTCTTTTTGTCCCTCTGTCTTTTTTTCCTATCAAACTGTAGTTCGCTCAGTCCGGACGCAGACCCTGGCACTTCATTCCAGAGGGAGGGGTATGGTCGCCAGAGTATGTCGGAAAAGCGCACGAAGCAGTACGAGAATCCTGCACATCTGGAGATCATCAAGTCTCGCAAGTCCAAGAGCATGGATTTAGGCAAGTGCTAAGCCTGAACCATCACACAAACACACATCTACAGGGAAAAGTTTGACAACTAGGGGAATGGACTACACTTACTGTATTTCCTGCCTTCTTGTCTTAGCAGTTTCCCTTTTTGCACATCTTCTCTCTCTTACACACACACCAGGGCCACCAGAGCTGACTTGGATCATGTTTCAAATTTATTGTCTTGCCCATGGACTCTTTGGCAAAAGGACAGGAGAAAGCAGGACTGCTGTGTTCATGTACAAAGGGCCGATTTGTCCATCACCAGAAACCTGTATTTTCCTGAGCCTGTGGCGGTTACCTGTCAGTGTCCTGCTAAATGACAAAATATTATTTTCCTTTCTTTTGCATGATTTAGTCCAACAGCATGCATGTCAGTATATGCTAGAAAATACTGGTAGCTTAATAGTTAGTGTGCAGATATGATCATATGTTCAATCTTGTCTCTGCAACAAGTTAATGGATTTTTTTCTAAGCTTAATTTCAGGCAGATTACTGATATTACACAAAAGTAAATTCACCTCATGTACTACTTTTTTCTTTTGAGCAAGAAGTGTTTTTCTGGTTTGGCATCCTAAGCTTGGCCGTACAAAGAAAACAATCCTCTACCTTGTGATGACTGCGTGTCTCCTTTCAATTTTTTTCCCACTCAGCACGGCTAATCTGGAGGTTTGTTTGCAGTAAACAAACCTCCAGATTGTTCATTGTCACTCAGTGCTCCTTTCACCTGCTGGACACCTCAAACGCATCTTGAACTTGTGACTCCTCAAACACTTGCTGCTCACTTTATCCTGCTTACCTCAGTAAATGCACTTTCAAAAACAGTAATACACACACAGTCACTTCAGTCCTGTCCAGCCACCACCTCTCCTCTTTTGGCCTCCATTTCCCATGGCCCTTTGTCCAGTGGACCATGGATAAAAACACAAGCGCAAGTGCACAATGCTTAGTGATGGGAGAGCCAGTCAGATGCAGGCCTACACAAACACGCACTGGGCAAGCACACTCTCAAACAGACAAACTGTATCCAGGGAAGACGATGGTGTGAACTCCAAGCTTCTCCCGCTGAGACTGAAGCAGACGCTGCCTTCTCTCGGATCACTGACTAATCACAACAGATAACAGCCAACTCTTTTCCACATGGAGCCCAGAGACCTGTAGAAATCTTTGACTCGCCCACAGACTGGTGCAGGTCTGGGCCACTGCACCGAGCTCTGTGGGGTCTAGATCCTTTGTAATACCTTCTGTCCACCATTGAAACTTTTCTACAAACACAAAGTTCGGGAGAAGAAAACCTTCAGCCATCGGATGGGTTTTGTTCAGCAGTTAGTTGGCCTGAAATGGTTTCCATTAAGTTCTCAGTGTTTAAAATATAATTGGATATTACTGAGGACAGGAAGCGAGTAGAACGGAAGGGATGCTAAGATAAGGCTTTGATGGTGTTCTCATCATTGCAAATGCACATGTTATCAATGAGTTTAATCAAAAAAGCTTCTTAATTGTTTCAAAGTGGAGTCTTTGCGTGTTTGTTTGTGCATTGGATTAGTTGCAAACTACAGCTTTTCTTTCTTTCTTTTTTTTTTAACAAAGATCCTGATTAATGTACTCATAAGACGGCGCCTCACACATTCGAGATAACCAGTGTAATTGATCTTTTACAAATCTCTGTTACTGCTGCATTATTTCTTTATCAAGATCCCTCTGTGTCTGTGCGCAGGCGTGCCTGTGGTTTTTATTACATGAAATTCAAAAAAACTACCCCCCCCCCCCTCCCAAAAAAAAAAAAAATCACCCCCTTCCCCTTTCACTGGGCCCAATTGAGTTTGTGAAATATCCAGCTGACAGAAATCCTTGCCAATACAAAATCATAATCCATCGATGAGAATATCACAGTGTTCAGATGGTTCAGGGAAATAACAAACTTATTCCAGTCATAATAACTCTTGTAGCTGACGTGGTTTCCCCACAAGAAAAATTCAGTCCTCTTTCAGTCAATAGATGAAACACAAGCGCTAGACTTAACGTTTGAAATGAAATACACATGGTTTGTGATTTGGCACGTGCCCAGTCACCGCACTTCCATTTATCTCAGAGGAAGACGCTGCTATGCTATCATGCTTATTCTTTTTCTGAAATAATTACATGAAAGCTGCCCAATGCAAAAACGACCTCGGGGTATTGTGCGAGTAGATCTGAAAATGAAGTGAGCCAAAGAAAGTAGTGCCAGCGCTCTCCCTTAAGCCGTGCCTTCGCCACACAGCTGGACATTAGAACTTAGCTCAGCTAGCAGGTGTAAGAATACCGCTCTGCTTTCCCAATAGCGCACTAATAAAGCCGCTCTCTGCTTTCAAATTACTCAGAGGAATAAAAAAAGTAGTTAACACGCTCAAGAACGCTATTCCCTACTGACTTACATTTTATTCCGTCACTAGGTATTTTTCCCTCCTTTTAATCATGTTCCAGCTGCTCCTAAATCTCATCAGCAGATGGATTTCATGACTTTGAAACCCATCATTGTTGAAATATGCTAAACGGGTCGGACACCCTGCAGTTCAATCCCATTTAAATGGGGAATAAAATTGAGTGAGAGAAGAAAAGGGAAGAAAGCGACGTGAGGTGTCGGCGCTGGCAGTGAGACGTTAGCACATGCCGGACACTTTACCTCGTGATGGACGGCTCCTTCATGAAGTGTAAGACCTGCTCCTCTTGCTTTGTGTCTGCGCTTCACTTTCTTATTTCTTTGTGTGCGTTTCATGACGTTGTGCAGACTGCACTAATGTTTGTTTGGTCCTTTTAAGAGTAGCACAGTGCGACAAGAACTTGAGCAGAAATAAGCTCTGAGCCCTGCCGCCGCTAATGAGGTCAACCGATATGATGTTCGGTTCCATCCACGGGTCAGTAATAGAGATCGGAAGAGCAGTCCCACTCTTATTCCATAACTAGCTCATAACCAGCCATTATTGGATTTGTGATCTCAGCCCCCTTCAGATGCATATAACCGAGGGTGCTGTTTGAGCTAATTTCAGCGTGATCAAAAGGGTTTTTTTCTGGTGCTGAAAGGGAGTTGAATGGCAGTGAATAGAGGCTTGGTAACTAATTTGGGAACCTGTGCCATTGTGCTCGTTCTGCAGTGCAAATGACTGAAGAAAACACTCATTACTCCATGTGAAGGGCTGCATGGAGCCTGGCAATGCAGTAGTATTTGCAATAGAAAGATGTTCATTTGCAGGTTGGCCTCTTCAGCTTCTGCAATTGATCCATCACAGCCAGGTTGGTTTGAATGAGGCTGAATAAAACAGAGTGCAGTCACTCCATTAAACTGACATAGGATGAAATGACTGAATCTTGACCACTAATTAACATAGTTGTTGTTTTTAGGGAGTATTTGAACAAAACAAGAATCTAATGTGTGCCTAAACTGGGTATTTCAGTGTATTTCAAATTAAATTAAATTCAGTAATTCAGTTTTATTTTTATGCATTAGCACAAATCACAACAATAATTACTTCAATGTTTATAGTTAGGGCTGGATCAGGTGAGCCTGATCCAGCCCTAACTATAAACTTTATCAGAAAGGAAACACTTTAAATCTTTAAAGGAGAGAAAGTGTCTGTCTGTCTCCTGAATCCTAATTTGGAGCTTTCATAGAGGAGCCTGAAAGCTGAAGGTCTCTGCCTACCATTCTACTTTTAAATACCAGAGGAACCACAAGTAAACTAGCAGTCTGAGGTCAAAGCGCTCTCGATAAGCCACATCTCATAGACTACCAAACACATGAGTGGAGACTTTCCTTGTAGAAAGCTGGCAGCCGATCCAGTCGCAGATAGGCCAGTGGTAGTAAATGACAACCTGGTAGATGTTTTTATGCTTACTGTAATTGTGAATATATGTTCCAGCCAAGTCTACCACTAATCCAGTGAATTTCCAGTCTTGCCAGTAGAGTTGTCAGCTTCTTTTCATGTAGGAAAAGTACTCTACACTGAACGATGATAAACAAACCCCCCAAAAAATTCACTGGATTTCTTTGAAGCCTGAAAAGTGCACATCAAAATATCCAGCATCCTTAATTGAGATGTTAACCAAGTCCGGCTCATAGTATTTTAGTATTTAGTATTTATTTATTTATTGTCATTGTCAAGAACAATGAAATTGCGTTTGGGGCTTCCATACAACCCAAAAAAAAGAAGAAAATAATAAATACCCCTTAAAACCCAAGTGTACATATTTAACCCAGTGTGACTCCAATGCAATAAGACAATCCTTAGCAATAATGTTCGTAGAAATTCAGACAAAGACCTGAGAAACATGACAAAATACAACAATGCAACCCATTCAATATTATTGTACTGTGAGATATGATATCAGATATGATAGTTATCTATTTAAGAAAGAGGGGGGGGGGGGGGGGGGGCAGGAGGGGGAAGAGAATTGATTGATTGGTAATTTATTTCAACATGTGAACAATATACAAGTACATTTAGAAAAGAAATGAGAGAAAAAAAATATACTATACAAATTACATACAAAAAAAACATTCTGATTAATTTACATGTTGAAAGGGAGTGGGAAGAAGTATACACTTATTTAATCCCACCCCTGTCCCATAAATTATCAGTGAATATTTAGTCAGCTTCCTTACTGATATAATTTGTAATAAAAATAGTGAACAGATTTCTGATATACTATATACTATAATATCACATCATGAATTTTTTGTTTGTTTGTTTTTAAATAGAGACATTCACTTAATTTAAATATTTTCCTTTTCTTTATAGATCGAGAAGATCATATTTTTATAACTCTTTTTGAACAGTTTTATGTTTGGACATTGCTTTAATTCCATATTCAGTTTGTTCCATAGTTTCACTCCTTGAACAGAAACACAAAAGCCTTTTCTTGTAGTACGTACCTTCATTGTTTTGAAGTTACAAAAACCCCTTAAATTATAACTTCCTTCTTTCAAAAAAAACATACTCTGAATATTACCTGGCAGTTCTTTATTTTTTGCTTTGAATAGAATTTGTGCTGTTTGGAATTTCACTATATCGTCAATTTTCAATATTTCAGACTGCAAAAATAGTGAGTTTGTATGTTCCCTATAACCTGCATTGTGGATGATTCGAATTGCTTTCTTTTGAAGAGTAAAAAGTGAATGTAATGTGGTTTTATAGTTATTGCCCCAGAATAAAGATATGATGCACCAATGCAGACCAGTTCATTGCTATTAAGAAGTTGGATATGGTTATTGTCCGTGAGAGGGGGGCAGAGAGTTCAGGAGCCTCACAGCCTGTGGATACAGGCTGTTGGCCAGTCTGGATGTTCTGGCCTGTATAGACCTGTACCTTCTCCCTGAGGGCAGCAGATGGAAAATGTGGCGCGCAGGGTGATGTTGGTCCCGCAGGATACTGTGCACCCTCCTCAGACAGCGAGTGGGGAAGATATTACTGATCTCTGGCAGACTTGTTCCAATAATTCTGCCAGCTTCTTTCACCACCCGCTGGAGTGCTTGCTGATCGGCCTTGGTGCAGCTGGGGAACCACACTAGAAATCCATACGTCAGAACGCTGCTGATGGCACAGTTGTAGAAGTTCAACATCAGAGATCTGGGAATGTGTGCGCTCCACAGTCTCCTCAGGTAGTAGAGGCGCTGTTGGGCCTTCCGTACAACTGAGGTGATATGGTTGCCCCAGGACAGGTCCTCGGTCACAGTTACCCCCAAGAATTTAAAACTGCTCACCCTCTCCACCGCCTCACTGCCAATGAAGAGAGGCAGATGGTTGTTATGACCCCTCTTCCGGAAATCTACAATGATCTCCTTGGTCTTTTTGGTGTTTAAGACCAAGTTATTGTCGTGGCACCATGACTCTAGTTGTTGCACCTCTGTCCTATAGTTTGTCTCATCATTGTTGGATATAAGTCCGAGCACTGTAGTGTCATCTGCAAACTTAACAATGAGATTGGACGCGCAGGAGGAAATACAGTCATGGGTGAAGAGAGTGTATAGCAGAGGGCTCAGAACACACCCCTGAGGGGCACCGGTGTTGACCACAAGGGTGGAAGAGGTGTTCATAATCATTTCCTGTGACATATGCTGAGCGTGTGGAGGACGTCCTCTGTCGGGCTAATGGTCCACAACTGGCAGAGACATAATAGCGCAGCTGACCCAGCGACGCCTCACTTCCACTGGGATACCTGGACGTGGCCTTCCTCTGACCATCTTGGAGGTTATTTTTAACATAATTACCCTTTTACCACCCTCCTTAAAGCCCCGACACTCTGAATAAATTATGTGTAATGGAGCCCCTGTCTGTACACAGATCTTTACATGCAAGGGTCCGTGGTGAATAATGGCTGCAAAGCATAGTTTTTAGCTGCTCTAATTATACCATGGGCTTCTGTCCCTGTAATAACCACCACTGATTTATTCATGAAGTTTGCCACACTGCCCCTTTAACGTTTAATGGCAATGGATCTTCTCCAATTAACTGTCCTTGCCCTTAATCTGGCTAAAGTACGCAGCACGCGGGCCAGGTTTGTTTGCAACCAGGTGCACTTTCACCCCATTTAGTCTGATTGTCTTTCTCTTTGTGTATTTCATTTTGATGATTTTCATTTCTCCTCCAGACGTGCAGGGAGTGGCAAACTCGTGTCTGTATGCAGTTGGGGAAATATGTATTTTCATTCCTCTGAATAAGAAGGAGATGAGGAGCAGAGCACCGAGGTTTCTGTTGTGTGATAGGAATCACATAATAGATTGGCACACAGAGAGCTGTCCGTCAAACCCTCCCAGGAGAGAGCCGGGGCTGCTTCTGATGAAAACAAAGGCAGGTTTGAGGCAGTTGGGTCGGTGGGCAAAAACCGTCTCTTTGCCTCGCTCTCCCGTTCTCTTTGTCTCCGCGCTTTTCTCAGTTAACCGCCGCGCCGACGAGAAACAATGGCGAGCAGGACTGCGGCGCGGAATACCAAGCAGGAGGATAATTCCCTGTTTCCGAGTACAGCAGATGTCATTTTTGTTCCCTTGAACTGTTGCATCCCGTGCAGGTCTAACTTGCAATCCCATTGTGTCAGCCATGCACCCTGGCATCTGTGTGTCCGTCGTTGGCAGGCTTTAATGCTTAAGCCTCAAAAAAAGAAAAAAAATCCAACTTTACATGGCATTTGTACTGGATTGATTGAGTTTTATCCTCAAAGGATGAAACACTCCATCATTTTTCTGTCATGCTGTTTCTGTGCCTATGCTTTCTTATAATGAATTTTTTACTTCAGGCCGTCCTCTCTTGTCCTTTGCAGGATGAAATTGCTTCTTCAAACGAATTAGATGATTTTTTTTTTTTTACTTGCATTCAGTTGGTCTTGTAAGTCTGTTTATGCTTTCCTGGCATTGATATTTGTCATGCTAATAAAATGGACCCACCTCCACTGAGAAACTAAAAAGTAAAATGAATCTTTGGCTGCTGCTACCAGAGAACTTTTGACCTCCTAGACATTTGTAGCGCGCAGTAAAGTTTCATTTTACTGTCCTATGCAGCATAAAAGACAGGCATATGAGATCTCCTCACTAAGTAGGATGCAAAATTATATGATTGATGCTTGAGTGAGTGTAGGCTCTCATGGGACTGAGCACTTTCATTAAATTTGGCAAGGAGAGAGGAGAAATGGTATGGTCACTGGTTTGGAAGCCACCATTGGCAAACAGATGAGCTTTTAGCCTGTGTGTCTTGTCTGACTTGAGATCTATAGCTGCTACGGATGAGGGGGAAGCACTCATACTCTCACTAAGGGTTCATTGGTAGCAAATGCAGCAGAAACAGGGATGACTCTTAGACCCAAAAGATACTACATGTAACATAACTTACTCCTTTTAAAACAAGTCCCATGCAACTAGTACGCTATACTAACAAAAGTATTCACTTGTCTGCCTTCGCATGGATATGAACTTCAGTGACCTCCCATTATTAATCCATAGGGTTTAATGTAATGTTGACCCACCCTTTACAGCTATAACAGCCTCAAGTCTTCTGGGAACAACCTCCAAAAGGTTTTGGAGTGTTTATAGGAATTTTTGACCACTCTTCCAGAAGAGCATTTTTGAGGTCTGTAATAATGTTGGATTCAAAGGCCTGGCTCAGAGTCTCCGCTCAAATGCTTCTCAAAGGTGTTCTATCTTGTTGAGATCAGGAGTCTGTGCAGCCCAGTCAAGTTCTTCCACACCAGGCTCGCTCATCCATGTCTTTATGGAACTTTCTTTGTGCACTGGTGCACAGTCATGCTGGAGCATGAAGGGGCCATCCCCAAACTGTTCCCCCAAAATTGTGACCATGAAATTGTCCAAAATGTCTTGGTATGCTGAAGCATTAATAGTTCCTTTCACCTTTAAACAGCCGAGCCCAACTCCTGAAACAACCCCACACTTAACTTCACACTGTTCTCATGGCAACCTCCAAACCCAGACTCATCCATCGGATTGCCAGGCAGAGAAGCGTGATTCTTCACTGCAGAGAATACGTCTCCACTCTTCCCCACTGGACTCCTGGAGTCCAGTAGGGAAGAGTGCATCCAACACTTTGCATTGCACTTGGTGATATAAGGCTTGGATGCAGCTGCATGGCCATGGAAACCCATTCCATGAAGCTCTCTACACACTGTTGTCTGTCTTGAGCAAAGCTGAGTTGTTGTCATTCCCAGTTGCTTCCACTTTATGATATGATACCACTAACAGACCATTTAGTAGTGAGGAAATTTCACAACTGGACTTGCTGCACAAGTCGCATCCTATCACAGTACCGTACTGGAATTCACTGAACACCCGAGAGCGACTTATTCTTTCCTGAATGTTTGTAGAAGCAGTCTGCATGCGTAGGTGCTTGTTTTTATATACCTGTGCCAGTGGAAGTGACAATGATTCAATGATTTGGATGGGTGAGTGAATTCTTTTGGCAATATCTTCTTTAGTTGTGTAGCTTAAATGGTATGTACTAGTAAAAGTAGTTGATAGTCATTGTAGGTTTGTAATATGATTGGTACAATGATTGTAAGTAGCTGCAGGGTGTGCATTTTTGCACTGCAGGGAAAGTGTTCCCTTTTTCCTGAGCTCTTATTTGTTCTTCTGCAACTTTTGTGCATTAACACACTCATCCTGTCTGGAGGTTGCATGGGGGGAAGTGTTAGAGGGATTTATTTTCTTTGCCTAAAGATCCACTGGGATCACCCAGCAGCAGTGGGATATGCCTCATTTAGGCCACTTTAAACACGTCGAAAATCCTTGATTGTATAGACGTGCGAGTTGGTGAATTTTGTTTCTGTGCTTGTTAGGGAGTCCCTGCGTGGGACCCACACATGCAAATAAACTCAGGGTGTTCTGTTCAGTGGGGCTGACGACAGAACAACATGTGCTGTTGAAAACCAACAGGAAGAGCTGCAGAAGACATTTATTTACACCACCTGAAGCCACAGAGGAAACACTATTTGTGACATGTGTGGTCCAGGGGGAGTCATAAAGACACAATGCCACTCTGTCCCCGAGTCCACAGACATTTGCTACACCCTCAGAGAGCCTTTGGGGCTAATAAAATAATTGAATTAACAGCTTAATCCTTATTACTGATTGCTTCCTCTGCATAGCCTCACAACAAGGCTTCACTGGCACATAGTCAGAAATCCATCTTGTTAAGTTTGACAGCGTCTTACTGTATTCTGAATCAAAGCAAAACAAAGGGGACGGGAAAAGTCAACCGGGTTGCTTGTTTAACAACTGGTGGGTGAGGTAAGAGCTCCAGGGACCTGATGGACGCTCCCCAGCAAAATGAAATACCAATACCTGAGTCGCGCTCCACTTACATACCCTAAACAAACCCCCGGCAAGCATTGGAAAAATAATTACAGATGTGTGGGCCTGGCTCAAATATCAGAGAGGGTGGCTGTTTAACATTTGCTCTGCTTACCACGCAGTATCAATCAGCTCCACGCCCTTTTAAGGAGATATTTTGCCTTAGGTTTGATACCATTTACATTAGCATCTCTGATAATTTTGAAACTCTAGCTAATGTCCCAGCGTTTGTATCATGTGTTGCAGTAAAAACTGCATTTCTTGCTGTATAGTTTGTAAATAATATATAGGGAATGATATATGGGGATTCTAAATATTACATTATAGTTTGCATTCAAATATTATGTTACATTTGACCTCTGACCTCACTTTTACGTCTCACATCTGCCAAAGAGAGTATCGTGGAGATACGTGCCTGGTTATTTAGAAACATACTGTTATTCATGTCAAGTTATTTACAAATCAACACCTATTATACATGACCTCCTGCTACATAATGTTTGTCTGATCAAACCAAACATCCATCATACTGCTCTTATCTGATTTTGTTGATGATGTCACAGTTAGACATTAACAGTATAGTTAAAGGTATTTAAGTGCTTGGGCAGCTACTGCCCATACCTACAGTGACAGTCTTTCCATTGTCACCAGTTGGGCTTTTGTGAACTGCGCTATAAACTTCTTAAAATAAAATTTCAAGAGAAGAAGAGTAAATGAATGTATAGAAAATCCAGTACTATCCTTTTAAAAGTAAATAACCGCCAAGAGAGTGAGCTCCCTTGGCGGAGGTCTGCGCTCTCTGAGTGTCTCTTGTTAAACGTATGTACCCTTTATGATATTACTCTCCGTCACTGCACAGAAAGCCTTAGAAATGAAGCCAAGTACTACAGTTGTGCGATGTTGTTTGTGCTTCTGAACACTGCAATACGACCTGCACTGAAGATTAATGGATGTAAAATCTGTTCAGCCTACATGTCCTCGTCTTTTTCCCCTCACCTTGTTTTATCTAATCTCTCTTGGAGAAATTGAGTTAAAAAAGAAAATTAAGTGAGAACCGCTGATGGAAATTTTTTTCTTTTTTTTCAGAGATACAGTTCATCTCAGCAATTTGTGAATATGCTGTATTAGAAATTTCTTATATTTTAACATTACTCTATAATCACTCCGCTGCTGTGCTACATTTGTGTCTTTGATAGCGGGCCCATTTATATGCATTATGTTTCAGCCTCTTAATTTAACTGTGCAGACACAAAGACAAAGGTTGAATTATAATTCCCAACAGGAAAATGTCTCGCTGGAGATGTAATACTCTGTTCTCATTTCACACACTTCATTGGCCGGGCAATGGCATCATTTGTTTTTCATGTTAATTGCTAGACTCGCACCTTCTCGTAACTCACCATAATGACAGCTTTTAGCTTTTTTTTTTCTTTTTCAGAGGAGTTCTAATCATATGCCAGGTCTAAGTGACTTTATTTAATCTTTCCATAGGTTCTGCAGAACAGCAGGTCGGGCCTTCCCTGGGCCTGAAAAAATCCAGCTCCTTGGAAAGCCTCCAGACGGCTGTTGCTGGGACAGTGCAGAATGGCGAGATCAATGTTCGCAGGTCGCGCTCGAGGATCGTCAGGAGCCGAGGCTGCAATGAGAGTTTCCGCGCTGCGATTGACAAATCGTACGAGAAGCCTGCTGTTACTGCGCCAGAAGAGGAGAACAGCGTGGACACATGTGAGTGTTTGAAACGCTGTTTAGGTAGAGTTTCAGTGTTGATGCAGAATACTGTGCCCAAGTTTGTGGTGCTAAAATAATGAACAATATAAGATATCAGTAGGTTATTACAAAGCAGTTCAGAATCACACATAAATGTAGGCCAGTTTAGTGATACTTTCACAGATCCACTGCACAAAGCACATCAGCAATAGGTGTCTAGGTTATGGACTTATGATTATTCACATAGTGTGGAATTGCTTTGGACTGTTCCAACATGTTAATGTTGGTTCTGATAGAAAGGTGTCAGGATAGACAGTGCATCACAGTTTATTGCGTATGGGGCTGCATAGGTGCAGACCAGTGAGGGTGCCCATGCTGATACCTGTCTGCCAACGAAAGTGCCAACAACAGGGACATATGCATATCAGAATATATCAGATCTGGACCACGTAGAAATAGAAGAGCGTGCCCTGGTCTGATGAGTCAAATTTTCTTTTACATCAGATAGCCGTGTGTGTGTGCATCGCTTATCATGCACTGTGCGAAGACTGCAAGTCGGCGGAAACAGTATGATTCTTTGGGCAATGTTCTGCTGGGAAACCTTGGGTCCTGCCATCTATGTTACTTTGACACGTACCACCTACCTAAACATTGTTGCAGGCCATGTAACCCTTTCATGGAAATACAGTTTGGAAATACAGGATAATGCACTCTGCCTCAAAGCATAAAAGATTCAGGAATGGTTTGAGGAGCACAACAATGAGTTTGAGGTGTTGACTTGGCCTCCAAATTCTCCAGATCTCAATCCAATCAAGCATCTGTGGGATGTGCTGGACAAACAAGTCCAAACCATGGAGGCCCCACCTCACAACTCACAGCTAACATCTTGGTGCAGATACCACAGCACACCTTTAGGGGTCTAGTGGAGTCTATGCCTCGACCACATAAGTGGTCCGCAGGTGCGCATTCGCTGTCAAAATTAAAGACGCCCACCAGATAAGAAGTTGCAACGCACGTTCATGTACATATAAAGGCAGTGTTTTTGTCCTCTAGAGTGGGATTTTCACGGCATATTCTGCACCACATCTCTGTGCGTTCATCATTTGTTTGAAGCCAGCTCACCTCCTGCAACCACTTTTCTGAGAATACGCGCTTCTTTTGCGGTTCGGACTACGCCTGACATTTCTTTGGAGGTGGAGGAACACCAAAGTCATTGCTTAAAGGAGCTTTCTTCTTCGAAATCTTCAAGAGTTCTAAACAAATGTCTGTCCTCCTCCAGAAAATCTTATGTACGCAAACGTTGTAACTTCTTATCTGGTGCACGTCTTTTATTTTGACAGCGAATGCGCACCTGTGGACCACTTATGTGCACCCCTGGTTATATGTATGTGTTTGCTCCTCTTGGTTTTGGCACATATACGACAGAACTTTGTCCGGTATTCCTTCCATCTGTTTGTTTACTTGTGTACCTGACAGGGCCTAAAAACCACAATTACTTTAATTCATTTAAAATATGAAGAGAGAAAAAGAAGAACTAGAAAGACACCCTACCTTCTCTTTCAAGGCATGTATCCTTCTACTACTTAGTGTTTGATAACAAAAAGACATGCAGCGCATACGGAGAGACAGCCGTCTTACGTTTTCCGACAGGTAATAACACCACAACACCACAAGAGTAATCACTCGATATAAATTTCCATTCACCATTAAAGGATTCCATTAAACGAGCTGGGGGGACATTTGAAAAAAGAAGGAATTATTTGCCTGAAATGCTTTGTTCTCATAAGCTCTGTCGGCAAGCCACTAAATACAGTCTTATCTCGGCAAAGAAAAATGGGGAAAGCAACCGATTTCCCCTGCCGCTGTATATTGCATTCTCCCCATGATATTCAAATAACTGTTTTTCAATTTAGATAAAAGCAGCCAGTCTGTGCTTGTCACCGAGGTTAATAGTCAAAGTTGACAGATAAGCCTCTGCCTTCCCCTGCTCCCAGACTTTTATTTACATAAAATAAGAATGTGGCATCACCTAAAGAAAATGTGTCCCCACAAGATATCCCGCTGGGCAAAAATGCACTTTCCCTTGTGCTACTTTGTGTTGCGTGGTTCGAGCAAAGAAAAAAAAAAGAAAACGGAAAAAAAAATCGTCTGTTCTGTGCAAAAATCCCTTCTTTCATTTTTTTTTTCCCAGAATAAGACTGGCAATTTTACTTACGTCTGTCATAACCTTTGCTGACAGACCGGCTTAGACGTCCTTGATTATTAAAGCAAGAAAGTTCACTTGTAGACTTTCATGAAGGTGACGAAATGTTTCTTGCTCGTCTGTCTCTGTGAAATGATCTTTCGCTGTCCCGACGCTTTCATCAGAACCTCTGACGTCAGCCTTTTGCTTCTGAGCTCCATTAAATTGCTGCAGACGGCCTCACCTTTTGATAACCGGTATTAAAGGCTTTTGTGTATTTTTCGCTTCTTTCTCTCAACTTTGTAATATTTAAAATTGATTGCCTTTTTTTCTTTTTAAATCAGCCTTCACTTTCCCTTTAAATGAGTCTTCCTGCTAAGTCAATAAGACAAATTAACCTTGGTGCAAAAGCATGCAGATATATCTACATTCACACATGGATGCATTTGCACACATGCGTAAGCACTCATGGCTGTAACTGCTCTCTGGGAGGCTCTGGATTACATTGTTTTGGGTGTTATCTGCAGCTTGGCATCACTAAGCAGTAGCAGCATTAGCACCACTGCTAATCTCTGTCATTTAAATAGCCAGATACAGCTCACAGCTGCTATTCACTCTTAAGTGGATGATAAGCGGGCCACCAGATTGAGCGATAGAATCGGCGCCCATCCAGAGCCCGCGACCGAATTTGGGGAGGTGGGGAGGGGAGGGAGGGGCTCCGTGCAGAGATGAGTTGTAAGAGTGTGCAGGTTTAATCTGCCCCGCTTCGTTCTCTTGTTTCGGCTATACACAGTGGCTCGCGCTCAGATTCCATTTCAGTAATTTCCTCCGAGATGACAGCTGAAAGAAATAGCTGGTAGCTCCTCAGATCACAAGAGAAAACAAACCCCACTGTTCATCCTTGAAATGTGAATCCAGCCGCTCCTCCTTCTCCTCAGTCTGCCTCATCCCGTATTCCAAAAATCCATCACGCACCCCCCCTCCACCCCCTTCCCCTTCTCTCCCTGCGATAAGCGCTTTTCGCTCCTCCATCAAAGGAAGAAGTTGGACAACGACGTGCAAGACTGTAATAAGTTGTAATCTGAAGGACATCTACCTCATGTCTCCGCGCCAGAGATGGAGCGCTGACAGGAGCGACCGCGGAGCACACCGTATTTGCAATTAAGATCCCCGGGAGCCTTTTTCGAGATGATTTAAATGTATAATTACTGACAGATTAATTACATTTTTGCACATCGGCTCTGATTAGGTGTGATGGAAACTTTGAGTTTAATCAACCTTGCATCACCTAAGGAGTGTGGTTTCAGTTTGATGTCTGGGCTGAAATGAGTTCAAATGTAATTAAGAAGCAGATTCATGAGACATCGCAGCGCGCTCTGTTTTCACAAGTGTTTTTTTTTTTTTTTGTGGGGGTTGGCAAAATGAAGTTCTCTTATGATCTTTGAGAAATGTACACAGACGAAATAACTTGAGGCTTTCAGCTAAAGTAAAAATGTGTTCAGCCCCAACACTAGTCCCAACTAGTCTACAATGTAAATATATTCTGCTCTAATGAGGCAAATGTATTCAGTGTGTTTTATTCAAAGCTGTTATACCTTGTGGGACACAGTTTTAGTTTTTTTATAGTTCCTCTGATGTTACTAAGAGGAAAAAAACCCAAAGTGATGCTTTTTCACAATAAAAGAAAAAGCAGTGTTGTTGAGTACTTATTTCAATTATGACACCGGTGATCTGTGGGGAATCAAGTCAAAGTTTAATAACTTTTTCTTTTTCTTTGTCTTTCTCTTTCTGTGTTTGCATGAATGTTTCCGGCATTTAACTCCCACTCCTTGTTGCTTTTATCTTTTCACTCCAGTGGATGATGACACAAGCTCCCGATCGGGTCAAGAGTCCATGTCCACCAGCGGTGACCTGACTTCGGGCCCCTGGCTGAATGGCAGAGACGACAGACAGAAAGATCAGGAGAAGTCTGGGGTGAAGGAGAAGAAGAAGCCAGAAAGGGAGAAAGAAAAAGACAAGGACAAGAATAAATCCAAGAAAGGCGTGCTGAAGGGCTTGTTCAGGTAGGAACCAGACGGAGCTCAGCTCAAACCCCTAAACAGCTCCACCGTCCACTGCCACGAGCATTAATCACTATCTGCTTTATTTAATTCCACTCACCACATCCGCCACTGGATCATATGGAATTTGAATGCATTCTGTGGATGTTGCCGGCGCTAATCTCCTTGAACCCTGCAAGGGGAGGAGAGTTATCGACCTCAAGGGCCTCTGGCACTTTTGAGCCAGATTATTTTTAATAAGGGCGCCATGTTTTATTCATAATCCCGTGCACGTGTGCCTACTATCCAAACACACTCATCATTTGTGAACCAGAGGAAAATGTTCTGTGCTCATGCCGGAGCTAACGGGGGGGGGGGGGGGGGGGTTGGCTTTGAGAATAAAAGACGATAAAATCGACTGCAGGTCGAACTTAGAGGCTGGGAGATGTTGTGGGCTGTGAGGTTCCTCTCCCAGTCTGGGAAATAGTTTCCCTGGCAGAGTTCTTCATCCTGAGAAGACAGTCACTTTGAACTGTGGACAATGCAGTTGGACAGTGTGAGGAGAAACACGCAAAGGGAAGTTGATGGAAAATAAACATCCCGTGGTGGTTTCTACCGAGCACGTCTGTCTGCCACAAGCAAAATTAGGAGTCACGTTAATTATTTCAACTCCACGCACATTTAAATATGGCATAAATTAACGGCGGAGGCGGTGCGGGCCGTTATCGTGCCGTGAGTCGTTTTCATGTGGATTGCTTTAATGGGATTAGTTAGCATATCACGGCGCACGCCTCAGTAATGAACAATAAAGATGACAAGTGTGCTTTGAGGTGATGATTGAGGAATGTAGGAAGCTGTCTTATCTCCCATTATTTTTACTTTTCTGATTTATTTACTTACCCGCCTCTTATTGCGTAATGTAGTGTGAAAAGCTCGTGCGTCCCAGTGTCGTGGACGCGTAAGTCTTCGTGGGAGGACAGAGAAAAAAGCGAACTGCAATCCAAATTGACAGGTGAAATTTGAGCCACGGGTTTGACACCATGACATGCAATCAGCACCGTTGGCAAACCGTTATGAGTGGCTGTGTGCTTGGCTTGATAGGTGTCTTCTGGGTGATTTTTTATTTTTTTTTGAAGTGCATGTTGGCCCTTGGCATGCCCTCCTTGGCCTCATCATCGTTCTTCATTATCTTTGAGTGCCACAGCCACTTAAGAGTTGGCACGCGACAGGCCTCGCTGACACTCCCCCCATGCTCTGTGCATTTAACGCCAGCCCCCGTGCCTCCTGAATATTAAAACCGCGACTCCATGACTCCGAAACCTCGTCGTCTATTTGCTACTTCTCTACCTCGAACTGCATTTTCTATTTAAAGCTCTCAGACCTGCACATCAACAATGTCCTCTTCTATCCCCTCCCTGTTCTTCCTCGTTCGAAAACATCATCGTTTCAGAAAGTTAGAAATGGCAAAGAGTTGAGGTGAGAATGAACGAGTCCCACTGGATACAACAGCAAACTCTTTCTATAAAGAACAGTCTGGAGTGATGTGAAATGCCTAGCAGTCAAAAGGGAGGAGAGGGAAAGAAAGCGAAAAAGATCTAACTATTGTGTGTCTCACTTTTAGCAGTTCCAAAAGTTTTCCCTGATTTCAGAGTGAAAAGTTTAACTTTGCATGACAAAAAGGTTTGGCTGACAGTTACTCGAACACCCGGGCTTGCGTGCCACAGAATTTATATTAGCGTGCTTCACGTGCGAGTGTCTCGCCATTAAATCGCTGCATCGTGGAGACATCCTCGTTGGGTTAATCCTTTGTGCTGCCTGTCTCGGCGGTTTTCATCTGCATAAAATGGATAGCCAGGCAGCCACTTTTTCCTGCATTTCTCACAGATGCATGTTATAGCACTCCCTCTAAGGAGATTTCAAGGAGTTTGCAGTGCGATGCAATTTGAGCTCATTTGCATGCAGGACTTTGGACGGCCTGATGAACGTGTAGCGCACGTCCACTTAATGGACAGCCTGATTGGAAGTGCATTAACATTGGAGCCAGGGGGAAGGAAGATGGCCTAATATAGGGTGGGAGAGGAGGGGGAAGAGTGGGAGATAAATACAGCGAGTGCAAGAATGGCTGAACGTGTGCAAGAGGGTGATGGAAAGAAAATTGACTGCCTAAAGCTCAAAGCAGGAAAAAAAACCCACTGCAGTGCACAGCCTTGGCTTCCAAGCCCTTCATACTGTACAGACTGTAGGCTGGGAGGCTTCCTGGTATACAGTCCTGTAACATCCAGTAATGGATAGCCCATAATCTCATGAATGGATAGCAGTACGCATCTATGCATGCTTCCACAGAACAAAAAACAAGCCCCAGGCAGTTTGACATCGCTGTTATTTCTTGAATGTCTGCTGGACGCATGCATAGCTTGTCCACTGATGCATCATATAGGGAAGAGCACAGGGGAACGCATCATCCACCCCCCAAAACCATTGTATGTGATTATTCATGTCCTTTCTAGTGGATAACATGTGATCATTACTTTCCACTCCTATCAGTTTTGTTTAGATGTTGGAAGCGTTGCCCACGGCTCTGTTAGCATGCTAGCAGACAATGATGTCTGGGCCAGCCTGGGAGATTCCCCTCGATGTACCTAATGAGGTGCTGTTTATCTGCCGTGTGACTGACTGACCGCCTCCATCAAAGCCCCATCTCCATTACTGTGGTGGAAAGGAGGAAAAAAAATTGGTTTTTTTACATTGTATATGTATATATATTAATTTAGACAGTAGGCATTATTAGTGTGGGTGTGCCTGTGAAAATGTATTTCTGTGTATTCAACCCTCTCTTATTGCAATTCAGTTAACAGTTTTTTGTTGTTTTGAAATGCAACAGACTATTTAAAAACGTAGGCTAGCATTATCACTGGGGGGGGTGAGGGTTGCAAAAAAAAAAAAAAAAAAGCTGCGATGGGAAATGGGGAGCAGAGAAAGGTGGGGGTGGGGTGGGTTAGGGTGGAACGAGAGAAGGAGCGTGTGCACTGGAGTGAACTGGGGCACCAAAGAAGAGTGGGAAAGACGGATGAAAAGGAAACGGGAGAGGCAGAATGAGGGAAGAAGGGAGCACTTCAGAGCGACAGTCACGGCATCATGCTACTGTCCGCCTGGGGGGGGGGAGACCGGGGATCTTTGGCGATGCGTGCCTGCGCTCGTGCACGTGCGCACGCGTGCATGCTCAAGCTTCTTCAAGGTGCATGTAAGATTTGCACGTTTGCATGTGTGTAATGTGCGTTTGCCTTGTGCACGTTAGATGAAAAGACTCTGTTAATGGGATGTGGCACCCTTCCTCCCCAGAGCTCCCTCAGCCATGCACACTTACTCCTTTTTTTTTTTCTTTCTTTTCCCTCCACCCATCCTCCCCACCAATCTGATCAGCGGCATGTGTCTCGCTAAGCCATCCCACACTGGAGCTCAGTATGACAGCCATGCACCCTCCACCCCTTTCCATTCTCACCCCAGGGAGCTCATCTGCCTGCTCCGCCCCATAAATGCAATCCCACTCGAGGCTACACAGACAGAGATGAGGGAGAACCGGGAGCTGGAACGGAGGGTTGCTTTCCATCCCTCAATCTTTATTATTCTTAGGTAGCACGGGAGCGCACTCTCGGCACGTGGGGGCGGTGCCCGTGTGTTTGCATTTGTGAATATGCCGAGAATATGGATGCCATGCTGTATGACCATGATTGCCTTCTGTGAGGCATGAGAGTGGGTAGTCTGTGTTGCCATGCAGTTTTGTGTCTTTATGCCGTGTGATCCTTTCAGCTCATGTGGGTGTGAACGGCTGATGGCGGGTGAGCCAGTTTGATCATTAGTACGCTGACATGATATACACATGAACTTTTTTTTTTCTTCTTTTTTCTTTTTTTTTTACACACACACACACACACATGCACACACAGAGCTAATGGAGCAACACAGACAAGAACACACACTTTCTCAAGCTAACACACCCCTCAGCACCTTCATTTTCCCCACACAGACACACACACATGCTCGCATATGCTTGTAGTATTATGCCACAGTTGATTTGGAGACAGCAATTAGCCGCCTCCACATGTGGGCCTTGACATCTGCTGAATGTAATCTGAGAGAAAATGATAATTGTTCTTCCTTTGCTCTGCCTAACTCATCATAATGTCGATGCTGAGCCGCTAAAGGGAAGGATGGGGTGCAGCGTTAAGCACGAGAACGGCGACATCTGAAGCCACGTGACAAATATTAACGCGGGAAAAACTAATTGTGTTAAAAGCAACTTATCTTGGATTGTGAATAGTGATGAGTGGCCAGTGTTTTGTCTTTTTGGGGGTTTTTTTCTTTCCGGATATTACCTCGGAGTGGAAGGGAAGGATAGGGAAGGAACTACAAATTTCTCCTGTCATGGATAAATATTTCAGAGGGGACTTAATGCTGAACTTGTCAGCTTTGCCAAGTGCAAAGT
Organism: Diplotaxodon limnothrissa; assembly: GCF_057381915.1. NCBI lineage: Eukaryota > Metazoa > Chordata > Actinopteri > Cichliformes > Cichlidae > Diplotaxodon > Diplotaxodon limnothrissa. The sequence goes on along the minus strand of NC_140604.1, from coordinate 9,103,210 downwards.
CATGCCTCAATATCACCTTCAAATGGTTGCTCGGCTAAAAGAAATATCATGTCACTGAGGGCGCTACAGAGAGAGCAGGTCGGCCTTTTCAACTTCTCAGGGGGAGAACACCTTTTTACAAAACTCCCTCCCTTCACAAGTCAGTACGTGATGCCCTAACTTTAAAGGTGTGTATATATATTCATATATATATAGATAGATAGATAGATAGATAGATTGATATAATATGCACTCTGAGTGTGACATCCCATTACTCTCCTGCCAGTCATGTTACCAAAGAGGCCCAGCAGGAGACCAAACAGCTACCAACAGTCTCCCACTGAACATTAGCACCACTGTCACAGAATGCACTGACACGAGAAGGAAAGGGTGAAAAAACAAAACTCTTGTGCCTGACAGTTCAAAACCCTTGTGTTGTCCTCGAGATTCCCATACACTTGTTTCCCATACACCTAGGGGTCATTTTTGACTTGAGGACAACACAAGGGTTACGGGTGAACGTTGCTTTGCATCTTGTATCAAACCCTGAATGCCTCTGTTTTTTTCTGGAGGGTTGAAACATTTAGAAATGTGGAGGATGGGAATAAGGATGGAGGGAGGAGTGGTGAACTTTAATAACCGGCGGGGGTGGGAGTGGTGGGGGGGACAGTGGTTGTCCGGTTGCACTTCCTCTGCTATTGGCCACTCGATGCAAATGTGATTGGGCAGCGCTAGACCTCCATCAGACAGCCCTGAAGTAATTAGGTTTAGAATGATCATGCAGTGCTGCAAGATAGACCTTGAAGAATGGGGAGTAGTGGTGAGGCTAGTCTGTGCGTGTGTGTGTGTGTGTGTGTGTGTGTGTGTGTGTGTGTGTGTGTGTGTGTGTGGGAGGTGGTGTTGCATGATGGAGTTAATTGAATCTGAAATCTTGTCAGCCTGAAATGAGATCCACCGATGTCTCTCACACTGTGTCTCCTGCAGAGGGCTGCAAACATGACTGAATTCATAAAGTGTGTTATTAAAGAGCTCAAATTAAGTGTAGCAGCGCACCCCTCCATATTCTACCAGGCCTATGACTACTAATGATCCAACCCCAGCGGAATCTCAACCAGATGCATCAATGGACATGCGAGACTCTTCTTCTCTTCTCTTCTCTTTTCTTCTCTTCTCTTCTCTTCTCTTCTCTTCTCCTGTCCTCTTCCCTTCTCTCCCCTCCTCTCCTCCCTACCGCTCAGCTCTCTGATGTTCTCAAAGAACCCGCTTCATGTTTCTTAACTTCCTCCCTCTCTCTCTCTCTGCCTCTCACACTTGATTTTCTTGTTTTTCACACTTTGAGACACTTTGATGTTATTTTTTTCTCCTCCTTTGATCAATCAGAGAAAGGCTGTTCAATGCAACTGGAATCTCAGAGGACAGGCAGATTTAAAAATAATGAGAAAGCGTTAAGAACATGAATGTGGATCTGAGAAAGGCACAATCCCATTTTGTGTTTTTCTAAATAGTACAAATGAATCGCTAATGTCTCCTTTAATAAACCATATTAATATATGTCTCTGGTCTATAGGAGAAGGGAAAAAGATAACGCATACGTTGAATTAGAAATGCAAGGCATGCTTGATATTATGGAGACAGAGGTCTCCCCCCCCCCCCCCCGTGTCCTATGCAAATTAAGTGGGCTGCCTGCTACAGTTGCATTCATTGCTAGTCTCCTCACCCATCCACCAGGCTTAGCATGTAATGAAACTGAGGCCTTCGGCTGAAATGACCTTTCCCATTCACTGAGTTTCCACCTGCTGATTTGCGCTCACACCTTAACATATGAGTGAGAAGATGGGTAGTGGGGACAGGTCGATCACAGTGAAGACAACGGAGAAAAAAATAGAAGAGCTGGGAAAATAGCTTTTGAATTACAAAGGTAAAATCAATCGATGCTGGATTACACTTCTGATTTCCATCAAAGGCAGCCAGGTAAAGCCAGGAACCATATTCCTCTTGTTCTGGCAGCGTCTCTACATGCGTTCAGCATGTCGAGTGAAATTGTCTGTTATTTTTTTCTCTTTTTCTCTGATCATTTTTTAAAAAAATTCTTCACTAAGCGTGTCAGGGAGATGCAGATTCCTTTCATAGCTGGATTGATTGATTTCATTCCTCCCTGTGTTTTTCATGAAGGAATCTTAATTGGACTCTCACTGCCATACAAACATATGTGAGCGCCCCATCAACCCGCCACACACACAACAACCATTGCTTTGTGAGTGGGGGAGGTGGAGAGTGCAAAGCTATGAATGTGAGTTGGAGAGAGAGAGGGAGGATGTGGAGAGTATGTGATGATGGATGAAACGATCCACAGCAGCAGATAAAGGCCAGGTAATATTTTCACCTGCAGATCCACATCGTGTCAGGTTCAAGGCCCTTCAGAGCTAATTGAGTACAAGCAACGTTATATCTGTGGCTGAATAAGACGTTTTTCCAAAGTCTAAAGTTCGGCTACATCTACATTTTCCCAGGCAAGCGTGAGCGAGAGGACACATGGTCTCATGCCTTTATTTTTTAGGGCTGTGTCCACTTAATACTACACTATATAACTGAATAACACTTATTATTAATAAAAAGCATAGCATTATTGAGGCACTGCAAATTATTTAATCCCAACAATGTCATTTCTAAAGCTTTTAATTGGTCATACTTGTTGCCAGTGATGTAATTAACCATTATAAGTCCAGAGTGCACAGCCAGTCAGGAATGGGGCAGCAATAAACAGATGTAATGTGAGAGGCAGCGGAGGAGACCTGCATAGAGTCCTGTGTAATTCCATGTAACCGCAGACCATATGAAACGTAGAAAAAACAAAGAGTCTGAGAGTGCATTTGTCATACTGTTTACTCATGAAAGCTGCGTGCTCTGAACAATGTGCACTCGCCTTTTCTTGATGTACTGTGTAAGGAATGTTCAGTAGCATTTTATAAACTGGTTGTAAGCACAGGTAAAACGTCTGGTTTTGCCCGACTACACTGAAGTTTTGTGAATGTAGTTTGAAAACTGGATTAGAGTTTTGGCAAACTTTGACAACTTAAAACACATACAGTACGTGGGCAGTAGAGGCATATCTGATCCTATTAAGCATGTCTAATTTGTTTGTTTTCATAACGATTTCTCACTTAAAAAATGCTACATGCAGCTTTTTTGTAAGGGTCACGGTTCTGTCCTTCGCAGTGTTTTTACCATCAGCCTCATTCAGCTGTAGAAGAGGAGTGTCCAGGGTTAATTATCTAACCTTGCTCGTGATGTGCAGTCACTATCCCTGAGATTCCTCAGGATTCCTCGCTTGCTTATCCTCACTTTATTTACCATTACTGTCACTCCCTCACTCTTTTTTTTTTTTTTTTAAATTCTGTGTATCCTCACACATCCCTCCCTTCTTCCCTCCTCCTTCAACCTGCCCTGGAGATTCATTGTGGCATTGACAGAAAGACCTCTCCCGTCTCCCTCTGAATGCTGGGAGCGATGTATATCACGGATCAGCGGTTTTTGCTGTCTCCTTCCCCCAACTGGCTGAAAATGCAGCGCTTGAGCCGCCGTGCATCCATGCATGCATTTCAAAGTCTAACGTTTACAAGGCAGACAACCTGTCTCACTTCTCTCCTTTGCCCGTCCTTCAGGCGAGGGTCTCGCAAATCAGACATTTGAGCGTCACCGAATACATCTGTCTGCAGACTCATCGGCATGTAAATGAGTTGGCAAACAATTGCGAGAAGCGGGGATAATCAAAGCAGGGAAGACAAAAGGCCTGATGAATACAATTAATTTGAGATAATCTTCTATCATGACAATAATCATGAGCTGTTTTTCCCCCCGTCACCTACACGTTCTAATCGGTGTAAGTCATAGGAGGTGAAAGCAGCTGTAACTCCAGTCGCCAAACCAACAATCAGCAGAAATCTCCAGTTCTCATTAGTTTGTGCACATCTCCGGTAGTTTGCAGCGCTATTCCAAAAAATTCAGTCTTGACATCTGCGGTTGAAGTTTCCGTCATTAAAAGAGCTGAGCAGACTTTGGGTGTTGTGTTTGCCTAATGTCGAGGGTTTGTGTTGGAGGCATGCAGCAGAAGCCTGGCTGAGGACGCAGACAGTGGCAGTGATCAAAATGGCCCATTAGGAATGCAGCAGGCTGTACTGTATCTAGGTCACAGCCTGAGCCACCTACTGTAGCTCCTCTGCTGATAAAACCCTCTCCTCCTCCATCACTGTATCCCTGGGTGAGGGTGTATGGACAGCATACTGCGGTCAGGCACAGCATTATGAGCACTGTGAGGGGAAGCAAATAGCACAGATTATCTGTTCATCAGGGCACCTGTTAGTGGGTGGGATATTTTAGGGAGCAAGTGAACATTTTTTTCCTCAAAGCCACCTGAGCTACAGGGGTGGCTGTAGCTACAGGTGGTAGAGCACGTCAGCTACTAACCGGAAGGTTGGTGGTTCGATCCCAGGCTCCTCCAGTCTGCATGCCAAATATCCTTGGGCAATATACTAACCCCATCGGAGTGTGAATGTGTATGAATGTTAGTTAGTAAACAACTTAGAAAAAACGTGCTCGTGTGAATGTGATTGTGTGAATGAATTAGTTGTATAAAGTGCTTTGAGTGCTCAGAGTAGAAAAGTGCTATATAAGAACCATTTGCCATTTACACTGTGATGGCTAGAGGTTTGGGTCAGGGTGCACGTGTGTCGCTTACCTGGGGAGCACCTGGCCTCAGGATGCACTATGGGAAGAAAGCAAGCCGATGGAGGCAGTGTGCTGTTTTGGTTAAGGTCCTGCTGGGAAAACCTGGGTCCTACCATCCATGTAGATGTTACTTTGCCACATACCAACCTGCTTCAAAGCAAAAATGGTTCAGGAATGGTTTGAGGAGCACAACAAAGAGTTTGAGGTGTTGGCTCTGCCTCCAAATTCCCCAGATCTCAATCTAATCACGCATCTGTCCGACATGCCGGACAAACAAGTCTGATCAAAGGAGGCCCCACCTCACAGCTCACAGAACCACTTACATACCACAGCACACCCTCAGGGGTCAGGTGGGCTACACATTGAAAATCAAATGTGATTGTATGTGAACTTTTTGTCTCTCATCTACAATTTATGGCTCTTAGTAATTATGTTTCTTTTTTTGTGCACCACAAGAGAAAGAAACTCTGCAAGATGAGCAATGAAAATAATAAATCAAACAGAACATCATCACAGGGAAATATGATCAGAAGCTACACACAACTACACGCATTCAAAGCCTCAATTCAATACCTGAACTTCCCTCCAAGCTGCTCAAGTGCCTCTGTGTAAATTGTCCTTCAGAAACTCCCTCCTCGCTGCACTCATACACTTTAACAAATGGATGTATGAATGTGTTTAGACTGTTTATTTGTGTTGTAATGAGAGGCTTTAATCAGGGGTGTCATGGGTTTGAATTGTTCCTCCGAGTGTGCACGGAAACTCCCCTCCCCTCCAAACATACACGCACGCACAACTCAGTGATTTATGCGAAACATTAAAGGCAATCATGTTGGGCTGGGCCTTGTCCTTTGTATTGCACAGGCTGCTTGAAATATGGAAAAGCCAAGCTGTTCCCTGATATACAGGCACACGCATAAACATAAAGACCATAAACACACACACATGCACGGGTGTTTGTGTGTATCCTGTTCTTCTTAAATATGAATAATTAGTGCAGAATAAATGAATAGATTGTGGGTTTTGTTTTCTTTTTTTCTTTCTTGTAAATATACAAAACACACAGGGAAACTTTTTGATTGTAAATAGATATGCAGACTCTCCCACACAGACATGCACGTGTGTTTAGTTCAACAGTTGCTTTAAATCTCATAGTTGGTAGTTTGGAGGCAGAGAAACAAGCCTCAGCCATTCACTGAGATGTACAGCCTCAATAAAAACATGTATAAAAAATATGTAAATAAAAACCGAACGCAACAATCCCAAAAAATCTCATAAACCCAGATTTTCTTCACAATAAAACACAAAAAACATCAAGTGTTGTAAATGGAAACATTTTACTGTTCCGTGAAGAATATTAGCTCATTTTGGATTTGATGATGGCAACATTGGGTCAATAAGAGGCTAAAAAAAGTAAGTGCTGCTAAAAGGGAACAGCTGGAGGAACATTTTACGACTAATTAGGTTCATTGGCAGCACATCGCTAACATGACTGGGTATACAAAGAGCATCTTAGAGAGGCAGAGGTTCACCAATCTGCAAAAGAACTGCATCTACAAATTATGGAGAAGTTTCAGAATGATAATTTACCGTGCAAGACTTTTAATGTGTAATCTACAACATAGAATATCATAGATCATAATATCAAAAGGGTCAGAGAATGGTCTTTGGATAGTCAATCTTTTGGCTTCAATGTATTAAAAACGATTCTGTGATGGAAATCGCTGCACAGGATTCAGATCACTGTACCATCCACAAATGCAGATCCAAGCTCTTTCAAGTGGAAACGGCTGTGCGATCAGATGGATTTAAATTTGAAATTCTTATTGGGAAACATGAACGCCTCATCTCCCGGACTAAATAGACGAGGGAGCATCGTATCCGTGTGTTTTCTATGGTCTCTGCGACCAAAAAGAACATTTCTCAGTTAAAATCAGATTCTCACATGCTGGAATTTGAAAATCTAAAAGAAAAACTGAGTTAAGGATGTTGGATAAAGTCTGTAAAACAATAGTGAAGAGAGGGGGAAAAAACAGGAAGCTTGACTGACAGAGAACAGGAAATACTGTCTGAGATGGCAGGAAAAAGGGTGCATTTTAAGGCCAAAACCAATTTTCTACAGGTTGGTATGGCACCAATTTCAATGCACCTGTCAGGGAATTCATTTCCATTCAATAAGCTCTTTATGGTAAATGTGTCGAGACAGTGATATTGGTTGAGAAATAGAACGTTTAAGCAAAATGATCCCAGATTGCGTATGGTTGTAAAATATTTTTCTTTGTCATTATTTTAGTGTGGGGAGAAAAAAACAGCTAAAAATACACAAAGCATTACTGAAACTGATCTATCCTCGACGTGACAGCTGTCTTTGCTGTTCAGCTGAAAGACCTAAGAGGTGTAAAACTTTCTGGAGAAAATATTATTTTTCCTGTGGCATTGTCCCCCTACTGGGGTGTGGTGCACTGATGTCATGAATAAATGCATGTCATGCCTCCACGGTGCAGAACCCATCACTGTCTCGCCTGGGATGAACCATTCTGACTCCCATCCTCCCTCCTCCTACGCCCCCGCTCCTGCTTTTTTCACACCATCACTGGAAGAATTAGGCCCGACTTCCCTCCAGAGCTGCAGCCAATCAACAACAGCTGTCCACAGCTTCTCTGAAGGAAATTGATTGGTTTAGTGTACACATGGGCTTATCCAATGAGGCGAAAGCTGTGACCTGTGGGAAGCAGTCTCTATAAAAGGCAAGAGGATGTGCAGAAGTATTAAAGGCTGTGTTATTCTGAAGGTGCATGCTATACCACCACCAAACCCAAGACACTATGAACTCAAAGATCTGACACACGGAGGGTTGCAGTCTTGCTCCTTAAGATATTAAGGAAAATGCTTTCCTGAGGAATTCCACATTCTACACATTCTAGTTCAAGAGGTCTGTTTGAGCAGGGAAGGAACTGACTGACATTACAGGTTGCAGATAATGAGTTCCACGGGGAGGGAGATAATCAGCCAGTGGCTGTTGGAGGCATCATCCCATACCACTGTGGGGTTGGTGTCCCAGGAAACCAGCGGTGGCAGCGTTACTCTGAGGCCACTCTACGATAACGAATGCGCCTTTAATGCCCGTTAACGATCGCTGGGTCACAGCGTGATTCCCAGGGAAGAGAAAAAAGTTCCTACTTTGTTTTTTCTATCTTATTGTTTTTATGAGACAGCTATGTGTCTCACCTCAGGTGGAGAGTGTTTACTCACCAAAGCTGCAACAACACTTATCCAGCGAAGACAAATGTATAAAAGTCTGGCCCTCCTAACAAGGCGCTATTAAAATTACATGCCACTGTCAGTATCTTGCCCCGGGTGCCGTGTTTAGAAATCGTGTACTGCTCCTTATTGCTTGCATTGGAGAGGAATAACTGAAGTTAGAGAGAGCATACTATATCTCTGCTTGTGTGTATATGTGTGTGTGTACTTGTCTTAACTTTGTTCTCCTTACTCCCCCCCCCCCAGGTCAATATGACGATAATCACAAGTCTTGATTTTTCTCTGAGAGAAAAGAGTATTTTAATGGTGCTTTATAGATTATCACCATGAAATGCAGGGGTGGAGGCATAAAAATTTATTTTCTTCCTGACTGCCACAAATACAGTCGGAGGCGATGGGGGGGGGGGGCTCAGACACCACATCAGATGTCTGCCGGGGACTTCGCCCTGGGAGATTTGGATTAACTTTCAGGTTGGCTGAGCAGAAACCATAATGATTCTCTCTGTCTGCCCTTGAAATTATCTTCTCATCACTTACTCAAATTAATAGATGCAGTCATTTTTATTTTTCCCCCCTCCTTTCTCGCTCACCTAGTTCCATTTGCAGGTTTGAATAATGCCAGAAGATGTAACACCTCATATGATGAGCGCATCATCTGCAGGGTAAGCCGTGTGGTCCGTCATACCCTCGGGTTCACTTTTAAAAATCCCACAAATTTTCAAAGGAGGAATAGACAGCCATTTTTTCCCCTGTCTTTTCTTCCTAAGTCAGCAACAAACTGCGAAATTCCCCACAGAAGATGTCAAAACAGATTAGCTCCCTTCTAATCCACTCCCCAGATTAAATGATTGTAACAATCAAACTGGCTTCAAGGCTTTGCATAATTTACTCTTTCCCCCCTCATATCTTTTGAAATTCTGTCTTTGACTTTTTACTCCTCTGTTGCATCGCAGCCTTGAAGAATTATCACCCTGTAAATCGATGAAGATGATGTATGAGGCATCCACAGCCAGTGGTTTAAACCCTTCTGCTTTCTGTGATGTATGATGATGTATCACGCTGAATGGAGTACCTATTTACTGACTCCTTTTCTAATGGAAGCAGACAAATCCAGGGAAGGCTGCTACTCAGTAATACGCCTAATGTGTGACAGCATTTTGAAAACATTTTATTTGATCAGTTGCTGTCTGCAGATGTCAAAGTCAGGACACGTGGATTGAATGCTTCAATTTTGCTTTCTACGTTTAATCAAATCTGCGGCCATTATAACATTAATAAAGCAGATTTTACTGATGCATGTCAGATTACGCATCATCCAAATGAGCTTTGATAGCCAATCAGTCATTATCAGGACTAAAAAGTGATAAATAGCCCAGAGTAGCTCAGGCTTTGAATGAATGAGTTGTGAATATTTTCTGAATTTGTCTAGATTCTGTTTGCATGCGACTACAGTGCTGATCGCATCTACGGAACGTCTCTGCACACATGATAGTTGTGCAATCTGCGTCTCATCTCGCCGTCTTCCTCTGTGTGTATTTGTGTATGCATCACTCTTACCTGCTGCTCGCCACAGTGAGGTAGGTGGCTGACAGTGGATCATTAAACACTGCTTCGGTCTGGTGGACTGATACTGGGTAGAAAAAAAACACATCATCGCTTTATGATGATGTAAGTTGCAACATTTCTGTGGCGGGGGCGTGGCCCCGGGCGCAGCTGCCGGGGAGGAGTGGAGCAGAAGGCTCAACAGGGCGGCGCTGCGAGGCCGGTAAGAACAGCTGATGGTGTTTATGTACTGATGATGGTCTCCCTCCGCTGTGTTTATAGTGAGACGGGGAGGAGCGGCGAGGGGAGATCAGCTGGGCTCGTGAGCTGTCAGGCTGTGCGACTGAGTCAGCTGTCAAACAAACAAACCAATAAATGTGGAAATTGGCAGTACATACCTGCGTGTGCGTGTATTTGTGCCTGGTGTATTCCACAAGTGGTGCCTAAACCCAGGAGAGTGCCGGTGGGGATATGTCCGACCCACAGGCCGCGCCACCCGCCCAGCCCCTGCAATACTTGGCGCAGATGCTGGCGGAGATGGCGGCGATGAGCCGGGATCAGGCGGCCGACCAGCGTGCCCACCTGGCCGCGCTGCGGGAGCAAACGGACCGACAGACACTAGTTCTGGAGCGGCTGGTCGGGGCCGCTGCCACGCCGAAGCCCTCGCCACTGTCGGTGACGGTGCCCCGGATGGGGGACGGGGACGACCCACAGATTTTTTTGGAGACCTTCCGTGCCACGGCGGAGGCTTGCCAATGGCCGCGGGAGGAGTGGGCTCCGCGGCTGCTCCCCCTGCTGTCTGGGGAGGCACAAACAGCGGCCCTGAGTCTGCCTCCGGCGTCAAGGAGCAGCTTCCCGGATGTGAGCCGGGCGGTGGTGGACAGGCTGGGGCTCACCGCCGAAGACCATCGCCGGCGGTTCCGGGCCTGTCGGCTGGCTACAACGGACCGACCATTCGCCTGGGCCCGACAGCTGCGCGACGCGGCGGTGCGCTGGCTGCAGCCGGGAACATCGGTGGGCGAGACGAAGCTGGTGGACAAGGTGGTGCTGGAGCAGTTCACGGAAGGATTACCAGCGGAGACGGCGAGATGGGTCCGGTGCCACCGGCCCGCAAGCTTGGAGGTAGCGGTGACGCTGGCGGAGGACCACCTTGCCGCTGGAGCAGGGGAATCCGGGGACGCCGGACGGAGGCTGGCCAAACAGGCCCCAGTGCCGGCCCCGAGGCGCCGTGTGCCGGCACCAGGGGACGCCGGCCCCGGAAGTGTCCCCCATGGGTGATTTCCCACTGGAGCAGTCTCGTGACGGCACCCTACGCTCAGCCTTTGACCAAGTGATGGCTATTGATGGTCACGTGGTGCGCCCTGAGGCCGCGCAGACCTACCCGCGTTTCGTCTTATTAAAGGACCGATTATATCGAGTGAGTCGTGACACTCAGACTGAGGAAACACACACCCAGTTGTTGGTGCCGCAGGGCCGCCGGGAAACGCTTTTCCAGGCGGCCCACTATAACCCCATGGCAGGGCATATGGGCTACGAGAAAACTCTGGAGCGAATAACGGCCCGATTTTATTGGCCTGGCATCCGAGCGGATGTGCGCCGCTGGTGCGCGTCCTGCCCGGACTGCCAACTTGTTAACCAGCCGGCCATACCGAGAGCGCCTCTGCGCCCTCTCCCCCTCATTGAGGTCCCGTTTGAGCGCATCGGCATGGACCTCATCGGGCCGTTTCACCGGAGTGCACGCGGTTACCGCTTTGTGTTAGTCCTGGTGGATTACGCAACGCGGTACCCGGAAGCAGTTCCGCTGCGCACCATCTCGGCTAAAAGTGTGGCGCAGGCACTGTTTCAGGTCATCTCCCGAGTCAGAATCCCGAAAGAGATACTGACTGACCAGGGCACGTCGTTTATGTCTCGTACACTGCGGGAACTGTACGAATTACTGGGCATTAAATCTATTCGGACCAGCGTCTACCACCCTCAGACTGACGGGCTGGTGGAGCGGCTGAATAAGACCTTAAAATCCATGATTCGGAAGTTCATTAACGAGGATGAACGCAATTGGGATCACTGGCTAGACCCTCTGTTATTCGCAGTGCGGGAGGTGCCCCAGGCCTCCACGGGATTTTCTCCCTTTGAACTGCTGCTCGGCAGGAGGCCACGTGGGGTGCTCGACCTGATTAAAGAAAGCTGGGAGGACGGTCCGAGCCCCGCCAAAAATGAGATTCAGTACGTGTTGGACCTGAGAGCAAAACTCCACACTTTGGGGAGGTTGTCACGGGAGAATTTGCTCCAGGCTCAGCAGCGTCAGCAACGCCTGTATAACAGAGGGGCTAGACTCAGGCAATTTTCACCGGGGGATAAAGTGCTTGTGTTACTCCCTTCTTCCTGCTCGAAGTTGCTCGCCAAGTGGCAAGGTCCCTTTGTGGTCACACGGCGTGTCGGGGACGTGGACTATGAGGTCGCTCGGTCGGACAGGGGAGGAGCCGCGCAGATTTATCACCTCAATCTCCTCAAACAGTGGAGAGAGGCTGAAACCGCTTCTCTGGTGAGCCTGGTGAAGGAGAGAGATGAGTTGGGGCCTGAGGTGCCAAATTCTATCATTTCCACCTCCCTCCCTTGTGATGACCATCTCACACAGGCCCAGAGAGCGGACGTTGTCGCGTTGCAACAGCGCTTTGCGGACGTGTTCTCCCCCCTGCCCGGCCGGACGTCCCTCATCGAGCACCATTTCGTGACGCAGCCCGGCGTGACGGTGCGTTCACGGCCCTACAGGCTCCCGGAGCATAAGCGAAAAATCGTGCAGAGGGAATTGGCGGAAATGCTGAGGATGGGAGTAATAGATGAGTCGCACAGCGCCTGGTGTAGCCCCATCGTTCTGGTGGCGAAGAAGGATGGGTCTATACGGTTCTGTGTCGACTATCGCAGGGTGAACGAAGTGTCACGCTTTGATGCCTACCCCATGCCTCGGGTCGACGAGCTCCTGGACCGGTTAGGCACGGCCCGCTTTTTCACGACGCTGGACTTAACCAAGGGCTATTGGCAGATTCCCTTGTCTGCCGAGGCCAGGGAGAAAACGGCCTTCTCCACTCCGTACGGTTTGTACCAGTTCGTGACACTCCCGTTCGGCCTGTTCGGGGCCCCGGCCACTTTCCAGCGTCTCATGGACCGGGTACTGCGTCCGCACGCGGCGTATGCTGCCGCCTACCTGGATGACGTGATCATCCACAGCGACACCTGGGCGGAGCATGTGCTGCGGGTGGCCGCGGTCCTGGAGTCCCTGAGGGGGGCGGGGCTCACGGCCAATCCGAAGAAGTGCGCGGTTGGACGGAGGGAGGTGCAGTATCTGGGGTACCACCTGGGGGGCGGGCAGGTGTGGCCACAGGTGGAGAAGACGGCGGCTATCGCATCCTGCCCGCGCCCCAGGACGAAAAAGGAGGTGAGACGGTTCTTGGGGTTGGCGGGTTACTATCGTCGCTTTGTGCCGGGGTTTGCGCAGCTAACCAGCCCCCTGACCGATCTCACTCGAAAGGGTGCCCCGGATCTGGTCCAGTGGACGGGGCCGTGCCAGGCGGCGTTTGTGCGAGTGAAAAACGCTCTCTGTGGGGAGCCACTGCTTCACGCTCCTAACTTTTCCCTCCCGTTTGTTCTGCAGACTGACGCCTCGGACAGAGGGCTGGGAGCCGTTTTGTCTCAGCAGGTGAGGGGAGCTGACCGCCCTGTCCTGTACATCAGCCGGAAGCTAGCGGAGCGCAAGCGCCGGTACAGCACCGTGGAGAAGGAGTGCCTGGCCATCCGGTGGGCGGTCGGCTCCCTGCGCTATTACCTCCTGGGACGCTCATTCACCCTCTGTTCGGACCACGCCCCGCTGCAGTGGCTCCACCGCATGAAAGATGCCAACGCCCGGATCACCCGATGGTATCTGGCATTGCAGCCCTTTAAGTTCAAGGTGATCCATAGGCCGGGGGCACAGATGGCGGTGGCCGATTTCCTCTCTCGCTCGCGAGGGGGGGAGTTGGCTCGGCCGGACGGCTCCCCGGCCTCGAACGGGCGGTGGGGGTGTGTGGCGGGGGCGTGGCCCCGGGCGCAGCTGCCGGGGAGGAGTGGAGCAGAAGGCTCAACAGGGCGGCGCTGCGAGGCCGGTAAGAACAGCTGATGGTGTTTATGTACTGATGAGGTCTCCCTCCGCTGTGTTTATAGTGAGACGGGGAGGAGCGGCGAGGGGAGATCAGCTGGGCTCGTGAGCTGTCAGGCTGTGCGACTGAGTCAGCTGTCAAACAAACAAACCAATAAATGTGGAAATTGGCAGTACATACCTGCGTGTGCGTGTATTTGTGCCTGGTGTATTCCACAATTTGTCGCGGTCCGCTGTGACAGACCGTGCGGTGGTGTGAGTGGTGGACCCAGGTGCGAACACAAGTGAGCAGACGGGAGTGAACTTTAAACAAAAGCGAGCCTTTTATTGTGGCTGGTAACGCAAGAGAAACAAACAAGAATAAGGGCAGCACGAAAGCAATAACTAAACAGAAACCTAAACTGGGAATGAACTAAGGTAAGGCTATGACTTAGAATGCAACAGACCGGGCATGGAAACATGGAGGGTGGGAACACAGACGACGCGACACAGACTGTAAAAAACACAGAGACTAAATACACATGAGGGATGATCAGGGGAAGTGGCCACACATGGGAACGCAGCTGACACACATGAACTTAACGACAGGACAGGAGGAGTGAGCTGAATACACAGACAGTGAATGCAGGCCTTCAAAGTAAAACAGGAAACATGAGACATGAACCGGGGAGACGTAGTACAGGGGGAGGTGACATAACTGACAGCATGAACTTGACAGTACAAGACACACAGACATAACCACACGAAGGGCAAGGGAGACGTAATGCAAGGGTAACATAATTACAAAAAGGACTGGACTACCTTAAAGAACCTAAGCAAACAATAAACATCAAAATAGGTTAAGCATAACACACTGGGTCACACGACCCAGGACCATGACACAATTTCCTTTTTAGAATCATAGTTTTTAAGTTCTAGGCCTTTTTGTCAATTTTCAACCAATAAATCATTAAGTCGACCTTGAAGGTCTTGGTGTATGTGAGAAAAATTTTAATGGATTGTTAACATGACTCCACTCTACACCCCTACAAGGTTTTATCAGAATACATGTGCCAGTGCTGCCAAAAACAACCTCCTCGGCAGAGGTAATAAAATGAAGGTTGGAGTTGATGTTGAAGGATACGCTGGCATCATACCCCTACAAATATTACAGTTCTCTTTGATCAATAGTTGTTCTCTTCTGTGCACTGCAGCATAGTGATGTTAGGCTCATGACAGCATAGCCTTTTCCTAATCTGCACTGTTCAGGCAACACAGAGAACTGATCCAGAATCCGTAAAGGAATCAGAAGTTGGATCTGTAAGCATCAAGTATCAAGAATTCCTATCCTCCAGTTCAAAAGTTTCTGCTCTTAAAATCTTATGGCAGTTTCCAGATTCCGAATACACCGTAGTGCAGTCCAGTCTTTAGGAAGCTGGCCAGAGCTTTAGGGTAAAATCAGTTCTATGTATGCTACAGTTACACCATCGTCATTCTACTCCCGACTTGCAGCTGCCAGTCAATATCTTATTATCAAGCCTCATTGGCCTCGCTGTCAATATGACTGCTCTGCTGCCTGTGCCGATTAATGCCAAGGTGCCAATACCAGTTTGAGAGTTTTACGGAGAAATTCTCGAGTTTCCCCGTGCCAGCTGATGCTGATTAACTCCAAATCGTTACTGTTTTTTGTTAGATTCCTTTCAGGTCTCAAATGTGACACTTATCTTTCAGAGACAGGTATGAAAGTCAATATGTTTTGCCATTACACAGTACACACAACTGCTGATGCCAAGGAGCTTCATATTTTCCTTTGGGGAAAATAGCTAGTGTTAAATATAATACTGGCATTAGTGTAGTCCTCTGCTCTCCTGTGGTTCCCACTGGAGGGACCCAGACTGTTCATATAAAGAACAGAGCCACGCTGTAAGCCAGCAAGTGTCCCAGTAGCCTTCTAATAGCTCAGGCAGTGCAGAACCTTTACTTCACCTGTGCTTCACCTCTGCATCCTTCCTCCTCTGGCCACCAGCGATGGGAAAATAATTTCTCATGTGGGAGTTGCTGCGTGTTCAGAGTCCTGCTTGGCTTAATCTGCACTATGTCATACTGTAAGACTCTGCTCACTGTACAGATGTCGATCCAGATGAAGGGAAAAAAAGTTGAGGGCCAAGGTTTGTCTCCCTTAAGGTTACTTTATGTTTTTAGTGGATGACTGGAAGAGATTGAGCAAAAACAAAAGGAGAGAGAGATAAACAGTTCGCTCTTCATAAACGCTACAAGTTGACTTAAACTAGTTCACTTTCATAGGTCACATTTTAGAATTAAAAGAGGTATTTTTTTATATACACTATGGGTAATAGTATTTTACTACAGCTTAAGTAGTGCACAGGTATATTTGTCAATGTTCATACTGGGAATAACAACGTAACAATTGCACTCTACACATGAGTTACTGATCTGAACAGATCCAACTACAAAGATAAAATGGAGAAAAAAGGATTCAGTCAGTAGCTCTCTTGTGAATAATTTTGGATATTTCACTGCTGTTGTCTGAGTCATTGATGGCAGCATTCAGCATTTTAAAACTACAGCTCATGTGACCGTAGTGTGAGCACAGTCTATTACTGGATTCTGAAAAGTAGCTAAAAAGTGAAGCATGCTCTTCTTTACCAGAAGTGAACAAACAAATCATTGAAGACGACTAAGCTGCTTCTTACTCCCCAGGAAAGCTCAGCCGAGCACAGTTTTCCACACAAGTATCACCTTACTGTGCCACTTTAAATTATACGTGAGCAGCAGGAAAAAAAAATCACCAGCATATTACTGACGCAAATGTCTACATGACTCTTAACTTTAGCCAAGTCAGAATGGAGTGTAGTAAGCATCCCAGTTACCTGGTGCATAGGCTGAAGCTCAGGAAAAGTTTGAGCTCTGGGCGTCCAACCAACCAATCAGCCAGCTTGATGAGACACGAGGTTAACTTTGGTTGGCACACAGCTCCACCACAGTGTTGAGAAGCCCACTAATCATGCAAATAACTGCACTTTACTGATGCTGCAGAAAATTTGTCGATGTGATCTCAAACAGATGTGGACACACCTGCAGCGTGACTTGTTCTCTCCAGCTGCGCACCCCGTTATCCACTTATAAACTAATAAAGATTGATGGTGGATCAGGGATCGACCTCTAAAACTTTGTAGCCCCAATGGAAAGTTTGGGCACTCCTGCACACAAATCACCTTCTTTTAGTTGCAGACAAATACATTTGGGTCACTGTTCACAGACAACACAAGCTTTTTTCCAGTGATCGTGCTTTTTAGCATATTTATGTGTTGAAAACAGAAAGGTCAACTTCTTTCAGGAAGTTAATGAAAGTCCTTGAAGGGAAGCCAGGGAAGCTGTCACCTGCCCTGATGATAGATAGCAGGTTCATTATTATTATCATTCCCAGCTCTAGCACAGAGTTTTATGCCTTCACTAGAGCCATTTGTTGATTAATTAATCAGGTAATGTATGCTATCTGTGCTACAAAAGAGCCCACATATCACTCCCTTTGCCTCTGGGCTCTTTACGAAGCCACAAATTCGGGTCTCCTGTAGCACATTCGAAAGATTGCAATTCCAAAACAGGTGCTACCAAAAGAGAAGCCATTTGCACAAAGGTCCAGGCTGCTTTTAATGTAAAGTAGAATAATAAACATCCTTGAGGGAACCAGTCTCCCATTTCATGAATATATTTCCTTTCACTGGCCCTAAGTGAACCACGTCTGATGTAATCTTTTTTCAGCTTTTAGAGAAAGTTCTCAAACTGTCAAATAAAGAACAGCCATGGAAAAAAAAAAGTATAATAAACTTGGCACCATACCATCCCCAGCATCGTGGGGCTTGGAGCGCACAGAGCTTGATGTCTTCTCTGTCTGAAGTTAGAGGGGAGTGGTCAAAAAAACAAAAGCCCAGAGGGGACATCAGAAGCGATGTTGGTGTTTGTAATGCAAGAACGCAGAGTTTTGTTCCAATGGATCAATAAATTCCAGTCCTGTTTTTGTTAAATTTCTTCTCACGTCACACTTTTAAACTCCACTGAGCTTTGTGAAAGATGATTGACTGATGATTGGATTCATTTGTTTTATAGCTATTGTAAAAGTCTATACTGAGAAAACTATGACAAAAAAAAAAATGGCCAAATCACCAGCACAGCAACATGATGTCATGCCAGAGCAGACAGTGTGCCATGCATAGAGCTGCTGTGTGGTGTACAGATGTGCACTCCCTTGGTACCTTTCATCCTTCCATTGTGTACATGTTTTTCACTTCCTCCACGGCTTGCTGCACCACGGAGCAGGATATGACATCGTGCTCCCATAAAAACTGCATTTGCTGTTCCAGTCTCATCGTGAAGTTGCTCTTTTATCGTGTAATCCTGCGCAGTGATGAAGTCAGACGATGGAATCAGATATCAAAGCCATTTGAGACTGTGTGGTCCTGTAGATGTCCCCGTACTCCCCCGTCAGCTGTAAGCCTGCGATCTGTATCCTCTCCTCATCATTTTCTCACGCTCTGTCTTCAGACGCTCTCCACTCATTTGACTTGCCAAGTGCATAGCATATCTGACGAGAATCATGCTCTCAGCTTGTCCCTCACCTTGCCTCATATATGTCCAGACCAGTGTCTCACTCCTGTCATTAAATTGTAAAAGTTTGCATTGGCCAGAGTGTTAGAGATATCAGCCAGCTTTCCAGTTGTCCTGGTTGCACAGCTTTCAAACATCTAAACCACAGGTGTCAAACAGAAGGCTCTAAATATGTAGTTGAAGTTCTTTACACTGAGTGAAAGGGGAGCTTTCACTGGTCTGGCACACTTTTGATCACAGTGGGCCATATGTGTAATGTAATCAACTACAGAGGAAGAAAGTGGAAGCAGAGTTACTTTTTATACCATAGCTGAATCTTTTCTGCTGTGTTGTGTGGACAGTTGGTAGGGTGGGAATTGGTAAATGGTAAATGGCCTGCATTTGTATAGCGCTTTTCTAGTCCATAGGACCCCAAAGCGCTTTACACTACATTCAGTCATCCACCCATTCACACACACATTCACACACTGGCGATAGCAAGCTATCGCCAGTGTGTCGTCTTATCATTTGATATGTCTTGATGCACTCTGATTACATTCACATTATTCTTATTCTTCCAATAATGGATGGCTTCCCAAGGACGCTCCCTTTGAGCTGCTTCCCAAATATAAATCCAAACCTTTTCTCTTTTCCAGGTTTGGAAAGAACCGGAAGGACGAGCGGCTGGACGACAAGATGGAGAGGAGGAGCTCCACTAAATCCAAAGCAGAGGACATGCAGGCATCAGAAGAGGAGACCCAGCAGATGAGACTGGAACAAGAGAGGTGAGTACTCAAAGAGAGCTTCAGCACTGTAATGATTTCAGTCTAAACTGAACAAAGTGGGGAAGAAACACCCCCCCCCACTGTGATTACTGGAAAATTAGCAAACTACCCAATTAACAAAATGGCAGAGGCACAGTTGGGAAATTCTGGGAAAGCACTCTGATGTCAATTTGTGAAATGCCCTCCTTTCTTTTATATCAGTACATTAAATAGATCATTTATAGATTGTTGTTGCCTGTGCCATTCGGAGGCGCTGACCTCCTAATGGTGCTCTTAGGCCCCTGTGGATTTAGCATGATTGAATAGTGCTCATTGTAATAGCGAAATCGATGTAGCGCACCATTTGTCTTCCCCTGCAGCACGCCCAGGTTGTTAATCGCTCAAGAATACACTGTTCCTTTTCATCCTCCTCTTTTGGCCCTCTGTCCTCTTGTCCTCTGGCACCGTGGACGCCGGGATGTCCAAATGAACCGAGGCGAGGCGTCGGTTTTGCTTGCGTGCGCCTCATCCCTCACAGACGAGCCCCGTTTCATTCTCTTCTGGGGCTAGACCAGGGGTGGGCAAACTTTTTGATTCGTGGGCCACATTGAGTTCTAACATTTGACAAAGGGGCCGGAACCGGAGCAGATAGATGGCATGCTTTGAAAACATCACCTCATTGGGGGAAAAATACACATCTTGGGATATGGAGAAAACATGTGCTTTAATTTCCAATGAAAATGAAGAAAAGCATTACAATAAAATCTCTGACTTCGAAATGAGTCTTTAAAGACTGAAAATCAAATAAATGAACATTTTATTTTAAAGCACTGAAAGTTCTGTTATCCTTCAGGATATCACATCACTCTCCTCCTAACTCTTTTTTTTTTTCCCCCCAAAAACGGTAGGAGATGCAGATGTACTTGTCCTGTTCCTTTTATTCAATTTGTTTACCCGGTGCCAAAAGTCAACAACGACCAGTGCAAGAACAAAACAGTTGCAGCAAGTCAGTCTGTGAAGCGTTATATTTGATCTGCGCTCACTGTTCATTTTAACAACGTGCGTATCACGGTTGTTGGTCTCCTTTTTTAGCCAGCGCATCAAAGTCTGGAGTTAGTTTTGTTGTGGCGATTCTCAGGATGGATCTGAGGTGTAGGTCTGTTAACTTGGATCTGTGGCTGGCTTTGTTGATGTTCATGACGCTGAATGTAAAGCCAACATCATCTGCGCTTTTCGCCTTAGATTTGGAAACGCGGCATCATTGAGTGAAGCATAGAAGTCATTTAGTTTCAGAGAGCTGAACTTCTCTTTTAAGGCAGGGTCGATGAGTTCGAGCTGAAGCTCCTCTGGAGCTGTTTCGGGGTCTTGTAACAGAGGAAAGGCCAGTGACTTGTCAATTTTATCGAAATCCAAAAACCGACGGCAGAATTCTCCGTGCAGTGCATCCAGTGACTCACTGTATTTCTTTACTTTTGCTCCGGCCTCTTTCAGCGTGGCTAGTGTAGGAAAATGAGTGAATGACTTGTTCAAAATCTGCCTGGAGAATAAAGCCAGCTTGGATTTGAAGGCTTTCACGTTTGTGTGCATGTCATGCACAAACTGCTCCTTCCCCTGCAGTTTCACGTTGAGCTCATTCAAGTGTGAAAATACGTCCGTAGCAAACGCAAAGTCACACATCCAGCTCTTGTTGCTCAGCTCAGGAAATTCCTCAGTCTTCCCCTGCTGCTCCAAAAACCACGCCAATCTCCTCTTTGAGCTCCCACATTCGTTGAAACACTTTGCCCAAACTCAACCAGCGGACACGGGAGTGATAAAGCAGGTCCTGGTGATCCGCATCAGTTTCCTCCAGGAATGCAATGAACTGACGGTGCTGAAGTCCCCCTGCGCGTATGAAGTTGACAAGTTTCACCACAGGATTCACAACATGATTCAGCTGTAACACCGATTTACATAGAGATTCCTGGTGGAGGATGCAGTGGAGGAAAATGACATCCTGGTCAGGGTTTTCATCTTTCACTTTATTCTGGATTCTCCTCAGCAGGCCAACGTTTTTTCCCGTTAAATTCGGAGATCCATCTGTGGTGACGTTAACAAGCTTACTCCAGGGAAGCTTCATATTTTCGATGGCTGCAGACACCCGTTCAAACAAGTCCTCTCCCCGTGTTTGTCCTTTCAGAGACTCCATTGTCAAAAACTCCTCCGTTATTTCAAAGGTTTCGTTGATTCCTCGGATAAAAATAAGGAGCTGAGTAGTGTCTTTGACATCGTTGCTTTCATCCAGTGCTAAAGAATAAAAAGTGAATGACTTTTTGTTTAATATGCTGGTGATATCTTCATCTATTAGTTTGGCAAGTCACTGTCCACCGTGATAAACTGATTTTCTCAAATTTGTCTTTGGTCTCTGGGCACAAAATACCTGCTGTCTCTACCATACATTCTTTTAAAAACTCGCCCTCAGACAGTGGTTTGCTGGCCTTTGCTATTTTGAATGAAAGCATAAAACTGGCCTTGGTACTTGACTCTTGAATGGCAGTTTGACGGTGAAAAAAACTTTGCTGAGCCTTCAAATTAGCTGCCAACTTCTCAGCAGCAGCTTCCCGTTCTTTTGTTGAGAGCTTGCTAGCATAATTAGCGTGCTTTGTGGCAAAGTGACGGCTAATATTATACTCTTTAAAAACCGCCACAGTTTCTTGGCATATCAAGCAAACAGCAGATGATCGATATTCAGTGAAAAAATATTTAGCTGTCCACTCCTTTTTGAACACTCGACATTCTCTGTCCACTTTCATTTTCTTGGGTCCGCTCATCTTCATAGATGGTAGGTCACAGGGTAAAGTGCAAACGTGGAGTAATAGGCCTACGCTTCACCTCAAAAAAGGCAATATATCTAGAGTGCGCCATCTAGTGAGGAAACATCAGAATTGCAGGGGAAATAAAACATTAACAAGGTTAATTTATTAATTTTTTTTCAAGTTTGGCGGGCCGGATCAAAATGTTTAACGGGCCGCATGTGGCCCCCGGGCCGTAGTTTGCCCATGCCTGGGCTAGACAGTATTGGTGAAGAAAAAGACAGCTTGCTGCCTCCATTGTTCCCCGCCAGCCAAATGAACTCAATAATCAAACTGCCGTTGGTAATGGCAGCTAATTGAATAGAAACAATAGGACTTGATAGCGCTCGCTGTTGCAGCGAAGGAAGAGAAGGAGGGATGGCTGTCGAAAACACAAACAACTGCAAGCACACACACACGCACACACACACAAACACATACAAATGTCACAAAGGGCCCTCTTCTCAGCTGAAAGGAACATCTGGAGGCCTTGCTCAAAAAGCTGTAATGCATTTCTTGCTGGTATTCACCTATAAGTTGCAACGAAGGTCCTCTCTCCATTGAGGGTATGACCCCCCTCTGGCTGGTGGCCCAACACATTTCCATCAGCGTTCCCTGGAGACTGGTGGCTCTGGTGGTCCATCCAGATCTTTCTTCTTTGAGCAGCTCCCAGAGAGCTGTCATGCTAAGCAGCAGAATCGACACAGACACAGTGGGCACGAGATATGTGGAGCACATGCACTCCCGCACCTCCATCCAAACGCGTCCACGTTATTTAAATCTCGTCTTTCACAGCTGACGTTCTTTCTCCGCCGCTTTGTCTCGCCGTACATCCTCATTCCCCATCTTGTTTGTGTCCGTTCTGCATGTGTGCGCTCCCAGCCCTGCTTCCTCTGCAGGAGAGCAGCCTAATTCTTTCCTTTTGTACCTGTTCCCAAATCCCATCACTCAGCCAGACCAGGATTGTCCCTCAGTTAATGGAAAGGGGATCCTGAGGGAAATTGTGGTGGGCAATAATAAACCAACCTGCCACGGAGCCAAGTCGATATTCAAAGCACCGGGGTTCAGCAGGGTGACGGCTCAGAAATCCATTACTTCTTGTATTTTCTGGTAGCGCTACTGTATTACACTCCTGAGGTGCTACATTTGATTGTCGTAGCTCTAACGTGTACAGCTCGTGCTGTGATTGATTGCTCTGCTGACACAGAGACGCGGCGTTCCAGAGGGCTTTTATGAAATTATGGATCAGAACTCACCGGGCTTCCCAAGCTGGCAATCGTCAACCGGCACAGCACGTCACCGCGACCCGGGATGGGCCGCGGCCAGACTCCCAGCTCAGCTGACATTCGCTGTCATTAATTGGAGCAGACAGTTGTGACAGGGGCTTTTAGTGATTCAAAATAGGAGTCATTGAAGAGGTGAAACAGATTAATTCATAAAGCCTGTCCCCTTTTTACCCTGCAGTAAGGTAGCCATGGTCATATATTTAAAACTCTGACCTTGATGTGATTCATGCAGTGTATTCTTGGCCCGTGCTTCCTCGCTGATACAATCCATTTATTTTGCATAAAGCCGTTCTCCTCCATTGATATCTTGTCAGCCACTTATAGACTGAAAATGATGGAGAAGAGAGTACATAAAATTTAGACTCCATTACATCCACAGTGCGCCGGACCCACTTGATGAAGAGCAGGATTTGTTTTGCAAAAAAAAATCTGGCAGATTGGATACAGCTCGTGTGATTGGCTGCTTCATGTCCCATCATTATAACCTGTGGTCCGGCTGATATAAATCCATGTTCAGCTCAGCAGAGGCGGCCATTATTCTTTTTTGCTTTGTTTTTTTGAGCCACTGGACAGCGCCTAAGACAGCTCTATCTGATTGGCTCCTATGGAGAGGACCGTGAAAATACCCAGCACTCTGATTGGATCCCGGGCGTCTGTGGTTCTCATTCATGGAGACAGCTGTGGGGGAGCGAGGCGTGACAGAGAAAGAAGCATGGTTGTGGTGGTGCTGATGGAGCTTCTATCAGTCTCTGTGTTATCGCTGCACGTGTTCGCCCCGAAACTATGTTTCCTTGGCCAAAGTGTGGGAAGTGCACAAAGCCAACCTGACAATGGTCTTCCTTCATTTTTCTCTTGGACTCAACTCCATTGTCGTCTGTCTTTCTCTGCAGCTGCTGATTATGATGTCCATTCTTTCTTATCTGCTTGGCTCCGCATGGCTTCTAATCAGCAGCCAGCACTCCAGCGCCACTCTCCTTGTTCCCGCTCCCCACAACACAGCAGAAACTATCTCTCTTTTTTCTTTCCTCTTCTTTTTTTTCTTTCCTGGACAATGACCTGCTTCCTGTTGTTTGTTGTTACACTTCCTGCTGAGTCTCACCAAACAAAAACCTGACCCGCGCTTCTGAAATAGTCAGCACAATTCACTTCTGACAGCAAACGGCAAATCCAAGTCTTTTATTTAACAAATGAAACGTCTTTTTATAATTTTGCTCAGCTTAAAGATACTTTGTCCCACTGAATGAAGATCCTAGACTTTAAAGTTCTTCTTTTCCTTCCCAGTGATCACAGTACCAGTGATATTGTTCCATTTTGTCGAACCACCTAATTATTTCAGTATCCTATTCGAGTCTCATTTGCATAGCGAGTTCAAAGGAAGCTCCAACCGGGTTGATTGGGATGGGTGATTACTTTTGTAATTATATTGATACCTACAGCAAGTTAATCCGATTATTAGCGCTGCAAATCAGGACCGCGGAACTCGAACAATTATCTCTGTGATTGCGCTACTATGTCGCGGGCCAAGTGTCAACAGAAAAGCTGCGCTATCAGAGCTTTGCGCTTCTGCGCAGGCAGCTGCGAGCAGAGTCACTTACCGCGCTTTGATTAGATTCAGATGTATGCTGCACTCCGTCTGCACTTCAGAATAATAGAACACGTTTTTGATGAGGGAGTATTGAAAAAAAAATCTATTCAAGGCGGCTGGATGCGAAAGTAAGATGGCAAATGCATTCTGTTTCATCCGCCGTGGTAACAATGCATATTGAAGAGGCATGGTTTCGAAACTTCCAAGCGTGCTGACTTCAAAATGAATGTAGGAGAGTAAAGACGCCCCCCACCACCAGCACCGCCGCCGCCGCCTCTTCCCATCTCCTCCTTGTGTCCTTTGGGGTAGATTAAAGATTGACAAACATATGGAGAAGGAGTCTGCTCGCTTTGTTGGTCCAAACAACAGCAAGTGCAGGATTAACAATGAGATTCACTCAGCTCGGAAGAGAAAGGACTCGAGCTGACATGTTGCCACCAGTTCACACCAGGACTCTCCTCCAGCGACACGAAGAGTTCAAGTAATTGCTTCACGCGGCCCTCTTTTCTCGCTGTTCAGCTAATAGTAACGGCGTCATTACAAATCCAGCTTTAGTTGGCGCGAGCATGCGGTTTGACAAGGAGAATAACAGAGAGAAAGCTGAAATGTTAAAGGGAGAGCGGCGTCATCTGGCTGACACATAATTTTGCTGAAGACACGGTCAGTCAGTGGATTAGGGGCTGAACTTTAACTGCCCTGAAAGCCTCCCCGCATTAGACTGTCTAGACTGTCTGTTCACCAGCAGGAAATGCCTTTCCACTCCACCGTTATGAAGTAAGCAGGCATCGCATTTAATTTAAGAGGTACAAAAATACAGAGGCACTCCTGGGATGGGCAAATTGTCGCTTCTTCTTTAGTTTCAACAGTATGCTTGGAATAAAAATCCAGCCGGAGAAGTAGAGCTTGAATCGTGTCCTTGGCGTGCCAACTATAAAAATGTAGTATGTGGAAAGAGGAGACGAGAGGAGATGGCCTGGTAATTGGGGCTGTAATAATGTGATAGTAATAATGTGTTTAGTGTGGGCAGCACTTTCCTCAGTGTTAACATGCCGGGCCATTAATTGGCTAATGGAGTATATACGGTGCAGTGCAGGGGTGGCCTCTGAGGAGAAGGCAGGGGGAATGAGAGGACCTGGAAGTGGAGCAGCAGTCACAGGTTGCCCACAAAGAATGCAGTTAGCAGGTGTGTGAGGTTTCGGGGCTAATGAGCATATTAGAGAGCAGAAAAACGGCTTCTAAATTCCAACACAGTTTCCTGTGGTTGTGGTTATATCAAGACTTGTTCAGCTTTCGACTTGCACCACGATGGCTCCCTGATCTTTATGTGACCTTTATGTGACCTTTATTGCAGTTATTTTTTGAATTGCTCAGCTATACTCTGAGCAAATAGTCTCTATGTCATGAGTTACAAAAAGCCAGTTTTTGTACTTCTGCAGTCGGCAGACGTTTACCGCAACTAAGCGTAGATTAGCGCAATTTCATGAACACAGCAGCTCAGAGTTGTTCACACTTGTTCAGGTTTGACACCAACAATAGATGGAAGCAATCTGAGAAACACAGGAGAGAAGAGAACAATCTAGAAGAGTATTTATAGATGCCATTTGAGCAGCTGCAGTATTGTACACCACGTTCTTGTACATGGAATGATAATTCACGAGAAGAGTTTACAGATAACAACTACAGCACAGGAGTTGTGTTCTTCGTTCTTGTTTCTACTCCATATTTTGGAGTTTTTGTAGAAATGAAACTTTTTCACGTACTGTGTGACGAATGCTCATTTTTATACTAATGGGTCGAATTATTTGAGACTTGTTCGGTTTTGAGTACCAATGGAAGTCCTCTGATGCGTCTGTGATGGTTTTGCCTGGAAAGTTAAAGGTTTTTGCGACTGTAGATTGAGAATTGTGTTTTCAGCCATTTTGCATGAAATATAAATAAACACAGGTGTTCCTCATTGCAGGAGGTTCTGTTTTGTTTAGTACAGAGCCTCAATTAGTGTGATTAGTAACAGCTGTGTATTTCTAATATATCATGTCAAAATGGCTCCGCTGTAATAGCGTTGGGGAAAATATTGTATTTTGCATGGTGATATTTTATCGATACAAGGATATCGATAAAATATCACCATGCATCTATTGATACAGACGCAATATATGGATACTTTACTAAATACATTAAAATAATAATATCCGGGAATGTTACAAACAAAAGGGCTCATCTCATCCACCACCACCCGAGAAAATGTTCGCTGACAAACATCCAAATCAGAAAATCCTAAAAGAGGACATGCTCTTCCACACATACACACATGCATACATACATCCCGACATATATACAAGCACCGGCTGTCAGCTGATTGTTTTTAGTGATATTCCTATAGAACTAGAAATGTGCTTGACAATCTCATTTTGTAGCAAAAAAATAAAACTGAAGTGAGATAATTTTCTTTTATTAGATCAAACACATACTGACAAAGTTTAATCTCGAGGACATAATTTGCTGTTGGGGAAAAAAGCAATAAATCACAATATATGTTAGCACAATACTCAGCATATCACAAAATGTCGCTGTAATGTCACATCGTGGGTGAAGTATTGTGATAATATTATGTTGTGGGATGTCTCTATGGTAAAAGAGGTTTGCGTAAGACATTTCACTCGAAGCTTCAAATTTCAAACACACGCATGCGCGCGCACACACACACACACACACACACACACACACACACACACACACACACACACACACACACACACACACACACGCCTGTCAGTGTCTCGTTCCGGTTCATTCTCCTGGTTTTGCAAATATTTCCCAACATTTTTTGATGTTATTCCATCAAGTAGTTGTTGAAGTATTTGAGTGTTTTTGCAGTGCTGGATGACACTGCAGCAGCAGAAACTGGAGACACATCAGTGTGTTTAAAGTTCATAATTCAAAATGTATATTAACGCACATTTTACATCTGCTACATTTCCAGTAGTCACGTTTCAAATCTCAGCTTGGCACAGAGAAAAGCCGCTGCCACCTGGCCACAGATGAAAACACCGCGTCACAACCCAGCCTTTTTCTGTCTGACATCCAAAAGATTAGTCTTGCTTTGACAGCAGAGCAACAGGTTTGGATTGCTGATATGTTTTCTCCTAAAACACGCAAACAAATCTTTTCTACAACCAGACGAGCCGTGGCTTTGCTCATGAAAAATTAAGCATTAGATATGCTGAAATGAAAGCCTTTTTTTTTTTTGAACACATTTTTATTACATAAAAGCAACAAAGTTACAACACAGAATGCAGATGTAATAAAGCCAGTGGCGGAAGCAGCATGACTCATAATTTTGCAGTTTTTTGCTTGTTAAGATCGTCTTATTGAAATGCACCTATTAGCCTTATCCATGCCGGACTCCTGAGGCCTGGAGGAGAAGTCTCTCTCTTTTAGCTTGATGTCGCCAGTCTAGCCCCGGCCATTATCTCATCCCAAATGTCAATATTGCCGTTTTCATGAATCTGATTAGTCCATAAAATGCCAGAGGGTCTTGAGATCCCAGTGGACTTCCGTGAACCTGTGGTAACATCATTGTCTGGTCCTTCCTGGCAGAGATCTGACATCACTTTAGCCAGATGGCAGGTGAAAAGGCTTCTGGGATTTAGTGTCTTTTTTTTCTTTCCCCCCCTTGTTGGACTTTCTGACAACTACACACAGCTAAGCCGATCATTTCCATTGTTTACCTCGTACAGAGCCATGCAAAAATACACCAAACTAGCTTCGGGGCTTTATAGATGACTGCACATCATGCAACATTGCATCAGGACTCCATCAAAATCTCATTCTGCAGATAATGCTGAGAAAATGGGATTTTGGACAGCTAAAAATAAACAAGGCGGTCTACGGGTTGGAAGAGGGAATTGGGTTAATCCAGCACTGAAAAATGGTGATTGTTTGAAATGTGATTACTGTTATTAAAATACACACACATGAGATGGAGACTTCTGTGGGGGGTGTGGGGGTTCTAGTTCCTTTCAAAACCTGCCAATCATCTGCGAGGAGCCGCAGTTGGGGATCAGAGGTCGGTTATGACCTGAGGTAAGAGGGAGATGTAGCACGGGTGGGAGGTAGCGTGCTTGTGTCCGTGCGTGTGTGGATGAGCGAGTTACCCTGCAGCACATACAACATCTGGAACCAGTGAGCAGTGCAGAGACTGCTGCCAGGGTCACCACAGTGGGAGGTGCCCCCCCTCCTTCCTCCTCCTCCTGCTGTCCTCACCCCTTTTCCTCTCTTCGCCTCACTGTACATCCCTCTTCTCCCACAAAGCAAGCTCTCCTCCCTCCCGTGCAGCACCCTGACTGAGCCTTGTTAGTTGCAGACAGACGGGCATTCACATGGAACCCCTCTCTGACACAGGAAAGCCCCGTGAAAGGGGCTGCTCTGTGGAAGTGATCCTGCGGAGAGCAGCCGCATGGAGGGGAAGGAAGGGGCAGGAAGGACGTAGATGAGGCCTAACTGTTTCCCTCCTACCTTATTTTGTTAGAGGGCCGAGAGAAGAAAGCCACGTTAGAGGTTTACCTCTGAGAATCTCCTCCTTATATATGATCAATATGTGAAAGTTTGCTGTAAGCTGCGTTGCTTTATCTCATTACTTCCTTATTATATATGTATGATACATTTCAGCTTCAGAAGCAGAATTAATTATTATTTGCATATCTCGAAATAACCTTTTTAGATAACTCAAAACTACTAAATCCTTAAAATATTATACCATTAATCTGGCTTTTTTTTGTTGTGTTTGTGCACACTAATTCAGAACTCCTGCCTGACATTTCCCCTTCATTGTGTTCCTGACAGAATACAGGCCAAGACGCGGGAACTCCGTGAGAAGCAGGCAAAAGAGAGAGAGTACGCAGAGATCCAAGATGTCGTCAGCCGCACCTTCAGCTCAGACGAGGACCACACTTACGCCGGCATTGGATCGCTGTGCTCATCAATAGACAGCAGCACCATAGACCCCTACAGCCACCCCTACCATCTCCCCCAGAGTCCTCTGAACCCGCATCCTCCTTCCCTGAACCTTCAAGACAACGGTCCTCCCCTGGAGGCGCTGTACGCCCAGGTCAACAAGCCTCGCAATGGACGCCCCGCAGCTCCAGACAGGTAAAGGATGCCCCAAAAAGCAGTGCTTTTTTAAACTCTATACCTTTCTTGTTCATTCAAACGACACTAACTAGCATTGCGCCTTTGCATCAGTGTAGTTGCTTTACACCTCATCTATAATTTATACACAGTAATGTGATTGTATTTGTTCGCTTCTACTTGTCGTGGGTGACTCGTACTTTGCAGAAAAACAATGGATTTCACACGAGGTTTCACTGCACGCTCCGTCCCACAAGACATTCCTCCCGTGCAAGCACCTAGGTGAAAGAATAACAGCAGATTATCAGTAATTCTCCATGTGTTACAATTCCACATCAAGCAGTTGCACTTTTTTTTCTTTCCATTACTCTTGGATCACAGGTAATACTCCATGACTTCTCACATCCCTTTCCAGACAGGCACATTATACCGGCTTTCGAGGGAAGTCTGCTTTAATATAAATATTTGATGTGAAGACAATGCCATGTTTGATATTACTCTTTTAATAGGTGCCAAAAATCCAGTGTGAAGCCAGTGTTGCCCTCCCATCGTGTGTGTGTGTTTTAATTTGTTGCTGTGATTCAAAAGTAGAGTGCTTTTCTTTCTTTCTTTTCTGTTTATTTTTTAAATTTAAAGAAGAGAAGGCCTTGTGGGACAAAGCACGCAGTAAACCCCCCTGTGAAATTCATTGTAAATAAAAGTGGTTAAATATAGTTTGCCAGCTCAAAAAAATGCTCGTTTTTCAGCTCAGTTGTACTGTGTTTTTAGCAATCGAGAATTCTCACCAGTCAGTGTGGTCACATTAGGAGCCTGCTATTCTCATGGTCTCCCATAACCTTAGGGCGCTGGATAATTCCCACATCCTGTGATTGACAGCTGTCACTTGGGGGCACGTGACCTTTCACTTCTAGGCACGTATGTGTTAACAGGGGACGTATGTGTTAACTGGGGATCCAACGTAATCACAAATCACTATGGCATATCATGGAAATGTAACTAGACGTAGCCTTAACACATCCTGCAACTACTGTGAGTATGTTACATTCCTCCTGTGTGTTTCAGGCTACTTTTGCACTGCGTTTTTTTGAATGGATCAATGGGATCAATTATTAGAGAGAATTGTCGTAGCTCACAAGTGGATAGTTTCAGAATAGATGTGAAGGAATGTACACAGAAGTAAAAAAAACTGCAACAAAGGGTGGCATCTCGGGAGGGGAAAAAACCCAGAAATCCCAGCATTTTATTTGATCCTCTGGTGGCTAGCACTGCATATAAAACACTGGGACACGACCACAAGGTAGTTAACAAGAAAGCACAAAGCACAAGCATCGTTGCTCGCCTAGGTTACGTCATAGGCTCAACCAAGAGTTGCAGCTAAATCAGCTTTTAGTGTTGGAGGAGGCTGAACCAACTCCCTGTGTGTGTCTATGTGTTTAAGGAGGAAGATCCTCTGTCAGTAGAGATGATGAAGTTGTCTGTTTCCTGTGATCGCTGAATTAATCCATTTACCAAAACATCCATAGGTATGGATAAAAGCCACTGATTCATATTTTTAAAGTCAAGGTCATGTCTGCACGTTTCTACAGGTAGTGTTTTTGTAGTCATAGCAACTGCAAACTTCTTATGGAGGAACTGATGGTGAATAAAGAATGTTTGATTGGTTTTCAGCAGCTGTGTGTAGTCAGATCACAACATGCTGGTCAGTGATGCACTCCAGACGCTCTGTGCAGGGATACAGTGTGAAAGCCTTAGTGTGAGACAACCATGTGAACGACTTAACTGCCAGAAAAGGACATTTAACCATCAATCTGCTTATTGATCATCTCGGAGAAAGCAACAGTTTCCCTGTATGATGGGTCTGATTGTCAACTCTTCTGTCTTTTCTTCTTCCTTTCTCTTGTTATAGCTGTGTTTCGGACACATCTTTACATGTTTCTCTCAGCATCTAATGCCTACATAGTGGTGCATGTTAATCATAAATCCAAGCTTACAGTAAGTTTGGGGTCTGAGCCTTGAGTACTGATAGCACAGTATGGATTTTCTTCTATGTAGGGATGGGATTAGGCGTCGCAAATGTTGTGAATTGATTGGAAATGTGCACTCCATGTTCAACAGCGCGTTTGTGTTTTGCACCTCTTGCTGTTTTGCATATCTTGTGTATTCCAGCCAAAGCATGTAATATTTGCCTTTCTGCCTTTGAGAATAATAATATTCTCTGGTTCTTATTTCGCTCAGAGGCTTTCTATTTGCAATTTGAAAGAAAAAAAAGAGCTAGCAACACATCTGCATTTCAAGACTCCTGTCACTTGTCTATCATAACAAACATAAACAGTAATTTGCATTTCTAAATTAAACTTAATGGAACTTTCATTGTCAAGAATAGGGCGCAGACACAACAGAATTTACAATCATTTCTGACTAATCCATGTATCGAGGCAGCGAGATTGGAGTGAGAACTTTTGATTTACCTTGCAGTTATATGACTTACACTTTCTTTCTTCACTTTTTAATCCTGACACTTGCTTCTTATTTTGGAGCATCGGCAGCGATGACATGAAGTTCGTGTATGAGGTGAAGAAAAAAAAAAGGAAAGAAAAGTTGAATATTGTTCATTGAGCTCGGCTCATTCGCGGATGTCAGTTTTCAGTATGAAAGAGAAGAATGAGCAGCATTTAACCCTGACCTGGATACTGTTACTTCCTTCTGAGGAGGCCCAGGAGAAACACTGTGATCAAAGCGACAGATTAAGGATCCTGTTTTACTCGGTTGTTTGAGTGATACTCTGACAGAGTTGAGGTCTGCGGTTAGAACTGCTATATAAAAAAACGTGTCATTGCCTTTTAACCTGATCAATTTCTACCACATGACCCTGTGCACTTCATAACAAAAAGCATCTGTAGTGTGCAACAGTATACACTGTCTAAAAAGTAAACACATTTATTGCATGTCATGCCAAAAATGCATGTTGCATAAGAACATTTTAAAACAAGCAGTTTATTTGTGACCAGCAAATAAATACCGGCAAGTAAATAATATTATATGTGATTAATACGATGTCAGAACTCCTGATTTTCATATGATCACTAGAAGCAAGGCACGGTTGCATAAATCTTGTCAGGAACCAAGAAAAGAGAATTAGGTTAATATTAGCTAAGACCATATGTGCCAATCAAAATAAAGCCTACAAAACAAAACATATTAAATACTCAACAGAGACAGAGAACTTGTATATGAACCTGCCTTAGCCGATTAGTTTTCTTTCTTCCTTCACTCATTTGCGTAGCTTTGAAACAATCCTCATGCGTCCAGCAGTCGAAGTTCCCACTTGTCTGTTTAACATCATCTCAGAACTTTCGTTAATCAAATTCAGTTCCATTCAGTTTTATTCATATAGCACACAATCAAAACAACAGGCCTCAAGGCTCTTGCAATGTAAAGACCCTACAGTAATACAGAGAAAACCCCAACAATCTGAGAGCACATGCCCAAGAGCAAGCACTCGGTGACAAAGGGAATGAAGAACTCCCTATTAACAGGAAGAAACCTTCAGCATAACCAGGTTCAGGGAGGGGTGGCTATCCACTGCAATCTGTTGGAGGTGAGCGGAGGGAGACGAGAAAAAGTGGTGTATAAATACACAAAGATTCAAAAGAGGTGAATGGAGAAGAAACACTCATTACAGCAAAATACGTTTAATTAGATGGAAAATCTTTCTTTAGCTTCAGTAAACTAAGCAGAGCTGCTTAGTGGCCCTTTGGTTTGGTTTTGGGCGGTGGTCCTTTTCAGAGGAGGTGGGGTCCAGCTGCTTGCAGATCAGATCCTGTTTTCTGTAGATTTTGGTTTTGCATCTGTGACTCACTTTTACTTCTTGTTTTTACATACAAGTGCTTTCATTTAATGCCTTAATTCACCCGTGACTCTGGGCAGCTAACAAAGCTGCATACTTGTTTATCTACTACAGTTCATAAGACGAGGCCACAGCTGGAAAAATAGCCTGGGTATGCTCCCCTCTCTCTAATAGACCTTTGGTAATGGAGCTCTAATAGGAAGGTCACTGTGACTGTAAAGCTGGAATGAGTCAGACCTGAGCCTATAAAACCCTTAGAGATACGAGGACCCCTGGTCGGTGTGGGCGTCCAGAGATCCCGCCCGTGCTGTCGTATCAAGTTTTACTGTTCCTCCGTGAGATCACCGTACAACAAGAGCTCATTTGACAATTTATTACTTACCTCCATGTTATTAGAACTGGCAGCTCCAGTGCTGTTTTGACAATGCTGTCAGACTCAGTAAAACTGAAGGGCACCAATAGACAGCTGGGATTTAATTATGTTCAGTTTTGTTAACGCCTTATATAAAGTAAAGGTAAATATCATTTGTCACACTGCACACAGAGTAAATTGCACTTGCTCTGTTACGGAGCTTACATGAGAGTGAGGCAGACGTAAACACCCGAACAGCGTTTCCTTTTAAGTTTGTTTCGTTTCACCTTATTAAAAAAAAAAAAGGTAAGACCTAGCAAAATGGAGTGACCTCATTTCTTGACAGGCGGTTAACAAGTCAACCCTTCCATCTGCCAAAAATGGTTTGGGTGACTGGGACTGGATGCCGCGTTTCAGAACGACAACCTGACAGGTGCCAGGCTCCACGGGGTTTTTGGGAAGCGGGCGTCAAACAAAGCATCACCTTTGAGAGTGCAATTTGATTGACTGCTGCTCCGATTACCCAGTTGACTTTCTAAAGCCTCTTAGAGCACGGGCAAGACAGAGTCAGGGAGACACAGAAGAAGAGGCGGTGGCGGTGGCGGTGGCAGCGACGGCGGGTGGAGAAACGATACGGAGCTCACGGCGCTCAGCTGTGCAAAGCCCTTGAAGTCCTCTGCAACTCAGCAGCTCTGCAGAGTTTGGCAAGCAAGCAGCGAAGAGAGGAAAACAACCCAAAGAAACACTCAGCGCCGTGTTTTTCTCCTCGCTCTCGCCGCACTGAAACTCAGTCAAATCCTCCACTTTGCATGGTCGTGAAATTGAATTATGAGGCTGCTAATGCATTTTCTGCTGCTGATAAAAAGGTCAGGCTTTTCATCTCAAAGGAACATTTTCTGAGCATCCCCCCATCATCGCCTCGTGATTCTGCCCAAAGATGTTGACTTTTAAGGTGGGAAACGTTGAGACCCCCCCCGCCAAGTTGGTTCATAACCACAGGGCAGTGGAGCTGTTATCCTCCCAATCGTTCCTTATTACCCCTGTCATTGTCTTCAGATGAGGAACCACAACAGTCACATTCCAACACAGATGCACAATCTTCAGTTGTGTTACGTGCTGTAATGTCTGAATGGACCGCTGGATGACTCTATTACAGTAATGCAGATGAAGAGTAAGTTCTCATTGAACAGCAAAGCCCCCCCACCCCACAATGATCGCTGAATCAGTCTGAAGTAATCACTTTTTTATTGTTTGCTCTCTTATTTTGGCGACTGTAATTAACTCTACAATCTGCAATCAGTCTCTGTGATTTTTATAGTCTATATTTTCATTTGGACGCAATCAAAGCGAGATTAACAACACTTTCTGACTGCAACATCTGTAGCTTTGATTAAATCCTACCTCTCAATAATTCATTGGTAAACAAATGAATCTTTTACGACCCTTGTAACAGCGTTGAGGCTTTAATAACGGCTCGTGAGCCGCTAATAACATTTTCTTCATGTCCCCGAGGGAGTCGGATTGATATGTCTAGCATCAAGGAACAGTTTTGCTTTAATGAGACACATACATTAGCTGTAACGAATTACGCTTTACTGACTTGCTGTTAAAGCAGTTAGTCACATAACTGTGTTTGGTTTCTTTTTGTCAGTCCAGTTTGAGTCCCAGAGCCTTGGAAGCATTTAGTCTCTGAGAAAAAATCCTTGTGAGTTTTCCATTCTTTTCCCTGAGTGTCTGTGTGTAGCTTTGATATTAGTGCCTCAGTAATTGTAAGGCGTATTCCCTGTTCCTTAATCTGGAATGTTAGGTATTGTTAAGAGCACTGAGGATGAAATGGATGAGTCCTCGGGTGAATCCTCAAGGCGCTCAGCTAGCTGTACCCACAGGACAATCTGTGCACACAGCTTTTTAGACGTTTCAGTCCCTGTATGGCTTTGGAAAAGCCCCACGTAATATCTGTAGATAGGTTACAAATGAGGGGACAGCTCCAACACAAAGACACACATTTGCGCACAGACTTTTGCCCTTTTCTCCCAGCCCGCTCTGTGCAGCGGCGATAGTGCAGGAGGCCTAATGCACCAAATGCACATCAGCCTTATCGCAGGGGTTTCCACACAGATAGCAATGAGTATCTCCCAGGCAAGGCAAGTGAATTATTTTCCTGGTCTGCTTTCATTCTTTTTTTTTCTTCTTCTTCTTTTTTTTCTCTCTTTTGTTTTTAACCTACCACTTTGGAAAGGGCCCTGTGGGATGGATGTGATGAGATGGAGCGCACAGAAAGGCAATTTATCCTCCGTTTGTACCATTACATTCATTTAAGAAAGCAAACAGCCTGAAAGCATATCGAGAGAGAGAGAAAGAAGGAAGACGCGAGCGTGAGAGAGATATAGACCCACCCCACTTCAGCTCTACATCAAGTGGATCAAGCTGATTAAGGTTGCGCATGCAGTGTTTTATCAACGTCCTTTGAAGCCTGGAAGACATGCGTACAGTACCTAATGAATTTTCACAAGAAGATGAAAGGAAAAGAGGGGAGTGTGAGGCATACAGGGCAGACATACCCCAGCAGAATGGAAAGGAAACACTTAGGGGGGGGGGCTTGTATATGGCCGGAGGATGCTGAAGCCTTGTTTGTTGATCAGTTCTAGAGGACCTTCCATTTCTGGCAATCACCAGCTCTAAATAGAGATTTAATCCACTGCTCCAAACTCCCTTGAAGACATCTAATTCCCGACACTGCAACCGACTGTACGGCACAGAGGAGATATTCACAAACTAACAAACTAGACGGGCATTTGTCAGGCCTGGCAAGTTTCCCTCTACAGTTTGGTATGAAGGTGATGATTTGTTCTGAAAATGTCACAGCGACTAATTGGGAGAAAGCTCTGAGAGAACACGCTGTTAGCAAACGTGGAATATATTTCTCCTGGAATTCAATCACTTAGAAATCCATGTTGATTAAATAACACGCGTCGCTGTGTGTGCCTGTTATGGAGATCTCCGTGAGAAATTCTGCTTTTCATGTGATAGATAACACAATTTTGCAAACTGATTGTGGGTCCTCTCCACTAACATGCACTCCAGAGCACTCCAGAAATAGATCAGGTGAGGAATGTGACGGAGAGGCAGGTGACTGCCGAGCGGGTTTGCACTGTGGACCGTGTCAGCAAGCAGGTGGCTCCCATGCCTCTTCATCCTCCTTCAGCCTTATTTCGATCTCTGCCTGTCACTACAAGAATAGCATTCAAATAGATGCACACAGAAGTGACCCCAGTGTCAGCCACGGCAAGACATTGAAGTTGTTCCAGGTTGCTTAAGGCTTGAACTCTTACTGTAAATATAACTCGTGAAAGAAAGGGAAGCAAAACTGCCAGGTTGTGGAAACGAGTAGTTAATAGCTTTCTTTTACTGCTGTGTATTCATCAAAATCCATTCGAATAACAGCTGCAACTTAAATACTGACTAATAAGTGTGGTGTGTATTGTTAACATGTTGGTAATCTACAAGATTAAATCCATAGTACCAACACTGTGTCCTCTGTAAAATCTTTATATCAAAGCTTACCTTTACCTTGTCGTCTCTTTGTAATGTGTGACATTATAAAGAGACCTCTACATGAACATGAGAAAAAACATACGTTTAGTTGTCTCCTACATCAAAAGCCAGACTGTGACCTACATGCTGTTTTCCAAGTGATTCCGGTGTTGCAGCTGTGCCAAGAAGTCAGTCCGTTCTAATCAAAAGCCGGTCAGTGTGTACAGGGGCACGTAATTAAATTTACCTTACCACATCTGAGCCACTGAGCAAGTGTTCTCAGCACAGAGCAGCATAAGTTCCCTCTATTTTAAGAGCAGTATCCATATTCCTTTATCATACTACGGCATTGTCATTCCAATCCCCGTGCCTTGAACAAGCTTCCAGTGGCAAATCGGATCTCAGCAAAACCCTTTGTAATTACAGGGAGCTGAATGGGTGAGTACGTCCCAAATCCACAAGACCAGCCAGCGACACATTCCATCTGTCTTAAGCCTTCTTCCAATATTTGAGATTGACTCATGAGGAGGTACTGAAATAGTGCGCAGGACCATTCTTCTTCTTCTTTTTAATGTCTGTATGAACATTCGGTTAAGTTCTGTGAAAGTTTTGGACAGAATTTGTGATCACAGTGTGGGCCTTCACATTCAGTCTTTATAACTAATTGTGAATGGTGCATCATTTTAATTAAGAGTGTTTGTGTGTTTAAGTAATAATATGAAAATGTTGGACAGACAACTTAAGTGTAGTTTTATTTACTTATGAAATCAATTATTTGCTTTGTTTTGATAACACTTGTTGGGTAGCTTACACCATCTTTTCTAACGTAGGTATCAGGTTTTCGTATGTGTTAGCAGAGTGTATATCCTGTGGTTATCGAGTGAACATGGGACTCATTTCCTGACTGTTACTCTGTGGTCCCATATGTGCAGAATTTAAAAAAAAATAAATTTACTAGGGAAAGCCTGGAGGCTTCCCTGTATATGTTACAGGGCACTGATAGGGCCCAGACTGGACTTTAGGGCCCCTTTAGCAAAAAGGGACAAATGCTTCTTTACCTGAGCTGGACATGTTTGAGCTCACTGTGGGACCCGATAAAGCCCTGTGGAGGCCACCACACATTTCTAATGCCATCAGCGTGCCTGTAAAAATGCTCTTAGTCCCATTCAACAGAGTAATGGCAGCACACAGCTTTGTCGGACCACGGTAATGGGCTCATGATGTCATTGCGGATCATCGCAGACCTAAAGGTCTTAGAGCCTGGCTTGTTTTCAAAGAAAAGCGGGCTGTTTCAAGGGAATCGCATTAGCATCCCTCCGTTTCCACTGTACCAACTGTGGTGGGGTGGGGTTTGTTTGTGCCAAAAGAGATTACTTGGGAAGTTAATAAGCAAAGGCATTTTAACCTAGTCAGACTTATTGAATTGGTTCACTGATTGGACCAAATGCCATGTCGGTCCTAAGCAATAAGCTCTGTTATTCCTCTCCATTGTCCTCTTGTCTGGAACAGTAAAAGTAAGAGTAAAAATACAAGGAGACTTTGATTTCACTCATTAAGTACCACTTACATCTAGCTTTTTAGGAAACAAACAAATATTTTTGCTTTAAAATTTCAATTTTGTCACAATGGGCATTTTCGCTCTCCCGTCTCTGTCTTAGAGTTTGATATCGTGGTGTTATTGTTGGCCATTACCACTTAGAAACATGTGCAACTGTGGCCTCTCATCGCTCCACTATCTTTTAGCTTTACAGCTTTTATGGCTGATGGTCTGTAAGCGTCCCAGTGAGATGTCATCCTAGAAACACTTGTCTTCTCTGCCATGGTTAAACATAAAGAATAATCCCCATCCTGCAGTTATACGGCTATCATTAAAGGCTCACCGCCAGGCCGACCTGCAGTTTGTTTCACCACGGATAATGGCCGTGTTTTAGTGGTAGTCAGGGACGTCAATTAAAATCCACAGCTTTTCTTTATGACCTTTTGTAGGAAGTTGTGATTTATCTCTTGCATCTCAGCGAAGGTTGACTACCTAACTACTTTATAGTTTTCTGTAATGTTTCTATATAATGTTACTCTCATAATCATTGCTATAAACAGATGTCTGTGTATTAATATTTAGATTTATTATTTCTGTCTGCTCTGTACCAGGACTTTCCTTTTTCATTTGTAGATTGCTTGTAGTGTGAGAAGTCCAAACCAATAATGCTTGAGCAGACAAACAATCCTTGATTCTAGTGGAAGGGCAAGCTGACACATCACATGTAGAAAGGAGGGACTTGTTTTGAAAGGAACTAATTTCCTGGTCAATAAAATACCTTGAGTTGCTGTATAAAACTTTAAAATTAGTGACAATTTCTTGGATTGAGACAGAAAAACTTTGTTTGCTGGAAATGTAGTGTGTAAGTGATTTATAAAAAACAAACATTATTCAGCCTCTACACTATGGGTGTCAAACATAAGGCACAGGGGCCAGAATTGGCCCGCCACTGGTTGGCTTTGGCAAATGTGAAGGAAGGCACAAATTTTAACCTTGTTTCTGTATTTTCAGTCCTACGGTATGAGTAAGTAATAGATAGACAATAAAATTAGAGAACGTTGCTATATTTTCACTGTCTACTATAGAAATGTATATATTGGACTGTCTGCTCAATGAGCTAACAGAACTTTTTCTGTCATTTTACACATTTATTTCTTGTAGTTTAAGACCAAAGCAGCATTTCTTCATGTTGAAAATACTGAAAAACTGAGACGTGTTGCTGAAATTTCAGTTGTTTCCTTTATGTTAAAATATCTCCGGTATTAGACGTGCAGTTAAACTTCTTTACACCAACAAAAAGATCCTCTGATCCGGCCCACTTTGGATCAAAGCTAGTTGTTTGCGGCCCACAGTGTAAAATGCGTTTGCATACAGGGTTTTAAAAGTCTTTATGGCAATAATTTCACAGTTTTGCTATTTTGAGGGAAATTTTACATTCATGCGATGAATAAAAAACAGTTCCTAAATTATGCTATTCAGAGGTGCACAAACAGGCCAGATAAACAATTTTAAAAACCTGCATCTGTTGTAGGATCACATTTACACTATGGTTATGTTATTTGTCTCACTGTGTATCTACATAATCACATTATATCTCAGCTGACATCTGTTTCACAGCAGAATCGTGTTAACCTGTCATCTGAACCATGGAATCATCCTGGCATCCACTGAGATCATAAACTGTGAGACAAAGAGGTTAGACGTGTGTCATCGGTCATGGTCGAGTATTTCTAGCTCTTTTACATTACTATCAGGAGACAGATTCAGGTTAGTCAGGAGTTTTTTCATCTCTTTTGCAAGTTTTCTTTGTAAAGAATAAAAAAAACTTTCTACATGACATTTTCAGAACGAATAAGAATCTATAGTGTTGCTATTATCAGCAATACCTTTGAATGTTATCTGTAATTTTCATTTTGTAGAGGACTCGGTGCATTTCCACAAGGAGATGGAGCAACATAAATTGATAGCGAAATGTCCAACCCTGAAGCTCAAGTGGTTTATTTAAGTGATTTAAAGCAAGCGAATGTCTCTTGTCTCTTGAAAATAACATTTCGTACATGGAGCAAGACAAAGATGTTCTAAATATGATGGTGATTTTTTTTTTTTTAAGTGTGGCAAAAGGGAAAAAGGCAGAAAATTTGAATTGAACAAATTTTCCTTCCCCTTCATTTCACCTGCGCTCCATCATTGCAGAATCCTTTCTGCTTCGTTAATGTTCCTTTTTTCCAACCTTCATTCATTCTTATTCTTTTTCTCCCACTTTCCTGATGTACGCTTCCACTCCGCTTCCACTCCCTACACTACAGTCGGGGGGGACTGTAGTGTAGGGAGGGGCCCTCCCCACACACACACTACGTCTGTCTTTATCTGTCTTTCGCCCCCATTTTAAACCAATGCCAGGGATAGTGCACAAGCCCCAGCTATCAAGCTGTAATGAGCATGTTCACTAAAGCACTGATTCATCAGAACAAAGAGAGGCAGAGAGAGCGAAGGAGGAGGATGGATGACAAGGGGGAGAGAGAGACTCTGGAGTGTATCCTTGAATGGCTTTGGACTGTAAACCCCTACTGCTTCCTCCTCCTCCTCTGGCTCTATTTTTCCTAATAGCCTCTTGGGCTATTTCTGGGCCCCTTTTTAAATGGGAGGTGGGTGGGAGTGAATACAGTAAAGCAAGGGTGTAGGGGAGCATTTGTGCAAGTGTGTGTGTGTGGGGAGGGGGTGCTTGGCCCTGCTGAGGCACTGAATAAGCACTCTGACTCGCAGCAGGATCAGTGGTAGCGGTGGTTGGGTTGTGTGTGTGTTTGTGTGTGTAGGGGCTCTCTGTTTCCACTGGAGACGAGAGAAGAGACGTATATGCACGCTCGCACGCACACTCACTCACACACAAACCCCGCAATGTGGAACCTCCAAAGCTGATTAGTCAAACTTGTGATTTCCAATTTCAAACCCGCGACACAAATCCCGCACTTAATATTCATGCAGAAAGTGGTTAGGGCTCCTTGCCGTCCCACGCTGCCGTTGGGCTGTGGGTTAGGTGGCAGCTGGGTGGGTGGGTGAGTGTGTGTGTGTGGAGGGGTGGGGGGCGGTGTTTGAGTAAATAGAGAGAGGGAGTTGCCTTTTAATCAGCTTAGTTAAAAGGAAGGAGATGATGAAAAAAGAGGATGACAGGAGAAGAGAAAGTAATGTTTTTTTGTGGCTTGATTAGGTAGGTGGGCCATTGGTGAAAGCAAGCAGCCCACACACACACAGACAGGGTGGACCATGTTATCAGGGGGTGCAGAGTGACAGAATGAAACCCCTGTCTAAACAACCACCCATGTCTTGTTTTGTTTATTGTTTATTGTTTTTTAATCTTTTTGACCAATGCAGACAGCCGGCACAATTTCATCTTTATTGGGGCGCTTTACAGCACGTCTTTCTCATCTTTTCCTGTGCGTGCGTGTGTGTACGTGCAGTTTCTTTGTCAGGGTACACATTCAAACATTAACACGATTACAGCCGACGTCTGACAGATGCCATTTCTATTTTAGCGAGGATGATTTCAGTGGTGCAACTGTTTGTTCGACTCCCCTGCCTGTGTCTTTTAACCTTGTAATCAGAATGGCGTGCTGCGTCATCGTTGCTCCCAAAACACAGGCATTGGTGGCTAGAAAGAAGGCGAAGTGTGGAAAGAAAGAGTGAGAGTGGTTAAATTGTGAGCACGGGATGCTGAAGTGGAAAGTAACTAATGATCCCTTATGATTTGATTTCTGCTGTTTCTTGAAATCGAATTTTAACCTTTGTTGGAGAAAGAGTAACTGGTTACATCACCGGGTGGTGGAAAAAAGCAAAGACAAAGAGAGGTAGAAGACAAAATTCAAAGGCAGATACTGTAGATCACCAGTGAGTCCCAGCTCCTGGAGAGAGAAAAAGATTGTGGTATAGAAGAGCGTTTTGACCTCCCACGCCTCGCCGTCGAGGCCGCAGTTGTAGATTTCCATCCCATCATTTATCCGCCCATCGTGGAGAGGTGCAAGCTGTATCCAGTCCCCACCACACTCCATAACTCAACCGCTTTTCTCCAGAGAGGTGTTCGCTAAACACCGCCTCCCTCCACGTCTCCTCCTCCCCAGCTCTCATCGCACCCATCGGTCTGTCTTTAAAACAACCGTTAGAGACATAAAAGGCAAGCAGTCCGCAACCCTCTGCTGTAACTCTCCACATATCTGCGAGC
This sequence comes from Diplotaxodon limnothrissa, assembly GCF_057381915.1. Taxonomy (NCBI): domain Eukaryota; kingdom Metazoa; phylum Chordata; class Actinopteri; order Cichliformes; family Cichlidae; genus Diplotaxodon; species Diplotaxodon limnothrissa. Next base: position 9,059,917 of record NC_140604.1, on the reverse strand, counting down.
CTCCTCCTCCTCCTCGTCTTCCGCGCTGGCCTTGGGGAGAAGAATGCAGCCGACGAGGATGCTCCTCGGGGAGGCTTTAGGAAAAATGGCAGCGATAGAGTCTACAGGGGCTATAATTCACCAGGCAGGCTCCATGATGCTGTGACACGGTTATTAGCCATATAAATTGGAGCTGTCAGTGTGTCATTATTGCTCACATTCATGTGAGACCATCCCTCTTTTTTTGTTTACTTATTTGTTTTTAACCAGCTTTGGCCTCAGATGCTGAGAATACTTCCTTTTTTTTTCTTTTTTGTATCATGGCAGAGCGATTGATGCCTCTGGCCAAAATACTTTCCTTTTGTTGTTAGTTTGCTTTGTTTCCCCCACTATCGGAATGAGAATAAAACACACACACATTGGCACAGTTACAGGACATAGATGTTAATTAGGTGGCTGTGCGCCTGCAGTGTGTTGACAGCAAGTAAACACAATGGCAAAGCCTTCATGTGTCAACGTTGTTTTCTGGAGGTTTACTGGAACAGCGTTTCCAGCATTACATCACTGGCTGATAAACAGATAATTAGCATTTGTGTTATTAGTTTTTATAGATAAGCATCTTATTATACCTGTTAACACGCCTGAGGAGCGAAGGTTAATGAATTTGCCTTTGTTAGATTCCAAATGACATTTTTAAAACATTCAAAACATATATTTTTAATAGAATTGTTTCTTTTTTTCCCCCAATATCTTTACTGAGAAGAGAGAAAACGCCACACTTGCTTGTTTATTTGGCTTGCTGGTGATTCTTAAACAACACAAAAAGGACTAACAGAAACAGAGGAAATGATGTAATAACAGATAAGACTTTTTTAAAGGGGCTCTCAATTGAATTTTAATTGGCTGATGAGTCAGGAAGAATACAGTTTGACTCTTCCTATATTTGCCACATTACGGGTTTAGGACATTTACCTGACAGAGATACAGGTGCAAAATTACAAGAGTAGAAACATTTGTCCTCATTTACAAATGCCCGTGTGGAAATTTAAATAGTAGTGTCGAGGGGGAAGACAGTAAAAGGGGCATCTTTCCATAGTGTTTTCCACGTGCTTCCATGTTTCACACCTACTAGCTGAAGAAGATGACAACACTCCATGAGCATTTTGCAGCACAAATGAACCAGCTGCTCGATGAGAGGCTAACTTAAGGCTGGACAGTCCTGATCCCCAAGGATTCCCAGAATCCCATCCAACTGCCGTCTAATAACCTGGCCACAAGTGACCATGTGGTTAGTGCCTCAGGCAGCAGAAACTCTTGAAGCGAAGATGGCCATAGGGATAGCAACATCAGAAAGAAGGGCCATATGAAACTTCAAGCACCGAGGACTCAGAGAAGAGCTTGAGAAGATGTGAATGTAACAGTGGTCCCAGTTGTAACCGGAGAACTCAGTGCGGTGACCCCAAAGTTATGGGAGTGGCTCCAGGAAAACCCAGGAACAAGATCTGAGATCTCTGTCCAGAAGAGCGCAGTCCTAGAACACAGCAAAGACAGCACAGGTCCTTCAGGCTCCCACGGCTCTGGTCGAGGACCCGAGCTTGAAGGATAAAGACCTCTGGGGCGACAAAGGAATTTATTTATCTAAGAGAAAGAGAGAAACATATCTAAATTGATACGTAAGTGGCACACAGGCTAAAATTAAGGGGATATTGAATATCGATTCCCCTAAGAGTTTTTTTTTTTGTTGTTTTTTTTTTAAAAAAGCTTTTTGAGTCAAAGTTGATAAAGACTAGCAGGCTATGAGAAAAAGAAGAGAGCTGGTGGAGGATAGGGAACAGCTGATCTTTCAGCCCCAGATAAACAAAAAGAGAAAGAGAAAAATCCAGATTCTACTAAGTCTGCTAGCTGATCTCAAAAATAATGGCAACATTGCATCTACGCTACATCATACAACATGTATGTTGTTGTATCTTGTACATTACCTTTACATTCTTGTTTGTTCATACATTTTGCTAAACAGTCATTGTCATGCAAATCTGTAAATAAGCATTCATAAAACAGTGACACTGTTGATTCTGTTCTCTTATACAACAAACATGTAGCTACCTTGAATATGTGCAATTTGCACACAGATTAACACACTGTAGGTAAATGAGGGCCATTCTTCCTGATTTAACAAAAGTAACACAGCACTTAATTGCTCCCATTTACACACGGAGCACAGTTCTCACTTCAGTAAAATATCAGCTCAGATACTGCGCCTTAAACAATTAATGCTAATGTTTCCTTCACTTGTGTGAAAATGTTTGCTTGATGATGACGGGTTTTGTATTGTGACTCTTCTGGATAATTGTAACAATGCTGACGACATTGCAGTGCAGTTATAATTCTGTCACTTTTGATTCCTATCAACAGGAATTTTGGTTAGGACTTCAGAATCAAGGCTGAGAGTCTGTCTTTAGAATTACCAATTATCCAAAGTCAGTCAATAAACAAGTTGGATGTGCAGGTGTCTGAGCTGTCAGCAGTTCTTTCTTCTGTTGCAGTGCCAGTCTTTGTACCAGACAGGATTATTATTTTTAGCTCAGAATCTTTCTTGTTCTATTCAGTGTCCTGTGTCGTGACAGTATCTAAGCACTACACATCAGGTACACGTCCCCCCCCTCTGGGTTTGGGAGTCTGTTTTATGAGCTGGGAAGCAGTGAGGTCAGGGTCTCTCTGGATTGTGAGATAAATAGACTGTTAGTCAGTGTTTACACCTGGGTCGGAGTGATATATCTCCTCCTGTTTAAGACGGACATAAAAATCTCATTCCCCTATCTTTGTCTGGCAGTCAAACGCCACAGCCCAACAGACCACAGACATGATGAGAGTTATGGGTTGCAGGTCTGATCGGTACAGTGTGCACAAGAAGAGAGACGATTTATTGGCAGGCTAACTTAAGGCTGTAACTTAAACTGACTGCATAAAATAAACTTGGTTCATATGCATCGTGTTTCAACAAGACGAGTAAAGCTGAAGTTCTTAGAGCACACTGTAACATAATGAAGCCAAATCCATTGAGTCGATACCTAAAGGCTTTGCTAATAACACATATCTGAAAAAAATCATTAGTCACAGGTTTGTCGTCCAAAGACCAGAATATAAAGGTAAAACAATATACTATACCCAAATAGATATTCTAGAATTCTAATTTATTTATTTGTTTATTTTTAAAATCACCTTATGTCATGTCCCAAAAAAAAAGAACTGAAAAACAATTAAATCCCATAATCTATTTTTTCCTGGTCGAAAACAGCAAAGTTTTGTAACTTTTTTATTAGCTCTTAAGGGGGAATAGGAAGCCCATTCCACCTTAACTTCATTAAATGATAGCTCTTCCATAAATTGTGGGGGGGGGAAAAGTCAGCTGCATCTTCAAATACTGCTGTTTTGTCAGATGCTGATGGCATCGCTGGGATATGCAAAGGTGCCCTTTAGCACTGGCGCTTTGGTGCATCGCACAAAGGAAGCATAGCAAGAGCGATGAAGTCCATATTTAGAAGATGGAGGGGGTGGTGGCAGGACAAACCAGAAGTTGTTTGCTGTTAAGGTGTGCTTTAAACTTTGTTTTGCTTCATTTTCGGTCGCTTCCTTTTTAATTTTGCTTCCACTTGCCTGCTTGGTTAGCTTTAAGCACTAAAATAAATGGTTAGGTTTAGGAAGAGAAAGTATGATTCTTTACAGCATTAACCCTGCACAGTGAAAAATGTACCTATTCCTTTCAAATGTCACGCTGAGCAGCCCATTACAAGCATCCATGTGTATATATCTGTGAGACACTGAACCAGCTCTGTGTCCTGGGAATGAGAACGTGCTGGGGAGTCATGTCTATATGTAAACTGAAGAGTTTTTGATACAATATAACAAACAAATGATCGAGAACAAGGGGGATGTGCAGAGCTGTAATAACTGCAAAAGCACAAAGCTGATGAACCGTGCCAAGAAGCTTTATGCGAAAGAGTTCTTTAAGATAGAAGAAGTTGGCTTCTTGCTGAGAAAGAACACTACAGATGGGAGGAGAGTGTTCATGGAGAAGTATAGAGAAGGTTGGAAGTTGGAGTTGCACTGCGTCATTGTGGATCTAGAGAAAACATATGGCAGAGTGCCAGAAGAGGAGCCGTTGTACCGCATGAGGGAGTCAGCAGTAACAGAGAAGTTTGTCAGGGTGGAACAGGACACGTGAAGTGTGCATTAGGTGTGGCAGGTGATGGGTTCAAGGTGGATTTAGAATTACTTTGGGCATTGGCTGTGAACCGCTTGTTCTTTGCGATGGTGATGGACAGGCTAACAGAAGAGGTCAGGTAGGAGTCTCCATAGACTATGATGCAGGTGGAAGAGAATCTGGAGAGGTGGAGTTATGCCCTGGAGAGAAGAGGAATGAAAGTCAGTCAAAGCAAGACTGAATATGTGTGTGAATAAGAAGGAGATAGGTGTAACAGTGAGTAGAGATAGTGGAGGTGGACAGATTTAAATATCTGTGGTCAACCATCCAAAGTAATGGGCATGAGAAGTGAAGAAAAGAGTGGAGACAGGGTGGAGTGGGGGGATATGAGTGTCAAGGGGGATTTGTGATAGACGACATGCAGAGGGCTGGTATATAGAGGAGGCTGCTATGGATAGGGAGACAGAGATAACCTGCAAAGATGACCCCTAAAGGGAGCAGCTGGAAGAAGAATTACTAAATTATATCATTCGCTTGACTTCAAGGGTGTGAAATTCTGTGACTGACCTTAATCTAAAGTTCAAAAAAACAAAAACAAATTATGAGTAAAAAGTGTTTCAAAGTACTGAATAGATGGAACACAGATTAAAATTTAAATAAGCAAAAAAAAATCATTTTTGCTTATTCATTTCTTAATAACCTTCACCCGTCCTTCTGGGAACACAACCCCTAGAAATTTCTGAGCACACAAACGCACTCGAGCATTTTCAGAGGACGGCTATCAACAAGCAGGCAGAGCATATTTAATGTCCAATAATGTAGTGAGACAGCTCAACACATGAACAGCAACACAAGTGTGCACACATGAACACACGCACATATGCCTCAGTGCCCGCACCAATATCGAATTATCCTGTCTGGTAAACACTTTCTTTCCAGACCACTTTGTCGTTTGAACCTAAAATTCTAATTTGGTTCTGCATTAAATTACCCACAATTACCTTTTCAGGGCTGCTTTAGTACTTTTTTCCTCTTCGTCGCTGTCAGCCCCTTGCCACATCATCCACTCTCTCTCTTTCACTCCACCTCGCTGTCTCTTTCCTTCTCCGTAAGGCGGACTCCTCCTTCACATGCGAACACGCGCACATGCCGGGCAGCTTAGGCGCCCTGAGGAGTAGCTGTCAATCACCTGTCAGGCTCCCAGGTCAATTTGCCTGACTGCCAAATGTGTCGTATCAGTGTGCTCCCCGGTGTCAAGAGCCCTCATTATGGGCCAAAGGCTAAACCAAGGAAGTGAATGAGGCTTTCCTCTTCATTATTTTCAGTCCCTCGTGACCTCCTAACCTTCTTGCACTCTCTACAACTAAAAACTTCAACCCCCCAGTCCCCAACCCCACCCACCCATACCTGGCTGTAACAATACTCAAACAACCCATACTGTTATAACCATGTTTACTTGTTGCAGTCCTTTTTCTTAGTGGCATGCTTCTAGCACCTTTCTTTCTTTGCTTGTTTTATTCCCTGTCTTAGAACATTCAGTTTCCCCTCAGAAGATCCCTGAAGGGCTAGGCACAAGAAAAATGTTTCACAAGTGGCCTTGGAGATGTGTTTTCCCATAATGCACTCCAAATGGTGCCCACTGCTTCCTCCCTTTAATTGTCAGATTAAAAAAAAGAGACTGGCTTGATGCTTTTTAGATATCAAAAGCTCAGCCAACAAGCAACTGGGCATTCTTTCTTCCAACGGATGCCAATTGGGAAACTTTATCTTTATGCTCACTTGGGGTGAGGATAGTCATGAGAAAGATGGTAGATCAGCCAAAGACTACACAGAAGGAGCTTGCTAATGATCTAAAGGCACCTGGGACCACAGTCACCATGTATACCATTGGTAACACAGAAACCTTACAATGCCTGCACGTGTGCCTGCTAAAGAAGGCACACGTACAGATCCGCCTTAAGCTTGCCAGTGAATATCTAAATGATTCAGTGAAGACTTGAAAGAAAGTGTTTTGATCAGCTGAAACCAAAATTGAGCTCTTTGACATCAAGTCAAGAGAAATGCTGAGTAAGACCCACATAACACCATCTCCGTAAGCGAGCAAACTTGACAAAGTAATAATATATTAAATTGTAAGATAAAGTGTCTCATCTTTTGAACGGGTTTGTTTTTGAGGGGATCAATCTGATCAGTAGAACCACCCCGAAGCGTGTGGAGTGTCTCATCGTTGGCAAGCTACCGTGACAGTGGAGTCGCATTGGCAGCGAAATTATTTCACTCCTGGTTATTAATTCACGAATCAATTAACTGTCATTGCAGCATCTGTCTGATGAATCGCATGTAATTAGCCCGTAGGTGTAACAGAGCCATCTTCTGTTATCTGTCTCCCCGCCTGCTTGCTGGTCAGGCTGGCTGATGTGAGCAGAGATGGGCTTTCCTGTGCATTAGCCTAACACAATTAAACTAATTATTGATTTTTGTTTCACCTCCACGCTATTCACGGCCCAGATAGCACTGTGTAAAATGGAAAAGGCCCTGATTTCTGGATAGATTAGATGAGTAACCAGAATGAGCGAATGAGTAAAAGCGTTTACTGAAGGACGTCGGTAACTTTAGAGTACTGTTTATTTTCAGTTCTGAGCTCCACACGACTATAAGGGCAGCAGTTTCCTATTATATGGGACATACATACAGAGCAGTAAACAAGGTTATCTGGAGACCTTGATGGCTTCACCTCACTAACACAAAGGCTTCTGTGTTTGTTTACCAGTCGATCTTATCAGAAAGTCAATGAATCACAAACAGCATCTGTGCATGTATTAAATATCATCCTTGGTGCAGGTCTACTCGCAAAATATACATAACCTGTAGCAAACACAGATTTTTTTCCTGCTTAATACAGAAAAAGCACTGACTTGCTTCACATTTACGTACCAGACAAGCAAGCCAGCTTTCTAACGCTAATTGCACAAAGACAGCTAATTGTAACACAAAGCGATAATAATGTATGTTCTAACTTATCTGAGCTATCAAAAGTGTTTATAAATATAATATATTGATCTTAACCTTAATGATCTCCTGTGTATAGCTATTTTATGACATTAGAAAATGTCAGAAATAAGCATACAAGTCATGATGTTATTTCCTTGCATGAAAAGTAGGCTTATTTGGCCACACTACGGCTGAGCATGCCACTGTTGGCACCGTTGCAAGCAGTGGGGTTAGATTGACTGTGTACCATTTGGCCTGCCGTGTGTGAGAATGTCAAGTGGCTTAACCAAAGTCTCATTCATCTTTGCCCCCTCCTCAGTTCATGCCAGCATCGAGCTAAACAGCGCTGCATGTAAAGTCTACCCCTCGTGGATAAGCCTCATTCAGTCTGGCATGTGGTGCTTGACCACGATGGGAGGAGAACAAAACAGGAAGTGTGGCAGGAGAGACTCGGAAAAGTAGGGAGCATTCTTAAACCGGTTAGGAGGTAGGATAATCCTTCCTCCCCTACCAGGTGCTGAGAGAGGAGATAACTTGGGAGACAATAGCAACAACTAGGTCTCTCCATATGGTCCTAAGTGTGAGTGCGTGTGAAAGCTGCTAAGCAGCAGAGAGGTGGGCAGGCTGAGTGACTGGCTCAGTGGGTGTAGGGGGAGAGGGACTGGCATAGAGAAGGATAACAAGAGTGAATGGGAGGGAGTGAGAGGTCTTTGTTTTTGCAGGCTCAAACAGAGATTAGTGGCTTGCTGATGTTTTCTGTCAGTAGCCACACTGTGACGGCTGCTTTGAGGGGCCACAGCTCAATGAAAGTGAACGTGATGAGATGGCCCCCTCAGCTTAAAGCCTTGATGACTGATCTGTTTCTGAGAGCTACTGGATTGACCCTTTGGGCTGCTGAAAACACTTAGATAGTGCACACACAGTGCTTCACTGATAAGGATACAATTAGTCAATTGTAGTTTTACAGGGACATAAAGGGACAAATTCCTTAATGTGAATACATTTTGCTTTTTATTTTCACTTACTGGGATATGAACACATCTTCACTAGCCTAACCACCTTTACATCAATGATTTTAAACACCAGTTTACAAACCTGCTTCTGCATCACTATCTTGCTAGTTAGCTTGCTAACATGCTAGCTAGAGGCATAAGTTATTACAATGTGCTACTCAAATTATTTAAACCACAACTTAGACCCCTCACACCCAACTGGTTGCAAGAGATGGCTGCCCCTCCCTGAGCCTGGTTTCTTCCTGGTAAAAGGGAGTTTTTCCTTCCCACTTTTACTGAAGGCTTGCTCATAGGGGGATTTTCTCTATTGTTGTAGGGTCTTTATCTTGCAATATAGTTCTTTGAGGTGACTGCTGTTGTGATTTAATGCTATATAAATAAAAGTGAGTTGAGCATAGTGTGGTATATTGTAGTACAGGATCATTGTCCTGTTAGGTGACATTAATTCAGCCAAGCTTTACAAATGGCCAAACATTTGACTCTAGAATACTTTGATATACAGAGGAGTTCATAGTCAACTTAATGGCTGCAAGGTCACCAGGTCCCCCGGCTGCAAAGCAGTTCATTACCTCTCAGTTTCCTTCAATTTTAAACCAGCATACACACATTTCACTTGGTGGTTAGTAAAATATTAAAGCGCTTAGAAAAAAATTTACACTGCTGTAGGTACTGCTTTGCTTGTTATGTTAAAATAACTAACTGTTCGAGAAAAAGAGCCAAAATGACCCCCTCTGTCACCCCAGGTCCCTTTGTATAGCCCCAGCCAGAAAAAAAAGGAAAGCTGGCTTATTGTGTCTTTGTAGGGTCCTGTCACATTTGATTGATTATAAAACCCTGATAAAAGTGCAGTACAGCAAGTTTCCCCAGTTACCTCACCGCCCACTCAGAGGCATTCTCATATCTGGCAGCCCCCATCGTGAATTCTGCGTTTCATGCTTCCACTGTTTGAAAAACTTTACGTCTGCAGAACTCTGCGCTCTACCTTTTATAAAAGCAAAAGTCTGCCAGACTGAGACCAAAGAGAATGAGGCCTCTTTGTTTCTTTTTGATTTTTATATTCATACCTGTATTGCCATCAGTAGTGTCAGATTACAGGCAAAATCACTTTTAGCTTTGACCTACATTTTTATATATTGCTTTTTTCTTTTCTCTCTTTGCCTTACCTGAAAATTCATCAGTCAGTTGACGGTCGACAACTTTTGCAGTAGGAAAGTTTTTTGCATAGATATGTATATATATTACACATGAAAAAAAAATATGTGTGTGTGTGGGTGTATTATTTTTTATTCATTCAACATCTCTGTGACTCTGTGTGCTCAAAAGCGGGACATGCATGGGCATTTGAAAAGAAAATTGCAGGTGTTGTTTACCACACACTTTCCTCAGTCTGAGAGGGAGAGAGGGAGGTGATACGCTGATAAAATGCCATGCCGAGCGAGATAGGACATGACACAAAGTTGGCCGCCCCTTGACAGCCTTTCCACTTTTCACCCTCGCGCTGTGTGAATGTGTTTTTGTTTTTTCTTTTGGAGATATGCTCCATTCTCCACTGAGACTTTTTTTGCAACAGCAGAACCTGATTCAAGACCAAGTGATAAGATCAGGAATGTAAGACTCCCTGATAGTGCTCCCGCTTCTCACGTAACGTCTTCTCTTTTCCATACATCAACAAATGATGTTCCAGCGTTATCTCCTAATGGGCGAGGTTACTGTGTGCACGATGCACTTTATGTAGTCAGACGAACAGAATCCGCAGTGTTTCACAACTGACTGCTACACAAAGATTAGCTGTCTTAGCCATGCTTTGGTAAATTCTCTTTATTATATTTGTTTAATTGCAAACCACAAAAGCTGCCTCTGTGCTCGAGACCTTACTAAACATCTGACTGTGCCCGACATGTGAAACATCAGCGTATGCCATCCTGTTTTTTTTACTCTTTTTCTAATCAAGTGTAGCTTTGTTAGGCCAACTCAAAGAAGGAAGGCCATCAAATGCCAAGGTCTGGTTTTGGTGGTTATATATTTCCTCGGGCCTGTCCTCAGCACACAGTGAAGATAATCTCACAATGACCACCTTGTCTGGACATTGTGGGAAGAGGCGGGATTTAAAAAAAAAAAGTGTAGCCAGCGGTTTGAGCTCCAGATGCCCCGAGGTGTGTACCGGGCTTGTTTTTACAAAAAGCCACAAATAGGAGCTAAAAAACGCTGCAGAGCAAACTAGTTTATGAGATGCTGGTGCTTTATAAAACTAGATGCAGCTGATGTTCATGTTCGGCACAGAAATGTTTCGTAATGAGACGTGTTTACTTGTAGAAAAGAGGAGGAAAAAACACTGACGCAAACGGGTGAAAGGAGCTACGAAACCCTTAGCAACTGCCTCGTGCTGATGGGGCTGGTTTCAAAGCCAAAGCGCTTTTTTATTATTGTTTCCAGTTTAATTGTCAGCGAATTCACATTCATTCAGCATCTGATTCTTCCCCGCCGTATATTGCATCGCTGACAGTTTGAATGGTTTTGCTTTCATTACAGAGCGCATTATCTCTTCCCTTCATGGAAGACGCTGCCGTTTTATTGTAAATGGTTGTAGCTTTTCTTTTAAGACCTTCAGCCTATTTTTTTTTAACCACAGTCTCCTTGTTAACATTCCAAGGAAATGCCCTTCATAAATATTGATGTGCATTAAAACGCATCGTCACCTTTTGGAGAACACTCAACACACAAGTATCTAAATCCAGACTGGCTGGCTATGCTGCAGATAGCAAGATGTTCCCTCTCTGCTCCTATAAAGGGAAAAAAGTATCTTTTCCAGCTCCCAGTTCCTCTAGCCTAGCGCTCCTTCTTGCTTTTTTTTTAATCTTAGGTGACAAGTGAGGGCTTTTGCAGACAGGAGAAGAAGCAGGCAGCGTGGTGCACCCAGAAAAGTGGCTTTGATAGTTGAAATTAATGAGGCTGGATATGTTTGGCTCTGCTCATTATGCCTACACATAGACCCCCAAACCCTCGGGGGCCCTGGAGTTCTGTTTTTCGTCTTTGTGCCATGATCTCTCTGTCTCCTGATTTAGCACATCCTCTACTCTTTTTTTCCTCTTTCTTCCCTTCGTTGCTTTTTCTGTCTCCATCCCCCCCTCACACCGCCCCTCTTTTCCACCCACATCTCACCTCCATCTCTCAAACTCTGTCTACTTGTGTGGTATGTGGAAGAAAGAGATAATATAATCAGCTGTGCATGGTGAGAACAATAAGTGTGTCGTGTCTGTGCTGACAAGAAGCAGACGCCTCTTCAAAGCCACCTTAACATTCCACTTCAGCCCTAACTGCATGCGGCTGGAGGAAGGCAAAGGGGTTGGGCGGCTGAAAAGGTTTCCTCTCTCTCAGTGCCGAAGGAAGCTGCCAGGACCTGTAAATGTTCGTGTTATTCAGCTCCGTTGTCATGGACGTGTGTGCATGCATTTCCCATGAATTAGGGTTTGTTAATAAAAGTAAAAAGTACTTCTGTCTGAGTTGCAATCCAGAATGAGACCCTAACAAAGACGGACAGTCTCACAATATAAGTGTTTTTGTTTCAGGGATTGTGCATGTGTGTGTGTGTGCGTGTGTGTGCGTGTGTGTGTTAAGGGGTTGATGGGCTTGAGGTTGGTCCTGAGATAAGGGGAACATCTGTTAGTCTGTCTTTATCTCTGGCAGAGCTCCTGGCACATCGTAGTAAGAAGCCCCATCTAATCAGAGCAGACAGAGTCGGGAGGGGCGGTGGGGGGTTAGCGTGTCTGCCAGCTCTGGGGTCTGCCTCAGCCCTGGCACCAGGATGCACACAGAGACACGCAAACCCACACTCATCTGCGAAGAGATCTTTTTTTCTTTTCCGTCTTCACACTTTGTCATTTTAGCATCACCCTACCATCGCACACAGCTCGCATCAGTCATTCTATCGGCCAACATTTTCAAAATTTTGGATTGAATGAATTTTGCCCAACGAAACCAGTTTCAGCTTTTTATTCGTTGGTGCTTTATAATTTTGTTTTGTTTTGTTTTTCCATCGAACTGCAGCAGTCCTCACCGCATCAGCTGCAGCCAACTTCCAGAAGCCAAACACAATACCTGTTCGACATGGACTGTCTGATATTGACTGCTTGGTGAACTCGCCGTGCATCAAGATCGATTTAGGTCTTCTTCCATGTTTTCCCCCAACCTGGAGAATTTTCTTTGTTGCAGTTATTGTGTGCGTGCATGCGTCTGTGCGCGTGTGCGGGTGTTTATGCATGTGTCAGAGTAACCAGCAGTGACACCAGCCTGCAGTGGAGCTGGTCCTGAGGAGCTCTAATAAATTTAGGTGGGCCTTGTCACCAAGCATGTCTGTGCGTCTCTTTGCCGATCATGAAAGCCGACAGGTTTATGCAGCTGTGGTTGGATCCCTGGGGAACGCAGAAGAAGCAAGCACCCCGGGGGCCTTCACACACACACACACACACACACACACACACACACGTCGGGTATTCATAACTTGTGAGGACATCTAATTGACTTAATGCTTTCCCTAACCCTAACCACAACCTAACTTTAACCCTGACACTAAAACCAAAGTTTGAGTCTCCAGTCTCCAGTATTTTGGTCCCTATAAGGACTGTTGGTCCCCACAAATATAGTAAACTTCCAATTTTTGGTCCCCACAAAGACATGGATGCATGCTCATACACACACACACACACACTTTTACCTTTTGGCCATAACTCTTGTACATGTACAGGTTTTGGACAAAGGGGCATTAATCACACTCTTCTTGCCATAGCAAAATCCCTTCAAGCTACAGGGCAGCCAGAATACTCTGTAGTAGTTCACTACATCAGAAAGTTAAAACGAAGCAGACTTCCAGCAAAGAACAATCTGCGATCAACTCACTCATGTCAGAAAGAGATTCCAGTTGCTATTTTTTCCTTATTGTTGTGTCTAATGGGGCCTTTTTGAAGACAAATGCTTTTTAGCAGCACAAATGCACTCTGCAGTAAATACTTCTGTTTTTATATTCACAAGCACTCGGGCTTTAATTTTCATTTTAATAACTGTGAAGAAAAACACAGGCACCGGGAGATACCATCTTTCATTTGCTCTAACTGGGAGTCAAAGATTATTATTTCCCACCTCATCTGTGCAATGAAAATTTATTTCAACTAGAGGAGGGCTGCTCGTATTTATGGGAATTAATTCACATGTGCACGGGTGACTGTGACGGAAACACTAGCTGACATCTGAGTTAAGTATTTCGCATGGACGGATGAGGGGAGATTGCGAATCAGGTACCTTACGACAGGAGAGAAAGTTTCTTGAATTTTGTTTGTTTCTGTTTGCCTTGACTTTTCAATCCAAGTTGCATTTTGTTGTAAGCTTGGGTTTGGCTTCAATCCTTCCTGGAAAAATGACTCCCTTTCATTTTGCATTTGATCCCAGAAAATGACAAAAACCATTTGAACTAGCTGAATGACTCCCACCTGTAGCATACTTCTCTCCTGAGAATCTTACACATGGACATTTCCAAATATGGGCCCCTGATTCACCCCCTCCCTTTATAAAAGTCAAAAGTCATACACCAAACACCCTATAATGACTTAATAAATGCAATTTTCTTCTTCTTCTACTTCTTCTTTTTTTTTAATCCTTACCATGACAACTCTCAGAGGGGGAGACCTTTGACTTGTCACCCACCCCCGAAGCTCTGCTGCCTTTTGTTATGCTGAGTCTTAACATGTGTCACTTTCACTGCTGCACTTTTCCACTGCCTGTTCAAGATAAATACCAATTGGGAGCCCAGCTTGTCAGGAGAAATTATGGCATCACGTCTCATGTTGGAGAAAAGACAGAAATCTTTTTGTTTACACACATGCCATTTAAAGCTGGACTTTAAAAGACAGACCCTCTTTCTCCTGAGCAAACACTCAGGGGTTTAAGAGATTGAGGGAGAACTGAAACCTCTCCAGCGACTCAAGGGGAGGGAAGTGAAGGGAAAGGTTATGGCAGCTCTGGTTTGTATCCATGTGACTGTCTGGGTTGCTCTACATTTAATCAACGCGTCTCTCAGTGTGTTCGTGAATTTTTTAGTTCCTGTCTGTAACTGAATGTTTACATTTCTGCACTTGTAATGAATGGTTTGAGGATCTGCTTTTCTCTTCCTTTTATTTCGAAAATTGTTGAAGAATTGTGCGATACAGGTTAGGAGCTGTCAAACGTCAGGATTTCAGTTTGTCGTGCATCAAGCGTGTCCTTTTGCTGTGATTTTAGCCCTCAGATTTAAATGAAATGGGACCACTCTTGGACTCGGGGCTCTCGACTACAATGCTGCACATGCACATTTTTCTGTCCGATAAACAAACGAACCCTTTTACAGACTTGCTTTAAAGTCTCTGACACATCTAGGTTCAGACAAACCCTGTGCCATGGCCTTGCCTTACAGGTCTATTCAAAGCACAGTGATGTAGCATCAAGAGCCAAACCCTGTCACTTTAAAACCTTCCAAGCTCATACCTCTGGAGGTAGGCAGGCATGGAGGAGATAAGGCTAAGCCCACACCTTTCTTTTTTCTCTCTCTCCCTCTCTCTTCCTTTTTCTCGATTGCTCTCTGGGTTTTTTTTCTCCACATTTTCCTTTACAGCAAGCCGAGGCATGGAGGGTGTTGCGATATCCACAGTTCAGATGTTCTATTGTAAGTCCACGTTGTGTCACCTCATAAAGATAGAGTAGGGTGATCTATCAGTCACAGCACTATGTGATGTGGCTCTAATAACCTTGAAGCAGTTATGGGTCTTATAGAATTGTAGAAGATAGCTGTGACTATTGAACCTGTTCTGAATGGTTTAATGACAGTATCTTATAATACTCCATAAATGTTTTAACATGTTATAAAGATTCAATCACTGTTAGACAGAAATAGACAGAAATATCTCACAGAATGAGAGGGAAAAGAACATGTTTACTTTAAAAATGCAAGCTGTTGTATTCACCTCTACCACGTTGTTTCTACGGAAACCTAGTGCTAGCTAACTGATCGAGGTATTTTTGTCTTCTAAGCGAAGTAATGGCCTCTGGTAGGGACAAGCGGGTGTTATATTGCATCCATCAGCTACATCAGCTACATAGCTGTTGGATGTTAAATTGGTTCCTTAAAACGATTTTTTCCAGGTTTCTTCCTGTTAAAAAGGAGTTTTTCCTTCCTACTGTCGCCAATTGCTCATAAGTGGTTGTCTCATTCTGGCACCAAATAAATCAAGTAGAATTGAAAGTTTGCATTACACATGGAGAGTCCTCTGGTAGTTCTGTTCAGCTGAACCCAGCTGTGATTCTTGCAGCCCGTATGTGTCAGCTCTATGTAGCGCTAAGCATAATAGTGGGAAGGCAACCAAACAGCATGCTCCAACCCCTAAGAGCTTCCCTCCAGCTTACCACCAGAGTGTCAGGCTCCTGACTCGGGGTGAAGTAGCAGGAGGGATGGCCTTTGCACAGGAGCTTCTCCCTGCTGTGGAATACTTAGCAGATCATAATAGGAGCTACATCGACTTTCACCAGGGTAGTTCTCAGCAACATGGAATACTAAGGGAATGGTGGCATTGCCCTGTAAAATATCTGTAACATTTGTGCCCCCTAACATTTTAGGAATTTTTCAAACGTTTGCTAAATGTGCTCACTGTTCCCAGTACACCTGCAGTATGCATGTTCAAAAGGAGATACTCCACATCAGTAAAACTAATTTAGCTCTAATTTTCAAAAAAAAAAAAAGAAAACCATAAGATTTGTCATGTGTTGCAGTTGCACATCCAAGTAAAAGTAATTTCAGTAGATGCAAACTGTTGAATTTGCAGAGACTTCTGCATTTTAGTGCCCAGTAGGGTGCATACATTCTATAACTGATTGCTGCCGTTACACTACAAGCATAAGCATTTCATCATACATCCATTGACCTGACTGGAAGCATATTACACAGCATGTATACAAACTATATTTGATGGAATTATTAGAGGCAGGTGTGTTGTGCTTACTGTCATTACCTCTACCATCCGGCAAGGAGATAAACAAAAACTAGCATTTATGCATCACGCACATCTGTTTGACATGTTTGTACACATACAATTTGCGCTTCACTGGGTTATATATTGCCACACAAATTGCACAACCCTCGCCTCTGCAACGTCGTCGGGCATCTATACAGTTTTTATCCAGACAATTTCCACTTCCTTGCACACAAGCAACAATGCACATTTGCCAGGGATGCACTAGATAAACACGCATTCACACACCTGACACATCAAGGAGTAGGCGCGCGCTCTTTCACCGTCCGGAGTGGCTTCATAGCCTGTGATTTAATGGTCATTTTGTCGGCCGCAATAGCATCCTTCCCCATCCCCTGGTGCCCACTGGTAAAATAACAGGCTCTGGGCTCATCCACAAAACCCACAGGACTACACTTGAATCATTGCTACAATTTGAGCTATCAAATCATAATGGGAGGATGAGATTGCCTTTCTTTCCTTGGTGCACAAGTGTGTGTATGTGTGCTTGAATGTGTATATGGTGAGTAGCTAAGCAGGTTTGTATTCTCCGGGCCTGTAGCCTTGGGTTAAAGTGTTGTTACAGCTCATATTTGTTCTCCTATTATCTTACTGCGAAGATGCCAGGTCTCCTTTGTTGTTTTACTGTTTTTTTTATTTTTATTTCAAAGCTCCTTGTTTTAATTATTAAAAGTGAGAAACGGCTCAATAGTTAGCTGTTGGTTTTTCTCTGAATGCATCTCTAGGTTAGGTTTTGTCTGTAATTGTGTTGTCTTGTACTACAGCCTTAGATTTTGCTCACACTGGTATGTTCTCAGACTGATACCTGGACATTTTTTGTCTGTCTAGTTTTTGTGCAGTCCATTTGTCTGGTCCGTGTAATGGGAAATGTAAGACACATATCAAACAGGGGTGAGGTCATCTTTTTTGCCTGCAAAGAAGCCTGAGCGGATATTTAAAGTGAATATATTTCTTATGACATCACACGGTGCAGACCATTAACAGTATCCTTTGCATCTGGCTGCTGTGGCTCTGATTCCTGATTTCTCTCTAATTCTTGCCTTGACATTGCAACCTTGATGCCCACTCGCTTTACGTCACCTCATTCTTATGTGTGTTCGTAGTTAGCGCTTAATATTATGGCATCTTCAACGCCTTCCCTTTTAGTTGACATCACACCGTGAGTGACAAGATATCAGTGGCACAGAAAATGCAGACAAAAGAGAAAAGGGCAGAAAGCGATGGATGATTGCCCTCAGCCCAGAGACACTGTTATTACATAGCAGTCTGTGCCACCACAAGAGCAGTGAGGTCAATTTTTCCTCTGTGAATGGAATGTAATTTACCGTCAGCTTTGTAAAGGCAAGTCTTGGTCATGGTGGAGGGAGCTCTCTCTTCTGCTCTGGGCTAATGATCGCCTTTGACAGAGGAATGGCCGCCGTGCTTTTCACCGCAATCCTTATTCCACTCGCATTGATCCCCCCTGCCTATTTTCACACAGTAATGGATGGCATTGTCCCTCCCTCGCCACTGTTAGTACAAATAATTACGAATCAATATGCACTCAAGGCCCCGCATCAGAATATCATTTTAACACATGATTTATTCCCGCTAATGCCACGCAGTCCTTCCCATGTGTAGGAGTCAATGGTGGGCTGTACTGCGTCCAGATCCCTAACCCCCCTGTGAGATCAATCAAAGCAATCAGCTAAATATTCTCAAACAGAGCTGGTGCATGAAAGAAGAAGTGCTTTTTCTTTCATTCTTTTCACCTATGTGGGTATCCCTGTATGGAATGACAGGTGGATTTAGTTTTGGTGTTTTGTCTTGGTGAACACATAGAAATTGGCTTTTTTAAATTATGTTGAAATATGCCCTTGACTCATGCGAAGCCATCCAAACTTGATATGACTGCACACTTCAATGTTGGCTCTGCAGACCCTCAAACAGCTGCAGTAAGGTCTAATGTTGCTCTCTTAAGCCATCAAACTAACATTCTAAATATGACTTGGCAAGGAAATCATATCAGAATCATCTGTTTGCCCAGGCTTGGTGCTTTAAGGCTAGCACACTAATCTCTTCGCTCTCCAGCCCTGTCAAGACCGGTGAAATGTCATGCAGTGTTTGTGCTCTGATGATGTGTGTGTATGCATTTGTGTGTTAGGGCTTGTCATTTGACATTTTTGGCAGACAGCAGAGCCAGATTGCTTTGAATCGTAGTTCAAGTATTCCACCTAACCGAGCCCTTCAAATTCTAGCTCATCCACTGCCATAACTGTCACACAGAAATGGAAAAGGTCACACAAACCATGCCTCTGCTCTCAGCAGCCTATAGGTCTTGGTATAAATGACCCAAAATGATTCGAATGATTAGTGAGTGGTTTGAGTAGCACCACACACAAATGCTATCTAAAGCCTTTTGATTGATAATTGAGATATTTATATATAAACTCATGCTGGATATCTACACTGAGATAGAGTGGGATATCTGTTAGGAACAAAAGGGTGCCACATCTTTTTCGAATGAAAATGACCAGGTTGTACAGGGCTCAATTCAAAGACACCTTGAAAATCAAAGTGAAAAAAAATGATGTCGCAGGTTTGTCCATTGTGCTGAAATTTCATTGCAGCAACTCAAAGTGGTGATTCGGGCATGCTTCTAATGAGATGACAGAAGGTGTCTTGGGGATCTCACTGTGCAACCTGGTGGCATTAGATGGACAGAAACATAATGGGGGACCAGAGTGTGGCGGCCGGTCAATGTATCAATTCCTTCATCCTCCAGGCTGCATACTCTCGCCCCATGAGGCCAGAGATTGTCATACCCCAGGAGGACATCTGGGCTCACTGCACCAGCGTAGCATCTGACAGTGGGTCCAAAAACTTGGTCCTGGCAGTCAGGGTGCCGTTGCCTATCCTGCAGAGGTCTGTGCATCCCTCCATGGATATGCCTCCCCAGACCATCACTGACCCACCACCAAACCTACCTCTCTACAGCTCCTCTAGACATGACACGTCTGTCACATGTGCTCAGGGCGAACCTGCTCCCATCTGTGAAAAGCACAAGGCGCCATTGGTGGAGCTGCTAATTCTGGTATTCTATGGCAAAAGCCAATCCGGCTCCACAGTGCCCGGGAGTGAGAACAGGACTCACTAGAGGACATCGGACCCTCAGGCCACCCTCATGAAGTCTGTTTCTGATTGCCGGGTCATTTTGTAGTTCTGGCAGAGCTCATCCTGTTCCTCTCCACATTCCTGCTAAGGACCTTCTGCAGCCCCAACCAGCTCTCCTAGAGTAACTGTCTCCTGGACTCTCCTCCCTGCTTTTGAGATTGTGCTGGGAGACACAGCAAACCTTCCGATTGTTGCCGTTCTAGTGCACCTGTTCTTCATTTCATTGTAACACCAAAGCAGCTGAAACTGATTAGCAACCCCCTCTGCTACTTGACCAGATCAATATTCCAGAAGTTTGACTGACTTGATGCTAAACTCTCAGTTTTATGATTGAAATTAGCTTTTATTTATTTTATTTATTTATTTGATATGAGGGGGTGAGGTGATCTCTGAGCTCTTTGTTATTGCATAAGCGCTCTGTTAATGTAGCTAAAATCTCAGTATAGTTCACATTCACATATCTTTATTATTTTTCTGATAAAAATAGAGGTTAATAACAGCAGCTGTGCCATGGGATTGGCTATATTACCACTTAAAATCAGACTTTTATTCCTGATGTCCACATGCACTGGCTTGAGTCATTGTCAGGATCATACTATGTTGTCCGAATCTGCTATAACTCTACAAACACCACTTCTGTCTCTACTTCATAGCTGTTCAGCCATTGTCTTTGAAGGTTTTTGTGGTGAGATCAAAATGTACTGATGTGCGCTGCCTCTCCGGGGTAGACAATCTGGTAGACACAATCAGGAAGATAGGGTCATACGAGCTCCATCTCAACTATATACGTGCCCTAAAGGCAGATCCTTGGCATACAGATACTGGGCATACACTCAGAGCAGAGTATTCATGTACTGTAGACAGACTGGGGCACTGTCTGTGGAGAATTCTATCAGAGATACAAAGACAAGAATGACTTTAATATTCTTGTGTATGAGCAGACAGAAAGTAGGACAGCCAGCTGGCAGGGTCAAGTCAGGTCATGGATGTTCTTCTTGTGTCAAAAACACACCCACTCTCTCTCACACAGACAGAAATTCATCTTTGCACATTTCCTCTTGCAAGACGGAGTGCGACGATGCCTATTTCGGGCAAAAATAACAGTATTTGATTCTTAGCAGTTGAAACGAAAACAAATATGGCAGCAGCAACTCCCGACAGATGGAGGTCGGAATCTTGGGAAGTAATTTTTGTGCCACGGCTTTTAGAATGAACGCGGCCTGTGCAGACCCACGTCTACACGTATATCCACACACCATCGCCGAGTGTTAGCGCGCGTCAGCGCGCCGTCTCGTCAGCAAAGGGAGATGAGTGGTTTTGGGATTCTCTTTGATGGCTCTGCCTCCCCTGCTGAGACACCAAGTCATCTTCTTTTGCTGTCCATTCTTCCCAGATATAGTGATGCAGTGCAATTGCACATGTGGCTATCTTTGAACGCAGGAGACATTTTCAATCTTTTGTGGGGGTTGTAATGGCAAAGGGAAGGTCAGTGTTCCCATCATCTCCTGCACCAATGCTAGTCTGTCTTTCACTGGCACCAACACAAACATGCAGACACACACAGACAGGGAAAAAATGACAGTCCTGGCTAAGCAAGAGAGATGTAAGAAAACCTCAGTGAACACTCACCAAGGGTGGAAGTACACGGATATCAACAGGCCTCGTAGGAAATAGTTAGCAAATACGCTTTTTGTGTGCGTCTCGTTATTCCTCTAAAATTTGAACGCGGTATACTAGTTCAATTTAACTTCTTTTGTTCAGTCTGACCTTGAACCATAGTTATCACAAATCCTCTCCACCTTGCACCGCTTCATTAGAGTGACCTCGTACAGACATGTCATTAATTAAAAGTGGACCCTGTCAGCTTTCCCAGCTGGAAAGGATCACCCGCTTCAACTCCTCATCTGCTGGACGGATCAATCGGTGGCCGCGTTACAGGACGCACTCAATGACGCAGACTGGGGCATGTTCAGAAACAGCTCAGACGATGACGTCAACGTGTTTACGGAAGCGGTTGTGGGATTCATCGGGAAACTAGCGGATGATACCGTGGAGACAAAGACTATCACAACGTTTCCCAACCAGAAGCCGTGGGTGGATAAAACCATCCGCGACGCTCTGAGATCCCGCACCGCTGCCTACAACACGGGACTCATGACGGGGGACATACAAAGCCGCGTCATATAACGTGCGGAGGGCGGTGAAAGAGGCGAAGCAGCGCTACGGGAGGAAACTAGAGTCACAACTCCAACAGAGTGACTCTAGGAGCCTGTGGCGGGGACTAAGGACAATAACGGACTATAAAGCACCAACAACCGGTATGACGAACGCGGCCGTGACTCTGGCAGACGAGCTGAACACTTTCTATGCTCGCTTCGAGGCTGCAGCTAAGGTCTCCAACAATGCTAGTGTTAGTGGCGCTAACGGCTGCAGACAGGAAGATACTGCCAGCACCGGAAACGTGCTCGTCATCTCCGAGCATGAAGTAAGGAGAGCCTTCAAGAGAGTGAACACCAGGAAAGCAGCAGGACCAGACGGCATCCCAGGTCGTATCCTAAGAGACTGCGCATACCAGCTAGCTCCTGTGTTCACTGAGATATTCAACATCTCTTTATCTCAGTCGGTGATCCCCACATGCTTCAAAGAGTCCATCATTGTTCCTGTCCCGAAGAAACTCCACCCTGCTTCTCTCAATGACTATCGCCCTGTAGCCCTCACCTCAGTAGTGATGAAGTGCTTTGAACGCCTGGTCAGAGACTTCATCATTTCTTCACTACCAGACACACTGGACCCACTACAGTTCGCTTACCGTCCAAATCGTTCCACAGACGATGCCATCTCTCATCTCCTCCACACATCACTCACTCACTTGGACACTAGAAGGGGGAATTATGTTAAAATGCTCTTCATAGACTACAGCTCTGCATTTAACACCATAATTCCCTCCACACTCACCACCAAGCTGGAGCATCTGGGACTCAGCTCATCTATGTGTCAGTGGATCTCCAACTTCCTAACTGGCAGACCACAGGCAGTAAGGATGGGCGGACATGTCTCAGCCTCCACCACTCTCAGCACTGGAGCCCCCCAGGGGTGTGTTCTGAGCCCCCTGCTGTACTCTTTGTACACATATGACTGTGTGGCCACTACCAGCTCCACCACCATCATCAAGTTTGCTGACGACACCGTCGTGGTGGGTCTGATCTCTGATAACAACGAGACGGCCTACCTGAAGGAGATTAGGAATCTGGAGAACTGGTGCCAGAGGAACAACCTCCTTCTAAACGTCAGTAAGACAAAGGAGCTGATAGTGGACTTCAGCACTAAGCAGGAGAGGAACTACCAGACCCCCGTCATCAACGAGTGCCTCCACTAGAGAGTGGACAGCTTCAAATACCTCGGAGTTCACATCACGCAGGACCTGTCATGGTCCTGTCACATCAACACCGTGGTGAAAAAGGCCCGACAGCGTCTCTACCACCTCAGACGCTTGAGAGACTTCCAACTGCCCTCCAAGGTGCTCAGGAACTTTTACTCGTGCACCATAGAGAGCATCCTGGCGGGAAACATCTTAACCTGGTTCGGGAACAGCACCATGCAGGACAGACGAGCTCTACAGAGGGTTGTGCGGTCAGCTGAGCGCACCATCCGCTCCGAGCTCCCTGACCTGCACTCAATCTACAGCAGGCGGTGCTGGACCAAGGCCAGGAAGATCGTGAAGGACCTCAGCCATCCCAACAACAGACTGTTCTCTCTGTTGAGGTCAGGAAAGCGATTCCGCTCCCTGAAGACCAACACAGAGAGACTGAGGAGGAGCTTCTTCCCGCAGGCGATACGGTCTCTCAATCACACCACCACACAGTACTGACCCACACATATGGTTCTTACACACACACTGGACTTTCTGGACTTTGGTTTTGCACAACACTGGTCACTATATTCTTCATTTCCGGTTAATACTTGTACAGCTGCTGTTATTGTGTATATATTTATTTATATTTAGATTTCTTCATACATTCTTATATAGTTCTATATTGTGTATTGTGTATTTTGTTGTACAGTTATTTTATTTTCAACTTTAATTTATATATTTATCTTTATCTTATTCTTCCCAGTTAAATTTACCCTTCATTCTAATTTGTGTTGTACAGTTATTTCATTTTTAACCTTAATTTATATTTTATTCCTTCCTAGTTAAATTTACCCTTTTTAATTTTTCATATTTATTTCCTATCTTATTCATAGCCTTTTCCTTTTTTGTTCTCTTTAGGTCACGAGCAGTTGTCCAAGCATTTCACTACATATCGTACTGTGTATGACTGTGTACGTGACAAATAAAATTTGAATTTGAATTTGCCAACACAGGACAATCCTGTTCATCGCCGCTTGTTCCTATGCCATTACCCGAGCAACGTTAAGCTAATGAACACTGCCGAGTAGCGGGGAGGCACTTCATTTATCTGCTCCTTTTCTTTTTTCTTTCTCTCTACCTTTTTATTCACTCTATTGGAATAAGTGATGATGCGCCTTCCCAGCGGTGCCTTTGTACCTTGACGAAGGGGGCAGATTTAAATAACTCAAAGCTCCTTCGCTCAGACCTAATCCCCAACTCCACTCTAATCAACCCCACTGTTCCCTTCTTTGTCTCTCCACATTTTCTATGCGATGGAGGAAAGCAAGGCCAGATAGAGGCATTTAAATGTGAGCGGGCTAATCTCTTCAATTCCACCCTTCGCCGCTTTTATTAAGGTGCGCGTTGTTTTCTTTTCATTCAGGTAACAAGTGTTTTTCTCTTTTCTTCATGAAAGGCTGCCGTTTTATGGAATGTGACTTTCCTTTATGCTTCAAACACAAGGCTTCCTCTGCCGGGACAAAGTCGATAAAGACGCGGTATTTTCACCGGTTCTGAGCGATACAATAATCTGCCCTCACTTTTCCTGCAATCACAGAGGTTTTCTTCATTATTTATTTATATGTGACCATTAGTAAGTAATACATTCACTCTGTTTATGACGTTTTGGGTTGTTTTTGCAAATATGATTTATATTTTTCCAACATGCATTGAGCACAGATGATGATTCGTCTTCACAAATGAAAAAGATCCTGCTTTGATGATGAAGACTTTTCCGCCTTACTCTCCGTCTTGGAGGAGCTTCCACTTGTGGTGCAAACGCGTCTCTCTGATGGGGCTTTTTCCACATGCAGTAAAGCCATCCATTAACTCTTCCTTGTCTTCCCACTTGAAGTTTTTTGTTGTGTTGTCTCGCCATCCATCTTTCACTGTGTCATGAAATGCTGGAACATCTGTGGGACGTTCCTGTTCAAATCCAGCTGTCCCAAGCTCCACTGCACATCAGGAACTAATTAGAGGAAGGTGGAAAGGTGAAAGTTTCAGCTCTTAACGGCTGGTGCTAACTTTATGAAACCTGTGTCACCATAGCAATTTTGGGATTTCCCTTTGAACAGTGTTTTTTTTTTTTTAATTTAATTTAATTTATGGACATCCCCTTTCTTTCACAGTTTCACCTGGTTCACTCAAATGTTGTGCAACTAAAATGAATTATTATGTAAAGGAGTGGAAAATAAAGCAAAACACATGGAACTTCAGTAACCTTTGAGCCTAACGTCCTCCTCTCTGGTGCTCCAGGTGCAAATGAGCAGTTATGAGCAGATTCTTTGTTTTATTTGTATTCAGACAGCGGTATCTGTTAGCGCTGGTTATTCACAAGTAAACTCTTTGGCATAAAATTGGACACAATGTTTAATTATGTCATTTTAGGTTAAGGTTTCCTGTTGCAAAATTAGAAAGAACTAAGTGATGTGAAACACCGCCTCGGTCCATTTTAAATGCACTTTGGCCCGGGGAAGAACCTGCATTTGTGGATGGCACGCTGAGCTGCGCTCCCTGAAACATTCCTGAGCCCGCGCAGTGATTTCCATGACAGACTCCCGCGCCTGTTTTTAATGCAGTGTTGGCTGAAGGCCTGAAGATCACATGCATCCAGTATCGATTTTTATCCCGGTCCCTTGCGTACAGATTGTGTACAGAGATTTCTCCAGATTCTCTGAACTTTGATGTTATGTACTGTTCTTGACAATTTTTACACCGGGAATCATGATGGTGAAAATGTTTCAGAGTTTGCAGACAGTGACAGTTTTTTTTTTCAGATGAATGAACATTATCTTGATTTTTGAGAAAGTCTTCTTCTCTAAGCTGCTCTTTTAACACCCTGTCATGTCACTGACCTGTTGCCAATGAACCGGACTTGGGGCAAAAAGTTTTTAGTATTACAGCCTTTTGTTGACCTCATCCCAAAGGTTTTTGAGATGTGCTGCTGTCATCAGATGCCACCAAAGTGACCTAGTATTTTTCATGACATAAAAAACTGTCTAAACAACAAGTTTAAACACATTAAGTTCTATTGTGAATAAAATATGAGTTTGTAAATATTGCCAAACATTGCAATGTGTTTTCATTTACATCTTACACAGCAACTTTTTTGGGATTGGGACAACTGTATGAGACAGTTAGAAAAAACAAAACATGGGATTCTGTTCTCCATGTCCATGTTTTGCTAGCAGTGGCTCTTTATTGCATCCACTTCAACAATTTTGAGAGCAAAGCCTGCTTTTGCCCTCCAGTTAGACATTCCTATAATAATGTGATGTCACAAGAAAGCCATGCGAGACTAGGAAGTCGTTTTTTATCATCCAGATCCGTAGTCTGAGCTGTGCTGTGTGCTGCGCAGGTCCTACCGACTAAATTTGTGATTTTGTTCTCAAAAGTGCTCAAATTTGTACTTTTACTGTGTTTTAATAATGTGCTCATAATGAAATCGCAAAAGTGTAAAAATCCCATCGTAAACCATCTGAGCACTTTATTGAAAAAGGTGTTTAATCATTGTTTAGTGAGTCATTTAAGACCGAATAATGGAGTAGAATTACCCGATTGAAGATTTTATACCTTTTAAAATATTTAATTATGTCATTTAAATGCAAATTTATTGAGTCATCATTATCAAGTGGGGTTTTTTGTATCCATCTTTAAAATGTGTTATGATGAACTTCTTAAAAAGTACAGTGTAATTCAAGCAGAATTATGTAATGATGGGTTTGAAATGTTTAATGTTTGAACCCACATCGTCTGAATAAATGTGCTTTACGTTTGTGTTCCGACGTGGCATTAAGCACCACACTCTTGTAAGTCAGTAACAAAATATGGACTCATCACAAATGATTAATGAGACATCTATCAGCTCCTTACGCAAACAGACAAGCTAATATACAGTATTTGAGGCAGCGTGAGGCCGACCACTGACGTGTTCTTTTGTGTGAGATCTCCCACCGCAGCATCTCCCCTAGCACTTCATAGGACCCTCCCACCCCCTCTCAATTCACCCTCACTGCACAAAGAGGAGACAGAGTTGGCCTGGGTAATTTGGATAATAATTATTTCTGCATTTAGTGCCAGCTGGGTGCCTGAGAAGGTCAGGGAACAGCATGAGGACAGGCTTATCTCCGTGTTGGTGCTGGCTTCCATATGGCAGCAGACAATAGGAAAAGGGCCTTGGCCCTGGACACAGCAGCATGGCACAGGACAGCTCCCACAGACAAAACACAACACACTGATGCAGCAGCAGCTACGGCGGCTCTCGGAAGTGCCACGCAAGGCTGGGTGGGCTGAACGTCTCACTGCACTGATGGTAGAGGAAAGAAGAAGGAGAAGAGAGAACAACCACTAAGAAATAATAAAGCTCGAGTAAGAAAAGAACCATTTCAGCTAAGTTAAAATCATGAACTTGTCATCATTAAATCCGTGTTCTATTCAGGGCGCAAACAGTTGTGCCCCTGTCCTGGAAACTGTGAGAAAGGCTTTTTGTAATTTATGAAGAGGACTTTGACCCCCTCTATTGAAACTCAAGCTTCATGCGTTAGTCTGGTAAAGGTTCAGGGTTATAAGAAAAGATGTGAACATTGAGAGGTTAAAAGTTTCCTTTTCTTTCCTCGCCATTCTGCTGCTCTTTATTCAACCGCCCCTTCGACCTTACTGTTCATTGGGTTACCATGGCACCAAAGACCCTGTAGCAACTCAGCCTGAGCTTCATAAATCAGATTTTTACTGTGTAGCACTCCTTTTAATCTCCATCCACTGACGGCTTTATTTGATTCCTCCTCTTTGGAGGGCTTTCAGTGGTCAGTCCATCCTGAAAAGAATCCCTCTGTGTGTGTGTGTGTGTGTGTGTGTGTGTGTGTGTGTGTATTGGTTTGCATGCATGGGTCTGTATGCATGTGCACAGGCATGAGAAAAGGGCTATAGAAAAGCAATGTCCTCCGAGGCTCCTTTGAACAACCCCTCCCGCATGCTTTTCTTTCACTTTGAGTTCCCAAGTATCCCCTTCCCCTGTGTGGTGACTTTAAGATGGAGCCTGAGTGAGAATCGTCATTTTTAATGTTGAGCTGTTAATCCCCTACTGGAGTGCAATTGTAGCTCACTTTTATGTCTCACTGAGGAGGGTGGGGTCTTTCTTTTTTTTCTTTTTTTTAACACTCTGTAAAAGAAGAAAGTGACTTAATTGAATTAAATTGGCAGAAAGATTCATTACTTTTTTATAAAGCAACTTTGTTTCTGGCTCTCTGGTACAGGCCACGGTCTCACCCGTCTCACAAACAAACAGCTAAGGTGAGAGAGGATAGCCTCTGGTATGACAAAGACCAGCTCAGGTGAGCAAGAGAGGAGTGCATGGCAGGCCTATTTCAGCAACTGTCCCATTGATCTCTAAGTAAATTGATGAGATGACATTGTAATAGCAGGGACAGCTGCTGTCCATCTCAGCTATTATAGGCCGTGATCAATGAGGTGACCATGTGAAATCAGATGCTGGTAGCTCTCAGGTAGCTGTGAGTCTGCCTTGGAGTGTAAAATGTGTGTTTTTGTTCTGCGGTGGGTGAGCATTTCTCAGTGTTTCAAAGTAGCATAGATAATAGTTTCAAGGAGCCAGCTAGAGTGTTGTTGTGAATGCTGTTGTGCACAATGTCATTAACATTGTTAATGTTAAATATTCAGATGACTCACTGGAGGTTTACGTGGTTTCAAGTGTCCTTATTTGGAGACCGTGTGGTTTTGTGGGCTTGTCAAAAATGCTTTTTTGTTTGTTTTTAATTAAATCTTTGCAGATGTGAAGTGAGCGTGTTACGGAGATATGAGAGCCAGCGTGACTATGTGTAATGATAATTCTGTTGATGGGCTTGCCGCTCTCTCCCTCCCTCCCTCCCTCTTTCGCCCTGTCTGGGCTGCTGAGGAGCAACGTAAAGGTCTAGAGTTCATTATCAGAGATTTTCCTCTTGAAGGGGCACAGCGACCAAAGAACATGCCGATCTCTCATTACTCTCACCGCCGTCGCATAATCTTTGCCCACTTACATCACAGACGCAGGGACCTGACTTGTCTAGAGTGGGCCTTGCCGTGTGTATCTATTCCCTTTCAACACAGGAAATTAATCAAAAAGTGCCTGTAGAGAAATCACCATTTCAAGCCATTAGCACTTGTCGTGCAAAGCTGCCATTACTGAAATAACCCGGGTGACGGAGAATATTGGACTTACTGGAGCAGCAGCCAATTCATGCTACATAAGTTTGGAAATCGCCCATTTGGGGAATATTGTAATGGCCTTGTGCAAATGTGGATTTATGCAGGGAAAGCTACCATAAGCCACCACTAGTGAAAGCACAAGGTTTGAGTTCTTAAACAGCCTGAAGAAAAATAAAATAAGCATAGCAGTCATAGAAGTATGGAAAAACTTCATCAGTCTCTCATAAGACAAATTCATGGTGGGCCACACACACCGATAAGTACATCAACATGCACATACTGAACCTGCAAAAGAGGAATGAAGCAAATCCATGCAGCGGTTTTTATGGTTTCTTTTTATTGGATGTGATTGGATTTTGAAGGATTTTCCAGTTGATTCCTTGACTTTTGACCATTTCACAGCACACATCTTCCAGTGACGTGTGCCTGTCGTTTTATTTAATTGGGCTTTCTATACTCAAAGGTAAAGCCAGTGAATTCCTAGACATGGAGCTGCCAGTTCTTTCTGTTCCTGTAAAATCTTCTAATTTGAGATCTGAAAGTAGAAAACTTTGCCCAGTCCACCTTGTTACCCAAGTTAAGGCAACTGTTGAGAGCTTAATCAATGTTTTTCTTTTTATTCCCTCTCTTGTTCCATTTTTGGCACTACCACCACTCCCTGTTTTGGAGATTGGCGTTCTGTGAACAGCAGCCAATTGGCAGCCACTATTTACTGCCACCAGCTGCTTTTGCTCATTGAAGTTTCTGCCTCCCGTTTACACACCAATATCTCGCTCTCCTTTTTCTCCCCTCTCATTAATCTTTGCAAGATCCCAGAGTTATGGCACAAGTTAAGCTTTGCTATATTAGCTAGCCTTTGAGGCCTGTTAAAGCTATTTTTGGGAATGCCTTGGTTTTAATCAACCACACAAAGGCACAGATAGCACTTGTTGAGTTAATTCCATTTTTTTTTAAGTCCTAGCGATGGTTGGTGAAGCTGAATTTGGGTGTGGAGATGGCTGATGGGGATGTTGGGTGGTGTTGGTGAAATATGGGCAGGGTCGGGCTTTGTCTCTTTTCTTTTTGAGGATGTTGGATTTTAAAGTTGTCTTTCCCATTTGACCCATTCACGTCCTTCAGAACCTGTCGTGCTGTCAGAACTTTCAAAAGCTGTCTTGTTCTTTTCCCCGTCTTTGTCGGGAGATCACCTTGCCATTGCTTTGTTGGAAAACGGGGAGTGCGTGGGACTATTTAAAAACGATAATGGTCTTTAATGTGCACCGATGATGATTTATCTGTCCCTTCCTGGCCTCCCTTCGCTTATCATGGACTTTAAAACATGAAAAGGAAGTTATTAGGAGGTAGACGGCCAAGGATTTGTCTGTTTTCCTTCCTTTGCAGAGGCAACAGAGCGCCAATCCAATTTGCCAGGCATGTGGAGTTATCCTTAAGCCTGTCAAATGCGCCGACTGGGAAAGCTGTCACTTTTCTTACGGTCATATGGTCACAATCGCCGCTCGAGTTATTTATAGGTCTCATACGTCACACATTCACTACTACAAGCACCCAGATATAATGAGACACCTCAACACACTGAGGGAATCATATGTGAGCCAGTTTATTTAAAGTATTTCATCTTTATCATCCTTCAGCCCTCTAACTGCATTTTACTACAGAGCTTACAGCTGGTTGCAATTCTGCTTTAGCAGAGCTTCTTTTTGTGAGGTGGTTTTGATCTTAAACAACTTATAGAAACTCACTCGGAGACACATGAAAGAGACAAAAAGACGCACAATCAACTAACTGTTGATCTTGATTGTTTTCAGCAGTCGCATCAAAAATATCAAAAATAAGTTGGCAAGGTGCAGCTTTAAACAGGAAATAATGCCAAATAATGAGAAATTAGCTTTTGCTTTGCGTGGAGGAGAAATCTAATTAAGTGTGCTTTAAATCTCCTTCCACCAGTCGAGCTGTTCTCGGCAACCAGCTCTGCACTTACTGCCTCATGTCCGTGACATGACCACTGACTTTCTGCCTGTGTGTGTGTGTGTGTGAGATGTCATACCTTGAGGATATGTGTTAACTCAGCAGGTTGAGTATTATCAGAGCCCTCCATTGTTCTCAGCACCATTGAGAGTTCTCCAAACACTGGCCTGTAATTAAAGGGCTCACTCCTGCTTAATGCTTTTTTGTTCCCATGCCCCCTCACCCTCCACCCCCACACTGGGGGTTAAGGATAATGAGCATTTTATGTGGATGTGGATGCACATATGTGTGCATGCTTGTGTGTGTGTGAACAGGCAGATGTAGTGACAGTATCTTAATTTAGTTTTGATTCACTGGTGCATTCATTCACACATCAGCTACCACGTTTGCCATCTGTGGGCGAGCCCATGACCGCTTGGTCTTTTCTGTCAGCACTTGGGCTAAATCCCCCGTGGCTTGTCCTGAACTGCGGGTCTACCATCTCCCGTGTGTTCCCTGACACCCATTCCTTTAACCACCTGAAGGTGACAGTGTTTTGTCATCAGTGTCTCCTGGCTCCCTCTTAAAACGCAGTCTAAATCCCTGCCACCGAAGTGAGCCTTCACCCCTCCTAACCAGGCCTGAATAATTCTTTCGGACACCACTTTCGGAGTTTGGCTGAGTACTTTGCTGTGTCACATTTAAAATGTGGCCACTTATAGAGGGTTTTTTTTGTCCCTGAACACAGCCTTGCCAAAAATAGGGACGCTGTTAGGAGAAGTTTTCTCAACAAGCTGCAGTTTCCTATCATGACTGTTGTATTGGCAGACAGGGACTCGCTCAGTGGAAGAAGTTAAATAGATACATTTCCATTATTGAGGACACAAACTCTGCTTCTGTATAGTTTTTTTTCTGCTGCACTTCTTCTGTCTGTCTCTCTCATCACAGCTCTGTATTTCTTTTTTTCCTTTTCTGACTCAGAAGTGTGTTAGTGTGGGGATTAGAAAGCAAAGATTACTCTGTGAATACACCTGCAGAGAAAAAGAAACGGAAACAGACAAAACTCCCAACACATTTGTGTGAAATGCTAACACTCTCGCCACATGACAGAATGTGATCCTTATTAGCTTTCTGTTGAAAGTCTTGGACAAACATTATCAGATATCTGTGTGCTCACTGAAGTCTAAAGCCCGTCTTAAGTTACACTGGTTGAAATCCCCGTGGCTGAGAAGAAACAACAGGGCGGCAGTGATGTTAGCTTAAAGAAATAACCTGTGAGACCCGCTTCAGGTATGCTCGGTCCCACTCAGCAGGGGAAAAGCTTTCATGCACAGGAATGTTTGCAGTCTTGCGACGATGCCACAACTGCTGTCTTGTAGACTCGTAACAGCTAATTCAAGATTCTCTCTTGCATGGAACACGGACCCTTTAAGACACCTTAAGGTCACCTTTGATTTCCTCATGGTGTGAGCAGGTGCGCGTGTGGAATACTGGGTTGGTCCTTAAAAGAGACATGAAGTCGCTTCCTGTTTATTGCTCTGAGTTGACTTTGCTTTTCCCCAAACCATGTCATTTTGTAATAGGGTTCCAAGATTATTAATTTAAACCAATGGACTTTAAGTGATACAATTAAACTTGACCAAATCTTCACCCAGTGCCCTTTTCCATGGCTTGATTATTGACTGCCAGTGCTTCTTATTAGCATGTCGGTCACAGGAGAAGCGGCGGCCCGCGGTCATGACGATAATTGAGATCGTAATCACAACCAGTGAGTTTGTGTGTGTTTGCGCATACGTGTGTGTGTGTGTGGTGTGGTGGGGGTTAGGTTCGGGGGTCCCAGCTGTCACATGGGCTTTGATTGATGGATGGCTGATGTATGATGATGGATGCACACTCACATTAAGCCGATAGACGGTCGTACCCAGGTTCGTCGCGGCTTCGGTAGTTTAAGGCAGTGTTACAGCTTCATTAAGGCAGAGAGCCACTGTGGCCATAGATCATGGCGGTGACAGGCCAACATTATGTCTGGCTGGGTTGATAATGATGCCATGAATATGAGGGTCACAGGTTGAAGGGGCATTAACATATGTAAGGCTCCCGCAGGTTGATGTGAGATAGCAGTAATGGCAGGATTTCTTCACTGCTTTGAGTGTGTTTTTTTTGTTTTTGTTTTTTGGAGTCCTACAAATACCTTTCTAGCGCATTTCAGTTTTGTCAAGTTTTTTCTTCTATTTTTGTCCCTCTGGCAGGTGGCAAAATCATCAGCAAATGTTTGATATTCCAACACCGATTGGCCTTTTTTTTCTTTCATCTTCAGTTCTCTCATTTTCCTTCTTTCTTCTTTTTCTCATCTGCCCGTCTGTCATTATCTGCCAACCTCTTGACCTTCACATTGATCATTACACAATATTGATAGCCTAAATTGAAATTATCCTGCCAGTCTTGTTTTTCTCTTTCTTTCTTTGCTCATCTGTCTGCCTAACCATTGCTAAAGGTTATGACCCCTGACCTCCTCCGGCTTCCCTCTTTCCGAGACTTCGAGACTTAATCCAGTAATGGACGCAGCAGCAAAGGAGTTAGTACAGGACACCAGGGGCTGACAAGGAGGGGGAGGGTAAAAGGGCACATGTGCCTCCCTCCTCCTTTTTTAGTTTGTACTTCTATCCATTCCCAAGAAGCCCCCCTGCAAACCCCTTTCCCTCTCCTCACCACTTAAAGCTGGGAGCAGCTGCGCCAGGAGCACAAAAAAATCTTTAGAATCCATCTTTTTAATTCCGCTTTATTACACCCACTATCAATATTGTTATTGTTTAAAGTGGCCCTGGCTCTGACTGACGGGCATCCCACCGTGCCTCTCTCGTTAATTATGTATAGAGGAAGTAGTGGCGGCACAGGGGGTCGTAGCAGAAAAGACTTAGGTGGTGGTGGGGGGGATGCTGGTTGTGTATGGGATGGCGAGGAAAGCTACACCGGTCTGCTGTGAATTATTTACCACTGGCTCGTGGTTCACCTGCTGAGCGTCAGGCACTGACATTTGCAAAGGGAGCGATTGTCTGCATTCAGCACAGTGTGGCGTCTTGCTGAAGTAAATGAGATTCTTTACAGGTGTAATGCTTCTCGAATTAACCCGGGAGACCTAATAAAAGACAGGATATCGGCTCTGCTTGTTAGTCAGTTAAAAAAAAGGGGATTTTAAAAGTGGGTGTACGTGTAAAGAGAAATGCAACAGTGGTGAAGTAAACCCTCCAAACCAACCAGGTCCCTCTGAAAATGATGCACCAGATGTCAAATGATACACTTCTGAATGCATATGTAATATATGGCTGGTGCACCAGTGCTGCTGCTTGGGCCCATTTGAAATCTAATATTAGCCTTTCATTATAGGTAGCCAGTGAGAGCGTGTCACTTTGGCAACGTGCTAGAATAGCAAACGAGTTAGAGGGGTTCAGCTGCATGTGAATATCTGCTTCTGGAGTGGAATCATCTGCTCCTTCACATGGTGATAGGTTTGCATATATTTGTATTAAAGGACCGTGGCTGTCTTTTAATCCAACTGATTCTTTTCGGCACACGAGCGACTATATTTCAAAGTACGCAGCGATGTTGCTGCTGTCATGTTTACAGAGACCCTGTGGTAAAAATGCGCTTGATTTTAAAGGTGTTTTTGTGGATAGCCCTGTCATTCTTTCATAATAAAGTCCTTAATGATTTCTCTGTAATTTAAAGTGTCTCCAAGCAATTTCACAATAAGTCAACACCAAAGTTTCCCAAGTACAAAATGCAAAACGTTATTGTGTTAAAGTTTTGGCTATTCTCAGGAAGGGATGTGAATCTATCCGAAGTAAAAGCTCACTGAAAACCAATTTAACATCAAAGGAAATTTGAGACATTTTAAAAAAAGGTACACTGAATAGCATTCGATATTTGAAGTGACATTCCCAAATATCTCATTTGATTATTCTTCAATCCCCTCCTCTTTTTAAAACTCACTGAAATCTGTTTTTTTAATTGCCTCCCTCCGCTGTCTGTTTTCATACAGTGGATTGGAAAACTTGGGCCTCTCTAATAAGCTGCCCGTGTGCATTCCAGCATACGATAGCATCTGAAGGATGAGGCAGTTTGAGAATGCAAGTGGGAAAGGCAGAGCTTGGCACTGGGTTTTGGGTTAACACAGCTCTGTGAAGAGCGCAGTTGGACCTGGCCTAGCAGGTCGGCAATCTTTGTAAGAATGTTTCCGGGGAGTATAGCTGTGTCAAAACAGTGGAGAACAAAAGCATCCCCCTCCCCTTTTTTGTTTTTCCTGGTCCACTGTTCCAAAACCTGTTGTTTAAAACTTTCATGAAATAACTTTAATTTTGGAGCTTGTTCAACATCAGATGTTATTTTATACAAAGAACTTCTGACTGACTAAATTTGTCTCAAGATCAACTCGGCTCCTTCTTGTCTAAGTGCTGACGATCGTCTAGTCAGTGCTTCTGCCAAGCTCTGCAGCTCCCACTCAGTTTTAGAGTGGCCCTCCACAGAGAAACCTGCAAAGGTGACTTGTTGCTGCAATGCACCAGTCTCCCTGGGAATTTATATTTGAGGTCCCCTAATGCAAAATACAGCAACACATTTCATATTCCATGGCGCCAACCTATACTTAGACAAAATATTATAGCGTCATAGTCGGGATACTGGAAGCCAAAGTCATATAGCTTCTCCACTGGCCTCTTAGTGTCAAGCAAGCTCATATCTCATAAGAGTTGTCTATAAAGATCCGATAGGCTCGTAAAAGCTGACTTAACCTGTTTAGATGGATACTGTAGCCCATGGCCTTCACACCTTATTTAAGGCTAATAAGGCTGACACTTCATTCTTCTTACCCTAAAGAGGAATTTTGTTTATGTGCAACATAAACAGCTGCAACACTGTACATATGTTTCAACTCTATATATATGGTTCTTTGAAAATAAAAGATTTACTGCATGTAGCATGATGCAGCCAAGTCATTTCTTGTGCAGTTACAAGTTTCGATCATGTGATGAGTTTTAAATCATTAGCATGCAACACATCTTTGTCTCATTACACAATGGCACGTTCATGTATGCACATAAGAGTAAGAGTGTATTTATTAGATTGTGCAGTCCTGACCATGCTCCCTCTCTCTCAGAGTGAGCACCCTTCGCTGAATCAATAGATTTGGATTATGGGCCTTAACTTCAAAGTTAATCTCTTTGGAGAATGCAGCCGTGCTTTGTTCTTCCTAGAAAACAATTTAAAGAGAAGTTGCCAGAAATGAGGACAAGTAAAGCTTTCAGGGAGCCTATCATCCACACAAATCTTAGCTTAGTTCCTGTACCTTCATAATATACAGCACATCATGCAGAAATAAAGGTTTCTTTGACTAGTTCCATTATAATGTTTAAGCAACCAAAGGTTTAAAAGTTGCTAGTAGAAAGATAGGATAGAAAGCAGAAAGGGGAAATTCCTCACTTTGATCTGTTTAGAAATCATGCCAACTGAACAGAGAAGACAGAAAAATGATAATGACTAGAAGAGTTGATGTCTGTACAATAAAAAAAAAAGTACACAGGACTACAGGTATTTAAAAGGAACAAAGAAAAAGCCAAAGATCATTGCCTTTTCTTCTTTTCTTTGGAGTCGTGCTTTTCGTAGAGGAGAGCCTTCTGCCGCTCCTTTCGTACCGGACAGCCTGTTGGAGGGTTAATCAGAGCTCCGTGCTCCCGAGTCACGCCACTACCACATCCCAGGCAGGGATCCCACACGATGGCCTCCTTAGGACCCCTAAGGACCCTATATGTGGTGCTTTTGAGTCTGAAAGGAACCATGGATACAGATTCATGCGCACACAGTCACAGCACCACATTAGGGTGGGGATTTTAGCTGGCAAGGCGCCACTGTCGGTGCATCAGTCACAAGAGGACATGGGTGAAGTCAGAGCCTGACAAATCCAGGGTATTATCGGGCCTTTGTCCAGCCTGCAGCTGTCACTTACCAGGCTAGTGGGGAGAGGACGAGGGGGACAGAAGGGAATTCATGACCTATCCCTCTAGCCACAGAGGAGCACTGAGGCATTCAGAAGTAAAACATATGGGAAGAAGAAGAAGAAAGAAATGAAGAAGAGATGAGGCGAGAAAAAACTGGAAGAACTTTTTTATGAACATGGAAAAGAAAGTGGAAAGTGATATACGCTTCAAATGCTTCCATTTGATTGCTGGCAAAAATCATAGCAGAAGGGCCGATATATGCTGATTTCCTTCTGAAGACGCTAAAAAAAATGTTTTATCTTTGTCCCTCTCCCCTTCAAAAATGACCAGCAGTAATGCAGATCTAATCTCTTTCTATCATCGTGGTAGGTCCCAAAGGCTGTCCATTTCCCCCCAAATGCCTCATCTTTCTGTCTTTGAAATAAATGAAAGTCCACAGGGCGGTGGAATAAAGATGAGCTAAGCCTTTGACTTGATGCAAGATTGCCAAAGGGCCCAAACTTAAGAAGTCTGCCCCCCCCCTCATCTGCTGCACAGAGATACTGCGGCCAGTAAGAAACCAGATAATCTGATAGAATTTCAATCAACAGCGATCAGATAAGAAATAACAGAATGTATGATTTTAAAGTCGCACGGAAGCTCCGGCAGTTCAACCCTTTTCCGCTTTTAGTTGGAAATGAACATTTCTGTAGCAACAGCCTGAACTCCAGTCAAACTTCATCTCTGAAATCTTATTCCGAGGATTATAACACTCTGCTGCTCTCATTCGAATACCCCTGAACTTAGGTATGCTCATATGACCCGTATTACACTCTTGGTGATTGGATTACTCATTTATTGGCCGGTGGCGGTGTTTACGGGGCATGTAGAGACTCAGCGCAGCTTTGATCCACCAACAGAAGCAAATATGAGGGCTGCTGCATAGTTTACATCCTGGGCCTAAGCCTTGTGGTGTGCGAGGCATCTGCTAAATCCTCCCGGATCAAAGGATGACTATTACACAGACAGGCATCCACATACCCCAAATGCAGCTTTAGAGTGTTCATGACCCCTGTCAACATGTCCATGTGAAAGCACAGGTGTGGATGGGTGTGGGGGTACACACAGACACATGCACACTACCGGTGCCTCAAAGTTTGCTGCTAAAGAGTGGCAAAGCTGTTTCTGTATAGGCTGATGTTTTGTAATGTGATTGGCTCATTGCTAGTTCTTCACAAGTTCGAGGAGCTCTAGGTTCTTTCTGAATTGTTGTTGTGATCCGACTTTGCAGGCCAGGAATTCGTATGTTCACTACTCTTGATAAGTCCTCAGAAAAAAGCTTTTACTCAGTAAATTCAGCATCGGTGTGTCTTTATTGGATACAGGCGTCCGTAATAGTCGAGAGAGGGGGGGAAAAAGACATGTTGGCTCTTTTGTCTCTTCCTCCATCTTTGTGTTGCCGACTGTGTCGCGCGGTGATGTTTGCATGCATCTGGGAGAGACACAGCCAACCCAGGAGGCCAAGTGCTGACATTTCAGCCCGCAAAGTCACAGATGAATTTGGAGCAAATCTCATTATACCGGACAGAATAAAGATGCTGCCTGTGGAAATGCAGTGGCATATGGACACTTTATCTCCCCCCATGTTTTTTAATAACTTTACACACACTATCTCGTTTCCCACTGATGCATATTTTAGCTGCAATCCTGCGCGGCGGTGATGCGGACAGCTCGCTTGCACCCCTGAGGACACTTATGCCACCTGTGACCTTTTCCCTTTTATGCACAAACACACTGCTTACAGCAAACTGATGAGCAGTGCTCATTCGTACCATATTCCGTTGGCCTGGTCTTTCCTTATGGCGCATGTTCTACAGGCCAATTACAGACATTGATGTATTTGGAGGTGCATTTATAAGTGGTGACCTGATGCAGCGGCAACAATCATGCTGACTAATTACCCACCAAGGTGCCTGAGCGATGTGGGGCTCTTAGCAAAGGCAACTGAATCCATCTTCTTTATGCATGCAGACAGGCCTGCTGCTGGCTGTTACACTGACAGGGGACAGTTTCGGCTGGCTGTTTGGGCTTGATTCGTGCTCTCCCCCGATTTTGAGCTCCGTTTATTAACATATGAATATATTTACAGACCCTGAAAGTACTCCCAAGAATCCCATCACGGTGAAAGACAAAAAAAGATAAGGCCCTCCAGATCTAATCTAGATATGGCAAATGCCTCCTTTGAACACCTACGACAAATTTACCCCTTGGTAAATCAAGCCGTCATTCCCGGCCCACACTCGATGCAATTTCCATTTGTTGTAGTGCTTTAAAAAAGTGTATTAAAGAACTGCTAGTTCTTTAAATTGCCGGAGACCTTGTCTTCGCTCATGTTTTCCTACTCCACACCCCACAGCATCGTCTACCACACAGTGGAGCAGATCTTCACTGTCACATTGATACTTTCGTGAGTGAGAGAAGGGCAGAGGGGCTTTTTATGCAGTGAGTGTACATGGACTCTAGTTGTCTTGTTTATAACCTGTGCTTTCTGGATCACCAGTTGGTTCCTCTCGCCCAGTGGTACATGTTCAAGATACTCATGGCAGCACTGACCCTCCATGGAAGGTCGCACAGAAAAAAAATTATGAGCCTTTTATTTGGAGTTTGCTCACTCTTCTCTTTGAGCGGCAATTAAGCTCATTTGGAGTTCACAGATCTATTACAGTGTTGTGAAACCTTTTTTTCTCAACAAGCAGGGATGATGAAGAACATAAACCCACAGTTGCAAATGTGTTTTTTTTTTTAATTTACACTTTTGCTCAAAATATCTATCTGCAAATGTAGTCAAACGATTGCACTGGTAATCACATGGAAGCACACAATTCTGAAGTTGAAGCCTCGATGCTTCTGTAGTTAAAGTAATGAAAACTTGTATGATAACAGGAAGAACATGTGCGGTTCTATTGACTAGAATTAAGTAATTTAATTTATTTAAAATTGCATTTGCTATTTAAGCAACCTCAAGTAAATAGAGAGGGAACATTGATTTTGTAATGAACAGTAATAAAGGGACTTCACCATTACTCCACACCCTAAAAGCATAAGCTACCTCACACCCCAGTGAGCCACTTAATTGCCCACATCCACATAAAAAGGCCTAATGTACGCTCCCTGCGCTCCCACACATATAAAGCTATAGGAATCAAATGGAGTATAACTAATACAATTGATTTTGATCGGGAAGTACGAATAACACGATAACTGTGTCTTGCCAAGTGCTACTAAGGGGCACGCTCCGAGAGCCGTGCATCCTTTATGAGCCGCTATTTATTGTGCTTTTAATGAAGCTTGATTGGCAGCATGTCCTAGTGCCCATTATCATCAGAAGGATGTGCTCATTCTAATCTGCAATTATCACCATAATTGTGCTCAGAATCCTCTGGGTCCAAATAAGCAATCACTTCCACTGCTGCTGTGCCACCTGTAAGTGCTGCTCAGGAGGACACCCTGACAGGCTGACAGGTCTTCATATCAAGGGTCCTTTTTTTTTGTCTTTGGCTTTTTGTCTCCCTCTGCTCTTTATTTCTTGCGCCATGCTTCCCTGCTTTAAGTTTCACTGGAAATTTTGTCTGGGGTTTGTTTCTTTGTTTCTTTTCCTTTTCTCACATGCTCTTGATTAACCTTTCCCTTTTTTCCCACACGGCGCCATCCCCACACTCGTCCTCCTTCCTTTATCTCCCTCTCCTTTCCTCGCCCCATCCATCCCACTCCTCTCGCATCCCCTCCCAGCTCAAATTCCTAACCTTTGGTCACTTTCATCCCCGCGGTATGCATAAATGCAGGCCTATTATCAAGCCGGTTGTCTCATCATAATTATGCATTTTGTCATGTGCTGCCTCTGTAGCTGGTGATAAAAGGAGAGCCTGATTAAGCTGAAGGAAAGCTATTGATTCCTATTGACAGGCTCCTCAAAGGCCTTTAATGAAGGAGATGTAAATGAGGGTTTTCCACAGCGTTTAATGACTGCGTACCATAAAAGGCCAACATTCTTCTGCAGTCTGAAAGAGACATGCATCACTGACAATGGTGCACGAGGGACACTTTCAGTTATAGTGATGTTCACAGGCAATAAAAGGATGAGAGTAAAAACACAAGAGTGTTGGAACACAAATCGCAACTGTTGGATTTAAAAGTCCTCTGCACCATTTATGTGGAGAGGTAAATTGCTGAAATGCAGAATTACCTGTAACAGCATGCTAGCAAAACCAATGTGTACCAAAGCATTAATGAGTCTAAATATCTAATTTCCTTTCTTTTTTTTTCTTTCCTAGCAGTCAGATGGCGCCTAGTAACCATGACCGGATACAGAGACTAAGGAATGAGTTCCAGCAGGCCAAGCAGGAGGACGACGTAGAGGACCATCAGCACACCTACAGCTTCAACCAGTCCTGGGTGAGTATCGAGTAGGAGCTGTATTCCAGGAGAGTGTACATACCCAAAAGATTCTTCGGGATCAATCCAGAGTTACTAGCTGAATGGATTCTTAGGCCTACACATATTTTTTTATTGCTTACTAACACTTCTATTCTGTTAACTTGAATGTATTTATATAGCGTCAAATTAAGGCACTTTATATATAAGGTAAACTCCCTTTTAACAAGTAGAAACCTCTGACAGAACCAGGTTCAGGGAGGGGCGGCCATCTGCAGGGACTGATTGGGCGTGAGAGGAGGGAGGCAGGACAAAAGAAACCAGGAGCCAGAGTTTAAAATGAATTTCTAATGATTAAAACCTACAGTGCTTTATAAACACGTGGAAAGCAAAAATGAGGTCTTGAACGCATTGTAGTAATATGAGTGTTTCTGCCACTCACTAATAAATCTTTGTTTTTCAGTCATTTTTACAAACAACCTCATTTTTTCACACTTTTTGTGCCTTAATCACAAGTCTGTATTTATTCTGTATTTAGTGGCGAGTCGAGCAAAATATCGTTATCGATATATCGTTGCTGAGGCAACGTGCATTGAACACGACACATGAATCAAACACAACTGGAGAATGTAGCATCGGGTTCACGTGGGGATGATGAAATGAACATATTATTATATAGGAAAATCCAAAAAAGTGGGTTTAATAATCATTAAAAAAAAAAGACACATAGATGTTAATAATTGCTGAATGTGTAATGATTGGTCCACATGTTAAGGAAAAGATGGTCATTTAATTAAAATAGATTAAAAATATTAAAGTAATTTTTATTAATTCCAAATGATGTGGCATGAAGCAAAGAGCAAAAACAACAATATTACTAGTTTGTTATAACACAGCATGAAACTGTCACTGGTGCTGTCGTGTGATGCCATCAACCTTTTAGACAGCGAAACTGCCAAACTGCAAAAACATTAGTTTTCTCTATTACCTAAAGCTACATTTCGTAGACTAATTCTTAATTTCTGGATCCAACCTTTGACCTAGACATAATTTCTTATCTGCAGTCACTGCATTTGCCTTTTCAGTCTTGGAAATATGACACACTTATGGAAGGAAGGCGATGTTAGGGGACAGAAACTAAAGACACCTACCCGCACTGTTCATTCTAATTTTCATTAGACTTGATTAAAGGGATTTTTAAATTAAAACAAATTTAAATTAAAATTTGAGAATAGTTGCTTTAAGCCGTTCTACTCTCCAACGCTTGATCTGTAACAACAATGGGATTTATTCTTCATAATTGGAAAAATGTAATCAAGTTAATTCCTTTGTTAATTCATTCACACTTGATCTCATATCCATCCCTGCTGTGCATTAAAAGTTCAGGAACTTTAAGTAAGGAATCATATCCTTTTCCAAACTCCCTGTCAGGTCACCGATAATCTAAACTGTTGTCCCGCTTTTTACTTAACTGGTGTTTTAGAGGCGTGTAACTCATTAAAAACCATAACAAAAAAACACAGATAACCAAGTCGCGGGACATGTGGGATGTCAAATACCTCCATGTTATTTATCAATAATAACTTACAGTGACTTCAGTTTTTTGGTTTCTTTTTTTACTCAGTAACTTTTTGACCTCGGAGAAAAGAATGCGGCTAATTGTTGCTCCTAGCAGAGCTATTTAGAAAATGACGGGCCAGAAAGTCAGACCTTGAAAGTTAAAACATTTTGCATGCAATTTTCTAGAGAATTATCAGTGTTGGTTTGTCAGTTAAATTGGTTTGGAGTGGCCAGCATCTTCTACTGTTATTTCCGCTGTCCAATTGAGTTTGGGTAAAACACAGCAGCATGCTTCCCACCGTGTTCCTACACAGATGAAGGCAGGCTGTATTTGCTCTGGATTTTCTTCGGTATTTGTCAAACTGATGTTTGAAAAAAAAAACACAGAGTGGACGTCTATCTCTGTTTTCTTAATCTCTCTTTTCCCATCCGCCATTAGATGTGAACTGTTTGCTCACCACCAAGAGGTCTCAGTCTTTCTCTCTGAGCCGCTGAGCTCTTAATTGCGTCTGATCGTCGACACTATCGGGCACACCACTGCTCCACTGGTAATAAGATATAGGGCCAGCCCTTGAGTATTGAAGTCTGTTTTATTAGTCCTCTTTCATGTTATTTTAGTCATGTGAACAAGAATTCACAGTGGCAGAGCTTATTAGGAAAGGCAGACTTGCACCCGTGTTATGCGCTGACACTGATTAGCAGAACTCGAGGGAAATCCCGTCTTAGCGTCGTCTAGAAGCAGAATTGATATGGCTCTATTTAAAGTGAACAGGGTAAGGATTTTGCTTTGAAAACCAAAGATATTACAGAAAGATGAGACAAGTACAAAAATGTGAAGTGACATACTGACATTGACTATGCTGACAGGAATGGATAGTTAGCATCTTTACTGTATATTTACCTCTGCAAGGAGGTTGGGTTTTGGCATAGTGTGCGTCCATGACATTCTTTCTTTCTGTAAACACAATACCTCAAAAAATTTGGATGAATTTTGATCAAATTGGTCGGGTTGTAGAGGTCCATTATGCCAACCTTGAAAGACCAAATCCATCAAAAAAATAGCCAGAAAATTCAGATTTATGGGGGGAACTGAGATGTTTATTAACCCTTATAACAAAATCCACAATTTGTTTGCTATATCAAGTTGTGTATAATATATTTTTATTATATATTTATTACATATTTTTTGTATCGCATTTGATACATTGGACATTTTTGGCAACTTTTTGTTAACAACAATGTTAATTTTAGACAAAAAATTTTTTTTTCTCCATAACATTTTGATACTTATGTATCAAATATGATACAGGGCATTATAGGGTTAACAGTCCGTTAAAACTTTCCTTACATCCCCCAAGATCTTCAAGGTCAACTTAGTGACTTACAGGTAAAAAATTGACAAAAAGCCTTATGACTTAGAAAACTATGTATAGGGAATGATATATGGGAATTCTAGATATAACGTTACTTTGGACTAGAGATGGCACGATACCACTTTTTTATGTCCGATACCGATACCAATATCATAAATTTGGATATCGGCCGATACCGATATGAATCCGATATAGTGTGTTTTTTAATAAATAAAACTGTTTTTTTAATATCTTGCTGCTTTTTGTATAAGTTCAAACTCAAGTTTTAAAAAAATAAAACACTAAAGCTATTCTGTTATACCTGTATGCAAAAAATACACTGCAGCCAAAATATTTCATAGTTCAGCAATACTGATCAATCTAATAAACTTAAACCTAGTCTATCCTCCCTATTCTGGTATATTAAAGAGTAAGCAACCTAACTAATAGGGTTCCAAACTCCCAGCAAAAAAAGTAAAAAAAATAGGGAACCACCCTCCACCTCATGATGCTTAATTGACGTAATCAACTTTAATTTGATGCAG
Source organism: Diplotaxodon limnothrissa (assembly GCF_057381915.1). Classification (NCBI taxonomy): domain Eukaryota; kingdom Metazoa; phylum Chordata; class Actinopteri; order Cichliformes; family Cichlidae; genus Diplotaxodon; species Diplotaxodon limnothrissa. The sequence continues at coordinate 9,015,142 of NC_140604.1, read as the reverse complement.
TGTGAAAAAAATGCACAGAAATCAATTATTTTTCAAGAATAATTAAAGAGATTCAACATCTTTCTTCAACAGAATTGCAGACTGCACAGATGGTACCTTCCCAAAGGAAAAAGTACTATGGCTTACTAGGGTATATTAGACTTAGTAGTTACTATATACAGTCATGGACTTCTATACATTTTACATCAGATTAGAACTTTGGGTGTAAGATTCAGATAATTAATTATTAAAAGCTAGACATTTTAAATGAGAATAAGAAAGAAAAGGATGTCTTTGTGCCCCCTTTCCCTGTTAATGCCCTATCGGCCCCCCTGGCTAAACTTTGCTAGATCCGCCCCTGCACACTTACCAGCCGTCAGCTACGTAGAAAAAGATCGTGGTGTAGAAAGTAATATTAAATAAATTCTAACAACAGATTATCAAGCTTAAACGTGCTGCTGTTGTTCAGCCGCTGGTTTCCTCTTTCTGGCGCAAAGTGGGCAATAAACAAACAAGAGAGACGGACTCGCGACAGAAAAGCCGATCAGCTGATCATTAATCAGTTTCACGTTTAAAGTAGCAGCAGGAGAGGGAGGGAGAGAGGCAGTCGCTCCATATATCGGTTGTTAAGCTTAACGCTAGAATGCTTTACAAACATTCAGAGATGAACTTACACACTTGCTTTACTTCTCTCTGGGATAACTTTCTCGGTAAATGCCGGTTTGGTAGCGAGGCTACAAATACACACAGCTGCTCTATCACGTGATGCATACTGCTCTGACATGCTACGGTTATGAGCTGAGTTACGCCATGTCGCAAGTTTTGTGAGGTGCTTTTTTCATATTTAATGGATCGGATTACATTTTTTATTTCTCTTCAATATCCGATCCAGTATTTTAGGTCAGTATCAGACCGATACCGATACGTAATATCGGATCGGTCCATTTCTACTTTGGACCTCTGACCTCTTCTTCAAGGTCAAATAAGGTTAAACCTTCGTAAAATCTAAAATTCTACTGTGTTTGTTTATATTGAAAACATTTAGGGAATGATACTTTTGTATGGGGAATTGAAATATTATCCCACATTGGACCTCTGACCTCACTTTTAAATTTCACATCTGCCTTTCTTTGAAACCAACCCCAAAATGTGTTACATAATATCATACTGTAGTATGACATTATATAATAAGGTGAGGTTATTCATGTCCTGTTATTTACAAATCAGTAGCTATTATCCACTACCTGCTCCTACGTAATGTTACATACAAAATATAAAAGCAAATACTGCTCAGAGGGAACTGCCTCGGCGGAGGAAGATTTGTCACAACTTTCAGAAAGTGAACTTCTGGTGTGGGTTTAAAAACTGTGGGTGGAGGTAGTGATGACAAAAAACATTTATTTATTTATTTTCAGTGTTTTGACCCACACTGAAAAATGTAAAGTCATAGCTGAGTTCTGTTCAAAGCTATCGGAGCTATTTTTTTCTGCACTGAAACTGATATGTCCTTTTTTAACAGCATGTTTCACTCAGTTTCATTGCTGAAGATTGTTCACAATGATGAAAGTGAAACCTTTCTGACCTCTACTTTTATAAATCAAATCGTTCAGGGAATGTAACCATGAAAAGCAAGATGCTCCGGCAGGCAGTTAAATGCCTACCACATCAAAGTCTGCAGAACTGCACTTTGATGCCTGTTTCCCCTGAGCATGCGAGGCTCCTTTGTGATAGCCTCCACGCAAATATACTGTACACAAACAGGAACTGCTAGCATCTCAAAGTGTTACTCAAGAACAGCAGCAGTTCAGATTTCTGCAATCATTTATCCAGATTTAAGGATTTTAGGTTATTTTAGGGTGCAGTTCTGGGTCACAGCACATGATCTTCATCAGTGGTTTCACCACATGTGATGGATAAACAGACCCGTGAGGACTTAAGACCCTGCTCTTCCATGTTGGCTTAATGGTTTAGCTTTAAAATTCATTTTTAATTTGGAAAAAGCTGTTTATGAAACATTCTCACGTTAAGGCCTGTTAAGTAGCTGCTCTCAATTTTATAGCCTGATCGTCATTAGCAGATGTATTCTGCATGACTTACATTTGATCTGTAATCCATTCAAACTGTGACTATAATCTACACTACAAAACACAAAATATTCTCTGCTAAAACGAAAGCCAATGTAAATGTTTTGCTTTCGGAACTTTAGAAAAATGTGTAAAATGATAATAATAGGGTTCGGCTAAGATAAGGGTACATGCATCAGTATTAGGTGTGGGGCCTGGTCTCCATGGGTTTAACCTCAGCTTTTCACTCAGGTCTGCCTGCTGCTAACAGCTGTAATGATCAGGTCCATCGCTGAACCTAAGCTCCAACATAATGGAATAATGATCAAGATACAAAAACCTCATCTATCAGTCAATCCACTTAGCCCAGCACACGCAATTAGAGCTGGTATGTTTTTTCTCCTGCTCGCCCTGCTTGTCTATAAGAGGGAATTTCCAGATGTTCATCATAAAGAACTGTTAAGCAATGTTTTTCCTAGAGCCCACCCCCCAGCCTCACATACACACACTCTTTCTCAATAAAAACAATTTGTGCTGTTAGGCTAGAGCACCAGTAAGCATGACCACACAGAGGAGAGCACCACGCTGGTAACTTGGATCACACACATCAACAGCAACTTTTAAAGCCCACATTTATGTGAATTCTTTTGATTTTATTATTACTTTGAATTCTGCTACCAGGGTTCATGTGTGTGCACATATTAGCTCTGCTTATGCAACTACTAGTTTCCTTAAATATTGTACTTTCATGTTGATTAGTGTTGTGTGCCTCACAGTTAACTCTATTACTATGTGATTACTTGAAGAGTAAGCCCTGTTTAACTAGTCACTTGACTTCCTCAGAGCTAAACAGCCAGGGATTGAACCACCAGCCTTCTGATTAATAGATGAGTAACCCAGAAAACAAGCTTCCTGGATATGTCACGCAGGTTTGCGGTCTAACGTTTCACCCGAGCTCTGGCAGTCGTGTTTGTGTGTCCGAGACTCGGCAGTTGGCACACTAACACCCTTGCTATCTCTCTGGCCCTACACAACCCCCCTATTTAGAATTTAAGATAGCCCAGAACAATCTCACACCCAGCGAGGAGTTAACACGTTACAGGAAGGCCATATCATGCTGTGAAAAAATAAGGGAAAGCCTAAAACCAGCATTGCAAACCCGTGCTGAGATGTGTTTCTTTCAACCAGATCTCTGACATTGATTGATTGTCGCCTTTTAGGGCTTCTTAGTCATGCTACTGCATGACTTTGTAGGGATTAGTGCTGTGTAATGTTGTGCAAGTAGTGAAGCAAGGTTTAGTGGCAACATGGTTAAAGTAAATACCATAAGCAATGGGATTTGCCATTGTATTTGAACAATACCAACCTTAAAGTTATGTGGCTTGGTTGTTAATGTGGAATAGATTGATGCGTGATCTGATATTGTCACGTTGGTGTTGTTCCCATATCACAGTAATATAGGTCCAAGATCAACGTCGCACTGACCAAAGATGTTATCTGAGCATTCAGTTAGCATTAGCCAAGAAGCTAGCTAATACTAATACATTAGTAGCATAAATTTAGCTAACAGCAAACCTAAATAGACAATATTTTTTATTATATTCCATGAATTAATAAAGAAAACACTTGAAAGCTGCTACCGGTTACAGAAGAGTTTGATATAAATAAAGGCATGTTTTTCTTTTCTTCCCACATTGCAAAACAACGTGATTGGTCAGTTTCACTTAAAGATACAGAAAAGAAAAATGACTTTTGTGCTGCCTTATGTGCATGCTACAAAGTCTCTAAATGATATAGCGATAGCCACACCAACCTCCTATTCACTGTGGTTCCTTGGACCAGAGGCCGGGAAATGGCAGACCACACTGCTTGATCCAGATGGTTACACCGCCCGGAGCTACACACCCTGGTAACCGCAAATGGACTGAGCTTGCTTATAATAAATTGGCGGAATTGGGTCGGTGCAGTGACTTTAAGAGAGACTGATTATCCAACTGGGCTTTTGTCAGGATGTGGTGTTTCACTACCATTCTCTCACTTTCTTCTTGTTGTATTTGCCCATTAGCAATCTTAATGTCTTCCACATGTCTGTTTGTGTACAGCTCGACTGTTCTCTTAAAACGGTTCCCTATGTGGTGGCCTCCAAGCATACTATCAAGAGAAGCATGGGCGGTAAAGCCATATGTTAGTGCTGGCCCATCATCGCAACCTGCTTTGATATCTCAAAGGTTTGTGACCAGCTCTGAACCAAGAAATATTACACCTCGGCTGTCTTGCTCGACTCCCACCCAGCTGCTTTCCTCGTCCTAGTTTTTTTTTTTTTTTTTGATAGCTGCAAATAATTTTCATAATTACATCCCGCCGGCTCTCATGTTTTAACAGGTGGAGAATTTTTGTTTCCTCCTGCTTTGTCTGTGACACCACCAAGGAAGCAGGGGAAAGATAAAAACGTGCCATATTGACATCATTTTTCACATTATTGGATAAAAACAAACACGGACATCTCTTTGATTTGATTTCAACAAATGTCATGTTTTATATGGCATTATATTCCAGGTCTAACATGAAATAATCTGATTCCCCTTCCCTGGATAATGGCATTAGGCTGACTGATTTTCTCTCCTGGCTATTTCTCATGCATTTCTCTTGGCATGGCGTCATCCACGTCAACCCTTCGGTTTGAGACTGAAGAGTGTAGCACCGCAGGATTCCTCCTCACTTCCTTTCAAATCACATTAATAACTTTCAGAGTGCGTGACTAATTATTTTCTCACTACCACATTCGACTCCAGTAAAATTATTTTTCTTTTCCACCTCTCAGTTCATCTGATATTGGTTTATGTGCTCTACAGTTTCTGAGCCCGGGAAACATGTTGTTGCAGCGAAACCTGAAACATATGAGTCCAATTCACTTCGCCCACGTGGAATACTATTATGTTTTTAAGACTCGGAGGGCTTGAGAAAAAGACTTGCTGTTGACGCTGAGTGAAATGTAATTGCGCTGTTATTGCAGCTGTCCAAGTGAGGAGAAAAGCAGTCATTTCAGGAACAGAAGACGTTTCCAAGAAGACGTTTTTGCTGACAGCTTTTCATTCCACCAGCGCACCTTTACCCCATCGATTAATTCCAGAATTGTTCTCGTCGGTCAGATATTGCTGTATTATCAGAAGTGTTTGGCTTCACAGAGATACACTCGCAGCGTCTATTGATACCCCCCCAAAGGGCACCTTAATACCCCATATTTAGCATGTTTAGACACTTGCTTGTTACTGTAATGTACATATTTATAATACCCATATATCATTCTCTATATGTCTACATGCTGTCAATACAAATAAAGGCAGTAAGAAGAGCTGATTATACTACTATTAACACTTTGACCTTCAGATACCTCGAACTTGAAATAGAGGTCAAAGGTTATATGTGATATGATATTTTAAACCTTTATACAGTACTTAATATATGTTGATATTATGTTTGATAGTTTCAAGGTTTTGGTGATCTTTTGATCAATAAATCCTTCAGTTCACCTGGAAGACCTTGGTTAATGTAAGCCAAATTTTAATGGATTGTTAACATGACCGCACTCTACACCCTGACCAAGTTTGATCAGAAATCATTTGAGACTTTTTGTGACTGAATTGCAAGCACGCACGCAAATGCTACCAAAAACATAACCTCCTTGATGGAGATAACAATGGGAAGGTATCATTTTGTGGCAAATAGGGCTAATGTTGTAAATTGGGGAATTTTAAACTCAAACCCACAATCGATCTTCAGCCTAACCACACAGCGAAAAGTACGTAAAACGCAAGTGCAAACAAAATTAATCAGTGAATAGTTTTAATAATGAAAAATCCCAAATGGGAGCCTTGCCGCAGTGTTCTGGCTGACAAATGTCACTACATCTTAGAGGTGGCTGTAGCTCAGGTCATCTGTTGGAAGGTTGGTTCAATTCCTGGCTTCCCCTAGTCTGCATGCCAAATATCCTTGGGCAAGATATTAACCCCAAATTGCTCTCCGATGCATCCATCGGAGTGTGAATGTGTGTGAATGTTACTTAGAAAGCACTTAGAACAATGTGCTTGTGCAAATGGGTGTGAATGGGTGAATGCACAAGTTGTGTAAAGCACTTTGAGTGCTCAGAAGAGTAGAAAAGCGCTATATAAGAACCAGTCCATTTACCATTTACATTCACATCTGGCTGTCTGCATCCACAGACACCCTTTCAACCATTAAATGCAGATTTCACATTAAATGCACATTACTGTAGCTGGTGTGTCAAAAGCATGGACACCAAAAGACACCTTGTACTGTATGTACCTTTGCAACACCACCATCTGATTGAATGGCAGTATTTGACATCCTGTGTTTACTGCAAATCAGAGGACAAAGTGCATTAAACTGTGAGTTTAGCTACGTTCTGCCAGCTCCACAAATCCAAAGACTGTGAAGAAGCTGCTCAGGTTTAGAAATCAAATTTGGGTAAATTGTGAGTTATTAAGTGGTTAATTTATTCACACAAGCCATCCACCACTACCTGCCTTCCACGTCTATAATTTATCTCTTCAGCACACTAGTGGTGGGCTAAACTGATCCAAACTGTACCTATCAAGACCTGCAGCTCACACAAATAAGCTCCATCGCAAAATGTTTAATGCATACTAAAGAGAAAAGTCATATCAACCATGTGGCCAGTGCAGTTTGTTTGAAAAGTTAAGAGAACAGGATTCTTTGTTTGTTTGTTTTAATCACAGCATTCTTTAAAAGCAGTTCTCCTTTCTTAATGTGTGGTTGATATGGACCACGGTTCATTTAGTACTTTATTATCTGTGTACCAGGCAACACAGATCCCTTAAACAAGCCATTCAAAAGGTACCTAGGGTTAAATGGACTAGCTAAACACACTTAGGGCTCTACTACCGTTAAGACTACAATATAAAATAAATCACTAGCCAAGAATCGCTGAAGCTGCAAACAACCAGCATGTGCCACTTTCCCACGAATAAGAACTCGTGTGAACAATTTAAGTTCAATTCATCTTTTATCAAAACAATAATTTTCTTTTCTCTTATATGGACTGGTTCTTATAATGCGCTTTTCTACTCTATCCTGAGCACTCAAAGTGCTTTACACAACACTTTTTTTCAACTGTTTCTGAGTGCTTCCTAACTAACATCCACACACTGTATGCATGCTATAGTCCGATGGATGCATTGGAGAGCAACATGGGGTTAGTACAACATGCACTGAAAGGCTTAAATGCTTGCCTTTGGTCCTCTCTTTGTTACTGTGTATTCACTGTGTCTGTGCTAACTGTATTTGTGGGTTTAACAGGCCAGCAATGGGACGGAGACATCAAGTGGACGCCATTCTGTAACGGTTGAGACTCAGGTCCAGAAACAGCAGCAAGAGGACAGAGATGATTTCCCACAAGCACAGAGACAGTACAATTCCCTGCCACGGTGAGACATCCTTCCTTCCTTTTCTTTCTTTCTTCAAACTGTCCATGCATCCATGCGGCTGCGTTCACCCCTTTGACTTATCACGTCCTCCCTGCCCTTTCTCAACCCCTTCATTTGACTATTTTTGATTTCCATCAATTTCTTTTCCTCACATTTTTGCCTTCCCCCCCACCTCCCCCCTCCCTCACTTATCTCTTTGGCTTCCCTCAAAGTCAATCACCACAAAGCCACTTTCAACTAATCTCCAGACATTTGAACGATTCTTAGCAAACTCTTTGAATGAAATCATTTAATGTGATCGCTTAGAATTATTTGACTGATATTCAACTTCATTAAGTCAATGCTGACCTGAAGAAAGCGGTGACTTTGTCCCAAGCCCCCCTCTCCAATAACAGCTCCAATATCACATTATTTTTTCTAAAGGCTATTTTTTCCCCCTACAATCTCTTGCCTCGCACAGTTTGCCATTAGGAGCTACAAGCACTGCTCTTCATCTTCTCCATCTTCTTGTTTCGATTCTTTTTTGCATATTTGTCAAAGAGATGCCAATAAAGCTTACCATATCTTACATCTTGAGCCTTTTTTGTGGGAGGGGGTGGTTTAGTATCAATATTTGCCATTTCTGCCAGCAATCCGTTAAATGTCTTTACTGAAGTTTTTAATCTCATGGCAGTAGGTGCAAATTACAAAGTTAACCACTGCTGCTAGGGGAAAGAAAGTCGCATATGAAGCTTAATATCCTGGAAGAAAAGCTCCCCAAGGCAATAATTCTGTCATTTGACTGACTGACACATTATTGTTGAATATTTTCACACTGAAAACAATCCATTGTGAGGGTTTTTTTGCATTGTGAAATGTATTATATGTTCAAAAATGCTAAGAGCAAAGTCAAGATTTATTTCACTTTTGCAGCTTGCCAATTTAAACAAAGACGGAGCCCTTAATATATGTGTGTGTGTGTGTGTGTGTGTGTGTGTGTGTGTGTGTGTGTGTGTGTGTGTGTGTGTGTGTGTGTGTGCGCGTGCGTGCGTGGTCTTTTCATTTTCTTTGCCAGTTCTCGTCTATGCTGTAACGCACAAGCACCAATCACTTCTTCATATTCATCCCCTTTTGTGTTATATTGCCTCAAAACACAGTTGGGTCGATGAAAACGTGTTCGTGTCTGTGGATATGGATTTGTGGTCCACACGGACACATAATCAGTTTGGTCTGTATAAGGCAGACTGATCTATGCATTCCCCTCATATGTGTTATCTGCTTGCATCTCATGTGGTGTGACAGTTGAGCTGGGACCTTCTCTCCCAGTGAGTTGCTTCTCTTGGGAAAGTTCATGTCTCCGGCCAAGCAGCCAAGCGAGGATGGCCTTTGATATGCATTCCTTTCATAATCTCATAGTGGCTTCGGGCTAAGAGCCACATGAGCTCAGGCTTGATGCTTGACCCTGGCTGAGGCTTTTCGGGGCTTGGTGTGTCGGCATGGCTTCTCATTAAAGAGCTAGTCTTACATCCCCAGATTAATAATCACAATGCCTTCTAATGTCAGCCACCTCTCTTATTGGAACCTCTTCATCTTTTCCTCTTCCAAAGCAGGAAGTCTGAGCAGTCAGCCATTCAGCAGAAAAGGGAACATTCCCTCACCAAAAAACACCCCAGAAGCTTCCAGAGGAAACCATGGTAGCTGGTTATCTGATGACGGCCAGGCTTAGCTCGCTGTCTGGGATGTGAGGATTGGAAGAACACTAATGAAGGCTTGTTGTTGGAGCAGGATTAGCAGTGACAGGCAACGGAGGTCGAGAGTGACTGGGAGAGGAACGAGTGTTTTAGTAGGAAGGAGAGACCACTGATTAGCCCGAAAGAGATGTACACACACACACAAGCACACGCATGAATGCAGTGAATGTCGAGATAAGGTTCTTAACTGCGGGCTGAGTGAACTGCCAGTAGCTCTTTCATCTAGCCGTGCAACTATCGCATTCCCAGCCAAAAGAATATTGTTCCAAGTTAGAAAGAAAACATTATTCCAGGTTTGTAGACAATTTATTTATACAATATAGAAAATGATTGTTGCATTACACATTAGATGCTTTTGGGTGCATGTGTGCGTGCGTGCATGTGTGGAAGCTTTCTCCTACTTCTCATAAACTCTGATTCTTCCCAGCTGTTTTAAAGAAACACACAGCGGCCACAAATGTTCCTGCGAGCCAACTTCCTGGGTTTGTTTGTTATTTTCTGTCATTCTAAATTTACCCCACTCTTTGGCATGATGTATTTTCCCATCCCCTCCCGCTGTACATGTAACTAATCTACTTTGTGATATATTTTGGCAAAGGAGTAGAGGTGATAAGAGAAGTAGATCCCTTGACGCATCAATCACTATTACATTCCTGTGGAGCAACGCAATCTCTCTGCTCTCATCTCTCCGCTTCTGACTTCCCCCTAAAACTTCTGTGCTTTTAAAACCTAAAAGGTCATTCTGGAAACGCAGGTTGCTTCCTCGTGCAACAGGCGTTCCTGTGCTTCTAAACAAGCAACTCCCTCATGAGCGGTGCTGGCTGCTCTGTGAGCCAAGCCAGGGTGTAAGTGCGTGGCGGCTCGCCCAGACGGTGAGGTCCATGTATGGAGCATGTGGTGAGGCTCTCTGCAGTCTGTCCCTACATCTGCCCCTGTACTTGTGCATACTAGCAACCAAATGGCGGAACAAGAGGATGTGTTTGTGTTGCACATGTTCGTAACAGAAATGCATGCACAAAAAAACTCACAAGCTCACAAGAGCCCACATACCCCACGTTTACAGGGCCGTGTGCTTTAGCCCTTCCCCTCCCTTTAGTCATTGTGAACCGCAAGGGCTTTCATTAGAAATGCTGAAATTCTGGGATTCTCATAACAGTTTCACTATGATGATGATAGAAAGAAAATATTTCTAGCAATGGAAAGTTATCAAGAAAGAGGCACTGTGTTTTGTAGCATTTGCTTTAAATCTGTGTGCCCATGATGGCAGCCCTGGCATAGGAACAAACTGTATAGTGTTTCTACTTGCAGTGGAATTCCCTTATTGAAATCCCCACTTCAACACTTATTTTTAAAATGTTTATTATGAAACAGAATGGTATTTCAATAAAAGAAAGAAGAAATAGAAAAAAAAAACACAACAGAAGGTCAAAAAACCCACAAAGGAAGTTGAATAAAATAGAACAGAAGTAGAAAAAAACAACTCTCACAAACACAACTGTAGTGTTTCTGGTGAGACATTAATGCACAAGTGACAAAAACATGTGAAGGATTGCACCGAGACATGTTTAAAAGGATTCATCAGTGCTATCAGAGAAAAAAATATCACATGATTCATGTAATACGTTTACTGTTAGCTTGTCAGTTCTGTAGCTGTTCTATCACGTTAATATCTCACCAAAAACACTTTCGTTGTGTTTTCTGTGTGTGTTTTGGTTTGTTTTTTTTGGGGGGGGGGGGTGGTTTGCTGAAGTTTTCCTTTGTATTTTATTTTACTTCCTTTGTAGTTTTTTTTTTTTTATTGCTGTCACCCCTTGAGTCGGCACCCAAGCCGGTGAATGCATTAACCCAAGAAGGAAGTCACCTAGGATCAAATTGATACCATAGCTACATCGACTAAACCTCTCTGACAATTTTGAATTTTGAAAAGGAAAAACACAGCGTTTTGAAAACGCTCCCAAAAACGCATACATTTCAAAACAGAGCTGCCCCGTCGCAGTGTGGACACTCGAAAATGCAGACTTTCTAATAGCGGAGGGCATTATACAGCAGTTCTTTAGATTGCTCTCAATTTTGACAGCCCTAAAAATGATTAATATCAGTTTGTACATGCTCCAGATAGCTTTTCTTCAAATTCTTTAATTCTCACTCGCTTTTGCGCATGCACAGGACTGTAACATTTTGGGTTGTTTCAATATGGACGCGCAACTCTGTGAAAACAACTGAAAACGCTAGTATGGACACCGTTTTCTTTTTTTTTTCTTTTTTTTCCTTTAAGCGAAGGACAGTGCGTTTATTTACAGTGAACACATACACCAAGTGGCTATATACAACGTGCAGGGGAAACGGATCCGGGTCGCCAGGGTCCGTGGGAAACAGGGTTGGGAGAAGGGTGTTCCACACTTTCTGTACAAAAACGTTCCCCCTCAATCACTCCTCTCCGCATCGGGTTCCAAAAACGATACTGATAGCTCAACGATCCAGCGAAGACTAGTGCAGACTCGCCATCTAAGTAGTGCAGTAATCAGCTGGGATCAGCGGCCGGTGTGGTGATGAGCAGGTGTGTGGGCCAGCAGCGGGAGCCCGCAGTGAGCATCGCCGTGGCGAGAGAGAGAGAGAGTGAGAGAGAGAGAGAGCGAGAGAGAGAGAGCAAACAAACCACAAACATATTGCCCAATAGAGGATTGACCAGCGGGGCACAGGGACCATGACAGAATGTGTATTTTTTTTTATTTTACCGCAAGCAAAAAGTACTCCACCACAGATTTTCAAATTCTTATCCTACCTTATACTTTTCTTTGCAAATATTTCATTCATTAAACTGCAGTCATGCTTTGGGACCCTATCTGCGATGTTTAAGGGAGCTCTGAAGAAATGTTATGGTTGCAGCTTTTAGGCTTTTTGCATTTGATACATAGGGGCACAACAGTCCTATGTGAAAAGGTCAGTCCACCACAAACCATCATGTTCCCTGATGTTGTCTCCAAGACTTGAAAATATGCTGCCTGTTATTTATTTATTTATTTTTGTCCTGTGGCATTTTGGGATGATTTAAATATTAAGTACAAAAGTTGTCTAAATGGTGCTTAAAATAACATTTCACCATTTGATTTTTGTTTGATTGCAAGAGGAAAGAACAGACAGAGACTGCACAAGTAAATGCTATTTTAAATAAAGACATTAAAATACATACATACATATATATTTATAAATTCACCTGTTATGTTTATCATCCAAACTTGTTTATATTAAGTGTTTAATTACCCTTTTAAAGTCACACTGACAGCAGCAATCTAACATGATCCTAAACATTTTTCATTTAAAATTAAAATAACAAAATGCCATCAACAATCTTTTTTCTTAAATTGCTCCCTGATTTTTGTTATATGCAACTGTACCCAAGTCAGCATCTGACTACAATAAATGCTTAATTGAAAAGGGAATGCCACTATAATATATACACTCAACAAAAATATAAATGCAACACCTTTGTTACTGCTCCCATTCCCCATGGGATGGACGTAGAGACCTAAAATTCATTCCAGATACACAATATAACCATCCCTCCCAAACAGTGGTCACAAATCAGTCCAAATGTGTGGTAGTGGGCACATCTGCTATATTGAGATAATCCATCCCACCTCACAGGTGTGCCACATCAGGATGCTGATCTGACATCATGAGTAGTGCACAGGTGTACCTCAGACTGCCCACAACAAAAGGCCACCCTGGAATGTGCAGTTTTGTCTCACAGCAAAATGCCACAGATGCCACAAGCAATGAGGGAGCGTGCAATTGGCATGCTGACAGCAGGAATGTCAACCAGATCTGTCGCCCGTGCGTTGAATGTTCATTTCTCAACCATAAGCCGTCTCCACAGGCGTTTCAGAGAATATGGCAGCACATCCAACCGGCCTCACAACCGCAGACCTCGTGTAACCACACCAGCCCAGGACCTCCACATCCAGCAGGTTCACCTCCAAGATCGTCTGAGACCAGCCACCCAGACAGCTGCTGGAACAATTGGTTTGCACAACCAAACAATTTCTGCACAAACTGTCAGAAACCGTCTCAGGGACGCTCAACTGCATGCCCGTCGTCCTCATCGGGGTCTTGACCTGACTCCAGCTCGTCGCCGTAACAGACTTGTGTGGGCAAATGCTCACATTCGATGGCGTCTGGCACGTTGGAGAGGTGTGCGCTTCACGGATGAATCATGGTTCACATTGTTCAGGGCAGATGGCAGCTGAGAATGTCCCAGTTCTTGCATGGCCAGCATACTCACCGGATATGTCACCCATTGAGCATGTTCGGGATGTGCTTGACCAGCGTATACGACAGCGTGTACCAGTTCCCACGAATATCCAACAACCTCGCACAGCCATTGAAGTGGAGTGGACCAACATTCCACAGGCCACAATTGACAATCTGATAGACTCCATGCGACGATGTGTTGCACTGCATGAGGCAAATGGTGGTCACACCAGATACTGACCAGTTCTGGGTCCCCAGACCCCCAATAGCGCAAAAAACTGCACATTCCAGGGTGGCCTTTTGTTGTGGGCAGTCTGAGGTACACCTGTGCACTACTGATGGTGTCAGATCAGCATCCTGATGTGGCACACCTGTGAGGTGGGATGGATTATCTCAATATAGCAGATGTGCCCACTACCACACATTTGGACTGATTTGTGACCACTGTTTGGGAGGGATGGTTATATTGTGTATCTGGAATGAATTTTAGGTCTCTACGTCCATCCCATGGGGAATGGGAGCAGTAACAAAGGTGTTGCGTTTATATTTTTGTTGAGTGTATATATATATATATATATATATATATATATATATATATATATATATATATATATATACACAGATGTTCCTGTACACTATGCCGGCCACTTGGCATACATGGAACGCCATAACCAAGTGGCCGGCATAGTGTACAGGAACATCTGTGTATATATATATATATATATATATATATATATATATACATATATTTTTATTTTTATTTTATTTTTTTTTTTTTTGGTGTCCCGTTTGGATTTTTAGCCATCAGAATTGTTGTCTTAAGGCCAAGAAAGATGCCTGGACACCGTTTTCAAATCTATCCGGGCTAGTGTGGACATAGCCTCAGTTGCATTGCGTTTGAACACTCAGGGCCATCGTACATATTCCACTGCCAATATATCTGCCTATATATATTTACCATGCTTATATTCAAAAGTGCTTTCTTACCAAATGCTGGACTGACTTGGCTGGACATGTGTCACCACTTCCATCAAAACTTTAAATGGGCATATTTTTGAATGGAGTAAAATTCATCAGTTTCATCTAGTTGATTGTGCAATTAAAAACCATGGTTGTTGGGTTTTGTTTTGTTTTTTCAGTTTGTACAAATTGAGAAATGAGTCCCACTTCCCTCAATTGTAAAACCACACAGTTGTGTCTTCTGCCTGTTCCTCACAGCCTCCCTGGAATGCAGGTGTTCTGGCCTAAAAGCATACCGGGCCCCTGTCTCCCTCTGCAGTCTTGTGCCTTGTACTCAAAAGCCTTTTAAGCACACAATGGGTCAGTGAGGTGTGAATGGGATCTCTCTTAGCACCCCTGATGCAAAAGACACTGTCACAGATATTCCATCCCACGTCTGCTCTAATGGATTCTAATAGCTAAAGACCCTGCAGATTTCAATGACAGCTGTCCAGGTGAAAGGGGAGCACGTGTGGTGGGAAGCATGCATGGATGATAGCTCTTTTGTTTAAATTTTGTTTCTAACAAAAGATACGTCCATAAATCTTTGGCCGGCCTGTCAGTGCATGGGCTGACAGGCAAGTCGAAGATGAGTAGAAGCCAGATAACTCTCTGAGGCCTACCATTATTCTGTCTGGTCTGTAAGTGCACCCATCTGCATCCCCAATACCAAGTTAAATGGATGAAAGCCGGCATTTTCTCAGCGAGGTTTTAACATTTATGTTTGTTTACAATGTGGAAATAATAGTCCTGCACGCGTTTCATGCTTCCGATATTTATTTCCTGCCTCTTTCATGTCTCGTTTCTTTTTTCTTTTATGTTACTGGATTCAGTCTAATCACGCAGGAGCCTAAAACAGACCCCTCTGCACCATTGATGTTGCTTTCAGTATTTTAAGTGAATGCCACGTCCTGCTTTTAGCTCTCACACAAATGTGAAAATGATCCCGTTCTCCGCTGAAGTGCAGTTCCTTTTGAATTCCCCTTGAATACTGCTGACCCAGGGGGCTTTTTTTTTAAACAGAATCAAATAAAATCCACCTCTGTTCGCTTTAGATTTAATTGCTGCTTAAGGTGACTGAGAAAACAGTGCAATTGACCCTCCTACCTGTTTCTGTGTGTTTAGGCAACCTCGCAAGAACAACAGTGCGGCGTCCCAGGACTCGTGGGATAAGATGTACGTGCCAGCAGAGGGATTTCAGCCATCCAAGGAAAATCCTCGCTACTCCGGGGGCCAGGGGTCACGTAACGGCTACCTGGGAACACCCAGTATTAACGCCCGCGTCTTCCTCGAGACCCAGGAGTTGCTGAGGCAGGAGGAAAGGCGTCGAGAGCAGGAGGCCAGCAAAACCAGGCCGCCTCCTGCACAGGAAACCCCCAGCGGCATCACCTTTGACCAGAACAGAGACAGCACTCAAGCCACTGGCTCTGCCATAGCTCGGGCCCTCTCAAAACCCAAGGGGCCCTACAGACAGGACGTGCCCCCATCACCGTCCCAAATCGCCAAGCTCAGCAGGCATCAGAGTTCAGTGAAGGGAAGGCTGTTTTATTCCTGAGAGGGTGAAAAGGAAGAATATGGATGTCTTTAAGGAGATGAGGACTGATCCTAACAAGCATTTACAGGGAAAAAAAAACAAAAACAAGATTTGTGGGATTTTTTTAAAATAAAAATATGAAATATAAAGATTTTTATAGGACTGCTGTAAAAAATGTTTATATTTAAAGAAAGATTTTTTTTTAATTAAGAACCGTGATCCTTTTTAAGCTGTTTTATAGTCCAGCATTGTGATCATTCATACCTTGTATGTTTATCCTTTAAGTGCCTTTAAAGTCATTTGATTGTTTGGTGTTTTTGACTCGTGATCTGCTGTTTTGACCCATCTAACACACCCGGAAAAAGCTGCCATCACAACAGAGCACTGTTTGAGGGGATCTCAGCAGCGCTGCACCTAAACAGTCGTAACCTAATGGGCAAGTCTCAGTCCAGACATGCTTTTTCTACCACGCATCTGCTAGACCTCAGTCGATACCACGCTTGTGTGAATGAGGCTTATTTTTGATGTTCATGGCGACTTTAACTGTGTGTGTGTGTGTGTGTGTGTGTGTGTGTGTGTGTGTGTGTGTGTGTGTGTGTGTGTATTTGAGAGAGAGAAGGTGACAGAGTGCTGGCAGGAGCTGACATGTAGTGGGAGAGTGTGGAGGTTAAAAAGCTTGTGTGAACTGTGGAGTCAGAGCTTGGGTTTTGGGCATGAGCACCCATCCCCCTCACTTCAGGGAAATGTCCCTTTTGGTTTCAGATACAGGACTTACTCAAAGTCTGTATCCTCTTTCCAACCCCCTCTTGTATTCAGTATGATAATCCTAAATTCTCTCTTCCCTTCTGCTGGCTGCTTTATCAGTCCCCCCTCCCCCCTCTCTCACATTGTCGCCATCAATATACAGCACTCTCAGTGGAGGAAAACGGCTTTAGATCTTCTTTATTTCTGCTCCGCTCCACCCACTCAGGGAATCCAGCAGTACAAATGGGGTCAGGTCTGGGTTATTAATTAATGTACGTCATTAAAAATAAATGCACACCTTCGTTTGTGTTTGTTCTCACGTACGGTGAGGAGATAAAAAATGGCAACCTTGGCGGCGTGCCGCTTGGCCCCTGGCCTCGCCTGGAGTGATTTGGCCGTAACCGAAGCCTGCTGGCCTTTAGGTGTCTGAGCTGTTCTTCGCTGAATATTTCATCAGGGCAGTTACATGGGAAACTGCATCAGCTCTGCTGTGGGTGGCCTTGGTGTAGTGCTGCATATCCATGGGGCAGATACAATGGAGCTGATTTTGTTTACCTTCATGATTATTTCCATTATTTCCAAACAAGAATTCACTCTTCTGGAGTTGAGGACCTGATTTGCTATGTGAGGCCAATTTTTTTTTCTTAAGGAGAAAAGTGCAGATTACATTTGAGTTACAGTTTAGATTTAGATCAGGTTCGGAAAAATGACTTGGATATATGTTTATATGCACTAAAAAAAACAGGTTATGCTTTCAACTTGAAACTGAGGTGTAAATGTGATCAGGCTGGTGATCAGACTTCTCCTTTGCTACATTACACAACGGTCTTTTGTAACTGTTGTGGTATTACAATATGCTGTTTCATGGTGAATGTGCTCAACAAGCAGATCTCCAGCATTGTCATATGACACATGTAGACCTCTGGTGGTTTCTTTGTGTCAACTTCAGTCACGCTTGGATGGATTTATTTTGAACACCAAGGATGTATCTAACAAGCGAACTCCTTGATTCTCAACTCTGAGATCAGGCACATGTAATAAGAAACCCAGCGAGACATCTGCATGACCAAGAAGTCTGTTAAAAGCTAGCTTGACAAATCAGGTCTCTCTAATTCCATGTTCCAGCCATAGACAAATCAGCCTACCACAGACAGCAGACCGAAGCTTTGTTGCTTAAAAAAAAATGCATTCGATATAATACACTGACTGGAGTTCTCACAGAATGAATTGCACTTTTCTCTTTTGTCCCCTTTGTGATCATTCAAATGAATTTGCTTCGCTAAACCTCTGTTATTTCCTGAGCCCCGGGTTAAGCGCCGAGTCTGGGATTATACTTCTTTGGGAACACACACACGGACAGCTGCGGCCACCACCGAGGCCTTGTTCTTCCTATAACGCTGCTTTCTGGTCCGTACAGAGTTCTCTCGGAGGACACTGCAGTGCGCTGGCAGCACATACAGCAGATCTCTCCACCCTGGCCTACTTAAGTACGCTGAAAATATAACAGCATAAGACTAGAATTAGGATTAAGATAAAACTCCAGGCTACAGTTTCACAGTCGCTGGTGAGATTATCGATTACGGTCCTCACAAGCAGCAAAAAAAAAAAGTATCCTCACACATGCAAGGATATTGAAAGGAGAGCATGAGTAAGCTTGTTTTGCTACCAATTTTTGCATCGTGCTTGTATGTAGGTGGCCATGTGGTTAAGTGTCTGTGAATGCTGCCAGTAAATAGATTCTCCAATATGTCTCTGAATATGTCTTGGCAGCCATATGAACCACTCTGCTGCCGAGTGGGAGAAGAGCAGAGGAGTAGGAGGGAGAGAAGATGGGAGGCCTGACCTTGCAGATGATTCAGTCAATGGAGTAATCACAACTATTCCTCTGAGTCCGCACTACAAACGAGAGGTTACTGACGAGGCGGCGCTCACTTTTGCTGTCTCTTCTTCTTATTCTCCACATTTATCTCCTCCTTCTGTCTGTCAGTTTGCATCTTTTTTTTTTTTTTTTTTGCCTGGGCAGAATTGTTGGATCTGGTTGTGTAGATGAAAGTGGTGGTTGCTGTTGTTGTTGGTGGTGGTGTGTGTGTGTTTGCATGGGCGTGCATGTGTTTATGTAAAGGAACTTTGACACAGCAGCTGTTTTAACCAACGTGTCCGTGTTTCATGTCTCATGAACTGTAGAGGCGCCCGTGATATCTAATGATTTTATTCCCCATCTCTCCTATGCAAATTAGATGATATCCCATAATGCACATTTATTATTTGTGTTGTGTAATTAATGTTTGTTCTCCATCTCTGTGACATATGGATATTTTTTTCCCCCATAAAGCTATTATTTCGGGAGATTTTTTTAAAGTCCTGGGATAAATGAGAAAGATATTGCCATATTTTCATTGTGTTTTTACAGCCTTCCTTTATTGTGTTTTATTATCCACAACATGGTACTATGGTAGTGAAAAAAAAGAAAAAAAATATTAATATGTAAGCACTGTGCAATTTTCCTTTATACAACAGTGTGTCATTAAGAAATGTTTCTGCTGTTCTCTGTACATATGATATGAACCATTTTTTCAGCGAATAAATTGAGGGTAGTTTCAGTCCTTGTAACAGTAATTTCCCTTGATTGCTTTGCTTTAACATTCACAAATTGTTCCTCTCCTTGATAACGCCAGCTAAGGGAAGTAATGAATAACTTATTCTTGCTGCTGCCATACCGGATATGTATTCAGGATTCAAGAATTCAAAATGAAACATTGTTGAACTTATGATAATTATCGGTTATGAAAGTAAAATTGGCTGTTCTCTTTCAGAGGTACGCACATGCATTTGAACTAGGAACGTTCACTTTACTCGTCATCTGGTTGCCATATCATTTCTCACTCTTTCAACATGAAGGCAAGAGAGACCTGAGTAAAGGCTGAACTTTCTAAACAGTTGCTCTTATCACTTTTTGACTGCTGAAACAAGTGGAACGTTTATGGTCTAACTGCAGCTATAAACTGGCGCTAGCTGAAAATGTGGTTCCCACATTTGTTAAAGTGGCAACAAATCCAAAGGTACAAAAAAAGCCCCACACTCGCACATTCTCTTTGTTTTTCATCTCTTTACACTCCAGCCTAGAGCCGGCTTTCCTTCTAACAACATCCTGTGATGACGCTGATGGTGATAAAGACAATAGTTAAGTTTATGATGTTGAACTCCGGGGAAAAGGAAGGTTTTAGAAAGTGCAGGTTCTGGCCCTGCATTACAGAACTCCTGCCAAATCTGCCTCATCCTGAGGAAGGGAAAGGCTTTTGATAGAATCCGTCTGCTCAGAGAGGAAACATAGTATAGAGCACATGCACCAGGGGTAGAGACATCCACTACTCCGTATAGCGCCTTCCCAAGGCGCTATACGGCAGTAAAATTAAGGTGAAGAGTGAGTGGAGTAAATTTGTCCAGCCTGTGAGAGGACAGAGGGTGACTTTAACCCTGAATAATACCTCGAGGGGAAATTTAAAAGCACCTCTGAAGTAACTCTTCTCTGAACATCCCTGCTGAGCCACAGTCCGTTGCTTTTTATATTGCCTTTGATTGAGGGTCAATAGAGCAAATGGGGAGGAAAGAGACTGCATTTGGTCATGTTCCAGCTCTGTTTCAGCTTTCACCTTTCCCAAAATTCAAAGAGCTTTAATAGAAATACATATCAATGCTTTTGTAGAGTATCACAAGACAAGTTTTTTTTTCTTTAACATTTTTTTGTGGCCAGTCTAAAACATTTCCTTCACATCTGAGTACAGCTGAGTACAGCTTTAAAAGTCTAGTTTAAGATAATGTAAAGTCTAACTTTGTTGATATTCAGTTTTTTTAGTAGTGATGTGTTTACAGTGCTATCCTAAATCTTGAGCCACATCTCATTTTTTAAATATTTCATGTCCAAGGAGCCTTTTTCTTTAGACATGAGGTTTTTTTCACTCATTTTCAGTCCTGACCTTTTACTTGACCATTTTCAGACTGTTTTGTTTGAGCTGCACACTTTAAAAAATCTGAGGAAACTCAACAAGTGAAGGAGTGGCAGGACTAAAAAGTATCCACAGCAGGTGAACATTATCTGTTCATTCATCATTCTTTTGTTTTTAATTAATTTATTATTTTTAAATATGAGGAAAGATCTGAAACAGGACCTGAGAGATGACTTCATTCAGTTGATCCATCTACTGAACAAATGAGCCTAAGCAGCATCAGAAATGGTCTTAATGGGAGTTGTTAAGAAGTCATTCTTAAGAAAGGGAAACGGGGAGAAAAGGCAAATTACACAAGACCTGGTCTAAAACTCAGTGGCAACAGTCTTATGACATCTTTTGGATTTTTGGTTTAATATGTGCAGAGAAGACCATGAAAGAAGTGCATGTCTAAAGCCATCTGTAAAACACAATGGAAGCTCTGTCGTGATTTAGAGCTGTATTTCAGCCAGTGCTGTTGGGGATCTTGTCAAAATTGATGGAATTATGAACGCTGAAAAGTACCAACAGATTTTGATTCACCATGAAATACCATCTGGAAAGCATCTGATTGGCAAAAGCTTTGTTTTTAGCATGACAATAATACCAAACACTGCCAATGAAGTAAAAGCATACCCAGATTTTAAAAAAACATGCATTGGAAAACTATTGGTCATGCATTGGCCTCCCCAGAGCCTGGACATGAACATTATTAAAGCAGTGTGCGATCATTTTGAAGAATTTTGAGAATGAAACAAAAGGTAGAAATCTCCAAAGAAGAGCTTTGGATGTTCTTCAAGATGCCTGAAGAAATATTCCTAAAAATCATATACGTGCTCTATTTTTGTCCAACAATCAAATGTTTCTGTGTGTGTGCAAGCACTTGAGGACAGTATGGCAGACAAAAACTTCATCGCTACAACATTCCAGACATAAATCCAGTTGACACATCCATAAAGGTAATCTAAAGCCATCAAAAGACAATCCGTTTCATCCCAGTGTGATACAAAACGCAGCATATAACCTACTTTGCTGTATCAGCTTGCACCCTTAACACTTTGAAGCCTGGGGGAACAGTAAAGCTGTCCTTGGCTTTCGTCTGCCTGATCATTACTCACGCTGAAAAAGCTCGGCTGAGACTTTAATATCACCCCTTTTGCATCTCCCCCATCAGATTACTTCATAATGAAAACCTTCAGCGATTTCCAATGATCAACAGCAGACGCTGTCATTCGGCCAGTTTGATTTCATTACTCCACTTTGTCCTCGTGACCCCTGCAGGCCAGACCAGTAGACCCCTGTGCTGGCAAGTGCGAGCATGTTGATATGAGAAGCAGATGGGGTTTGTGTGAACTGCCAGTAGATAAAAATGCTTGTGTCAAGCGACTGGAAGGGTAGGGGTCTTTTCAGCCTGGTGATAGTGGAGTCAGAGTCACCTGTTTTGGGTTGAAGAACCTGCTTCTCCATTCGAGCCATGATCTGCTGCACCGCTGGGATTTCAAAAGCGGAAGTCCACTCTGTAGCAGGAAAACTCACGGCCATAAATCTCAGCAGATGCACAAGAAAAAGCAGTTGTGGGGGGTTGACACAAATGCACACATGCACACACCTACCAAGAGGTTCTTCCCTAAAGGTTTGGGCAACATCTGGCGATTGCATGTTTCTGATGAGCAGATTGTATCTGTAATGGAGGCAGAGGAGGGAGGAATGCTAACGTTTGTTCGTATGTGTGTGTGTGTGCGGCCGAGACAGAGGAAGACTCAACCTAAGAGCAGGCTTACTGAAAAGATGACCAAATGAAGAACAGAGAAACAGAACAGATATCGTGTTTACCAGAACAGGCCTTGCCTCCCGCTTGGTGGGAGAAATTATGGTCTCAACCGGAATCCATGCACTTTGTGCTGCCAGATATTATGTGAAACTGGTGGAGAATCTTTGAGGCCTGCAGGCTCAATTTGTAGAATTTTAAAAGCAGCTAACACGGATGCTGTTGAACTCCTAACATAGATCTGAAAGGCTTTAAACAAGATGCGGTTGTCCTTCTGCCAATCTTTCACACATCTTAATAATACTTAAGACCTTCTTTTCTTAATAGACAGTCATCAGACTACTTTAGAGGATTAACTCATGTATTAAGAACAATTATGTCAGAATTACTTCTTATTTTTCAAATTCGATCCACGGTTCTGTGACAGAGAAACCTGTCTTGGCTTGTGTTGAGATAGTTTTAGTTTAATGGGTTATATGAATATGTACAGATAGGTGAATTTAAAATATTAAACTGATGCTACATCATTGCATTATAAACTAGAAATGACACTAATACACCAGAAGAAAAAAGAAAGTTGTTTTTTCTTTCTTTTTTCAAGAAAATTGCTTCAGTACAGGAAATGTTCCTTATACCTCTTATGTAATGTTTTCTGATGTTGATATTAAATGATCACAAATGCAACAACAACTGACTGATCATAAAAAAATTGGCCCGTTATGAGTTTGCTTTTTTTTTTTTGCTTTAAAAAAAAAAAAAAAAAAAAAAAAATATATATATATATATATATATATATATTAGGGGTGCAACGATATTCGTATCGATATTGAACCGTTCGATACAGTGCTTTCGGTTCGGTACGCATATGTATCGAACAATACAACATTTGTAATTTATTTTATCAACTTTCCTTCCGACGATGCTGTCTGTGTTGAGCACTCAGTGAATCTGCGTTCGACTACTCCGCCTAGGCTGCACTGTCGAGCGCAGATTTTTTGCTTTCACTTTGCAATCGTGCGAACTGTGTATAGAGAGCGACAGCACTGATCTGTGAGTGATGATAATTTGTGCACCAATTCCTCTGACATCGTCTTATTAATCGTTAGCTTACTATGCAAACATGACAAGTGAAATCTCCCGCAGCAAGCTTAAACATGTGAGAGGTTGATTGCGCAGAGAATCGCTGAGCTTATGTGAGTGCGTGTGTAAAAGAAGCGGGATATATATTTTAGTTCTGCTGAGCCAAATAAGACAGGTCAGGGTGAAGAAGTGACAGCCAAAGAAAAGCTTACCACAAAACGGAGAAGTTATGACAAATCAGACTATAAGGCAAAAAGAAAGTGCAGCTTTATGGTTTCATGGACAAAATAATTTCTGTGGCTGCAATATGACGAGCTATATAACCAGGGCTGCACATAAGTGGTCCGCAGGTGCGCATTCACTGTCAAAATAAAAAACACGCACAAGGGTTAGGGTTAAATTTAAAAACTGTACTTTTGAGTTAAAATATATATTTATAATTTTAATAAATGACAAATTAAAAAGGCATGAACATTTTTTTTGTATCGAAAAAATATCGAACCGTGACACCAAAGTATCGAACCGAACCGAACCGTGAATTTTGTGTATCGTTGCACCCCTAATATATATATATATATATATATATATATATATATATATATATATATATATATATATATACACAAGCTAAATTTGTTTGTTTTCCGGAACCCACAGCAAAGCCTGTAAATTATGTAGACCTCATCTTGTAAAATACAAAACGTTTAATACATCTCTGTTAATTTGGACAGTTACAGCTAACTCAAAAGAAATAATTAAGTAATTTTTTTCTTAAATTTCTATTGGAGTGTAAGAGAAAACCCAAGCATCACAGAAGGTCTATTTACCTTCTGTGATGTAATGGTGTGAATATTGAATATTGTAATTCCTTATTTTGAATAAATTCAGAGTTATTATATAAATTTTTTATGTTTGTTTGTTGTTTTTTGATTTTCAGACGAGGTTTTAAGTAGTTATTATATTTTTTTGTGTACCCTGTCTTTAATTTTAGTTTTAACACCAGCAATTCTGCAGATTAACAGCCCACCCAAGAGAAAAGATCATTGGCCAGCACATATTCATCAACAAATGGAAGGTCATAGCTTAACCAACACACTATCAATTATCCCTGTGCACTCCATAACATTAGGTCTCCCTGGGCCAAAACAGGGCCCAACCAGACAACAGTAGTCCCCTGACAGTTCCCCCTTTTTCTTTGCCAATTTAACCTGAGGCCCTTTCCCATCCCATACCACCCACTGAGCGTGACACGCCGCCTGTAAACAGCTACAGCCCTACAGGCGACGGGAGAAGAGGACTTCCCCACAAAAGAGGAGAAACAATCAAAAATAACAAGTCTACACTTGCGTGTGAGTCAGCACCCTGCGAAAGCTTGAGCTTGATGTTTTGCTTGAAGGTTTTTATTTGCGCTGTAGTGGGATCTGAGGTCACCGTGGAACCTGCAGCAAAGTACTCGAAACACTCTTTGGCTTAGCTTACGATCCGACTTGATTACACAGACTAATGTTTTATTTAACTGCGACTCTTCTGAAGCCTCAGAACTGCTCACGTGATAGCTGCCTCACTCCGGTGTGACTTTAGCCTGTAAAACTGCTGCTGCTGTTTGTTCCTGCTTGTATGACACACTGTTGGTTTGCTGCAAAGAGACAGACAGGCTGTCAGGAGCTCCTGGGTAACTGTGGGCTATTCCCTGATGGGCTCCGTGGAAGGTAATGGGCCTGCCATATTTCACTCACTCACTCTCACACACACACTGAACAGAACATTCAGGACCCTTTGCTTTTAAAGCTGGATTGGAAACAGAAGGTGTTCTGTGAGGCTGTTTGATTGGCGACATGTGTTGGGAATGGCACAAGTTTCTTTTTCTAGCATGGGGAGCCTTTGATTCTTCACAAAGTGTCTTTGAGGCATCTGTCCTTCGTGAGGCATCTTCTCATGCAGCAACACCGTTTACCCCAGATTGCTTTATGGAAGCCATGAGAGAGTCAGCGGGAGTTCAACGCCGAGCTAAGCTGGGAAAACAAATGTGAGAATAAATAAAATCGACAAATGTAATTTCATCTTGTTTTCATGCGTGGACAAGGAATTACACGTACTTGACCGGCTTTGAAATGGTAATGCATTGTTTGAAGTGTTCTGGTAAACAAAGCAGCACAACATATGCAAATATGTGGTCGCCGGGTTTGATAATAATCTCTCCTCCCAAATTCGGGTTGTTTCAGTGTTTTCAACATCAAATAAGTGAATTATTCTACGGAGCATCTACTTGTGCAATAGCATTTATAATTAGTGTTTCCATCCCTCCTGCTGCCTTCTGCTTCGCCCCACCTTTAACTGCAGCGGTGATTACAGTTCTGAGAAGCGGCGTGTGCCCTCTGACACCGAACAAAAGGTTTGCTTTCCAGCTGCAAAACATCGAGTGAGCTGTTGTGCATCCCGTACAGCGAACCTATGCTGCGTTGTCATTTTTGACACACGCGCACTTGATCTATGTGTACTCGCTCTGCCTTCACTATCCTGGGTAGTAAAAGACACGACGCTCCGGTATTGCTCAATATTTATGGATTTATGGATTTATACAGAGCATCCCAGGCTGCACGTTCTGCTGGGTGGATGGAGGAGGTGAGGTGGCACCAGCAAAGCGTCTCAGTTGAAAATCTACATGGGAATAAATCCTATAATCTCTCCCCAGTTTGCACACTAGACTGGCTGAGAGCAATTACTCCGACAAAGAAAACATTTTTTCCCCCTTCTTCTTCTTTTTCTTCTTTCTCCTCCTTGCCTTCTATCATCCTCTCGGCCTTGTGTCAAATTAATCCTCTGAACTTTCCTAAAGATCTTCGTCTATTTCCGTTTTTCTTCTAAGAATGCAGGCAGTCTGTCTTTTTTTTCCTTCTTCTCCCCTATCTTTTTCAAATATGGCACCCGGGAGAGGAGATTGCCTTCCAAATGAAACAGCTATCAAGAATTCCCAATGTCTCAGTGCGCTTTCTCCCCCTTTGTTCTACCTGACCCCCTCCCATCTCCCAACCCCTCTTGCGGAGAGAAAGCGAGACGGAGGTGAACGAAGGCCTTATCTCCTCTCTCCTCTCGGTGGGATCCTCACAGGTGCTGAGTGATGGGAGAACGGGAAGGTGGGGGTCCTCGAGAGGAAGTGGGAGGCGAGGAAAGAAAGAATGGTGGATTAAACAGAGGAAAGCTTCCCTCTTTTTGACAGGCAGCAGGAGGGAGAGGAGAGGTGGGACCACGGATTATTTAATGATGGAGGAAAGGGGGTGGTGGTGGGAGCCTGACACCTGTGGGGGAGTATTTAGGGAGGGGAGCCCTGCAAGAAAGAAGGTGACCATCTGTTGCAGTCACAGGCGATGGAGACGGGAGAGCCTTCAACCCGGTCCAAAAATGTTAATGGGTGCGCTGTGTATGCATATCAAACGCACATCTGCACGAGAAGCAGCATTCGCCTTCTGACTGCACATACATGGCCGGATGTTTGCTGTACGTCACTGATTAGCATCATCACTCAAGGCAGTTTCGGTCTCCCCTCCATGTAATGCCAAAGCTTCATTGTTGTTTCATTATTGTATTATTGATCCTACCTTTAATTGACCCGGTAGCATGAATGCCCCCAAACCAAACAATCCATACTCTAAGTGACTCTAATTTGATTTTTGTTTTGTTTCTGTTTTAAACATTAATCTGAATTTGATTGTGGATGCATCGGAGCGAGGATGATGAATTGTTTGTTTCATAATAGCTGCCATACGACAAGGTTACAGAACTTAACTTTTGAAGAGAACAAGCTAGTCCCGCATGCTGTACAGAGACATGTTGTTAGTTAGGAGTAGGGTTTGTGCAATGGTTTTACATTGACTCCAGAAAAAAAAGATCAAAGCATTAAAAGCATTGCTCATATGGAGATAATTATATAGTAATGATTAAGAGAAGCAGGAGGGGGGACATAAATATATCATACCTGCAATTTTGTATTCTCTAATATGGATAAAAAATAGATGTTTAAGCTCTCAGAGCAGAACTTTGATGGCATCACTGATGGCTGGAGGAAGGCAGTTGTTTGTAATAGTGGAAGAAACCATTTCGTCTCCTAATACTTTTCAGTATTTAGCCAAGGGCACCATCGCTCCATGTTCATGTGAAAAAGCCTGTGCTCTGTGCGAGTGGTGATGGGGGCAAATCATTGGTGTTCGCAGCTCACAAAGGAGACTCCTAATAAAATGTTTTTTTTTGTCATACACCAATAAACCACATGATATGAACCACTGCTGTTCATATCACACCAATACATGTTCTGCTGAGAAAATCATAGGTCCTGCCCTTTATGTGTACGCTTCTTAAACAGCATCAGCACAAACGCTGTTGCTGACCTAGCACACACTTGCACAATGCTTGCTGCCACAAAAACAAAGAAGGCCAGGAACAGCTCCATGAACAATGCAAAGAGCCCAAACCTTGCCCTGAAGGACCCATAGGATCCACTGCCAACATCCTGATGGCAGAGATCACAACCTCAGGGTCTACATCTATGACCGGATGAGGGGATTGGTTTGTCAGATGGTTTTATTGTCATAGTTTATGGGTTTGTTTATTACGAGTTGTAGATGTAAACATAATTTCTAGCCTAGCAGGGGTAAATGTTTTCAGACATTGCCGTTTAGAACATATATCCTTCAGATGTGGCCGGCGTGCACTGCCCTGTACATTTCTACAGCGCATGTGGACTCCATCGCAGTGACGACCTGTGCCTGGTTTCTTCTGCACTGACAGTGAGTATCTTTAATGGTGACGGTGTTTTGTTTTTCCTGTCTCTGGGGAGAGATAATTGGGGAGGGGGGGGGCGCTCCCCCTCTGAGGTGAACGGGCCAGAAGAGGCTCTGTAAACATGGGGGAATGAAGATTAATCACACACTAGAGATGGTGTTCCCACTTTAATAATCAGTATTGATTACTGTCACCTTACATCTGCGCCAACAGCTGCTGCGAGGGGGGCCTGTCGCCCAAGGCTGGTCCACCTCACACTTCCCCTATTAAATCATTGTGTATTCACTGGAGAATAGTAGGATAAGCGTGGAATGCAAACCAATAGATATTCCTTATTGTCCATCAAACAATAATACTGCACAATACTACTTTAGCTTTGTTGCCTCACAGTGCAGACCAACCTTAATTTCAGGGATGTCAGTTTGTTTCACAGGTACAGGTTAAATCTGACTTCCTTCTTTTACATAAATATACTGCATTTGGCATTTTTCGACCACACTTTGTTACCCTCACCTCTGTGAACATGCAAATAGTAAAAGAACTTGAACTATAATTGAGTCGCGATATTAAAACAACCTATTAGATGCTGGTTGAGTCTTGTTTGTGTTCCCATTGGTTACTTCCTGCTTTATTCTGGTTATTGCCTTTCATTGTGCAGCTTTATTATTTGCTTCCTGTCCTTGTTCTCTTCCCACCTTTGTGATTCCTCAGTTGATTTCACCTCTTCCTTGTTATCCTGCTTTTCTTTGGGCATCTTGAGTTCAAAATCTGGGTCAACCTCATGAGTTCTTTGTCCTTGAGTCCACCTCCTTGCAGGGCACAATATCCTGCTAAGGGCCTATGGCGAAGGTGAGGGGGCTGTATATTCTGGAAAAATATTTAAGTACATCTCAAAGACACATCCCCAGAGATGCCTGGACAAAAGGTTTTCCAGCAGATACTGTTGGCTAATTGTTCGCCCAGTTCTTACTGGTCCCTTTAGACCTGAGTAATTGTAAAATCAATGTAACATTATCGAAATGTTGATTATTTACATGTGGCAAACCTGCACCGCCAGCACTAAGTTATCAAGTTTCTACTTGTGAAAAAGTTCAGTGGATTGCTGTTAACCGCGCCAAGTTTCCTTGATCCTTTGAATGTTAGTAGCAAGTGCAGGTGTCATAATCATGGTTGAATTCGGTGTCTTTGCACATCCCACACATGCTCGATTGGATTGAGATATTGGGAATTTGGAGGCCAAGTCAACACCTCAAACTTGTTGTTGTGCTCCTTAAACCATTCATGAACCATTTTTGCTTTGAAACAGGGTGCATTATCCTGCAGTAATAGTAATAGTAATAGGTTGTATGTCTCAAAGTAACATCCACATTGAATGCAGGGTCCAAGGTTTCAAATTCAAATTCAAATTCAAATTCAAATTTTATTTGTCACGTACACAGTCATACACAGTACGATATGCAGTGAAATGCTTAGACAACTGCTCGTGACCTAAAGAAAACAAAAGAAAAAAAAAGGCTATGAATAAGATAGGAAATAAATATGAAAAATTAAAAAGGGTAAATTTAACTAGGAGGGAATAAAATATAAATTAAGGTTAAAAATGAAATAACTGTACAACACAAATTAGAATGAAGGGTACATTTAACTGGGAAAGAATAAGATAAAATATATAAATTAAAGTTGAAAATAAAATAACTGTACAACAAAATACACAATACACAGTATAGAACTATATAAGAATGTATGAAGAAATATAAATAAATAAATAAATATATATATACTAAATAACAGCAGCTGTACAAGTATTAACTGGAAATGAAGAATATAGTGACCAGTGTTGTGCAATCCACATTATGTCTTGTGCAGTGCAAATATGCTTAAAGTGATTTAAGTGATGAAGTGAAAACAATGTCCAGAATGTCCAGTGTGTGTAAGAACTATATGTGTGGGTCAGTACTGTGTGGTGGTGTGATTGAGAGACCGTATCGCCTGCGGGAAGAAGCTCCTCCTCAGTCTCTCTGTGTTGGTCTTCAGGGAGCGGAATCGCTTTCCTGACCTCAACAGAGAGAACAGTCTGTTGTTGGGATGGCTGAGGTCCTTCACGATCTTCCTGGCCTTGGTCCAGCACCGCCTGCTGTAGATTGAGTGCAGGTCAGGGAGCTCGGAGCGGATGGTGCGCTCAGCTGACCGCACAACCCTCTGTAGAGCTCGTCTGTCCTGCATGGTGCTGTTCCCGAACCAGGTTAAGATGTTTCCCGTCATGTTTCCCATTGCCCAAAGCATCACATTGCTCTCTGCTCTCTTGATTTCTTCCCATAGTGCATCCAGTTGCCAGTGACGAACATCCACCAGGTAATCCACATGATGTAAAAGAAAACATGATTCATCAGACCAGGACACCTTCTTCCATCTGTGGTCCAATTTTGATGCTAACATGCCCATAGGCAGTGGACAGGGGTGGGGCCATCATGGACATCCTGACTGGTCACAGGTATGCTGCCCCACAAACTATTACAAATTTGACCACTTTTGATAGATACTGACCAATGCAGATTGGGAACAGACAACCTTAGGTTTAGAGATGCTCTGACCCAGTTGTCTAGCAACGACATTTTGATCTTTGTCAAAAGAACTCAAGTCCTTATGCTTTACCATTTTTCCTGCTTCTAACTCATGAACTCAGAGGACAGAATGTTCACTCACTCCCAAATATGTCCCACCCACTAACAGGTGCCATGATGAAGAGATAATCAGTGTTATTCACTTTGCCTGTCAGTGCTCATAATCTTACACCTGATCAGTGCATACAGTCCCGACTTTGCCTTTGTTAGAGCTCTATGTAGTTTTTCTTCTAATCTTTTTAATGCTTGTTTTGTTTGGCCCTATTTGGACTTTTTGATATTCTTCTTAGTACTTGTTTCTGCCATTAAAGAATTGTTCTTGTTTATTTTGTCTCTCTCCAGTGTCACTCTGGGTTTGCCACCACAATACACAATTTTTCATTCATTGTCACTGACCAGAATCCTGCGTAGCAGATGAATACTGCGAAAGAGAATTGCCATCCTCTTTCTTTTAATCATTTACATCATGGGTTGTACACCATGAGCTACTGCGCTGAAGTTAGAATGCTGAGGAAGACTACTCAGCACTTCCAGAGGAGATGACTGAACTGTAACACATGCTGCTGTGCTATTGCATCCTGGCACATAGTGTGCTGAAAATTCATCAGGCTTTCAACCACACAAACACAGTTATCATTTACCACCTGCCCTGTTTGCCAGATTTACCTTCCTACAGCTTCATCCACTTCTCTAAAATGACACTCAAATTTAAGGATGACCATTTTGGCACAGAGAGTAATACATAAATAGCAGCCACAACAAAAAGTGATGCATAGGTGTACAGAAAGAAATCGTAAAGGGCTAATGTGCCAGGATGAAATAGTATAGGCATAAACAAGACTGCACTACTAAATTAACCAAATACAGCACTTCAGATTCATCTCCTTAGGAGACAGACTCTTCCTTATCAGTAGCAAAACATATAAACAGTGATGCAAACACTGACTGTAAAGTGTTGCATAAATGTCATAATTCTGTCCCAGATTTCTAATGTGAAAGAAAATAAAAAAGGAGCAAGGAAAAAGCCCCGTTCTTCATAAATACAAGCTTTTATTTCCATCACTGGAATATGGGAGGAACTATTTAACTTTCCTGCAGATGTTAAGGAGGACCGAAGGCCTGACAAAAGGCTATTCATTCCCTCTCTGTGCTTGTTGCTATTAATCCCTCCTACTGCACAAATTTCGGTTTCCTGAATAAATAATACTTTTGTTTCAGGCAGTCACACAGGCAGTAACTGTTTGGTTAACAGTCTCCAGTTTCATACAAGATGTTCCATCAAATCCAAAATGCATGATCTCCTGAAGGTTTTTCCTGGAGCATCTCCCCACTGCCCCCCCAACTAAACCCCACTTCAACTCGCCCCTCCAAACTGCATTTTTCACAGTCACAGAGACAGAGAGTGTTGAAGATTGATAAATAAATAAAAACAACTTCAATAATTCCTGACCTCTGACCCGGAGCTGAGGCATGCTGTTGTAAAGGGGCTTTGCGCAGACATGGGGCTCGTGGGTAATGAGAACGGAACAGCAGTGGGGCTTCTCTGAATGAGAACATGGGGTGCCGTGACCCCAGGACGGCCTTCCTCCATCTCCAGAGCCTGGGGCAGGAAGGCTGGGAGATTGAAAGCCAGTAGGGACCGTTTGATTGGCATCTACACTGTGTTGTTCTGAGCAACTGAGAAAAAGCCTAATTCAGGACTTTTAAACAATGTTACACTGTAGATAAAACAGACGAGTGACTGGAAATGTGTTTGAGAATGTCGCACCTTGGCAACCGCACGAGCCGGGTTTTGCGTCCAATTTATTTTACTGGAATAATTACACAGCCATGTTGTCATGTGTACATACGAGCCTGCCCACTTGGCCAAGGTCCATTAAAACTATTGAAACAGATTCCCCTCTCAGATAATTATGTGGCAAAACAACAGATCAATGAAAGCATTTATTCGGAATAGCTTTTAAAGTGGAGTTCATTCATGCATTTCTGTAAACATCAGAGGACAGAGAGCAAGGTGGAAGATGTGATGATTGTTACTTTGTGCGAACCGTAATAATGATGAACTCTCAGTCTATTCCTTCTGCACTTATTGAACAGGGCCGTTATTCAAGTAGACGGGGTGCATTGCAGATGCATGTAAGTCAGAAAAATTTCAAAGTGTCGTCTGAATAGATGTGAATTAAACTTCCGAATGAGAGCACTGATTAATCTATTAAAAGTTAACTTGAATTATTTTAAGTATTTCTCAAAAGCACAAGGGTGTGAAAGCAATGATAATAATAATAAAAAAACACAGGCATCTTGCAGTTTTCCACCGTAATGCTTCAGACTGACTGATTGATGACACTTGAGGGTGAATAGGTTCCTCTGAGAACAACAAAGCACAGAAACTGAGCTTTGACATCCTGTGTTTACCGAATGGCAGAGAATCACGAAGAATGATAGAGATAACTGAAAACTCAATAACATCTGTAATTTTCCTTCTGTTAGTTGTTTTCTTTGCCTCCCAAAAGACAATTTTTTTTGCTCTAAGGTAGTCAATAGTGACTGCCTTTTAGATCCCACTGTTTGATGAATTAGAAGTAAACAAACTGAGCTGCTGCCATGATTACAAGTGCTGCTCCCTTCTTATATTTACTGGGCGAGGGTACAAATAATGATGGGTTATGTTGCCTGACTAAGACTGCTATTATTCATATCGGAAATGTATCTCTGATTTTAGGTCAGCTCTCCTGACAGCGCTGGCTTGTCTGCTTGGTTTTCGAGGTGTGAAATGCTAGATGATTGCCATCAAAGAAGCGATGCGAGAGGAGGGGTTTTGGGGGAGGACATAATTGTGTGTCTTTTCACTCTGCTTATCTCTGTTAATAATCATCCCTGTGTGGATGTATGAAAATGTGCTCCTCAAGTGTCAGGAACATCTATCAGCATGTCTAATGGAGGTCCCGGTCAATAAAAAATGCATCAACTGATTCAGATGTGAGGGGGCAAAACACAAGCCTTAGAATTATTTATGGCGGGAGCGAATCGGCCATTGTAACTCATTTTTTGCATTTTAAATGATTCGTGTCAGCTGTGTGACAGAGAAATGTGACTCCTCAATTCTAATGACCGGTAACTCAGCTAATTGCTCCACATACGAGCGATCACTTCAGTTATGGCAATGTGGAAAAAATTTAGATATGGTTGAAAATATTCCTAGGAGGGTTAGGACCCCAACGGAAAACACTGAGACCGATCTGACATTTCTTCTCTGGGAGTAAGTTAGGTCTACCTCACTTCAGGTAGAATCAAAGTTACAACTTACTGAAAGCATTTTGCATTTGTAGGGATCAGATTCTGCGTAGCAAATGGCAAGGGACTAAGTCACCCCCCTCCCTAATAACAGAAAGGTAGGCAAGGCATTTTTTGTATTCTAGGCAGCTTCTAGAATACTCAACTTAATGCCAATCTTCTTCTTTTGGGTATTTCCCTTAGAGTCACACCGACCCTCATGCCTGGCATCTGCATCTTCAACATCTTTCATCCAGCATATCCGCTATCCCTCCTCCTTATGTGTTCAAACTATCTCAACCCTAACTCTTTAACTTTATCTCCAAGCTGCTCAACCTGAGCTCGTTTCTAATCCCGCCCGTCCTGCTCACTCCCAACCTTCACACCTCCAGCTCTGCCTCCTGTTTTTGTTGGTGGCACCATCTCCAAACCACACATCAATAGCAGATCTCGCTATCATTTTGTAAACCTTCCCTTGCTCTCTTCCTGCTATCCTTCTGTCGCAAATCACTCCTGATACTCATTTCCACATGCTTTCTTGTAGAAAGTCCATTGCTTTGGTAGTAGGAACTTAAGTGCAGAGCGGTTAGACGTCTCCAAAAACAGTTTATTTACAGCACTAGTGCACGATATATACAGTGAAGGGAAATCCAAACTCCAGGGAATCACGGGGGAGCTCTCTCACACTCGCTCACGTCTTCTTGCCCAAACTCACACACGTTCACACGGCAGGGAGGTCACAGGTCCGGGGAGGAAAGTCTCTGTAGCAGAAGAAAGGGAAGTCACTCACAAATCACAGGTTCACAGGAGCTGGGAGAATCACTAACGTCTGTAGTACAATCATCCAGCGACGAGAGGATCTGTGTTCCAGCCTCAAATAGTGCTCCTAGGTGATCACAGCTGATTGTTGTCAGGTGTGTGGGCCAAGGGCGGGAGCCCACAGTGAGCTCCGCCCAGGCAGAGAGGGAGAGAGAGAGAGAGAAAACCAAACAACACATGTAGCCTTGTGGGGCCGGCCGGGCAGGCACGGAGACCATGACACTTTGGATGGTTGATCCAACGTATTTCATCCATCTTCAGTACTTCTACCTCTTGTATCTTCAATGCTATACTTGCCTGTCTTTGTATCACACTGATTTTCTTTGTTGCCTACACCACCTATCATATCTAGTTCCTCCAAAATATACCTTCAAGTCAAATGTATATCTACTAAATGAAACATAGTCCTGCATCATATCTTGTTTAGATGACCTGCCTGACTGAGCTAACAACTGTTCTTACACTTTAGTAACTGTTTGGTTAACCTTTGACACAAGCATCCAAATGCTGGAAGGAGGCAAACAGCTCACTAAAATCAATGTTAAACAACAATCTGACTGTATATCTAAAAATGCTTATATAACCTGGCCTTTCTGCTTCGGTGTGTACTGTGGTACACGCTCAAATAAACTATTGAAAGAGGGAAGGTTGTCTTACTCGACTAGCATCTGAAAATATAAGCAGATTGTCCTTATGGCTGTGGGCAGACAGTAGTGAGTCAGTTTTTAATGAAATACTTACATAATTTAAAGCAGGAGAAATGTTTTAACCAATGTCAACATGATTAAAAGCTCAATTGTCCTCTCTAGCCACTTCAAGACCAAGGCTAGCCATAATGGCTAAAACCCTTTAAAGAAGAAGGACAATTGACATTGAATTTTTCTCCTTCTGTACACTGACTATCTCCTCCTATTGCTCATCACAACCAACGTGCCTTATGCTACCAAAAGGACCCAAGATGGAATAAACCAGAATTATCCTTTAATTGAAAGTCGGAAGGTTTCATTAGTAAATGATCTTAAAATAAAGGCAGACCCTAATCATGGCTGTGGGCAAGACATTAGTAAGTTAGTCACTCCTGATGAGATACTTAAATAAATTAAATGTACAAGTTATCTTAAGGCTAGAATTATTAGAATAATTATACATTTACAGTACAGTGATTAAAAAGTTCCAGTGTCCTGCTGCTGCTTTCAGTGCAAGCTCTGAGCCATTAAAGCAAGATGAGGATGGGCATCTGTCCCCATCTTTTCTCAGAGTAATCCAGTCACATGGAAGGGAGATCAGATTGTATCACTTTTGGCAGAGTAATCCACTTCATATGTTCCTTGTAATAATTTTAAACAGGTAATCAGCCATTTGCAATGGATTATCCTTTGGGAGCAACCCTGCAGACCCTGTTAATCTATTATGATTCACCCTGATGTAATTTCATATTAAACTGGGTGACAATTCATTAAGTGGGTGCAGCAGCGCTCAAGTGCACAAACCACTGCAATTACAGCCCATAGTGAAGGGCCCTGACCCTGGAATGGCCCTGCAGTCACAACGACCAGTAATGCTAATGGAAGCAGAGGAGTGAGGGGGAAAGATGACTGTCATGCTTTCAGCAAAGGTCCTGACCGTTCTTACAGGTGAAGATGGGCTTCTCGTAATTATTCAGCGAGGACACGGACTGGAACATTAGGAATGACCAGAGGAAATGGAGATGAGATGGATAGTGAAATAGAAACAGAAGCAATGAGGATGAGTGCTTGCTGTGGAAATGTGGTTTAGAGGGTACAGCTTTTGTAAGAGAGCTTTTTAATTGCTCGTCTTTTTATTTTATTTTTTATTTTCTTCGGTTGGTTCTGAGCAGTGTTTAGAAAAAGAAAGATATTTGAAATGACTTTCTGGGTAGTTGTCAAATCACTTGAAAGCCAAGAGTAATGAGGCCAATCCAAGTTTTGTAGCCCCAGATGAGTAAGACATTTACCGCCTTACATGTGATAATTTAGTTTTAAGTATAGCAATATTCCATGAAACCTACATGTCAAGGTTATTTTATGAGAATAGCTGCCTTTAATTTCAGCAGCTGAATCTCTCTGTTTTCACAGCTGCGTGGCCACACACTATGTCGCTCCAGCAAATTAAATGAGATCAGTGTTTGGAATACAGAATCCAAGTCTTCAGACATTACTGCATACTTGCTTTTAAGGAAGGGAGGGTTTTATAATTGATAACCAAAGGGATATTAATTTAGAAGATTAGAACTGTCATACTACGAGAGGCTCGGCCAGATCTTTCTGGTTCGCTGTTTTCACACAGGACTTATGGTTAAAATAAATCCTCTGAGAATGTTTATGCATCCGTAGACACAGATTCCCAGACATGTTGTTCAAGATCGAGCCTGGCTGGGCTGCTGCATAAGCGCAGCAGTGAATGTAGGCGCAAAAGAGCCTGCAGAGTGTTTTGAATTGTGTCTTGTGAAGAGAATGCAGATGACATCCTTGGAATCTCTCCAATGACATAACTCAGGCAGACATAAGGAACCCCACTGAGGTGGAAGGAAATGGCTGCATGCATGCTCTGTGTCTCGCATTGCTTTGATCTGAGTGTTTTTTCTCTATATGGAAGTCAGAATGATCCGGTGTCTTTCTGTTCCTTCCCTCACCCTCAGTCAGTCACAGCAGATGGCTGTCCCTCCCCAAGCCTGGTTCTACCGGAGGTTTCGTCCTGTTAAAAGGGAGTTTTTCCTTCCCACTGTCGCCAAGTGCTTGCTCATAAGGGGTCATGTGATTGGTGGGGCCTTCTCTGTATTATTGTAGGGTCTTATGCTCACAATAAAAAAGCACACTGAGACAAGTGCCATTTAAATAAAATTGAATTGAACTGAATAAATTAGCTTAATCTTTTCTATAAATAACACACATAACAGTTAATTGGTCTCGCAAGCATAGGCAAAAAGTGAAAGCGATGTGTTGCATCAGAAATAACAGACATAAGAATAAAAAAAAAGTTAACAGAAATTTGATTACAGTTACTGAAAAAGTCTAAAAAAATTTGTTCATTTTGCACATTATTAAAAAGAAGCTTTGTGTGCAGAGAAAGTGCAGCTTGAGCAGCGCGTTAAGAGCTGCAATCGCACCTTCAGCTCTCCATCTGGGCCTGCTCAGGAGGTGCTCAGGCACAGTGTAGAAGCTGAAAAGTTGTAGGTTTACAAACCCTTAGGGCCAGTACACAATCCCTGTAGTTATATGCATAAAAGATTGGTAAATCACACTTAAAAATGCTCATGCAAACACACACACATATTCCACAGGTATCGCTAAAGGCAAATTATTTTACCTGTGTCTATAGCTGGACAGATTCAAATTTAAATAGTTTTTATTCCATGTCAGACAAACAACTGTTAACCCACTAACAATAATATTCAGTTCATATGCACTCAATTTTGTGCAAAATCAAATTAATTTCAGTTGCAACATTTCTCTCATCAGTGACACAAATATCTTTTTATCCACTTAAAATGAATTCTGATACTTTTTCTGCAGCATTATGAAATTCCTTTTATGTTTTTATGAAAAGCACTATAGGGTCCTGCTATAGTTTATAAGTTCTGTAGCCAAGTAAAAACAAAACAAAAGACAACAAAATCTAAGAAAATGTTATGCCCCAATGTTAAGAGAGTAACAAAAGAACAGAAGAGCTGACTTCAGTCACATCGCTGATGGCAGCAGTTACTGACACAAGTTTAGTTTTTTTTCCACCAAAGTTTAATTATACTCAAGCAGGCACCCATTGGGAGAGACGTGTCACACCACCTCAGGGGGTGTCGAATCTCGCAGGTTAAACATAGAGCGAGAAGCGTGGGCCGCAAATCCACCTGCTATTCTCCATTACAGTCTGCTGAATGCATCAGAGAGAGAGAGATGGACAGACACAGACAAGCAAGTGTGTGTACTGTATACAGAAACATTTACATAGACATATGAAGGCGAGGATTTGTATGGAAACAGGTGGGAGGCTGCTTTCATTTCGCTCTAGGATTTTGAGTTTAGCATACAGTGATAGAAAGGACGGGAAGTAATTGTTTTCCCTGAAGATACCGCAGACTCCTCAGGCTGTCATGACTGCGAGATTTACTGCGGTATAAGAGCAGAGAGAAAGAAGGTGGGAGAGAAACACAATGTGACAGTGACACAGATAAGACACAGCACAGCCATATTTCCATCTGCTGTCAAACAGATGCTACGTCGCAGAAAAACACATCCAAGCAAAAAAATGTAAAGTCTCCAGAACTCATTGTGATATCGCTGTCACTATTTATCACAGCCAGCGTGCTGGCCATACTTTATGTTTTTGTTTTTATCCAAGCACAGATTAACTGTGCCTGAATTGTGATTCCTGCTGCAGATAATGAGATTATACTAGGAAAAAACAAACGCACACATCAACACAAGGTTAGAGTTTTGGGTGAGTAAACAAATATTTGTGTCAGGGGCACAGTTTATGTCAGAGAACCGGTAAGGACACAGAGTAGTCAACGGGTGTTTAATATGTATGCTATATACAGTATTAATTAAATAAGAGGCCTATAGAATCAACTGCAAGATATCCCTATTACAGCTGATTTACTGTGTGCTGTCAGATTTTTTTTAGCTTCTCAAGTCACACAATCCAGGTTTTGACAGCGGGGTGTAACCTGCAGGAGCTAAAACAGGATAAGTATGTGGCAACTGCCTTGTCTTGTAATGTTCATGAGTGAGCCAAGACAGAAATCCCACAAATGTAAGACTTTAAACCTCAAGCCTTAATGAGAAAAACAGTTTCCATGTAATTGTTATACAACTTCTAGATCAAGAATGTTAGGAGAAAGCACACTTAGAATAACAAGAGAAATAGACATGCTAGTCAGCTAGTTAGCGTGAAGCTGTGTAGTGATGCAATGCTAATGTCAGAATTCCAGCGTCCACTAAACAATAATCCAAACACTGAACAGAAACTCACTAACATATTGTTTTGCCTTTAACAGAAAGAGGTCCAAGTGACCAATGCTGAGGTTGTTACTCAAAGAAAGTAATGTATTACACATTACTCACTACTTTTCTTAAAAGTAATGCTGTTGGTTACTTAATTATTACATTACTATCCTGTTGCTCTGCAAATGACCTAAAACACATTGTCTCACAATTACCATTTAACAATATAAACCTGAGGCTCTCCTAAAAAGGACTCATGATCTACAATCTTTCTTTTAGAGTTTATGTATGTACATAAAGCCGACAACCCAAAGCAAAGATGAAAACCACCCCCAAAGAAACCTTAAAGTGATCGGCACAGACTGTAGAAACATGAACAGGTAGAAATGAAGGCTGCAATGCTGAAAGTCTGAATGCTCATCACTGCTTTTGTTACGTGCTTGGGATCTGGCTCTGGCTGCTTGGCTGGGCTCAGCATATACTCAGCTTTAACATCACTTTAGGTTCTTGGCTTGCTTTGTGTTAGCATGTCGTACAGATGCTTGCAAAGAGCTGAAGTTGTGCTAGCTGTATAATACAGTTTTTTCTGTCCTGGAGGTAGCTTTCATTTCACCATTGCACCCTTGTCCTTTGATGCAATAACAATAAAAGTAATGTCCTTATCTCTACTGTGCACCGTGCCACCATTTTTCACCTTCTGCACACAAACTGAAAGCTAATAGTAGTGTAAGCATGCAGGAAGAAAAAAAATGAAATGTTTTTGATGCAAGCTATTCAAAAAGATGAATCAATTCACGACTCTAACTTTCTGCCTCACAATTTCACAACAATAGTTCTTGAGATATTTTAGTCTGGAAATGATTGTCAGGTAGACAGTGTTATTCCCAGGCTCGGTGTGCTAGTGTGGCTAATAAAACATACGTATGCTTATTCCAAGGAAGAGCTGGCAATAGTTTTACCTACTAAAAAGGCTAATATGCATTTATCATTTTAGTCACTAAAAATGATTTTAGTTGTCTCATTGGCTTGCCAGGACAGCTATTGAATGTGTAGCACCTCCAGCAAAAAAACAGTGACATCACACTCAGGAAATTATGGGAGACAGCAGGAAGGAGCTGGCATAATTGGGTATACTTACACCTTTGGACACAGTTCGGTTGGCTGTGTCGACTCTATTACAGGTCAGTGATGGAATACCAGCTGGTGGGACAGATAGAAGGGAAAGGAAAATTTCCAGGAAGTGTATAACTATGTGTCTGGGGCAGTTTAACTGTCAAACTTTAACTCCTCCACTTGAGTTTGTATGCACAGGTGACACTCTGATGGCAGCCAATAAGTGCATCAGCACTGGTTAAATGCCAAATAGGTCTGTCGTGTAGTTGCCAATGGAATGAAATAACCCTAAAACAAGGTTTTATTAGTTAAGAAGACATCTGTGCGCTAGCAGATACTGGGTTACATGGAAATCCTACTCAAGCAAAAGGGAAAGTAACAGAGGTGTCTTTACTGATGTTTAGTTTCAGCTATTTCTGCAGAAAATGTAAATTAAAGCAAGAATGCAGCTCAGTCCATCATACTTATAATCCTGTGAGCATGAGACTGGCTGAGGCTGATCGTGGGAGACACCAGAGCTGATGAAACTCCTCCACAAGTGATGCTGCACACCACTTCGTCCAGACTAGGAGTCATGTGGAGAGCTTAAGGCTAGTTGCGCTGCTGCTGTTGCTAAGCTTCCACCGCTGTTGAACTGTGTAAGAGCAAAAAGACAGCTGCACAGAAAAAAAGAGAGTGGAGTGGGAGACAGAGAGGTGGCAGCAATGGGGAGCGAGGCAGGATTAGGAGGATGGATTTGGATGCTGGCTGAGAGTAGCCAAATGGTGAAAATTAAGGGAAAACAGTGAGCAGTAAGGCTTATCGAGGCAACTGAGATTTAGCAATGCCTGAAAGCTGTCTTCCACTGGATAGTGGGCAGCAAAACCCGAGTGCTGCTCCAGCTGATGCCCAGTATGCCTCAGTGAGAAAGATCCAGAAGTAACCTCCCACTATGCACAATATGTCTTAATATTTTTAAATCATGTCAAAGCCTCTACTTGTTAAATTAGCAATAGAAGATATGTCATTGTTATTTTAATAAGTATTTGAAAAGATGCTGAATAATGCACATTGTATTGTAAAGTTGACAATACTTACTTACTTTACCCCAAGTTCCTCTACAAGCAAGTTTTGCCACTCTCCAGCTATTTAGGTAATATTTATGGACATTAATTTGGGCAGTTATGTCGAAGCCCTATTCAAACAAATGAGGAGAGGGCCATAACTCTAATTTCCGTGACCACCTGGACATAGAGATTGCAGGTATATCATCATCGATCATCTGTTCATCCATTTTCAGCTGCTTGGTTCGGGTCATGGGGGCAACTGAGTACTGACACAATCAGTCTCTGCTCAGTTCGACAGTGCACTCTAACCAATGGCATGCTAATCCATGTCATAGGTACAAAAAGAAAAAAAGCAATTAGTGTCATTCCCTGCAGTTTTACTACAATAACAGCATGCAATATAACTAAAATTACCATTAATTTTAGTGTCATGTCCCCTTTTCTCCTATGCTCCTGGTTTAAATCACTATTATAATGTCTCTGTAAAGCACTTTGAATCACCTTGTTGTTGAATTGTGCTATACAAATAAACTTGCCTTGCCTTGCCTTGCCTATTAAAATCACTAAGCTAGAGGAGGCGTGTTATTTCCTTAGACTTTAATTGTACTTAAAAAAAACTGCTGATATCTTCTGAATTAATGTCTTGCAAAGAGACTGCAGTGTCTTTCAGTTTCATTTGTGATTCTATTAAAGTCTGCATCAAGAGCATGCAGCTCTCATTCATTTGAGCTCCATCTCATGTGGAGCGTTTATGATTACTGCGAAGAGAAAATAATTGAACCTGTGATTATATCATCATATCTGCTTACTGAGCACATTCTGGGTTGATTTCTCATATAAACAAACCAGAATTAAGGGAATATGTTTCTGAATGCACTTGCATGCATAGAGCTTATACAAAAAGCGAAAAAAAAACAACAACTCCAGAAACTAAACAAAACTGGTACACTTTTATCTTTACATGCTTCAAACTCACAGCCCTCTCGGACTTAACAAAAGATTTGCCTATTTCCCAGACACAGCTGTCAACCTTTGGGTATTAGTGTCAGGGCAGCACGATGCGGAACACTGACCCATTCTTTCGTCTGGCATAGCAAATGGCGATGAGGGCTCTTCAAACATGCAGGATTTGATTCATTTTAATATTAAGCACATGCCCTGCTTCCTCAGTGGCTGCTGTCAAAACAAATGTTTTCCATAATTCAATCAAGTGTAGCTAACAAATGATCCATGACCATGTTTTTTTTGTTGTTGTTTGTTTATGAATCACCCTAGAAAGTGGATGATTTTTCAAAGTCCAAACAAAGCCTGCAACAAAGACTGCTTCCTCAGCTGCAGCCCGTTTAGCAAACATCTCCTCTCGTCCTCGTTACATTTGAGGCACTCCTTGCGAGCGAGCTCTGAATGCAGCGTGCCTGTTGTCTGTCAGAAAGTTCAGGAAATCTGAAGACATTTGAATATCAAAGGTTAGCAACCAACTTGAGCTGTCAGACGCAACATTCTTTTCACGCAAATTAGCTTGTCTTGCTAAAAGAACTTTAATTTTCACCTCGCCTCTTCACTAAATCAAGAGTGTTAGCTAATACCTAGAGGCATGCAGTAGAATAATTTACACTAGTGAGATGAAAAGGGTGTCAGGGAATTAATTACAGCATTAAAGGTGCAGATAGCAACGGTTTCAATGCCTATGAGAGTGAGAGAGAGGGGAAAAACAGGCAGAGAAGAAGAAAGAGGGAAATAAAAGAGAGATCGGTGTGTCGAAAGTTATCTCTACCCTGCAGCATAATGGGAGTGTTAAACACAGCTAAACACTTCAAAGTGCGATTCGGTACAGGGAGAGGCGCTCAGTGGAACGACCTCTACTTTAAGTCTGGATGTGAGCAGGGTTACAGATCACCTCTGCTCTCTCCCCGTCTTTATTTCTTTTAGC
Source organism: Diplotaxodon limnothrissa (assembly GCF_057381915.1). Classification (NCBI taxonomy): domain Eukaryota; kingdom Metazoa; phylum Chordata; class Actinopteri; order Cichliformes; family Cichlidae; genus Diplotaxodon; species Diplotaxodon limnothrissa. The sequence continues at coordinate 8,971,007 of NC_140604.1, read as the reverse complement.
TCCAACTTAGTGACTGTTGCAGAGTTTGAATTCTTTTTTTCCCCATTTTTTCCAGACTGACGCGCAAGTAAACAGGAAGCCATCGCTCTTTCATCTCCAGCTGATTGCTGGGACGTTATTGCTTTGACTGAGGGTGACAGTAGCTGTCACGGCTGTCAAACGGCTCAGCCTGCAGCATATCAAACTGCAGGTTATACTGCGACTGGTGACATGCTCAATCAGCCATTAAAGAGTAATCACTGTCAGCCGTACATGGCCGCTGACAATCAGTCATCACGGGGACGGCGCTCATAGGGCCCGAATGGACTCAAGGTGATTCCAAAGAAAGTTTATGGTTTGAGGTTAGACCAACATATGAGTTTTCTGTTCATTAAATAAAGGATATTAGCCAATCATTCGGACCAGTGCCAAGGTCTGGAGTGTGACAGCCTTCACTCTCTTCAAATAAGTATGCTTGAGGTGTCTCTCTCTGAAAGATGTATAAAGGCTTATACAGAGCAGTTTAGGGTATCAGTGCCAGTACGTGACACAGTGTTTGCTCGCGCAATATTATATGACTGTCGACAGAGCGTGAACAGAATAAGGAAAAAAAAAAGGTTTTAAATATGATCCCCCTGTTTCCTTTAAGAATCTACAGTTAGAATCTTCCTATCATTTTGAAGCAGTTGACCTCTGGCATCAACAGGGCATTTTCACCCAGGGAATCACCGCTCACAGGATAGTTTTTTATTTTTCGACCATTCTCTGTTAACTGCAGAGATGGGCGTGTGGGGAAAAATCCCAGTAGATCAGCAGCTTCTACCTGTCTGGCTCCAAAAACCAGTCACTTTTCTTGCACATTTGATCCTCTTTGAACTTCAGCAGGTTGTTCTGACCACGCCCACATGCCTAAATATACTGAAGTGATGCCGTGTGATTGGCTGATTAGATATTTGGGTTATTAAACAATTGTACTCCAGGAAAGTAAGCGTGAAGAAATATGAAAACTTTAATAACATTTAAACAAGTAATATTTTGATAAACATGTTTTTTCTTCTGCATTTGACTTAGAAAACATGACGAGGTACAATTGAATTACTTACATCATTTAACCTAAAAAGTTTAATGTGCCACAATTTTAGATAACAAACAAACCCCCCCCCCCCCCCCCCCCCCCCCCCCCACAAAAAGCATGTAAAGTGAAAGTCATACATTTAAAATTTAGCTTAGTGTCTTGTTAACATGAACAGCATGGCTATTATTTAAATAATATTGATTGGTTTATTCTTTATAATTTTTTTTAATAGTTTTTAAATCTAAGTATTCAGTGTGATACTTCCTCTCTTCCTTCCTCATCAGTGGTTTCTTATGCTTCCTCCCTGTAACAAGAACAGCAGAAGTTGTTGATTTTTGTTTATTTGTTGAGGTCAGAGACGGATGGAAACTAAAATTTGGATCAATTTATGTCGTAAAGGTTTTGTCACTTTGTCCACCAACTTTTTGATAGCCATCATTACAGCTAACCCCCTTGGGATTCTTAACTGCAATGAGGACATAAAAATTTATGTAAAAATGTCAGCCGATCACATTGAACACCTCAAATAAGATCAAATACTAAATTCCTGTATCAACATCAAATCTGCATTCAATCCTGTGCTTGTCCACTCTTGTTGTGGGAATAATAAACAAACCAGTAAACTTTTCCATAATCACTCCATAAAACTTTTGCATTGGAGAACAAATGAAGGATTTGGGGTTGCATAAATTCCAACCAGTGTGCATGAGACTGAGGTAAGCGAGTGAAACGATACCCAAGAGAAATACCTTCAAATTCCAGGAGATGAAGTCCTGGCCTGTCTACAGTGAAACAGTACAGGTTTGCTGTACTGTAACTGCACGCAAGGGCCTTGCTTCTCGTAAAACATAAGTTGAAGCTTTCCGAATCACCCAAGGCTTACCCAATAGGTCAAATATAAACTAGCAGAGATGGGCCTTTGAAACCGTGGGGCTGGTGTTTCAAACTTAAGCTTTAAATCAGGGAAAGGGGTTTTGGATGGAAAAGGTCGACAGGCTGTCACGTTCTGAAGCGTTGCCAATATTCAGTGTAACACGAAGGTCGAGAAGTAACGGAAGAACAACACCATGGTAGTCATAATGACAAAGAAAGCTGGAGTTCTAACTGAAGGCCAAAAATACAAGGCGTCAATAAAATCTATTGCAGAGTCCATAAAAGCTCATTCCAGAGGTCAACATGTGGCTGGAGACGGAGCAACGATGAAGTAAGGTGGGGATGAGGCGCTGATGGAGCAGAGGAAAAAACCAACTAACCTTTAATCCCTTAAACTTTTTCCTGAAGGAAGCACTTTTTTAATTCCCGACTCATCTTTCCCTGGGGAGGGACTGTTATCAGCTGATTCTTTTCCCCCTCCTGCCCCCGTTTTCCTTTACCTCCTCCCTCTCTGCGATGCATCTGCCAGGTGTGATAAGGCTGACAAACGTTACCTTTACAGGGCTATTAAAACCATTTCGCCCCGCAGTTTTGAAATGATTATCGCCTTAGGCCCATGGTTACAGGTTAGCTGATAGCTCACCTCCATCTGCCCATATCTGGGTGACTCTTTGAGGCTTAGGGCTGGCTGGGTGGTTGAAGATTATATGCGTTGCTCAAACCGCTTGAATACCGGGGGATAGCGGCAAAGGTGGGAGGGAAGAGAGAGGAAGAAAGGGGTGGAAGAAATGAAAAGAGCAGGAGTCCTGACACCCACAATGCTGCAGCGGATGATAAGGGATACACTGACAGCTCTTCCTCCTTCTGTCTGGGTCTTGGAATGACTTTTGTGTGACACACTGTAAGGCAAAGGGCAATTGCAGTCACTCTTAAAGGAAGGCAGCTTACTTGTTTTGGCTTTTTTAAATACTGCTAAAAAAGCAACTTGAGCAGCAGTTGCTAGGTAGAAGAGCAGATTCTGAGAATACAAAAATCAAAAGAAATTCCCCAAAAGACCAAAGCTGTTTCACTTACAAACACTTAAAAATTGCTTACAGTAGACATCTGTTAGCAGCTGAGGCAGCTACAGTATGTGCCCTGCAGTGTGGAGGCTTCCTTCCAGCTAGCACCGTCTCCCAAATCCTCTCAAGCATCATGTCTGCTCCATAGAGATATCACCACCAACGCCAGCCACTGCTGGCTTCCTCCCATTACCTGCTCCTTACTTATCTGTCTGTGGCTGACTGATGGTCTTCTTTAGTTCTCCCGGTTTCCTGCTTCCCATTAGGACATATCACTTATTGGCTCTCAATCTAGGTCAAATTTGATCTTTTTTCTTTCTTCCTCTTTCTGTTAACAAAAATGGAAACAGAGCAGAAAAAGACAATGCTAGTTGATGTTAGAAATAAAGTGTTTTTCTTTTGAGCAATTAAGAGGAAATGCTAAGTGACTGAATGTGCTGCAGTGTTCATTAGCTCCGTAAAGGTGAAAACAGCTCGTCTGTGGCCACTCTCAACCCTTCCTAACAGAATAATCTGACAGCTGAGGCACTTAATTGAGGTAGCAACGAATATGTATTAACATTAATTTAATTGCGCTGAGAGCATTTCCTCTCTAATTGACCTTGGCCCCTTTACAGCATAATAACTAACACTGTCACTTTTGCTCACCACAGCCAGACACATCCTGTAAGGTCACTGACCTTGCAATCTGCATAAGGAATTAAACAGGCGATAAAGCAGGGCTTACAACAGCCTAATGACGAATTATCAGCAAGTATAACCTGCAAATTCATTTTTAATGTAAACCCTGATAACAAGTCATGTGGGAACCAGTAAAGTATGTGGTTAATAAGACCAACTGGGAGGCATAAAGGTTACTGAAATAAAAACCAGCTGTCTTTTTGTCTTGGTACTGGAGCTCACACACAGGAACTACCTAGAGCTAAGGCTGACATTTTTATAGTTGATGGCGAATGCCAAAATTACTTGTTATTCTAGCAATAAAGAACAAAATAATCACTCCTTTGGGACAGCTAGATTGTATATTTTCAGGTATTTAACATGTATAAGATGTGGCTATGATCAAGTCTCCAAGTGTGAAAACAATGGTAAATGGACTGATTCTTAAAAAGTGCTTTTCTACTCTACTTGAGCAGTCGAAGCAGTTTATACAGCATGTTTGTGCTGTGACATTCTGCAAATCCTGGTGTCAGTCTGATACCAAGTAAACGCAGTGATACCATTACTGATACTTTTAAACTCTAAAGGCAGCTTATGTAGGGAAGTATATTATAATTTATGAGATGAATCATCATCAGTTCGTATCAATATGAATACATTTTAATGAATTTGGGTCTGTTGTTAAACTCTGCTATAGGCTATGAATAAAATAGACGTGACAGTCAACACAAAAAGCTTCAGACCTTCTTCATAGTCCATGTTTGAGATAAATTTTGTCATTTCCAGAAAACAATATTTAATTGAATACAGTTATTTGGACTACGTACTGAACTTAGATGATAGAAACTAAGTATTGATCCTATCATGCTGGTATCAATTTAATATCACTACCAGCATCAATATTGATACTATCGATATTTGGATCGATCTGCCCAGCTTTACAAAATATCTGATCCACCCATTCATACACATATTCATTTTCTATCTAAATGGTTTCCATCTAGCATTCACACTCTGATAAACATTGGGAAACATATTGGGAAAAAAAATCGGGTTTATTATCGGAGTGGAGCAGACAGAGAGTGAACCACCAACCTTTCTGTCAGTAGATGACCTGCTCTACCTCACTGTGCCACAGCAAAACAAAGGAAAAGAAAACCAGTCTGCTGCATTCACATCAAGACAAAAATTCCATTCTTCAAGTGATTTGCCACTAGACATGTCCACAGCTGTTCCACAGAGCTTCCATACAATAACAAAACAAAGCACCTTTGACTTGAGTAGTTCCCTTAACCACGGCTTCTACCCAGCGGTTCACCAGAGTTGATTGGCATTGCTCAGCCATGCGTTCGAGAGCCTGCCGAGAGCTTTTCACCCCAGTGTTTAATGAGCTATGTTCAGGTCCACTCCACATTCATCCCAGTCCATTATTGGCTCCAAAAAGCTTTTAAAATGTCTTTTGAGCACTCATTCTACTTAACCAATAGCTTATTCATGAGCATGCCAATGGTCCCTCTCAAAAAAGGAGCCATTTAAATTGTGAATTCAGATTAAATTATATAAGAAAAAACAATAACGGCATGTTAATTCACAAGGGCTTCTGTGCTGAAATCTTGAACAATAGTATCAATGTGCTCACCTCAAAAACAAAAAAAATGCTTCTAGACGTGTAGCACATTGTTATGCCTGATCTGATGTGTAATAACTAGAAGAGTGTGGCTGTAAATCCAGCTTCCATTGTCTTTCACAGTGACGCACTTTTAACATGAAGAACTTTTTATAGCGAGACCGAGAACTGAATCAGTACCACGCTCTCAGGATTAATTCGAAGGCCTCCTAGTTGTTTTAAAACATCCGTTCTCGGGTGTCTGAGCCCCCAGGAGGGTTGTTTTCTCTGCAACGGTGTTATGAGGAAAATTCTAGTAATGAAAAAAAACAACAACAACAACCGCAGTGTGAACCTAGCCTGCAGTGTTGTGCTGGCACCCCAGGGAGATGAGAACATCTTATGAGTGAGGCCTTTCAATAATGGAGTTCACTATTAATCATCTCTCTCACATGTCCACTGTGTCTCCTTTCTATTTCAGTGAGGCGCCGTTCTTCTCAACCAGAAAAAAAAGAACCCCAACCCTCTGCTACTACCATTCTAGTAATTCTCCTTCCTCCATCCTCGTAATAAGGGATTATTGGCAAATGTATCTTTGCCCTGACGGTGAATGCCTTGAATACACCGAGTCCATCATCAATTAAGCACCAACATGGCACAAAATGGCTCTGTGGCCAAGCTCTGATGCTCGCCTTGATATAATTATTTCATTTTGAAGAACAGACGCAATTAGATTTGGATGAGGGTTTTTCATGAAAATGGGAGAAATCAATGGTCTGGCCAAATGTTGGCACTGAATCAGCTTGTTTCACTGAGTCCAATTATGTACATCTTCATAGGCATGTTATTACACCGTGCGCTTTAAAGCAAACCAGAAGAATTAGTGGTGAATGTGAAGTCGGGCTTTACACAAATCACTAAAACATTTACATAAAAAAAGGGGGGAGGCTGAGACACACTAATAATGACACTGCCTAATTGGTTAAAGAGGTTTTAGCTAGAGCTATTTGTGCCTTCTTCCAAATGTGAACATGTGGAGTCATCGGGATTAAATGTACTGATTTACTGTGCATCCAGTCTAATCAAATTTAGACTGGCATTGTAGATGTGAGCAATCATAATGTGTCGAGGCAGATCTATAGATCAGACATGACATCAGATCCCAACCGACCAGTGCCTCTACGAATGATGTCCTATTAGACAAGAACCCACAGTTTCCTTAACCCCGAAACCAACCACAGTCAGCACACGCATATGTAGCAGTGATACGGATGACTAGAGTATGTGCTGAACATAAAAACAAAACCCTGCCATTGGAAAATGGTCAGCGCGTTTGCAAAAGTGTGAGAGAATGGGTTGGTTTAAGCCATTAAATGCAAGATATTTAATCAGATACTTTTCTTATTAATCTGTGTTATTTAGCAAAGCACAATCTGGCGGCACTTGAGTGGCAGCTTCATAATTGGCAAGCATCCAGCCTTGCTGTATAAACGAACCCAGAGGAAATATATCAACTCGTTCTCCGGAATATGATTGGAAAATGAAACATATTGGATACACATATCCAGCACGAGAAATTACTTCCATGAGCACTACAGTCATGTTGAACATGGGCTCTGGTTAATATTTGCACATTTTCAACTTGTTTGGAAAAGCTTCAGTGATAAATGTCCAAATATTTTGAGCTGAAATTGGCTTTAAAGTGTTAAGCTCTATAAAAAGTAAGACAGCCCACTACTGTCTGTATGCTGATCCAAAAAGAGCCCATTTCTCCCATTTTTGCTTCTCTTCACTGGCTCCCTGTTAAATCCAGAATCAAATTTAAAATTCTTCTCCTCACATACAAGGCCCCATCTTATCTTAAAGACCTCATAAAACCATATCACCCCAATTGAGCACTTCACTCTCAGACTGTTGGATCACATGTGGTTCCTAGGATATGTAAAAGTAGAATGAGAAGTTTTTTTGACCTGGCCTGGACCAGGAGACCCTGAGTCCTCCTTTAGTTGCGATCGGTCTGGGCTTCTCGAACTTCACATGATGCAAGTTTCTTCTGCGATCACCTCATTGTGTGTTTTACACCACTGTGATTTAATTATTGCTTATTATTAATTTCTGGCTCTCTTCCACAGTGTGTCTTCTGTCCTGTCTCCCTCCCATCACCTCCATCAGATTGCTGCCGTCCTGATCCTATCCTGATTCTGTTTTGTCCTGTTAAAAGGGAGTTTTTCCTTCCCACTTTCACCAAGTGCTTGCTCTTATAGGGGGCTGTCTGATTGATGGTGTTTTCTCTTTATTATTGTAGTGTATTTACTTTACAATTAAAAGCGCTTTGAGGAAACTGTTGTTGTGATTTGAAGATCGATAAATAAAACGGACTTGAATTGAACTGAATTGTCGGTCCACACACACATACACAATGATAGAGCCATTAATTCTGTGGAGGCTATCCCAGCTGACACAGGCTGAGAGGCAGGATACAAAGTGGACAGGTTGGCAGTCCCTTTCAATGTCCTTTATATTCTTAAACAAACAAAATAAGGTCATCAAAGTAACTGTTGTGTTGGCAAGAAATGTCTAAATCACAGCATTTGTTATCAGGCAACTCTAAAATGCTAACATTCACTAAAGGAGAAGAGAGCACTGTTGCAAGTTGTGTTAGTGTGTGCCAACAAGTCCTAGTCATCATGACTTATTTACATTGTTTACTCTGGCTGTTCCCCAAAGAGGCCAGAGGGGCACCATTGCAGGAAGGAGGGGTGGCTGAATGTTTCAGAGACCAAGAGCTGAACAAGAGCTCTGGAACATGCCAGGGATTTTACATATTTATAGAGTCAGAGGTGTTGCCGAGCTGTTTGCGCTGCCCCAGAGGTCAGGTTACAGTAACATCACTGCATCTTGTGTCACCTTGTGTGTGTGCTTTGTTACTCTGTACAAGCGCTGAGAAGCAGAACCATATTAGCAGCTTGTTGTTTTAATCATACAAAAAAGGTACTATCAGCATGCGCATGGATAACATTTAAATTATTTAAGGGGGTTGGTTTGGGCAATGACAGTGGAAAGTCATAATTATAACCATTGGTTGGGGAGACAGATTCTAAAATGGATCTACATGAGCTCAAACCATATTTGTGTTGCCAAAATCTGAAAGTATAGTGCTATCACATTTAGTGATACAGCCGGTTCACATATGCTCTTTATGTGTACAGTGCGTGCCCGCAGTTAATCGGCCCATTTCCTGTAATTCCAGTCCCCTGATGTGCACATGACTGATGCCCAAACAGCAGAGAATAAAAAGAAGGAAAACAATGCAAATATCCTCAGCTTCACTGATGAAGAGCACATTTTCAGAAAGATTGATCTTAGGAAGAGCAGTCAAGATCAAAAGGCTTTCGTAATATATTAGGAAGGAGGGTATATATATATATATATATATATATATATATATATATCTTCTCAGCATCCAAATAACTGGATTTGATCAGAGATCATTTTGCCAGAGCTGCTTGGTTCAGCCCTTCTCAATAGCTTCCCTCATAAGTGGAGTCAGTGCTGATTGTCTCTGCATTCTTTTGCAGGCTTGGAAATGAAAACAAGAGAAGCCACAACTGAAGCTGGTTTCTTAAATTAGATAACTTCATTTGCTCCTTGACAAGATGTATCGTCTTGATGCTGGTTATGTGTTGTGGAAAAAGTCATTTTAATGTCATGTGTTTTTTTTTTTTACTGCGTTTTTATTGTAAACCATGTCTGTGAGGCATTTTCTGTACGGGAAAATAAATTTTGAATCAAATTGACTTGAAATGTTTCGTTTCAGAGGCCTGTCAATGTCGGAAGCTAAATGTTTATTACTCGATTTGTACAATGAGGAGGTGAGTTGAACAGACCTTTCCAGGCAAGGTCTATTCAGATCATATTTCCTAATTATCCTGACATACTTCAGACTACTTGGTGCTAATCAGAAGTCGAGAGTGTTCGGGGGCATGAAAGAGGAGGGAAAAGAAGCATGCTGGATAATGCTCACCTCCTTAACCAAAGGTTTATTCTCAGCCGTGGTTGCCTTGGTGAGCAGGACCCGTGCTGCGAGCAAAAGCGCGCAGCATTATCAGTTCACCAGGCTTTGAGAAGCTGCAGCATCACACAGAGCTCAATGGGCTCCCCTCTCAGTGTACAGATGGCTGTGACGGGGCCCTGGTGGAAATAACACTAAATAACATTCTCTGAAAATTCTCTCTTAGGATGTGACAAAAGAAAGTGGGGCTACCTTGCCACCTGCAACGTCTGGCACCTCTCTCTCTTCTCTGCCAATTAAAAGGCTGAAAAAAAAAATAGCCAAGCCTCCAGGCTTAGTTTTGCATAATAACATTTGCATAAAATGAGACCATCTGTTTTGAAACCTTTAATTTTTTGACTGTGACTTTAATGTGTTAATGCTGTAAGCTCTGATTTGCTACGCCGCTGATTTCCTTGTGGGCAAGGCTACTGACAAAATACGAAAGAGGTCTAGATCCCTATTAAATACAACACAGCCAAAGCCATGACTCAGTATGCAACAGTGTGTCAGTTTGGCATATAATCCTAATAAGACACTGCCCTGATTATGTATATGCAAATTCTGTTAGTCAATATTGGCTTACAGAGCTGACATGCAAGTCAAGGTACGAGTTTTTTTTATCTACAGCATCTTTAAATTACACTTTTCTTAGCGTTGGCTGCAGTTTCTGTGGCATCAGATGAAACCATTCTGAACTAAGATCTTTGACAGTGTAATCCAAGCCCAGTGGAAACATGAAACAGTCGGATCAACCAGAATTTATTTATAATTCAAAGTCAAAATAAGATTGCGTGGTTACATCAGGGGAGAAAAAAATGTATTACTGAAACTCTCTGCCTTTTACTTACTTTTACTAATGTTCCCCTTCTGTCGTTTTATGATCAGTAATTCTAAAATTCACTAAATAAACAATAATTCAACACAAATTACTCATGGGGAAATTGTTCTTTGATGCAGTACTTCAAAATGTTTCAGTGGTATTGTTTGGAACCCCAGCAAACAAGTAAAAAGCTTACTGGTAAAAAGCCATAGTCTGACTGTTATACCCATCTACACATGCAATATGGATGTAACCTCTGCATAACTTTTTTGATTTTAGCCCCAATTTTAGCTAATCGAACTTACCATCTCATTTACACGGTGAATTAGCTTATTTAAGTCCCTAGGACTACTTTATGATCTAAACATGACTACTTCTGTTTTAAAAATAAATCAAGATGCAAAACTTGAGACTTGTAGTCCATAAATGAATGAGTTATGTAATGGTGGCTTAAGTCCCTCTTTTATGTACAGTCAATGTACACAAACTTTCAAGCACATTTTAACACAAAACACCCTGAATTTAGAATTTACAAAAGTTTCCCATGATATAGAAAAATTCTGGAAAATGTGAGTCATGTTGCGTGAATAACTGGTTTGCAGCATCTGGGGAGTACGGCATAAAGAAGGTCAAAACCAAAACCAACAATTTTAAACTGATAGCTTATTTTTTACACACATTACACTCAGTTATTTACTTATTAGTTTATTAGTTTATTTTAGACAAATATATAAACTTTGAACGTTTTACAGCATGTAAAGTTTTTTTTTTTTTAAAGGAAAAGGGCCTGAAGTAATGTAAGTGTCACAGCTTACTGATACTTCCAGCAGCAAACGATTGTTTTTCTTTTCCCTTCCTCTTTCAACAAAAGTTCTTTCAGAGTTTGGGGCCTTCCTGCTTGCACTGCTGTGAGATTTATTCACTGATTCCCCCCCCCATCAGTTTAGATTCAGACTCTAAGGGCCAAATCGAAACCTTCAATTTTTGCCCTTTGAGGCACAATACTGTGATTTTGAAGTGTTTGTAGAATCATAGTCTGGATGGTGTAGTAGCAGTAGTCTCTTTTTTCTTCCTCAGCTTTTCACCAATGCTGGGTGTCAGGCTACTGTACTCTTATTAGAAAACATCTGAAGCTGGATCAGAAAAATTCTGTTGACGATTCTGTGAGGGTCAGATTTGTCCAGATGTCACTGTAGAGCAGTGGAGCACTACTTCATAGTCTGCAAATCTTCCTGAAGGTCGATTTGCACTAAAACAGGAGTTATGATTAGCCTTTCCAACAAAAGTGTCTGCCTGTGGCGCTGCTCCAAAGAAAAAGAAGACCTTAAGACACTGCTATCATCTTACAGGCTTTATCCAGCTTCATGGACATCATTAGTTCTGTTCTCAGACTCTAACACAGAGGATCAACACTCGTGTTTCAAAATTCTGAGATTGGACATTCGCATCCATTCTCCTCCCTGTGACTGTAACTAAGCCATAGCTAAGCCATAACTCTAATAATCTAATTAAGAGACACTGGTTTAAATTGCTCACTGAGGCTAATCTAGGTGTTCCCAGTGCACGGTAGATTTTTAATGCTTGTATGCCAGTGTGAAGTGTTGCTGTGTCATTGTAGTCGTGTTGGCACATGCACAAACCTCAACAGTGCAAAGCAGTTACTAGCAGGACTTGAAATACAGTTTCAATGTGTCAGCAACAGTATTAGGTCAGCTTCCACACTGCGAATCATTTGCAGCGTTTGTTGTTATTGATAAGAAGTGCATCCCTACATCCACAGTGTGCCACACAGTCTGCTTCAGAGAGCGCGCCTCCTGTCTCCTCGTCTCGTCAGAGCTGCATTTAAGATGGGCCAGCATGCTGCCGATGCAGAAGGGACGATGAGAAATTACGAAAACGCCAGAGCACGAGCGCTTCCAGAGGGGCTCAATAGGAGCCGATGACCACTCAGCAGAGGCTCGCTGCCATGCATGTATCTGGAACTGTCATGTGTTATCTAAATGAGCCTTATAGGGATCCAACAGATGGTGGACATGTGGGACAAGTGTGGCTCAGAATATGCTCTGGTTTGCAGAACAACAACGCTTGCACAAATGCACAAATCGCTTTTTATAAGTGATGACTCCCTGTTGTCATGAGTTCAGTGGTTATTAAATGAAAGAGGGCTGTAACTCCCATTGTGTAAAACATAGGCGAGACTCATCTAATTAAGAGGAAAAAATAAAATGACCATCTTCTTCTTCTTCAGAGGGATCAGGCCAGCCGCCTTCTTGGTGACTCCCTGTCTACAAAGCCTGCTTTCAGATTTAAGTTTGCATTTTTTTTTTCATCACCACAAAAGCTTAACTTAAGCTCTTTACTCAAGAAGAGGCGTGACTCTAAATAACTGGCCGTTGTCTTCGCCATATTTCCAAATCAATCAGTTTGCTTTTAACTTTTATAAGACTGCATACCCCTTATAGGATTATAGCCCCATATATTTGAACAGTAAACAGTCAGTCAGGATATGTTTAATCTAATCCCCCCTTCACACCGACACCTCCTGTTACCAGCCCCAACAATGAGCCTGGAAGTGTGTGCCTGTGTGTCTGTCTGTCTGTGTGTGTGTGTTTTTCCATATTTGGACAGGAGTGATCAAGAGGTTTAAGACCCCAAAGTCTGATCTATATACTGTGTGTATTTCTTATGAGACTTGACTTTTTTCCTCTTCTTGTACACATCCTGTTCGCTTTCTATGCAACTGCTATTTTTAGATGCTTTTGTCATTTTGCAAAAGTGTAAAATTTTGCAGCCAACTGGCAATCAGTGGCTGAGTCCATGTGGCCAAAAAACTCATTTTCAATGCCATGTGTGCCAGCATGGACAAGTCAGGTTTCCATTGAACATTCTTATTCAGCTGCCTCTGGATGCTACAACAGAGCTCCGCATTAACAGCCTCACACCGGGGTACAAATTCACGGTGCACTGTTCCATGATGATGGCGTCTCCGATTTGATCCTTTGTCTTTGTTTCAGGATTCATCCACTTGATGTACAACTCCTTTAGGCGGACCTGCAGCTCCCTTGGTGTTTCCTCTGCTCCAAAGGTACTAGAACGAAACCTCATTTGATAGGTGTCAACACTTATTTCATATTTCTGCAAGACAGCACACTTTACTTTTGCATAGTCCATAGTGTCATCAATATCCATGGCTACATAAGCGGAACGTGCTTTACCAGCTAGCAGTGGTGCTAGGTGAAGAGCCCACTCATCTCGCAGCCACTGGCAAGCATGAGCAATTCTTTCAAAGGTGATTAAATAATGTTCAATGTCCTCACCTTCATTGTAAGGTTGCATTTTTGGCCCCTTCCAGCCTGAATGTCTCACCAGTGTTGAAAGCTGTGCCTCACTGCGTTGATGTGCCGGCTCCAAGTCAAGCCTATTTGATTCTTGTGTGCTGGCAGATGGTTCTGGAGTAGGTGCTCTCGAAGAAGCCGATGTAGATGCTTGTACTTCAAGTAACTGATGCTCTAGATTGCCATGCTGCATCTGCTGTTGAAGCTGGGCAAACTGATGCCGGATTTGCCTCCATCTATCATCCTGGCGCTTGTGCTCTTGCTCCAGTTTAGCATCGCGTTCAGCCTGCTGTTGCATCAGAGTTTGCAAAAGTTTGGACAATTCAGCCACATTCTCTTGTCCAGAAATATGGCCACTTATTGCCCCTTGTTGGTCGCTGCCATCTTGTAAATCATCTGCTTCACATTCTGGAACATGCCCTCTCTTTGCTCGGGTAGACATCTTCTCCACTCCTTAATTGGCCTGGAATCCCACTGCTGCTGCCACCAAATGTGGTAGGACTCGACTTAAGCGGTCAAAGAAGTGCAGGAGACTGATGCTGTCCAGTGTAGCAAGTGATTTATTCACCATTCTGTGGCCCAAGGATATTTACAAAGAAACAAATAAGAAACTCAACTCTATAATAAACTCAATTCAAATAAACATAACTGTACTTAAATCAACGGAAATTAAGGTCAAACTGCACACAGCTACACTGACCTGAACCCTTCTTCTGAAACACCTGAGTTCGTCTGCTTAAATAGTCCCCTTAATCAAACACTTTCTCCTCTGGACTATTCCATTCAGTAGGTAGGTGAGATGAACATGATTATATTCATCCTCTACTACTCCTCTTGACTGGCAACATAAACTCTGGTGTAATCAATACATATCACAACATTAAATCTATTTCTTTATAAACCCTTTAAAATCAACTTTATTAAATTATAAGAATTCTTCCCCTCCTGCCCTTGGTCTCTTCCTGTGACCTCAGATGAACCCAGAAGGTATAAAGCAGGAAGTAGAACTACATTTCCTCCTTTTGCTTCTGGAAGACAGGTAGGTAAAGGTAAGTTCAAACAATACAAATTAACAGTTGAAATAAATAACATGTTAACTTAACAAACTTGCATGAATTGATTTAAACCAAGATGTTATATTATATAATCTGTAAAAGTGCAGAACATAAACAAACCCGGGATAGTAGATGTTTGCCTATTGCAGATTACATGTGAAATATGGTTAAATCAAAACAAGAATGTTAACTAAGAATGTAGACAAATGGTCTTCTCACCCACTTTGTCACACTGCACATCTCGATGATTGTTGACCTTGAATGTGAAAACAACAAAATTAAAATGGAGCATTTTGTAAAAATTTTGTTGTGTACAATCATAAAAGAGACAGTCCAGGACAGGCATGAAGATGAGTGTTTTCTAACCCTTCCAACCCTGCCAATTCTTGGCAAAGGGTGCTAGGAATTTACTTCAACTTATGTACTGCCAAATCACAACAACAGTCGACTCAAGGCAATTTGTAAGGAAAAAACCCGACAGTAATAGGTCAGGGTTTTCAATTAGATGACCCCCTGATGAGTAAGAACTTGGTGACAGTGGGAAGAAAAAGCTCCCTTTCAACAGGAAGAGAACTGTGGCAGAACCAGGCTCAAGGAGGCGCAGTCATCTCCTACGACTGAGTGGAGGTGAGGGGAGGAAAACAAGATAAAAGACACCATGCGGAAGAGAGCCAGAGATGAATAACTAACATAACATCTTTGCCACATTTATTCAAATGTCCAAGAATCCCCATATGACTTTCCTTTATCTGTATTTACCTGCTGCTTTTGGGTTGTTTTTAACTTGCAACTGCCTGTGTGTCACTTTTCCATGACTTTATTGTGATTAACATTACTTTTAGACACTTTTTTTGTATAACTGGTGGCATGCAATGTAATAATTAGGAAATCAAGTGAATTTAAACACTAGACTTCACAGTTCGTAATCAGTTCCACTCTGTAGATAAAGGCTCTATTAGTAAGCCTATTTACTACTGAGTTGTTTGAAAGTTAAATTCAGTGGTCTTAAACCAGATACCCTGCATTCCTCGCAGTCCTCTGCAAAACAATTGCTACTATACGGGTAATTGTAATACTGGCTTGGTTAAAGTGTACAGAAAGTGTACAGAAAATAAGGATGGGGGCCATACGGGGAGAATTCATCAAAAATTCTGAATATTAGATTGACTTATCAGGTGGGCTGTTGGGTGCAATTCAATTATCTCTTTGTTTTGCTGCAGGGAATGAGGGGGGTAGATGGAAATGCAACACACAGTGAAATAGCAGGAGACTGCTGGTACAGATAAAAGGTCAATAAAAGCAACAGCGTGAAAGAGAAAAGTGATTAGCAGTAAAACTAATAGATTGTGGAAAATTGTACTAAGGGAGGCATTTTAGTTTTGTTTGAGTTTGAAATGGGAGTTTTTAGGGTATTTCTTTACGAGTGTCTTTTAGAAACTAACGTATCAATTTCTTAATGCAGAAGTGCGATTTCCCTGCACATCACATGCCTGCACTGTACGTTTCCCCTTCTTTCTTTGAGTTCTGCATTGAAAAATGATCCTCAAATTGCGTTGCCTGTGTTGCTTCTTTTCCATAATGGGAACAAACCTCACATTTTCTGCCATGTCAGAAGGAAGCTGGATGAAGAGTAGAAGTTGTTTTTTTTTCTTTTTTTCTTTACACTTCCCAGAACCCAGGTCGTCTTCTAAGAACCTCTGATGTTATCACTCTCCAAATGCAGATCTCATTCAATCACCCTGCGATCGTCTCCTTCCTCTTTATCTCCCAAAGCTTTTCTCTTAGAAAGCCCACAGGAGCCCATTCTGCACTGCTCGCAGTGATAACAGGGGATCGAAAGAGACGAGGTGAATTTAAGGGAGCTGCATTTAGCCGCTGTGAGATCATTCCAGTTCATGCTTTGTCGGCGACTGGAAAAGGCGGGCATATGGGACGTACTCCTCTGCAATGCAATATTCAAAGAGATCTTACATAATTCATCTTTTTTCTCCTCTGTTTCTGGAGAGCCATCCTCAAAGTGTCACTGGCAGACCCTTTTAATTTGACAAGCCTGTGAAGCTGGAGTGCAAAATCTTGACTGCCTGGCTTTGCAACTTCTCACGGGACGGGTTGATATTGGGATGATAATGAGGCACTCTTTTCAAAAGAATGGATGAATTAATAACCAGTCGTTCGGTCTGGGAGGAATAGTTCAAAGGCCGTCATAAACCAGTGACTGCTTCCAAACGAGAGGAACCATGATTTATTTAGGTCATGGACAGTGAAAAAAAATGATATTTTTGACGTCTGGAAACAAACAGAAAACAATGTAATTGAGATTAAGTTCAGATGGGAGTCAGCATGCAGTGGCAACTCAATAGCAAAATATTTATGACCTCCGTGGGGAATCTGTACATTCATGATTGTTTCTGTGTACAACATACACATACACATAGTTTTTGTGGCGTGGGCATAATCAGACGTGTTTGGGCAGGTGATGAAAAGGCAAAAACAATAAGAAAAAGCATGTGACTAGTCATAGGAGCTTTGAAAAAGAAGGCAGCTGAACTTGTTTAAGTCCAGACTATCATGACCTGGATGACTGAGAACCCACACATGCATTACGACTCAATTTTGTTTCTCCTCTTTTGAGTCAAGATCATCTGCTCGTACTCAATTGTTCTTTCTTTCTCTCTTCTTCTCCATCTTCTTTTTTTTTTAGAATATTAACATGACACCAAACATACAACAGGATGAAACATGGAGACAAAGCAATGACAGAAACTGACAGAAACAGAAAAGTAAAAAAAAACAAACAAAAAAAAACATACATATTAGCATATTTCATCACATTAAAAGCGTTGATGTGATCTAAATAAGTGATCTTATTTAGAGGAGATATAGATAAATACACAGACAGACAGATGACAGTAACAATCCTAATAATAATACCACCAATATAAATAATAATTGGATTAAGGAGAAATAGGAGGAATAAGAGAAAGAGATGAATTAGTTTATTCATAATTATAGAATAGAATGTATACAGTGAGAATAATGAAGTGGGGTGTTACATCTGTACTACATCTGTGGCGACCTTTGACATGAGGAGTGGTTCAGGATGATCTTCAGATACTCACCGTGATTTGGTGATTCAATTTATTCCCGTAGCAGTTTGGTGGTTGGAGGCAATGAGGAAGGCTGCAAGTAATATGTTGCTCTGTACTGATGCAAACCAAATAAGACCAAATAAGAACTGTTTCTTGCTACATAGCAGTAAGACAAAGCAGATGCTTTAATTCTCTGCTGTCACTGTGCCAAGTGGGTTTTATCATGCTGTGGTCTTTCACTGTAGATCACTGAATGTCAGTGTCAAGCCAGTCCAGGCTTTTTTCATTGCTCTGATTCTGTTAATGATGGCTGCAGATTACTTTTTCATTCAACACAAATATATCATTTTCATTTTCATTCCCGTCATCCACATGCTTCCTCCTTTCCTCCTTCCAGATATATAATATCTAGATCACATTCTGTTGAATCACTTATAACTGGAGTAAATATATCTTCACCTCACCCCAACTTTTCAATCACGCAGCTGCGTGATGGAGCAACCTCGGCACACTGGAAATACATCGCATGTTTGTTAGCCAACGCCCAGCTGGATCCCGCTCCTTCCCAAGCGGTCCGAAATTAATTTGTTGTGGACAAATAGTGTTCAAGGGAAAAATGTGAGCTGTTGTCTAGATGCCGTGTTCCCCATGTGAGCCACCTCTATTTGTCTCAGCAACCCCAGACATCTGCAGCCCTCACAGCTGGAAGAGAGAGGTCGTTACCAGGCAATTTCACCCCTGCGATCCCTCACGTCTTTCTTCCATTTAGCCAGCATCTTTCTACCCTTCATGCTTTCTTGATAGACTGTTTTTATTTTATTTTTTTACTTCTAAATCCACTTTTTGCATACCAGTGCATGGAGGCTAAAGACATGGAGGATCCCAGGTGTGGAGAGCTTTGAGCTGTTTGTTTTTCAGGTCAAGTGGTCCATTGCAAAGAAAAAGGGAGGTGATTAATACTGGGTGTGTGTAAAGGGATTTAGTCCATAATCCATTGACTCACTTGGAATTACTTCAGCTGTATGAAGACATACTGTGGGACTGTTTTTGAAGCTCGGAGAAGAATGGCTTCTTGCTTATTAGACCACTTTAACAATTTACTGGCTTGGCAGCAAACAATAAGCCAAAAATAAACAACCCAATAGGGAAGAGCGAGCGCACTAAGCCGTCATTCAGTCCATCATAATTGAATATCTGCAATATCAAGCGCATTCATCCCACTTTCTCATTGTTTGCTTATTGTGAAGCTCAGTGAATAAATATTGTTGATACTGCTGAATTTTAATTCGGGGCCGCGATCACACATAGCTTGTGGAGAAAATGAAAACGGACACAGGTTTGTGAGTTTTAAAGTTTGGCTCGAGGCTTAATGGTAATCACTGGGCCTCTCCTGGTTAATCATTTCCTTGGGTGTGAGGCAGGGTAGTAGGCAACGTGAATGGCTAACGGGGAGATAAGCTGGAAACGCAGTTCCTCTGCCACTGTGTACAATAATCTGAGCGCTGCATCGATCATGTCTGCTATTGAAATGAACAGATGGACTTGCACATATGAAGCACAGAGGGAATAGATAAAGCATTTCTCTACGTGCTGTGGCAGTCATTTATTGACTGTTGGGCAGACAGGAAGTGCTTTGTACAAACATGCAATAACTCTGCGTATTGTTTTAAATCAGAATCAGAATCAGAATACTTTATTGATTCCTATGGGAAATTATTTAATATGTTATAAAACATGGTTAAGTATTATGTTAACTGTGTCATTTTGGGCTGTATATTTTCTTTGTAATCACAATCAGATTATAAATGTACAGCTGCATGAAATACATGAATAATAATTAATTATATCAAGTTCATAATTCTCATTTTAAAAAAATATTTTAATTTAAAATCCCCCAAATAATCAGTTTATTGTTAATTTGTTACAGTTTTCTTTGTAAAATCGACTTTTTCTTTTAAAGTATACCCCGACTTCTGCCAGCTCTCCACCCCCATGCTGCTTCTCAAACAAAATGAATCATCGTGTAGTAAAAGTTAATACACTAATCTGTATCAGTATGTTCATAAAACTCATCCTGTGTTCAATTCAGTAACAACAAGTTGCTGTATGTTGTCAGGTAACGATCTTACAATAACTGTGTTCATATGTGCAGTATTGTCCCCAGCAGAACCTCTAATAGCTACAGTCTGTGAAACATCATTAGTACCCATGCTAACAAGCTGTGTCATTGTTTAGTGTGCATCACATTCACAGAACACATTCACTCTTGTGAGAAAAAGTGTTGCTCGCCTCACGTTCTTCAGTAACAAACTCATTTAATTCATGTCCGTGTGCAACACTGCAGCTGTTTCTGTGGTATGCTCTAAAACCTTTATCCTCCTCGCTCTGTTTATTCAAAGCATGAGTGTTATTTTACCACATTCACTCATCTCTTTCTATATAGAACGTCTTATTAGTAAGAGCACTAAAAACCAAGGGCCGACAGCCACTCAGCTTTTAGATTTTTATCACTTTTATTAATATGTTTTGTAAATAAAAGACTCTATTGCTTTCACTCACACCTGGAAAAGTGGAAGTGAAAGAGCAATGCATTTTGGCCTGCTCAAGTCTGAAATGGTAAAAGTAATGGGTAACATCTCCTTGCCATTTCAGTACCTGCTCCAGTGAGTGAAGGTTCCTTTCACAGCCACTCTGTATAGATCTCTTGAGAAAATTCACATGCATTAGGTGCTATTATTGGAATACATCTCATTTAATGTTAGGACTGTGAGCTCTTGCAGTATGCTGTGTAGAGAGAGGCAATCTTTTTCTTATAATAACAAATGGGCATAATCTGTTTAAAAGAAGCTGAAATTACAAAGAGATAGATTTCACACTTTAAGGTGTTTGACAGAAAGATACAAGAATTCTAGTCCTCACCTTAATCATAATATTAAAAAAACCACATATAGTGATAACTTAAGGCATTGTTTTTATACATTCATAATGCTCACAAAACCAAAGGCTCTTATTTTCTGGTGATTAACAACATATGCACACAGTAAAACCTAAAGTAATAATGTTTTCGCTCAGAGGACGAACCTGTTCACTGCAGCCCAATCCACTGGGTAAAACACTTTGTTTGTTTCCCCTATTCCTGTTAGGAGCAATATGACACTGACACTAACTCAGACTTACACTAACAATGCTGCCACACTGGTAACCTTTGTAAATGCTTGACAAGCACAAATGTTCAGTGCTACCTACATATTCTCAAAGTTTGTAAATTCATCCTATTTATCCATTTTCCTCTGCTTATCCAACACAGGTGGGTCTGGAGCCCATCCCAGCTGCCGTGGGGAAGGCACCCTGCACAGGTTGCGTGGTTAACACAGAGAAAGAGACAACAATTTTCCTTTACATTACCATCTATAGTAAGAATCACCAGTTAACCTAAACCCACTAACTGCATGTCTTTGGGCTGTGGGATAACCACCAAGAGAACATCCAAGTCTCCACACAGGATGGCGCCAACCTAGATGGTGGATTCAAACCCATAACCTTCTTGCTGTGAGGCAACAGTGCTAACCACCATGCTTCTGATGCAAAATCATTACCACAGCTTATTCAATTCTGGACTTGAGGTCGATTGAGTCCAGAAGTCTTTTCTTCCAGCTCCTATTAACCATAATGTGATTAACTTTGACATAACTCCACTGAAATTGAACCTGTTTCTTCTCTCTGTGAGCCAAGTTATAAAAGATAGACTGTTTTTGAAATTGTCAGTGTACAGAGATTACATCAAAATGCTATTACTGTAGTAGATAAACTGTGACGTTAAAAAAACACATTTGACTGGGATTCAAAGCTTTGCTGATGCTGTGATGTGACAGCAGGAAGATCCTGCACTGAAAATAATTTGTCATAGATTTCATTAATTAAGTTTCAGCATTTGCACACCACCTGACCCTGTAGTAAGGTCATGTGTCAGTGTTGCTTCCTTTTTCTTAAAAGTATCCCTCCAAAGTGCTACCCATGCTTAAAATTAAGGGTCTC
This sequence comes from Diplotaxodon limnothrissa, assembly GCF_057381915.1. Lineage (NCBI taxonomy): Eukaryota > Metazoa > Chordata > Actinopteri > Cichliformes > Cichlidae > Diplotaxodon > Diplotaxodon limnothrissa. The sequence continues at coordinate 8,949,365 of NC_140604.1, read as the reverse complement.
TCAGTCTGTCGCAGTATGTTTTTTATGTTTAGATCAAGAAAAAGAACTGTTTTTTAGAGATGAAAGTGAATGAAAGAAGTATGTGAATGGCTGCTTGTTGTCCCCTATCAGCTTTTAGATTATAGCTAGCAGTTTGGTATCAAACATTTTGCCACAGCCTATTAGCGTAATTAGCTCGTGTGTTGATCTCTCTGCAAGATAGGTCTTCAATGGAGCCATTGACCTAGAATAATGGGAATCTGCTGCAACATAATGAAGCTGAAAAACACATTCAAAGACTTCCAACGCAGTGAATTTAAAGTAGGATGTTTTTGCTTTTTTTCTCTGCATATAGCAGAAAGAGAGAAAAAAGATAACATCATGTTTTTATTTTATACAATTTTCTTTCTTTCTCTCTTGGTCCACATTCACGAGTTTAATAATCACACTCAATAGGTCATTGAAACAAAGTTATTATGGAAACGTTTTTGTATGATGTTGGCAACAAGATGTCATTGATCACACAGTGAGATATATTTCCTTTTCTGAATAAACAAGACTTGGAAGCAGACACTCCACTGAAATAGCACAAGTCCTCACTTCCCTCTGGAGGAAACACATGCCTTATAATCAGCAACCAGAACACAATCCAGACATATGGGGCTTTCATTGCTCTGCTCTTGTGTCAGCAGTCATGCGATTGCTGATTTCATTGTTGCATTTGTCTTTTTTCCCCCTTCTTCTCTTTGCAAGGGAGTGTGGCTTATAACACGAATAATTAGTGGCTGTGATAAACTGCAGCGAGTCTCATCCCAAGAGGCCAAACTAGAAGTCTTACTCAAAGAAGACAGCCTTCTACTGTCTTTAAATGAGCTATTTTTACTCTACTAGTCAACAGGCAGTTGGGGGATTTCACTGTGTTCTGCTTAGTCTTTGGAAAATACTGTATAATTACTTTGTGGTACATCTGTGTGCAAATTAAGATATCATGTCTAATTAAACCTCTCAAAAGGCAGATGTAACAGTACAAGGGTTGGCAGTATGGCTCCATACTGCATAAATGTACATTCTCTCCTCTAATATTTCTGCTTCTTCTCCGTATTCACACTGTACCCACTCCATGATTTATTCATTCTCTAAACGAGCTACTCTTGACTTAATGTACATAAGTGATGCAACAGATCAACAGACACTGAACACTAATGGGGAGTGCAAGGTTACAGATGATCACGATGGAATGCAGAAATCTGAAAATGGGGCTCAAAGGCTCCAAGTTCCTGTTGAGTCTGCCTGTTTTTTTCTTTATGTAGCTCATAAATGTATCTCAGTTGTGAGGAAAGTGTACCTTGAGCCAAGTGCTCGATGAAGATGAATGATACTGAAATATACAAGCTGAAAGTCAACGCATTTGGCTTCCAGTTAATTTCAGCAACAATGCCGCCTTCTTTTTAGGGGTGGGTTGTGATTCAGCAGTCACATTGATACATTGATATAAGACTTTATCCCATGACCAATTACAAATCATCCGGACAATGCTGACCTTTAAAGGAATGGAAAGAAACCCACAGACCAAAACAAAACATGCAGTTGTGGAACTGCCCAAAGTCATTTCTTTCACTGAGAAACAGCTGCTCACAGCAATTTCTTAACTACTTTTCTTTTTTTCTTTTTTAACTAAACTGTTTGGATAGATTCTAAGGAAATGCATTTTTTTTTTATTTTTTAAAGACATTTGGAAGATATTAAGCAATCTCCTTTCTGGACTAAACAACTGGACCAAGACGTCTTAAAAAAAGCCTTGGGACAGATTCCAAGTGTACACTGGTGTGGTTTTGTTGTGGTATGAAAGAAGAAAAAACAGACAGGCGAGGTTTTATCATGAATTATAAAAAATAAACTCTTAAATTAAATTTGTACTCTAATGCCAAGGGGTTAGAGAATATTTCACGATTCCCAGCTAGCCGGACTATTCCCTGGACTTCATATTTCCTGTTTTACTAAATGTCTAAACATCCCCAAAAAGTAATCTTTCAAAAATATGCCTTTTGATTCTAAGCTATCCATGAAATAAATATTTATAAGAACCTTGCAGTGATGGTTAAAAGAAAGTGCAATCTTTTTTAGTTTAAAGCCAACTGAATGACACCGTCTACAAAAAGTAGAGACGAAATCCTGATGCCACTGAACCATGCAACCGCCACACCATCACTGCCCCTAGAAATTCTGTCTATAAAAATTATTAACCAAATCGGTGACAGAGAGCAGCCCTCACTGAGTCCAGTGCTCACTGAGAACGTGTTTGACTTATTATTGAGCTCTGGCAATGACTGTTCAGGGACCAGAAGAATCGCAACAAAAATCCAAATACCTTGTACTCCCAAAGCACCCCTTCAGGACAACAGGATGTCTTGAAGAACTCATTTGAATGGCTTTGTCAGATCCACAAAGCACATGTACATAGGTTAGTTGGGCAAACTCCCGCTCACCCTTTAGTATCTTTGAGAGGATGAAGAGTTAGTCCAGTGCTCCGCAATCATGACAAAAACTGCATTGTTCCTCCAGAATCTGAGGTTCAAATAATAGATGCATTCTCCTCTCCAGTACTCTGGCATAGGGAGGCTGAGAAATGTGATCCCCCTAGAACGTGTTGCCTGAAGATAGAACACACATACATATATATCAAGACGTAATAAAAATCATCTGGTCCTTAGCAGGTTCTACAATTGGGTAAACATCTCATATGAACAACAAAACAGGACATATTCAACAAAAACTAAACTGTGTGGAAATGAAAGTAGGCTTACATCCTTACTGCTTCCATAGGAACTAAGAGTGATCACCAGCAAGTTTTAAACAGGAGAAGGGCTTGCCAGATAATTTTGTTTTACTGGACAACAAACAAAAAACAACAGGCCTACTGCATCCATATTAAAAGTTGCACATTCAAGAGTGATTGAACTGTAACAATCTGACAGCAGCATCACATTAAAGTGTTTCTGTGTATATCCATTTTGCCACAAACCAACTTCATGACCTGGAGTTTTTGCACCAGTCTCACTGCATCGTGATTTCGTGAGAGTGGGAGAATTCATTTGGCCAGACTGCTTCGCTTAATGTCATATCCAAACACTGTGCTGCCCCGTCTGCTCTCTACTGTGTAATGTGCTCCTTATACAGTATTTCACGTTTAGCATGCACGATTCATTTCTTTTTTAAAAAAGCCCAAAAGTTACTCAACGATTCACTGTCTCAGTGAATGTTACTCCTAAGGATGATCAGCTACAAATGTCAGATGGACCACCTAATTCTGTTAATTCCTTCTTTGAAGTACTCTGAGTGAAACTCCAAGGTTGCTCATCAGAAAGCCAAGGCCTTTTAATTAGCTCAGCCCTTGATGGCCGAACCCCCCGAGTGAAAAACAGAGGGTAGGGAGGGGGGTAGGGGTGGCGAAGTGCACTATGTAAAAAATATTTGTGAGAACTTGTTTTGACTTAACATTTGATGTGGACAGCGGAATTAGTCGACCTGTTGCTGATCTGAGGTTACGCAAGGTTTAGTTTTGCTGTAATGGCAAGGCGGAGGCCGGATCAGATGTTTTCTAACCTTGCTCCTCTGTGTCTAAGCCTGCACATTTGGGGGGATTTAGTGTAATTACAGGTGTGTTGCACCGATTTAGATGTGACAGATAAAAACCAAAAGAGCGAACACAAACCTCACCGTGGCATGGGCATGCGAAGACCTGACTCTGTTGCCATTAATCGCTTTGGCCCTCAAACAAAGGAAACAAAGCAACAACAAGGTTTATGCATGTGTTAGAGAGAGAGAAACGTCAAGCTAATGTGTCAGTGGCTTCGGGCTTTGTTTTGATTACTGCAATTATTTTTTATCCTTTTGTAATTTACCATGTGCCCCCCCCCCCCCCCCACACACACACACACACACACACACACACACACACATTAGTCGATTACAGGCCAAGATTTCCTGGGTGACTTATTAATCATGTAAGTATTTACAGACTGAGTATTATATTTGCTGCAGCATGTCTGCAAATTTAATTCAGAACATAATTGTATGCTAACAACATATTAATCAGTGTGTGTGTGTGTGTTTTCTGTATTACCTGACTTCATTTTGTTATCACTACAATTCACTGATAAGCTGCACATAAGAGATAAATCAGCCCAATCTCATTCACACCTGGGAACAGCGAGAAAGAAGAATAGGAGGCAGAAAAAGAGCCCAGCTAGTGCCACCTGACTGATGAATATGCTCATGCATGTGGACACTTGGCTGGCGCGCAGAGAATAACAGGGAGGGGATCTGGCACTTCATCAAGTAGACCTACTACTGGGAAATCGCTGCGCGAGAGCGATGAGGATGATGCGTTTATCTAGCTTCCTTTGTGATGCATAACTGACTCTGCTGGCCTCACTCTCGCAGCGCACCGTATGCTTTCAAACCAGAAGCTCAACAACACCAAACATTAGATACTTTATTCACTTGACATGCTGCAGGAGTTTTTTTTATGTTTAGTTTAAGCAAACGACTTCGACTCTTTTCTTTATTCATCTTCAGGACGGATATGTTTTTTTGCACATGTGTTATAAGCGTCCCCCTCACTTAATAAATGCTGTCAGCATAAGCCGCCTCAGGTGTAGTGTGACAGCTCCCTACAATCACAGTCAGATCTGTGTTTGTGAAATGCTGTGGAAATGAGAGGGCGGACCATTAGAAGATGCGCAGAAATGAGGCTCGTACATTGCAATCTGTAATGAGATTACAGCTCAGGGCGCATTGCAAGACCATTTGTGCGTGTGTGAGTTAATTGGCAGCCAAAGAGCCTAAGAGGGAATGTTCTGTGAGCCCAGCAAACAGTAACTCAGACCCAGGGCAACACTAATTATTCCAGGCTGCCCGCCAAATTTACAATATTACAGCTTCACAAAGCCATCTTAGTGCATGTGCTCTCTCTATTAGATGGTGTGGCACACAATCTGTTTTCAGGCTCAAATGTCCAATAGGAAAGTCTGCCCCGAGTTCCAGGTGTACAAATACAGATGTTCGGATGCATTTGTTGTGTTAATTTTTTTGTTTTTCTTGCAATTGCTTTTAGATATTTTTCTTGCTAAGTCTGCATGGGACAATGTCCATGTGAGCACAAAGATTACTCAGAGATGTACGTTCAGACCAGCTGCCTTCTGTCTTGTAAAACTAAAAGTTGGATGGAACAGAATTCCAAAACACATGAGCTAAAATATTGAAACCTAAAATGTGACTCCATTTTGATGTTTAGCACATGACATCAACTTAATGTTTGACACAATTATATAAGACTTTGCTGCTTTTGATTGATGACAAATGGTGAGAAATCTCGATCGCCCCCACTCACTTACTACAGCATAAAGCCATCTGAGTGTAGAGACAATCATTTCGGAAAGAAATCATAAAAAGTGGCATGAATATGGAAGTTGGGGGGCAGGGGGTGAAAATAAAGTGAGAAAAATTGAAAACCCCATTTCTGCTGATGGCTGTCAGAGCAACTGACGCTACGGCAGCAACCTCTGGGTGTGTGTCATTTATTTGTGTGGTGTACTCACATGCTTCGGTTTGTGTGTGGCAGTGACTAATTATTACAAAAAAGGAACAGAGGCCAGGGTGGGGCATGGGTGTGTGGGGGGAGGTATCTGTTTTTCAGGTATCTGAGTAAGAAGGGAAGGACTGGGACACCAAACCGATGTCCCACCATCGCCGCCCCGCACGCAATGCACCTCAGTTTGACATGCCTGCCTTGCTAATAGAACGGCAGTGGTGCATGCTTGAAAAAGGGGTGTTGGGGGGGCTGCTTAGAAAGCTTTTGATCAGCAGTCCCCTGTGACATCAATTAACTATTAATGTGCAGCCCTAGAGCTGGATGATGGAGAGCTGTCCAGGGTCACCTCCATTCTAAAGCCACGCGGCCTGATAATGACAGCTATTTAACCTAACTGGCCTTAAAATATGTGTGTGAGGGATATTAAATATGCTTTTTTTAATATTTGATGTGCTGATATTTGATACACTTTTGTGATATTTTAAAATGACTGCATGTGAGGAAAGAAGAAAATAATGTTAATCTGTTCGCCGTCACCCACAACAGGCTCTATCCTGCAGCTCTTTGTTGCTCAACGACTGGAGCTGTGTTCTGCAGCTAGCACGCTGTCAGGGAACAATCATGACATTTTCTGTGTCACCGCTTGCTAAACCACTGATGCATGTTCTGCTTTTGCCCTCATCATTTTGCCTCAGTCTGCAGCACCAACCGCGACTGCACATGTGAGAGACATTAAAATGCGAGTGTTCCATGATGTGACCAAACTCACATGTCGAGAACTTTGTTTTTCTTTTTTCCCCTGTGATTCATGTTTACATCCCCAGCACTCCTCCCCCATCAGACTAATGAGCATTTCTTTTTCTTTGTTTCTAATTACCCTCCTTTCTGTCATCTGTCTTACTCCTTTACCATTGCTGTGTGACATCTGCCGCTGGCCAGACATTCCCAAGTCAATGACCAATGTCCTCCCGTAACAAGGATATATGGCTCCATTAGCCTGCAGCTGATTATTTAATCATTTTTTAGATGGCTTTAATTGAAATGATGTGATGAATGGTGCTGAGGTTCATTCCCTACAGAGAGGTCTAATTGTGACTCTGTCCTCAGCACCCCACCTTGGATCTGCCACATGCTGGCCACCTCTCTCTCAGGAAGCAGGTAGTGTAGTATGTGGCTGCTGCAGAGCAAACAGGGTTTTTTTTTTTTGACTTACCCTAAGAAAAGCAAGAGGAACCTTCACTTAGTTGGATACTTTGGATGCATGTTGTTGCATTCGTGTGGATCATGACATTACATAAATACATATTTGCTTTCTGCCAGTTGGCCTTTCAGAGGTCTATGTAATTAATGTTAGACATAACTTGTGCTAGAATGTTTCTCTCTTGAGAAGACAAAGTTAGGGAGTGATTGTCCAATCAGGTACAGTGTATTTTGCAATATTTAGCAAAGCTGTTGTCACCGTTTATCTTTTTAAAATTAAACTGACTTCACAGCCTTTTCTTTCCTAATTGTAACCAAAAACACAAGCATAGTGTATACATAGTGTAAACTTTGCAGTGTGTACTAGTCTGAGTGTGGTATACTGAGGTAACAGCATCCATCATGCTAATCTTGACACTCTTCTGAACCACTTATTAGACAGGCAGCGGAACACCATCTTTAACAGACTGATTCAGCTCAGATGCTGCAAGGACCGATATATGTAGTCTTTCATACCACATATACTGAAATTACATAAATGTCTGGCAAAGAATCGTCTGCAGATATTCATCCATCTTCTTCCACTTCCTCTAGCTTGTCTGGGGAAACATCAAGGCGTTCCTTCCTTTTTCACAAATTGTAGATTTCTAAATTGGATTTCCTTCATGACACAACCAAAATATCTTCTCTTTTCTCCCAGAAGGAGAGACGAATATCATTGTCATTCCTGGTAATCTCTCCAGCATGTCCTGGGTCTGCCCCAGGGCCTCTTCCTGGTCGGACATGCCTGGGACACCTTTCCCAAGAGGCGCCCAGCTACCAAAGCTTGTGTCCATTGGTGAGGGTAGGGACATAGACTGACCAGTAAATTGAGAGCTTCGTGGGTCTGATGGGACTCCACTCTTTTCCGGCTGAGGACTATGGCCTCAGATTTGGAGGTGCTGATTCTCATTACCACTGCACTCGGCTGTGAAACATTCCTGTGCAACCTGAAGGCCGTCACCTGATGAAGCCAACAGAGCCCCATCATCTGCGAAAGGAGAGATGAGATTCTGCCTTCCTCTACTTGCCTACACCTAGAAATTCTGTCCATAAAAATTACAAACAGAATTGGTGACAAAGGGCAGCCCTGGCGGAGTCCATCACCTATGGGAAACGAGTCTGACTTATTGCTGGCTATGCCAACCAAGCTCTTGCAACGGTTGTATAAAGATTGAGTGGCCTGTAGCAATGGGCCAGACACCGCATACTCCTGAAGCACCTCCCACAGGACACTCCTAGGGACACAGTTGATTGCCTTCTGTCCACAAAGTACATGTAGACTGGTTGGGCAAACTCCCATGCACCCTCAAGTATCTTTGAGAGGATAAAGACCTCTCAGTCCAGTGTTCCACGACCAGGAGGTCTGCAGATACGGTTTATTTATTTATTTATGAATTTAAATTTGCTATGACAAATTATATTATATTATATATATTATTAAGTGTTTGTCATGATCTCATCTGAAATTAGTAATATTTGTTTTTAGCCATCCATTCTCATTCACTTTTCCAATTCAGGGTCGTGGGGGGTGGAGCCTATCCCAGCTGCAATAAGGTGAGAGCTGGGGTACACCCTGGACATTTCACCACTCTGTCGCAGGCCTAACACAGAGACAGAGACAACGATTCGCACTCACATTTATGCCTATGGACAATTTAAAACCACCAAGTAACCTAATCCATTAACTGCATGTTTGTAGACTGTGACTCATGGTGGGTTTGGACCCAGGATCTTCTTGTTGTGAGGGTGGCTTTTTTTTTACAAGGAAAAAATGTAACTAGTTATAAGTTATTTAAAAAAATGTTGCTGTTACATACATATTGCGTGACTAATATATATTGCATGACTGTTTTGATAGTCTTTTTTATTAAAATGTGTCCAAAACTAAAAACTGTACCCTGACTAGTGAAGTTTATTATAGCTACACATTTTAAAAAGACACCCAGCAAGACGTCAAAATTAGGACAAAGGTATAAAAGGCAATGAGAAAAAAGTACACATGCAACGTGCCCACGTCATCACTCTGTCCCAGTGTGGTAACAAAGCACACGGAAAACAAAAGACGCTCTTACTTGTACTCACTAGTTCATGACCCATATTAGAGGGAAGAATAATTACAGTTTCAGGGCAGAGAGGAGTGATGGCGCACCATATGTTACTGATATGACTGTCATTTTGCCTTATGAGAGCTGCTATCTAGCTCCCTAAGATTAGTTGGAGCTCTAATCTATTGATCCCATGGGAACATTTCTCCATAAGTCTCTCAATGGCTTCCTACTTAAACCCTCATCAAAGGCTGAGGCAATGCGCCCGGCGAGCTGTTTATGTCAATACAGTTAATGTGATGCACTTCACGGCTCCCCTCTCAGACACCAATGCCGGCACAAATGAAGATATAAATATTCAGCCAGAGACCCAAATAAAAGTGAAATAAATAGAAAATAAATTCTTCCCTGTGAGGATGATAAGGCGGAGCGCTCGGGGACAGCGCCAGGGAAATGTAAGACAAATCCCAGCACTGAGCTTCAATTCTCTTGCTGTCATTTCATGATCCCCCCCCCCCCCCCCCCCCCCCTCCTTCTCCTCTCCGTAGACACATTGCAATCTCACCATTCAGACTGCCTCGTCTTTGTTGTCTGTCGTCTCTGTGTCTTCCATTAACAGTATGGGAAACCTATCATGGCATTGTGCACGTATGATCCTAACTGACAGTAAAAAGGATAAACGTCATGAATAAGCACTCCTCTGAGCGTCAGCCATGACCTTTGACACAAAAGAGTTGATATGCATCAGTAAAGGCAAACCATCATCAAACACATATATCACGAGGTCCATCAGAGATGGAAGCATGAAAATGAGACAAAAGTCGAACTCCAGGCCTCAAGGGCCGGTGTCCTGCAGGTTTTAGATATATCACCCTGTTTCAACACACCTGAATCAAATGATTAGTTCATTACCAGGCTTCTGGAGAACTTCAAGACATGTTGAGGAGGCAATTTAGCCATTTAAATCAGCTGTGATGGATCAAGGACACATCTAAAACCTGCAGGCCCTCGAGGCCTGGAGTTCGACACCTGTGCTGTAGATGCTTGTGAATATGATCTTAATGGAGGACAGAAAGTTGACACTACGTCTATTGCTATTGAAAGTATATTTCTATTGAAAGTAAACATTACATTACTGCTAAATCTGCAGTAATGTAATGTTTATTACATTACTGCAGATTTAGCTAAACAAATAGTCTCCAACATAAATTAGCACATTGCAATATTGAAGGTAATTGTTTGATTTAAAGAACAACCACAGAGCCAGTTCAGGCTTTTTCTTTTCTTTTTTCTTTTTTCTTTTTTTTGCCTGTCCTGATTGGTTCTTTTGCCATCAGAATTATTGTCTAAAGGCAAAGAAAGATGCCCAATGGATTTACCTTACCAAATGGACCATCCCAGCCTTGCCGTATTGGTCTATTTGATTCAACTTTGCTTTTATTGTGTATTTTATTTTATTTTCACTTGCTACACGCAGGACAGACATGACTGGGGGAAAGAAAAGGGAGAAAGAAAGAGGGAAAGAAAAACAGCGGGGATGAGGAACGGTGATAAAGGGCAAAAAACAAAAACCAACAAAACAAACAGACACAAAATACATATATCGATCACCTGTTGAGAAAGAAAAAAGAGAAAAAGCAAAATAGAGAGCAATATAATAAACAACATCATCATGATGATCTATGTGAATATAACAGTAAATACTAAATATTGAATATTATTGTGCAGCATGTAGGATCAACAGCGCACAGTGTGCTTTGAGGTAGGAGCCAAAAAGGGTGTAATTTGTGTGTGAGCACCCGTGTGTACACCTGTGAGCATGAGCGCGCTTGTATTTAAAAGGTTCCTTCATGTAATGATCTGCTAGAGGGTGTGGGGGAGCCACAGCCCCGTCCTCCAGGGCATGAAGCAGGTATGGAGGAGATCCAGGCTCCAGACATCCAGAGGCCCTCAGAGCACAAGAGACCAAGGAAGACCAACAGAGGGGCAGCTGTGCCACTCTCCCGGAAAGAGCTGAGAATCCCAGGCTTTTGCTTTTCACTGTATGGTTAGTAATAGGTGCCCTTCACTACTTAGACTGGGGCAAATTATTATTTGATCCCCTGCTGAATTTTTAATTACTGTATACTCACCAACAGGCAACAACTGTTGCTACGATTAACTGGAAATGGGAGAAATGATCATAAATCGCCCTTGGTCTGGAGCTCCATGCAAGATCTTTCCTCATGGGATGAGGATGATCATGAGATCGATGGCCGATCAGCCCAAAACTACATGTGAGGTGCTTGATATGAAGGCAGCTGGGACCATGGTCACCAAAAACACCACTGTAATCACACGACGCTATAATGCCCTCCTCCAGGTCTGTCTTAAGGTTGCCAGTGAACATTTATGCAATTCAAAGAAGGTTTGGGAGAAACCAAAGTCAAGCTCTTTGGATTCAACGCAACCTGCTGTGTTTGGAGGAAGAGAAATGCTGAATATGACCCAAACAATGCCATCCCCACCATCAAGCACAGAGGTGGAAACATTATGCTTTGGGGCAAGTTTTCTGGGGAATGAATGGGCTGTACACTGTAAAATCTTAGATGAGAACCTCCTTCACTCAGTAAGAAGACTGAAAATGGCTCATGGATGGATCATCCAGCATTACAATGATCCAAACCACATCACAAGACAACAAAGGTGTGGATAAAGAAGAATTACAATAAGATCACGCAGTGGCCTCGCCAGTCTCAAGACATCAGTACTATATGAAATCTGTTGAGTAAGCTGAAGCAAACTAAAGGGTTTAAAGTTCCTGTAAAGAAGAGTGGGCAAAAATCCCTCCTGAGATGTGTGCAAACCTGGTGACCAGCTCCAAGAAACATCTTACCAAGGGCGTAGATTTGGCATGGACGGAAGGGACACGTCCCACCAATATCCACCTAGCACTGCAGAAAGAGTTAAATTACGTTCTCTACTGGAGTCCTACCTCATGTGACAAATATGGCCAATGTGATTGGCTGTGCCTTTCAGGGAGCTCTGTTTAGTTTTAGCAGGGGCAAGCTCCTCTCCTCCTTGCAGGACCTGCAAGGAGGAGAGGAGGATGGCAGCAAAAAGGAAGAACCTGGATATAAGAAAGTATTTTTCAAAGAAACCTGTAAGTCACTTAAAGCCAAGTTAACTCATAAAATGTGTCCGTCATAATAATGTTACAGGCTATGCTAGGCTTTGGCCCACATCAGCCTAAAATAGTATGTAACCATGAATAACGTGTTTTGGAAACTAACTGCACAACAGGCAGCACTATCAATTATCTCAGTCTCCCAGAGTAGCATTTCTAATTTTGATTGAAACTGTCAGAGAAAACGGCAGCCTCGAGTAAGCCAGAATATTAGTTTACAGAGGCTGTTAAAATTAATCCGTCCCCATTAATGCCAATACCAAATCAACGCCCTTGCATCTTACTGCTGTTCTTGCCAACAATGGTTTTTCCACCAAGTACTAAGTCACCTTTTGTGTGGCATAACAATTTATAACTTTCATGTAAAGTGATGTTCTGGATTTTTTTGTTTTATTTATTTATTAGTTTCATCCTGTCTCTCCCCATGAAAATTAAACTAACATAAAAATAGAAATTGTTAATTTCCTTCGAAATGAGTAAACTGACAAATTCAGCAGGGCATCAAAGAATTACTTCTCCTGCTGTAATTAGGTCTTAAAAAGTCTTAGGAGCCAGTCTAAATGTTTCATTGTCATGGCTCATGGCACTGATACCAAAGGGTACCTTGTGCATATTTCTGAAATGCCAGCAGGTTTTATGAAACAGACGTATTAGATGGGAATAAGAACAGGTTTGATTTCTTTCCCTGACTTTAAGTTTGTCTGCAGTTTGTGTATCAAATGTTTGCCACATGTGTTTATTTCTTAACAGTTTTTGTTATTTTGTCATTTTTACTTAATTTCTATCGAAACAATATTTGTACTTCTAAGCTTCTTGTTCAGTATGAACTACCAGCTAACATGCATTATATTCTACCCAGTGTTTTAATGGAATACTGAGTAGAGCTGTAGCTCTATGTTTGAGTGATATGGGTCAGAGACTGACTGCAGGGGGTTCTTGCACCAGGGGGGCAGTGTTGCAAGAAGTTATTATTCTCAGTGGTTACAGGAGGCCAGAGTTTAGAAATGAGAACCACTAGGGAACGTAGCAAGTGATAGAGAGAAATATAATGCATATTGGACAAAGCAGTACAGTGTATTTTATTGTGACACTTGTACCACATAATATGTGATGAGAACAGTGGGCTCTCTGATGCCTTGTGAAAAATTTACTTAAAGCCATTGAACCATGAGCTCCAGTGTCAGAATGTCTCACAGGTAGGAGGAACAACAGATTTCGATTTAAAGGACAATCCTAACAAGTTAAATGAAAAAATGGGGATGGGGGTGGGCACTGGAAAAAAAAGCATCCTTTTTGAAATGCATTTATTCTTTTGCTTTTCAGTGATATACTTAAGATTTTTAGCCCTAACAAAATCATGCTTTATTGTCAGGGACACAACCATTTGTCTTGATCTTGTCATGCTGACAGAGAGAAAACAGATAAGAGAAGATGATTGGAGAGACAGGACTGAGTAAATTGCCTGACTTGCCTGAATCAAGTGTGAAGGTTTGGACAATTTCAAATGTTTGGTCAAGTGGAAAATCGAAGGTTAGACGTAACCCAGACATTTATATCTTTGTGAATTTAGCTGTGCCTTTTTTTTTTTACTTAACAGTGTATTTACTTGTAAGACATTTCCCCCATTCTTTGTCTACTAACCTAAAACACGCTAAAAAAAACCCTGTACTTGTCCTAACACTAGTTCTTGGTGCTGCAGTACTATTGATATTTATGTTTCTTTGTTCACTAAATGGTTGTTCACAGAATTTACTGCTTACTCGAATCCCCCCCCCCCCCCCCCAAAACACTCAAATCACAATATAGCAACAATAAGGAGTTTGTGTAAGTCTTTAAACTGTTCAGCATTATACTGAGCAAAAAACTCTCACACTGTTATCAAGTTGGAGGGTGTTGTCTGTTTTATCACAGGAATTATGAATGCTTAAACCAAGCTGTAACCTTAGAGGCGGAAAAATTGAGACTGGCTCCTAAAGCAAGCCTCAAGCATTTTAAAAATGACTAATGTGCAACTTCTCAATTTGATATTGTTGTTTTGGTGTTGCTCCTGTATCAACACAACTAATGTTGGTTCAGGTTCAACACTGCAAGTGACCAGTAACATTATAGTGATGTCATATTTTTGCAATGTAGAAATTCTGTTACACACACACCAAACCTTATCCCTAACCCTACCTGTATGCCCATAACCGTAACCCTAACCATGATCACATTCTAAATCCGAACTCCAATTTTGGATCGCAAAGCTATAACATCATACCAGTGTAATTTGGCCAGATGCAATGTTGATCCTGGACAAGCATTATTATGTTGATCCAGGAACAATACCAACACGAGGATATCAGATAGAGCTATGCAACTTTAGAGTAGACTGTACCAGGAAAAAATAAAAGACAGCTCTGTGGGTGATAAACTTTTATGGAGCTCATCTAAAATTTGCTTTACTTTGAGCATGGTTGCTTTCAGTGAAGGACAGATGGTGGAACTAGCATCTGTAGCTCTTTGCTAGCCATCGGCTCAGCTAATCAAGAGAAGATGAAGTGGATTTTTCAACTGTGTTTATTTTGTTGTTGCTTTTTGAACATTTTTGAAAATAACTGTGTGGGATTTCTTGAAAGGTGATTGCCTTTTACTTGTATGTTACAACTGATTAGCAGACACCTCTATCTATGCAATGCACCCATGCAGGTTATGGATGCAGCTTGCTAACAAAGCTTCCAAGTGTTAATTTAACACACATTCCTTTCCAAAAATGGCCACAGTGACAAGGGGAAAATGGTAAAAAGTCAAGCTTCAAATTACGAATCCCTAAACAATGGCTATATCCAAGATTCAAAACATTTTCACTTCACAAATAACATTTATGTTTACTTTCCAGAGTAAGTGTAAATTTTGAACGGTCAATGGCACAGTTGTATCCTGTTAGCTGGCAGTGTTTTAAGTTTTTTTCTTTTATTGCTCCTGAGCAGTTTAAATTGGAATTTTAAAATCAGATAATTATACTCATCAACAATACCTCATGTTAATATCCTGCTTCTTGTGGCCTCTTGCCGTCATTACTAGGTGCTTATGCTACCTACAAGACTTGAAATCTACAAATTCTAACACTCTTTTAACCAAACCGAATTAATCAGAAATGTCCAAAGCAACAGGCCTCTCCAAATAACATATAACTAGAAAGCAAAGTTAGATTGTGTATATGGAATCACAAATACCAGGTCCAGTTCACAGCACACAGGAGCACTAGCACCGTTCCATTAGTTTGAGTGGATAAGAAACACACTTAAGACATTAAATGTCAAGTCAAAGCTAAATAATAATCATTATACTGTGTACGCAGCGCTGACCTACATTGTAATCTTTGCGCAAACACAATAATGATTACTTTGTGATAAACATCCGAGTGGACACATTAAGCAGCGTTGTTATTTTGCAGAAAGGAGTTTACGGCCCATTTATCAGAATGTTTGGTTTCTCCAGGTTATCTCAGATGGAGAAAATGGTTCAATGGAGCCAGAAAACGATATCATTAATTGGGTTTGTTGTTCTTGCGAGTTAGATAATCAAAAGAGTGAGTGCTAGGGTTTTGCTTGCATTGTGAAGCCTCACCATCAAATTTAAGCTTTCTTATTCTGAATGTTTTTCAGGAGACGATTTCTGTTTTTATATCCATGCGGGTGTCTGAAAGCTATCGTATAATTAATCAGGCTAATCACGGGCTGATGCCTGAGGCTGTTGTGAAGGGTCAGCTATTGTCTTTCTAAGGATTGCCATTTTCTCTGCCTTTCTGTGCATATAGGCATGTGTAATATAGCATATAGCATGTTGTGCTGCAAGTGTTTGGGAGCAAAGGCAAGTGGAGCAGAAAGCCTGCTGAAATTCAAAAATGTAAAAGTCATCTTTCAAAAAAATAAATAAAAATCACACTTTATCTTCAGTCCTCAACAGGAATTGGTATCAAAGGTATTTCTGAGCTCTGGGATGAAAGTTGCCATGTATCAAAGTTATTACCATGGAAACACTCGATTACTCTTGCCTTGCATAAATGAGTCAGGATAAATTAGAAATCCAATTTGTATTGTTTGCCATGCTCAGAATAGATTACAAATGTATCAGCCAGCTGATGCTAATTCGTTTGGCAGCCTGTGTTGTTCTGATGAGAAACGAGAGGAGCGAGGAGGCGGTATTGGTAGTATGTGCAGTGTTGTTTGTCACCAGCTTTATTTACCTTGCAGCCGCTCCACAGGCAGCAGGCATATGGCTTATGATAATGAAAGTCCACATTAGGTCTCTCTCTCTCACACACACTGACTCATTCCCACATCATCTGCGATCCACTGCTCCTCTTTATTCACTCCACTTTCAGCATGCATGCACTTCCAAATCTGATACTAGTTAGATCATTTAAATTAGCATATAGCCCAAAGGTGAAAAAAATCCCTCTTTTTTTCCCTCTGCTTGCTCTTATTTTTCCAACTCCGCAGAGAAGCTGCCTATGGAGGGGTGTTGTAGAGGCAATGTTTGTAATGTTAATTTTATATCCCAGTGGAAACAGATACAACACTTTGATTGTTATTCGTACATCGAGGACTGACAGCAAGAGCGCTGATGTAAGGCAAAAACCTGCTATACATTGCATGGTCTTCAGGGCAACACGTGCATACCTTCTACCTAACACTCTGCGAATTATACATAGACATGGAAGGAATAGTGTGATTACAAGTAAGCAACCTTCATTGTAAAAAAAGGAAAAAGAAAAAAATATCCTTTAATGACTGCACAACAATTTCAGAAATTTGTGTGTGGATATTGGTTATTTGACCATATTTATAACCATAGTTATTTGAACACAAAGTGCATCAGAAAATAAGTTTTGTTTTTTGTTGTAGATAACAAATCCTTATGCATCACATAAAACAACCTTTTTCTATGTTAATGGTCTAAATCAAATCAAATCAAATCAAATCACTTTTATTGTCACATCACATGTGCAGGCACACTGGCACAGCACATGCGAGTGAAATTCTTGTGTGCGAGCCCCACAAGCAACAGAGATGTGCAAACACAACAACACAAATGAGCAAAATACAAGAATGGCCAACCTGAAACTAATAAATATATGTACAATATATAATAGTGTATGCATTTCTGGATGTGTATACTAAATATTTTCCTACGTGTGTGTGTGTGTGTGTGTGTATACACATTTTTACAAATTAAATAGTAAAAAAAATAAAATAAAATAATAATAATAATAATAATAATAAAATATATAAAATATACAGAGTTGAATATGTGCAAAACAAGTGGCATTTATATACAGTGTGGAGTGCATAATGTTGAAGTTCCAGTAGTGAAGCTGAGGTGTCTATGACGTGTTCAGCAGTCTGATGGCCTGATGGAAGAAGCTGTCTCTCAGTCTGCTGGTTCGGGACCGGATGCTGCAGAACCTCCTTCCTGATGGAAGCAGTCTGAACAGTTTATGGCTGGGGTGACTGGAGTCCTTGATGATCCTCCCCGCTTTCCTCAGGCAGCGCTTCCTGTAGATGTCTTGGAGGGAGGGAAGCTCACCTCCAATTATCCGTTCAGAGCACCGCACTACTCGCTGGAGAGCTTTGCAGTTGTAGGCGGTGCTGTTGCCATACCAGGTGGTGATGCATCCAGTGAGGATGCTCTCAATGGCACAGTGATAGAAGGTCCTGAGGATGCGGGGGCTCATGCCGAATCTTTTCAGTCTCCTGAGAAAGAAGAGGCGCTGCTGCACCTTCTTCACTGTTTTGTTTGTGTGTACTGACCACGTAAGATCCTCAGCTAGATGTACTCCAAGGAACCGGAAGCTGCTCACTCTCTCCACAGCAGCGCCGTTGATGGTGATGGGGGTGTGTACTTCTCTGCACCTCCGGAAGTCCACTATCAACTCCTTTGTCTTTGCGACGTTGAGGGTGAGATGGTTGTCTTGACACCAGTGGGTCAGGGCGCTGACCTCCTCCCTGTAAGCCGTCTCATCACCGTTGGTGATAAGACCCACCACTGTAGTGTCGTCCGCAAACTTCACAATGATGTTGGAGCTGTTAGTGGCTGTGCAGTCGTAGGTGTAGAGTGAGTACAGGAGAGGGCTCAGTACACACCCCTGTGGAGCACCAGTGTTCAGTGTGATGGGGGATGAGGTGATGCTGCCCAGTCTGACCACCTGGCGTCTGTCAGACAGGAAGCTAAGGATCCAGCTGCAGAGGGAGCTGCTCAGTCCTAGATCCTGCAGTTTCCTGTCCAGCTTCGAGGGAACGATGGTATTGAATGCTGAGCTGTAATCTACAAACAGCATTCTCACATACGTGTCTCTCTTCTCCAGGTGTGACAGGGCAGTGTGTAGTGTCAGGGCTATGGCATCATCAGTGGACCTGTTGTGGCGGTATGCAAACTGTAGAGGGTCCAGTGAGTCGGGTAGTGCAGAGCAGATGAAGTCCCTGACCAGCTTCTCGAAGCATTTGCTTACGATGGGGGTCAGGGCTACAGGTCGCCAGTCGTTCAATGAGGAGATGGTGGAGGATTTGGGTACAGGGACGATTGTGGCCATTTTGAAGCAGGCTGGGACTACAGACAGAGAGAGGGAAAGGTTGAAGATGTGCGTGAACACTCCAGCCAGCTGAGCCGCGCATGACCTGAGGACGCGGCCGGGAATCCCGTCCGGACCAGTAGCTTTGCGTGCGTTCACCTTCCTGAAGCACTTCCGCACATCCTCCTCAGACACAGTGTGCGCACTGACGTCATCCGCGGTGCGCACACTGTCCGGTCTCATGGTGTTCGCTGTGTCGAATCTAGCGTAGAATACGTTTAGATCCTCACACAGAGAGGCCGTGGTCTGCGGTGTGCTGGTTTTCCCTCTAAAGTCTGTGATCGTGTTTAGTCCCTGCCACATACTCCGAGGGTTGTCAAACTGTTGTTCCACCCTGTCCCTGTACTCACGTTTGGCTGCTTTGATCGTCTTCCGGAGTTGGTAATGTGCGTGTTTGTAGTCCGATGTGTTCGCGGAGGCAAAGGCGGTGTTCCGTGCCGCCAGTGCCGCGCGAACATCTCCGTTAATCCAGGGTTTTTGATTTGGGAAGGATTTGACTGTTCTGGATGGGACGACATCTTCCACGCATTTCCTGATAAATCCACAGACTGAGTCTGTGTATTCATCAATGTCTCTGGCGGCCACGTGAAACATTTCCCAGTCCGCGTGATCAAAACAGTCCCGCAGCGCAGACTCCGATACTATACTTGTCTATCACTGTCACATTTAACATTTTACATTATACTTAGGCTATAATTCAAAATCCTGCTGCTTACCTTCCGAATTATTAACAATATAGCGCCAAGCTACCTCATTGAGCTACTAAAGGTTGTTTTCTCTACACTGCTACTTTAACTATTATTCTCTTTATGGCCAGAGAAGTGTCCCTTGATTGCTATCATTTAACCACTGAGCAGCAGCATCAGAATTTCATGAATCACTCTTTGCACTGCAGGTACACATCTGCACTGTATAGTGACAAAATTATTCAGTAAATGATTCCTGGATGGTGTTAATAAAAGTATAAGAACAACTTCATTATTTGCACAGCCTGCTATGTACTGTGCAACTGCCAGCACTTGTTTAGAGTTTTATTTATTCTTTCTTTTCACAGTTGTAAACCTGCAGACCATAAAACTTAATCCTTAAATTGCAAGGTTTGAGAGAAAACTAGAGACATGTTGTCCCGAGGCCAAAACTCCTTCGGTGTATCAAACAACAGGTCCTCTCTCAGTGGGTTCCTGGTGGTGCTGTAAAATTACTGTGATGTTAGGAGCAGCTATCAGAGCAACATTTGCCCTGTGGAAGCTGTGGAGAAGGCTCTGGAATGATGCCTGACTGAAGCAAGAGACAGAATTTTCCTATCCTATCTTAACCTATCAACCTTGGAGGTTTTCACTTCTTTTTTGCTGAAATGTTCTTGTTAGACTCTTGGTCTATCACCTTGCCATTTTCCCCCTCTTCTGTCTGTGTAACTATGGCCTGTATGATTTAGTGTTTCTGCAGCAGACATCAAAAAGGTGTCACACTAACAGAAGCATCCAGGGGTGTCACAAAGCGTGTTTTTATAGAGTTAACACACAGTTACATGTACAATTGTTGTTTTTCGACGAGACACGACTTACCACATGAATTGGCAAATGAGTCTGGCTAGGACTGAATTAGGATTTGAGTTGTACGCTAATTAGAAATTACAAACCCAAGCACAAGCGCTGGCTCCGGAAGCCTGTCTGAGCATGTGTTGCTCTGCTCGAGTGGGATTTCGGAATCCTGTATGAAGTGAGCAGCCAAGCACTCTCACAATGGACTAGAATTTAAAGAACCACGTCTAAAAACAATATGAGCCACAAAAGCATAAAGTTATGAAAATGACATGGAATTGCACTCTGGTGACATTTGCAGAATAAAAGCGTTTCCTGTCTTTAGTCCACTAGAGTTCTCTTTGGTTGATCCGCATAGATCGAGATCTTAATATGACTTGACAAACATAAAATTTTCATTTATTCAGAGCAGCTGCACAAATGCCAAGCTGAACTGTCTGGACCAAAACTGAAGTTAGTAATAAAAAACCTTGTATTATATTTTCTTCCTTGCAGCAGCTTAGGTATGGCTTCTACTGCTGGCTTTGCTGTAGTGGGCTGTACAGTAAATTCTGGTCCTGCTTGTCTTGGTGTATATTACCTTAGTGAGAGTCATCATTGCATATAGATGCTTCAGGTTCAACCTGTATGGTCTGACTTATGAAGAAAGTGCCTACATTCCAAAAACAATTTAAAGTCTGAATGATTTATACATGTTTTTATTCAAGCGCTTCAGAGTTTTTGCTCCTGCATCACTCTGTTTTCCTCCCTCACCCCTGTGACATTTTCTTAGGAAGCTAAAAAAAAGTCCAGTGTTAATCTCTGCGCCATATGGGTGGACTGATAGATGCTGCAATGCTAAGTGGCTCGCTCAAACCATGCCGGCACAAAATAATTATAATTTATGAGGCCAAACCTTCCGATTCATCACAGACCCAGCCTTTTTGGGCAGCCATGACACATCATTATGGGGGTATCGCCTTTCCCATTCATTGGCTACCTAATCCAATAGAGCAGTGGTTTTAGCCAAAGATACCCCTACACATGCAGTTGTCTTTGGTGATGCTGTTTAGTAATTGCTTTAACTTGCCAATCACAGCCGCTAGGATGCAGACTGAGGAATTAGTAAGGGAGGCTGATTTGACATAAACATGTGATTAGGACACTCTTATGGCACCACTGCTACAGATGACTTCCTGCAGCTTAAAGACAAGCATACATGTGACCGGGTATCATATGATCATCTCACAGTGCCATAGTGGTATACTGGCTAATCGCGTCATTACGCTGCACTTTTCAGGTTGATCCATCTCTGACTTTCAAGCCGTAGATGGCTCGAAAATAGAATTAGTTCCCATTTTCATGCCGCTTTGTTTTTCCAAAAAATCCAATTTGCAGCCGAATCAGTTTCAATTTCAAAAGCAGCCATTAGTACTAACGCCATAAAATTAAATGGACAATATTTCATCCTGCACTCTTAGCATCTCAACAAAGCGTAGAGGTGGTTCTGTGTCTGATGACAATAAGAAAGTGACACCGCCAGTAACAAAGACAGGAGTCTCATTTCATCTGAAACTTTGCTTTTGTGATCAGTTATTGATCATTCATCACAAAGAAATGGAGGCATTTTGGGGAAACTATCATTATTTTAAACAACTTTAAAAGAAAAGAATAAAACTAAAAGCTGTCTTCGTTATAAAAGTGAATCCAATGCTAGATTAGTGCAGACTGTGACACAAACTCTGCTAAACACAGGAATAAGAGCACTGATTTCTTTTTCTAAAGCAGAGCTTTGGCTCTAAAGTCAGCATCAAAAGCCAGAAATGTATTTATTAAGTAACTGGCAATCATCAACTACTCTGTCAATCTATGCCAATACAGCTTATTATGTTTGTTTTTAAAGTTAAAAGTTTAAGTCTTAGTTACTCACACACTTAACAAAATCTCAGTCTTATATAAATCACATTTGAAATGCTAAAGGCTCTGCAGTGACACACAGGCGATCAGCTGAATATAGCAGGACAAGCAGAGGGCACGTCAACACCATCAAAAGTCACTGTAGCATTCCAGTTGTCACCTATGAAGAGTGCAGATGCTCTGAAGGGTTGGAGGACAGAGTTTGCACTTGTTTGCCTCTCAAACCCAATTCCAAGCAGGTGCCCGGACAGAAATAGCATCAGTTGGCAGGATATGTGTGTCATGTACCAACCTGCTAACCTCCTAACCCAGCAGGGTGATGCCAGGGGAGTTCCGGAGACTTCTTTCACTCCACCTCTGTGTGACCTCTATCTGCAGCCAATCGGTCCAAATGCATTCAAAGTTTCGAGAAGCTGGAGTTTATTCACAGAGAAGAGCGGACGGTTCGTTACTTTCTTTTGTTCCTTGTGGCACGACTGAGCCGCTGTAGAGCACGAATACAACATGCTGGAGTCCAAATTCAAAGGTCGTTACAGCGTTGTTGTAACTGTGCTTCACACGGCACAGTTAACGCACACATGGTCTCATTCAAATTTTACAAAAGTTCTCTCTGAATTGTTTTGTTCGTTGAGCAGCACTTGACTTACATTAGCCATAGAGCATGCATGCCTTTGTCTGCCATTGGGTTGAAACCGTATTATTTCAACACCCAGTCATGTGTAATATGTGCGATGCATGTAGGTGAAGTAGTAAAGTGCAGAACTGAAACATCGGAAATGGAAAAAAAAAATCCACTGCGTTTCAGTCATTATAGTGTGTCCAATTTGGGGTCCCCTCTGAGCTTTATTATGTGCATAAATCCACTTTCATGTGGGGTGGGTGCCGGGGCACAGGGTCGGAGGGGAGCTGTCACTGACTCAGTGCGTTTTTTTAAAAAGGGCAACTGCATCACTTTGATTGAAGAGCCGTTAAGTGCGTTGAAGGCTTCGGCATTCAGCGCGCAGGCCACCTTTACGCATCAGTACTTCCTCTGTTGCTTCACAACTGTGTTTTTAGCGCTGATTACATGTTCCCCCTAAACGTCGGAGAAAGGATGAGTCCAGACGTCCACAGACAGGCCACTCTCCATTTTAGCTCAGAGTTGATGTGCTCAGCTAATCTTCTTGAAGGACAGAGGGGTCAGCAGAGATGAACCGTGAATCGCCTCCACCCCATCGCACAGCACCCGCATAAAATAGGGCCTCTCCTTTTAGCATGGCAGTTATATATCCATGTTAGGGAGCACCTGTCTCCATGGTGTATTTATGAGGCACTGCACAGCTGTTTGAGGGGTTCCAACACACGTTTTCTATATGATTCATGCCTGCCCACCCCACCCCCAGTCACATGCTCCTCTTATTAGCTGCTCTGTTCCTTTAGACAACATTGCTACTTTTTCATTTAAAAGGGGAATTAAACATGAAGTGACCTTCAGTTTTACTAGTAAACCCACATATGGAGGTCACTCTTTTTTTCCGACCCAGTAGAAGGTTTTGGCCAATACGCTGAACCGGGAGTAGCTGACTGAACAGAGTCGTGTTCACATGGAGTACAAGGGTGGAATGCTGGTTAGTGCGGACATAGAAAATAGGGGAGATGCTGATAATTAGCTCTTGAAGTAGGTCACATTTTAATCTCTTTCAACAAGAAAGCTCCTTGTTATCAAGGCAGGCAAAGCAGAACATTTTTAAACTAAGATGTGCCACAGAGTGGTCAATCAACGCAGTGTTTTGACTTGTTAGTGAAACACGATGCTATTATCCAGCCAACTTAGCAATCCATATGTGTCTTTTTAGGAAAAGCTCTCAAGCTTTCAGTCTGTTTTTGTGTTTTTGCAGTTATTTTACAATAAATGTTCACATTTCTTTGATCGCAGGACTACAAAATACAATAGTCATGATCATGTACACTATCAGACCTTACAAAGGTTTCTTATGGTGTGTAAAACGTTTATTTTTTCACCTCTGAGAAGGTGCTCGGCTCTGTTACTAAGCTTCGGCTGTAATTTCGCAATGAACAATAACCTACAGTACCTTCACCCGTCCCTTCCTCCTCATCCCCAGCTGCCCCGGTGTGCCCTCTCTCAGCCGTTTGACGCTAATAGAAATTAGTTACCTTGGAAATGCACGGCCCATCCTGCTTCAGTACAGGCAGAGCAAATGAAGACTGATCACCTTTATGGAGAAACCACTCACGACCCTGAAGCAACACTGGTTATAATTTTAACTCTTTATTTTCATTATATCATCTGGTCCCTGTTTACTTACTTCATCATTTGTCATCTACTTGTAGGTATCTTTTCAGGGTTACACTAATGGGGTTTTGTTGTTATAGCTGCATGGTTTGCTCGGTCTCATTTTGAAAATAGGGCTCATCAGAGATTTGATGAGAACATACTAATAGCACAGATGTTCGGAGGGAAAATCAATAGAGCTTAGCTATTGGGGGTAGAGGGATAAAAGGACACTCAGTGCCTGAAATAGCAAGAGTACACGGAACTAGGCAACTCTTGAGTATGATTAGCTGCCCACTGTTCTCAAGAACATTTTTCCCAAACCACATTATTTTGATATTTTTTCCTCTGTGCTTTTGTGCTAGTAGCTAACCTCCTGCAACAGTGTTCATCTTTTTGATCCGTCTTTAATGCTCCGTGACTCTAAAAAGCATTCGTTACAGAAGTTATGGGTTTTTTTGTATTTCAATATGGAAACATATTTCTCTATGTACATCACAGGGACCTATAATTTGAAGTAACATTACTTTATTGATAAGAAAGAAAAAGAAACATTTCCAAAGACTACATTTTCATTTTTGCCTTGAGTATCAGCCTCTTTGTGAGTTTGCAGGTAAAATAAAAGGCCAAATCAGACAGCGTGTGAATCAACAAGTGCCTTTGCTAGATTCATAACAGCATAGAAAATGTTAATGGATACTTCTGTCATGTTCATTCACAGCTACATGTTTTTTTTTTCTAGTAGCTTCACATGATTCATAGTTCAAAAGGAATACTTACTTCACTTATACGGGATCTTGGTGCAAGCCATTCAATTTATCCAGAGGTGGAACCCCCCCCCCGCCCCATCCCTTTATGCCTGCTTTCTTCTAATTGGATGCCTCATCCCTCAGACAGAAGGTTTGAACTGCAGGTGGGTAAGGCTGCTGTGCTCAAATCCATGGCTGTGTATGTGAGGTCTCCTCTCATTGACCCCATAAAAAACCAAGCAACCAAGTGTTTGCCTCACAGAGTGTTTGCCTCACGGGGATTACTTGTACCAGTGACCCCATTCTTTGATCTCTTGTCCTTGTTTAATAAGAGCATCCACAAGTAACAGTATATGACAGAAAATAATGAAAGTGTGATAGGCTGCCTGTTTGGGTTTAACAAAAGCTAATCTTTAGGGACCAGATTTACTCACTAATGGAAATCGTGCAAAAGTAAGACAGGAAGGAGAGAAAGGAAACTCATGAGAGCAAGTGACTTTACTTTCTCTTGAGAAGGCCAATATAACATTTAGCTTTCGCTGCCAGATACCAATGAAAAAATAAATAGATACCCGAAAGATTAGCTAGAGAAGATTTGGAGGGTGAAGTCAACAGTGGTCCTGGTGGTAATCGGAGCACTCGGGGCAAGACGCTCCATGTCTGTTTGGATGTGTGGAGCTTGCTACAGCACTGCATGACCTGACCAAACCTTTCACCACACAAAATCCACCATCACAAGCTTTTACATCTTTCATTTCAGCTTTTATAACCCCAAAGGCTATAGATTGCCTCTCTTTTCTGTAACAGAGTGGACTCCTCACATCAGAACAAGTCAGATCAGATCAAGTCCACATCAGAACAAAAGAAAAAAGCTTACGCTTTACTCAGGGGGAGCTGCATTTTAGGAAATGGATTTAAATGAACCCGAATGTATTGAGTATGACGTCTAATTCTCCAGATTTGGTTGCTAATGGTGATTGGAGTTAGCTCTTTAAGGTCACTTGTGGAGCGGAGAGAGCAGTTTCTATGCTGTGTTGAAGTGTACCTTTTGATTAGAAGCCCAAGAGCAAGTGCAATTTCACAGTCCTCGCTGCAAATTTGAACAGAATTCCATTTTGCTAAAATTATGGTAAAAATGAATAGAACACTCAAGTCATTTCCTCCCTTTCTTTCTTCGCTTAGAGGGTTTTTTTTTCTTCACTTTGAAATTCTTAAAATTATGCACAGAACTGAAAATATAGTTTCAGAGAACCACAGAAAACTTTTTGTCTCACTTGTGCCTTTTCTTTTTCAACGAGTCATTTGTTTGTTTGTTTTTTAAAATGTCCAGGGTGTTTTCACACCTGCAGTGTTTAGTCCATTTAAATTGAACTCTGGTTTGTTTTCCTCTTCAGTGTGGTTCACTTGGAACTGGAACAAAAGAACCACACCAAGACTGTTTGGAGTACTATAGATGCACAAACGTCTGCATGGCCTTGCAACTACCTGTGAAATAAACATAAACTCTCCATTTCCTTCCAAAGTCCATAACACAGCATCTTCTTCTGTACTCACTTTTGTTGTTTATGCCCCAGACACATCTGGCCAATGAGCAGACTGAACATTGTCATGTGGTTTTTAGTGACATGTTTTGGTTCTCTTGAAGTTTAATGAACTTATCAACTGATTCGGGCCAGAGGAAACAAACTATACAAATGACTGTGCTCTATCAAGGTATACTAACATGTTGATCTCAAGGTTAAACGTTATAGATGTGCAGCTATCGCTAAGGTATCATGAACATTTCATTTTTTTGCTTCCAAATATGGTCTGCTTTTGATGAGTAGAATATACACTGATATTACGTGTAAAATACATGAAAGGCATTGATTGAAAGCCCATAACTGCATTGTTATCTCTGCTGCAGAGAGTAGGCCCGCACTCACTCTTCTTTCTCTTTTCTTGTCACATCATATTATTTCCCTTTGTTCAGCACTATCTCTCACATCCTGACTGTACATGGATCTGAGATATCCACTCACCTTTTAGAAACCAACCCAACCCCCAAAACCCTTTGATAATATCAGCTTGAGCTTAGTAACATCTCGCTAACATAGCTGGCCATTAACATTTTCTGTTCAGAGAGCCTATCACCACCCATTAGAATTGTGTCAGAAGACTTGAGTTCACTGGGGGAAGGTACCTGGTGTCTGGTGTCAGACCTGTCAACTCAAACCTACCCCCCCAATCTGCTTCCAAACTTAATAGATGCAGACAGCCTGAGCTTCAAGTACCCAAATCAATGGTGCATGGCAAGGTCAATGTGCAGACAGCTATTTCCAGTTACAAACTGGTGGAAGTATGAAAAACTGGGTGAGGGGAGAGGGTGCTAACAGCCTCCAATTCACCTTTAAGCACCTTAATGTACAGTACAGGGTCATAATACTTTAATATGCTGTGATTGGTCAGGCGTTACATTATTCAAACAGTGGTAATCCAAGGTTGCTTTCACTTCAAAAATAAAACATGGCTGTAGGCCTTGAAGTCAATTTGTCCATAATAGAAAGACACACATACCCCCCCACCCACACACACACACACACACACACACACACACACATATATATTTATATATATTTATATATATTTGCATTTATGACCTTTAACTTTATCATATTTGCTACATTGGTCATTTTTGCGCCATGTAATTCTCACAGTCTTTTTATCTTAAACAAAAACATACAAGGGGGTTAGGGTAAAAAGAAAGTCACAATGATGATGCAGGGGTCTTAACAAACGAATGTATTAGATGTGATTTGTGTGTTTTTTAGACCCTGCGTCACGGGGTTAAGACATGACAAACAACTGATTGGCAACATTTTTGCAGTTTACATTTATGTGACTTGGTTAATTAAGGATTGGTAATACATTGATGCAATGAATTTGCCTAACCTGTTTTCTCTCTCCCATGCTCTTTCTTTTTAAATATATTTTAAAAAGAAGGTGGATGGATGGGAATTTGCAACATACACTGGCATGAAATTGCACAGAGGTGTAAGAAAGGGAAAGTACATCAGTGTGTAGACAGGTAACCGCACCAAGACCGTAGGCACATCTGATACCCTGTCTTTTTTTTCTTTTCTTCAGTCATCCCTGTCTCCATGGCGTTTTCTATGGGCAACGTCTCAAAGTGTCATTTACTGGGAGAGGTGGTGAAAGGCCGCTGGCCGTTCCTTTGGTTTCAGCCTCTTTGTCTCCACAGTTAAAGCTGCTGAATGGTTCGGGATGTGCAGCGTGATACTGCAGAGCACACTGCCCCAAGGCAGGAGCATCATTATTCATTCTTGCATCAGCGTGCATTTCTGGAATATGTAAAAAGAGAAATTGCAGTGCTTAGAGATCGTCCTCTCGCAGCGACCAAGGCCGGCGCAGTCATTTGTCTGCTACATATGAAAACTTGATGGAAAAACATACAATGGCACGTTGGAACATCTAATCATTTCAGCTGTGCCCGTGCAAAAAGCACCACAATGCAGGCGTCATTGTGCGCCTCGACAAAAGATGAAAGGCATTTCTTTGCGCTCAGAGGAGACTCGCAAGGCAGTGGTATCAATGGCTGAGTATAAAAGGCACTGCTTTATTTCCTAACTGTTTAGACACCTCGAGTCACTCATGCAAATTGCCAATCGCCACAGTTAATGTTTTCACACATGCAGTGGGGGGGTGCACCTGTTTAGCTGTGTGGGTTTATTTGTCAGACACAACGTTATATTTTTCAAAGGGAATCAAACAGGAAGGGCCTGTGAAATGTTTGCGTGCAGGCTGATTTAACATGAAATGGCTTTCCTCAGATAGCCAGTGGGATTTGCTTTGATGCCTGACATGTTATTGTGCTGCGTGTTATTGTATGTAGGTTACAAAAAAGAGGCTCATTCCCATCCAGGGTTTCAATCCTCCAAGTGTGAATGCATCACTCATATGGCGTTCCTGGGTGTAGCGTGTTGCCACACACACACACACACACACACTCGCACCGTGACACTCATGACAGGGATGATGTTTATAAATTAACAGTAGAATTGAAATTATTTATCAATATAAAGACATTTCTAAAAAAAGAAGTAGGACTTTGCGTCCCACGACTGTGGCTGTCAGCCCGGCATTTTAATATGGATGGCATCTCATGAACTCATCTGGTGTCAGAACTGTTGTTTGAATTCAAGGCTTTTCTACTTTTGTTTATTTGGGGCTTGCAATCTGTGCAAATGAAAATGAGGGAGGAGGGAGCGTGTGTGTGGTGGTGGTGGGGTGTTGGGGAGGAAAAATAACGAATGAGAGCAAGCGAGACGGCTACAGATAAAGACTGAGGGGCAGAAAGATGGTAAACACGCAGATTGTCTTTGTGGCCGACTGCGAGATGACCGTGGGAATGGCAGCTGTGGCAACAGAATAAATTTGAATGCTCATCTTGGTTAATAAATAACTTTGTGAACCAGAGCACCTGGCCCAGTCTCCAGTGCAATCCGGTACCATGGTGGGCCTGCGTTGACTATTCACTATAACCTTCCCGTCAGATGAATAGGTCTCCACACCACATCCACGCCTTTCCTCTTTGCTCGTCTGTTGCGGAGTGAAACAGAACACAGTGCCACTAGCGGCGGGGAAATAGATGGAAGTATTCATATGCTTTACACAAACAGACCGTGGCTAATTGAAAGATCTCATTCTTTTTTCTTTTTTTTTTTTTTTTGGAAGTGACATCAGAAACAGCAGCATGTGACATCACGTGATGGCGGAGCTTCAGTTCATCCTTTGTCATCCTTTTTTTTTTTTTTTTTTTAATAGGACAGGGGGAAAGAATGAAAGAAAGAGGGGGAGAGGAAGAAAGAAAACCAAAGGGGAGAAGAGACGGTGAGAAGGGGGGGAAGAGAGAAAAAAAAAAAAAAAAAAAAAAAAAAGATCTCATTCTAACGGAGTTTACAGCAGCAATCCTTGTGGGACACAGAGTGGCCTCGGACTGAAATGAAATGCGGTAGATAATGAGAGAGCAGGAGTTGAAAGAGAGAAGAAAAGAAAGTATAAAGAAACTAAATGAGATTCAGAACTAGGAGAAACCATCAAGGCACATTGTACTGCCCTGATTCAGATGATATTAGCACAGTCTCCTCATCAACCTGCCTAGGAATAACGTACGATCCTCGCATAAAGTAGTGCTTTCAAAATCCGGGTTAGGCATTAACTGTGTAAATAACCCCCACCCCAAGATCACAGTTACACACGCCCCTCTTGTATCCTACCCTCTTAACTCCAACCTAATTTCTGTTACGTTTCTCTTTCTTCATTCCTCCCACTAATGCTCCGTCACTTTCCTCAGGCCATGACTTTTGCTCTCAGGGTATGCCGTTTCCCCCTGCTGGGGTGGATGAAGACCAGAGGCCTCCCTATCATTAAACTCATTTCCTGAAACAACAGGGTGCACTAATGAGAAATTCTAATTAATATTCTAATTATTTTTATAATTGCTTGTGCTAAGTGATTCTGCGCGGGGCCAATCCTTAATTCTGCCTCAGTTGTTAGTCGATAAGAGCTAAAGTTCATATTTTTGATCCTCTCAGCAACACGTGAAACTATCAGGAGTAATTAGAAAGTCTTTTGATGACAAATAATGCCCCCACAACTCATTTAGCTTAAGCCTACATGACGCTCTACCTTACTGTGTATAATATCATCACGCCTCAAGCCACTGAAGAGGAGATAGGGGAGGTGTTGAGGGGACTGGGTTGTTTTGTCTTTATAGAAGCAAATCATGAGGGGATGTTTAAAGGGCTGGTTAACACAAATTAAAAGAAAACACGTGTTCTCATTATCACCATTGTTTTCTAGCTGTGCTGATGGTTTCATTAAAATGTTTTTCTTGGGGTTCACATTTGGACACAGTGTCCCAATATAGGGGATTTTTAGGGCTCATGGCAATTAATATTGCCAACAAAAAATTCAGCTGAAACTCCAGAAAACACACTATAAAACGTATTCCTAGGGCCTGTTTGATTTCAAGTAATGCTAATATAAAATGGTAACTGGGTAACTGGAACACTGTTTCTCCAAAGAAACTTTGCAAACCTAATTTAACAGAGCTTTGAGCTTCAGATTAAAATTCAACTCAACTCTGTTTAAATTTGAGTTTGCCTCTTTTTTTGCTATACAACCCTTAGAGAATTAGTATTTATAATCGATGTATGTAACTGGTATAGGGCATATAATTATGAAAACCTGGCTAATATTGTGTTGGTCCCGCTTTTGCTGACAAGACGGCCTTGAACCGTCGAGGCATGGACTCCACTAGACTCCTGAAGGTGTCTGCACCAAGATTTTAGCAACAGATCCTTTAAGTCCTGTAACTTGTGAGTTAAGGTCTCTGTGGATCGGACTTAAGCATTGGACAGATGCTCGATTGGATTAAGATTTGGGGAATTTTGGAGCAAAGTCACGACCTCAAACTCATCATTGTCATCCTGCATTATCCTGCTGAAAGAGGCTCTTTCAGAGGTTGTCAGGGGGTCAGCAACCTGACTACTCTGAGACTATGAAGTCCCATCCTTAACAAATGCACTGTGTATTATGACACCCTTCTATCAGAACAAGCATTAAAACTTTTCTGCAATTTGAGCTACAGTTGCTTGTCTGTTGGATCAGACAGCACAAAGGCCTGCCTTCGGCCCCCATGTGCATCAGTGAGCCTGGGCTACCCGTGGAGATGGAGATGACCTCACCCGGTCACCTACCCATCACAATGTGGCCCTTGTCAAACTCACTCAAATCTTTACGCTTGCACAATTTTCGCTGCTTCTAACACATCAACTCTAAGGACAAAATGTTCACTTTTGTCCTTAGAGTTGACTTTTGCTTCCCCAATGTTTTGTGCATCTTTATAATCCAGCAACCAGTTTATGCCAAATTGATTTATTCCTTCACCCAGTACTATGGTAAAAACTATATCCCTGAAGAAGCTTATGCTTAAGTTCAATAAGGGTTTTCCCACTAACCTTAAATGACACAACCTCTCCAATTTTTTTAAGTGTGAGGTTATCTTCCCGGGAATTACAGATGTAGGTGCTGGATTTGAATTTATTTATTTATTTATTTTTAATTTTCACACATTTTAAGAATAATGCTATGGTAAACAAATAATATACAGATAAATACTAAATACTGATAAAATCTCACAAAATACAAAAAACAAATTGGTTTTCATCCGACGATATCAAGCACTGCTGTTCTATTGGATTCAAATTATCCACAAGATGTTCTTTGATGTCTCTGTGTTCACAGGCCTCTTTTAAATAGCTACAAAGTCCACATCAGAAGGCTGGAGTGGTGGCAGGCATCACAAGTCTTTTTCCTATTGTGAACACAGTAGTGACACCGCGGGTTAATAAAGGACCTTTCCTCAGTGCATTTAAATGTGATACTAAGGAGTGCTTGTGTGTGAGTACACTTGTCTGTGGCAGACTTGTCTCACTCTCTCACCACTCATTCTGACAGAATGGGAGTATATTATATCCAGGGAAGGTAGAATTGGCTGAAAGAACAATTAGTAACCTAAAGAACAGGCAAACTGTAACATTATGAAAGAAAATTAAACAATGAACACCCCGTGTTGCACTTCAGTTCTGTTTTCTGAGCTTATCTATTTACGGGTATGTGTTTATCAGTGTTTGCGCCATATAGAAGATTCCTTATCTGGTATTGCCATGCATGTGCCTGCTGATAAGACCCAGACTTGTGGAGGCTTGCGGGGGCTTTGTGGGAACAGTCAACGATCTTAAAACTGGACTCAATTAAATGAGACGATTAGTCATTTTGCCTACAGAGAAAATGCAGCTTGACCATATTATTCATAAATACGGCAATATGTTTTCACTGCACTTAGGAAGAAAATGCCCATCATGCCTGAAATAAATTGTAATGTAAAGTTGGTGAATCATTGACAGCTATAGCAGGACTCCTGCCTTCCTTCCCCAAAGCCATGTAGATTCTTACAAAGCAGCGTGACCATAAATGTCTTCTAGGCGTAGTCTGGGAGTGATCAGTGGCAGATGAGACCTCTGACCAATTCATCTGGACATGCAGAGAGGAGCTGGAGATATCCTGATACTCCCCTCTGGGAGAACATCATTGCTAGCCTTGGAAATGGCCAGAGCCATGGCTATCAAAAGCAGAACTCCCCCAGAACAGGATCAGATGAGATCAAAGGAATGAAGAGTATTTCTGATGGACTGTGTTTCCAAAAGCCTGTGTAGCATCACCCTCATACTGAATGCCAATCCAGCCTGCAAGGAATATTTCATTTTTGTTAACGTATTTGTTGAAATTCAAATCGCAGTTCCACTCATTTTATTTTTTACTTGCAGACAGACTGATCAGGCCATGTGATGTTTACCAACTTATAATTTTGTGCTTGTTTAATGAGATTTTACACACTCCTGCTGCAATTTGACTAAGCTCTGGCCAGACGTATGCATTACTTAGTCATCATGCGGTGCTGAGAATGAGCAGTGGAGATGTTGAACACATTTAACTTGCCCGCTGTGATAATTCCTCACAGGGTCGACTCCGGCTATCTGCTTTGCTCCGAGCTGTAAACACTCCTTGCAGAGTTTCCCCTAATACCCTTATTTTCCCCATTTCTGTTTTTTTTCCAACCATTCCTGTATTTCTTGCATTTATCTGGGGACCGTGTGTCCTGTTTGTTGGAGGCACAAACTGTTTTTGCATTCGCTAACATACACAGAGCATAAATATTGGATTAAGTAAACAAATCCGAGAGGCTCATTCCTGAATGATATCAGTGGGTCGGCCTTTGGAGCCAGCAGGAATGCCACGGTCGCAGTCTTTACTTGAGACTCAACACATGAAAAGAGAGCGAGAGAGAGTGAGAGAGGCCGAGAGAGGTAGAGGGAGAAAGGGATAGAGAGAGTCAAATGGCACTTTAATCCTCCCTGAGTGTTATCTCGCAGGTGTTTTGCAGACTGCGCTCTCTTTGGAAACTTTGAAATCAGGCCAGGCTTTCATGTGCAAGGATAAGGCAGTGAGTCTGTGCCTGGCTGTTTGTAGGCAATAAACAGCAACACAACAGTGCAGCACTGGAGCCCACAACTCCACTTAACATGTTGCTCCCCCAAGCTCCTTGTTAGGCTGCTGGCCATGTTATTTTTTCCATTTATTTTTTTTACTTAAAAACAAACCAAGCAGTTACCTTTGCTTTGTTCTTTTGATTCCAAAACAGTGGAAACAGGAGCATGTGTTGTCCTCAAAGAGGAAATGGCATTGCATAATGAGCCACGCCAAAAGCTGCAGAGAGTTTGCTAAAGTAATTTGAATTGATGTTGTATTAGCCTCACCGATTAGCTCACACCAACACCCATGTGGATATAGAGTTACATTTTTCCTGCTTATTCACACACATAGACACGCACAGCATTTTTGACTTAATTAGAATTGAACCCTGTGCATATGGCCCTCCTTAGAAATTAGCCAGATTGTAAAAGTTGAGATGAGAGCAAACCCGCGGCCGCCCCAGCAGGCACCCAGTATCGGATGTCGTGGAGTTTTAATGACCCGCTACATCACCAGGCTCCAGTGATGGCAGATAGCCTGGCAGCATTCGGTTCCCCCAGGAGAGAATGTGCTCCTTTATTGGCCTCCTCAGCGCTGAGTTGTCCCCTGTGCCAATGTTATACAGCAGCTAGCGTCAGAGAGGGGAAAAGACCCCTTCCTTGATTAATCGGTAGTGTATGTTTCTGAACGCTGGTGAAGTGCTCGTGTTCCATATTTTCTAATGGTTATGGGCACAGTCATTTAGAGTGCTGCTATGGGAGCCATCAGTCAGGATGTTGCACGGCTGGAGTGGGCCAAGACACGGAGCTTTATCGAGCGAAGCGTGTGCGCATGAGAGCATGTCTGGCAAGGAGAGGAAGAAGGATGAGGACAGAAAAAAAGCAGATGCACGGGTGCACACATGATGTGTATTCATGTGTCAAAAATACGAGGCATTGGTTTCCGAAAGGCCTGTCTTTCAACACTGTTACGTGTCTCTGGGAAGCGGCTTGCTGAGCCACACCACCTCACCTTCTGTTGTGTAAAACTCCACGTGACGTTTAGCACCTCTCACCAGGTAACAGCTAAGTCATTCTGACAACAGCGTGGGGCACACATTATATCCGAGGGAGAGGACCATTCAGAGCACTTGACTCCCCGTGGCCCTGCATTATGGGCAACGGACACGGAGGCCAAATGAGACAGGCCGTAGCAGAGAGCAGTTTTTCTCATTACGTTATAAATCCAACAGAGCCTGGCAACTCCAGTGTCTCAACATAATACCCAAATTCAATGTGGCATTTCATAACTGCGCTCCTTTCACGGTACTGTAACTGTGCTGGTTCTGGTGAGGAGAGCAGCTCTTTCTGTCTGAAAGGTTGGGGAGTTATACATATTAATCAGTACTTTGAAGATGTTGTTTTCTACATAATATGCAGGCAATGCACTAGTGAGAGTGTGAGCAATGATTATGGGAATGTCAGCATTAATGTTTTCATATTAAGTAGAATTTACTGTCAGAAGGTAGAGCAGGAATAAATAAGGTCTATTATAACAGAGATTTCTTGTTTCCTTTTTTTTTCTCTCTCAAACTTTCATTTTAATGGATCAGTTAATTCACGTCCGAGGGTAAAGTAAATCCACACAAATCCTTCCCATTTTGTTCAGCTTTGGTGAATGATAATGAAGTGAAATTGCACTGTTGACTAGCAAACTGTCTATTCAGTGCTTTTTGAGGTAGCAATGCTGATGATAGAAATATAGCTCTGGATAACTTTGTAACCTTTGCGTCTTGTTAAAAAATGGAGCTGAACTAGCTTAAAGAGCTACTGTGCTCAAACCCCTTTAGGACAGTGCAGGAGAGTGAGGCAGGTGTAGCAACCACACCAGGTGTAAGATCTTTGGGTAGCCTTACAGGATGCATACTGGCCCAAAAGACATCGCTTCACAGTTTCTGCAAAACAGTTCCAAACCAAACTTTAATCTCAGAAGCTCTGGTATTGGATTGGATTGATATTTGTGCAATAGGATCGATACTTTGTTTCTATCTTCTAAGTTCAGTATATAGCACTCTGAATTGGGTTATAATAAATTATTTTTTTGGAACTTAGAAAATATACTTTAAACACAAAAAGTGTATGAACCTTTTTGTGCTGACTATCATGTCTATATCTTATTTATTGCCTACAGCACGTTTAAACAATAGAAGTTGACCCAAAGTGCTTTAGAGACAGGCCTCCAAAAAACTCAAAATACATGTTTTTCTGTGTGTTTTTGTGTTATTATGGAAAGTAAAAATCACAGTGATTTAGTGGTCAAAATATGTTCAGGATTTGCAAATTGATGATGATTCATCTCATAAATCCTGACACACTGCTCTCCCTAACATATTCTAGGTTAAATTTATTGGTATTGGTATAGCAATACTGGCAACACTACCATTTAGTCCGACAACAAGTGGAGACGTGTTATCAGATGACCCTGAACCTTCCCTTGGTTACCAGGGAGTGTTTCTTCTTCATTTACCTCTTTTCACTGTGTTTGTTTATACATTTGTTAATTATTATAAATCTCTTCCACAGACTGTCTGTTATTCTGTCTCCCTTTACTCAGCCCCAGCTGGCCATCAGATAGCTGCCCCTCCCTGAGCCTGGTTCTGAGCGAGGTTTCTTCCTGTTAAAAGGGTTTTTTTCTTCCCACCTCGCCAAGTGTTGCTCAACATTGGTGAGGTTGTCTCTGTATTACTATTGGGTCTTTGCCTTACAATATAAAGAACCTTGTGGTGACTGTTGTTGTGTAGGATCCAGTTCTTCTCAATCAGCAACCCATGATTGTTCCTAGGTAGCTAGTGTTTTGGTCACAAGCTAGAAAGGAAACTTTATTTAAAAGGATGTATAGTAAACATGCATTATGAGCAAACAATTGTTACTCTTTGAAAAGGAATTTGAGTTGCAGTGAGATAAATCATTTCCATCGCTAAACCTCTTGCACTACGTCTGTCACTAGCTCAAATTTGTTGTCCTACTGTTTTTGACCTGGCATAAAAAATGACGTATTGTCTAAAATTAATCACCTATAGGCTCTATATAACCATGAAGTATATGATGTTTATCGGGGTAGATGTTATACTACACATGGACAGCTAATCAGCATGCAGAGAAAAAAAATACAGTTTATTCAGACATGCAGTAAAAGATACAGAAGTACATGTTGTTGAAGCCAGGAGAGGGATAAGAAAAGGGATAACTGAATAGAAGTGACGAAGGTGAGTGACTGACAGCCAAGCGAGGCATGTGCTCCACTCTGTGTGATAAAGAATAATTACATTTGAACTGAGCAAAAAGGGCAGATTTGACATTTGGGGAGAATAAGGGGCAAAGGCACGAGCACCCTGGAGCCCAAACCTGCCGGCTTCACTACTTGCAATCTCACCTTTCATCACTGCAACCTGGTTTATACATCTCCCCACTGTCACCTTTTCATTTTTTACCCACACTCTGATCAGCAGCAGCAGCAGCAATAGAATTCCAGAAACACTGGGGCCATCCAAGCAGAAAATGTGCTCCAAACACTGCTCTGCTTTGGCCCGTGATGATGCTGAGGCTCTGCTTTGTGCGAGGTTATCAGGCGGAGCAGAAATGGCCACAGCTGAGGCCCATTGGTCATCCTGGAGAGCTACTGAGAGGGCTAGGGAGAAGACGTGGTTGATGGATATCTTTAAATTATATCTAGGGGACGGGACCTATGGCTGCCTTGGTGAATGTTAAAAACCTGTATTACATGGAGCAGTCTTCACCACATATTTCTCTTCATAGGTGTCTGTATTGTACAATTTTAGCAGCATGGCTCTATGGCCAGTCAGGTAGTCCACTGCCTTGATTAATAATGAATTAACTTTGGGGACTATTTGATGGACTGTCGACGTTTGCAAAGAGATCGGAGTGACAAGACTGTGGGTAAGAGCTGGGGGCTCAGATTTTTGTGACTGACCATGTAGCACATGTATTTTTGATTAATCTGATTTACTAACCTTTTGCAAACACAATTTACTGATAATTGTACCGATATTTAATGCTACAAAAAAAGTGAAATTTTGCTCTTTACACTGAAATGTCCCTGCGTTTATAAAACAGCACGACTTAGCACAACTTCGGTAAATCACCTGTAAAACTGACCACACCTATGAGCGCTATTTGAGGATTGTGCGATTCGAAGATTGCATACTAGCCACATACACAGCTTGTAGAAGCATGGCCATGTAACATAGCTCCCATCAGTCCTTCTGTAGATAAATACAATAATAAAAAATAAGTAATAGCAAAAACACAGCACGTCTTATTTTTTTACTG
Source organism: Diplotaxodon limnothrissa (assembly GCF_057381915.1). NCBI lineage: Eukaryota > Metazoa > Chordata > Actinopteri > Cichliformes > Cichlidae > Diplotaxodon > Diplotaxodon limnothrissa. The sequence goes on along the minus strand of NC_140604.1, from coordinate 8,910,845 downwards.
ATCATACACTAGTGAAAGCAACAATTATGAATAATGAAGTTATTTTTAATGGTAGAAATCTTGATATTCCTTTTATGCTAATTAATCAGCATCAGGGTTGCCAGAAAATTGATATTCAGATGCTAATTCATATTAAAAATGACTATTGGGTAAAAGACTCCCCATATGGAAAAGAAATAGTAAAAACTTATATATGATTTACTCATGAAAGTGGCCACTTTCTCATTACTTTCATACATTGTTTTAGTAAGTATCCAAAACATACAAGTTTCATTATATAATTTTTCAAGGGATCTTATATCTGTTTTCACTCTTATATGCTTTTCATACAAGTTTCACACAAGACAGATACAAACTTTATAAGATTTATATATATCTTTTCCATATGGGTCATTTCCAGCAACACACAAACAGGCGCACAGCCCTTCTTGTTGCTTGCAGATGAACACATTAACAATGCTGACGCAACAAGTGTAGTATCAAAAAGTATTTTCCTGGGTGTGAAATTCTGGTACAGTGACAACGCTAATCACCCTGAATCCTACATACTGAATATTTAAATGAAGGCACCGTATTCTAGCATGACAGCAGACTATTTCAGCCCTAACGGTATTTTTGAAATTCTTGTTTAGCTTCTCTATCAGCTGAATGAATATATGTGGATTTTTAGCTATTGGTCAAACAAACCTGGCACGATGTTAAGAGATAAGATAAGATAAGATAAGATAAGACTTTATTGATCCCACAACGGGAAAATTTTTGTGTCACCTCAGCTCAGGTACAGCTATCAGAAGGAAATACAAAAATACAAATAAGTACAATCAATGAAAAAAAGTAAGATAATACACTATATACAATGGTAGCATACACAGTATGTGATTATGGATATAGTTGGAAATATGGAAGACATAAACTATATAGCTTGATATAGCTATTAGGACACAGAGTAAGCAGGAACGTCAGTGGATTCCTTCACTTTCTTTGGGAGCCTCTGTAAATGGCTCTCATGTGGTACCCCGGCATTTTTGTTGAATTTTATTTTTGTGGTCACAAAAGAAAAGCGGCAATACTTTTGTTTGACTTGTACAAGGGAAGATTTCAAAAGACAGTGCATAGTCTTAGAGCTTGGTATGCGGCTTATCCTCTCTAATATCCCTTTTCCTTCTACCCCCCCCCAACACCCCCAACACCCCCCGTTGTCTCTCACGGTGATTGCCTTGCCTGCTATCTCTCGGCAGCAGTTCTGTTTGTGCAGTGTCTCTGTATGTCAAAAAGAGCAGCCTGTTAATTTTATGATCTGTCACACGTCTGCCTCTTCGCAACGGACAGTGGGCGACTGGGCCCGGACTTCCTTATCGCTCCATTCATTCCTGTCCACCCCTGCCAGAATGGAGTCACATCACATATCTGTGAAGCAGGACTGAATTGGTTTCCGCATACTATTGAGAACAGGTCAGCTCACAGTCAAGATTATTTTGATACTTTGACTTTGAATATTGTTCACACCAGGTTGTGGAGGGAGGTGATAGACTGCATCGGCAATGGCAGCTGCGGCAGCCGTTTAATGACAAACTTTAACGGTGTGGAATTGTTAAACTTTGGTTATTAAATCTTTGCATAATCTAAATACATATTTGCATGCTATTTGTATGCAGATGATGTTGATTTTTTGGAAGCGGCATAATTCAATTTAACAATGGTCCAAGAAACAATTCATGAAATGTAATATTGCCTTGACAGCTATGATATCCTGTTGAGCATCTTCATTCACTCCAGTCACTTTAGTTTCTGCTTTCAGACAGGGTGGGCTGGGCTGTGTGTGTGTGTATTTGTGTGTATGCGCGCACGTGTGTGTGTGTGTGCGCGTGTATTAGGGGGGGGGTGTCTCAAAACAAGCTTTCATCCAAAGGAGAAATGAGAAAATGATCTACGTGACACTTTGTAAGCCTCCCGGGAAATGTTTCATAAAGCCAGAGGAAGTGTGTGTGTGTGTGTATGTGTGTGTGTGTGTGTGTGTGTGTGTGTGTGTGTGTGCTTGCTTTTCACGTCCATGCATGTGAGCGTGTGTCGGTGTGTATTATCAGCGGGGAATGCTAACAGAAATTAAGATGGAAAACAATGAATAATGATTTCACATTTGAAGCAATAGCAGGTCTTTGTTCGTTTAAAGCTGAGCAGACAGGAGAAAACAAATCGTGCATTCCAGAGTTAGTGGAGACCTTTCCGTAGCTTAAAACGTGTTTATTGGAAACTTATTGCAGTGTTTGCCTTGTGCTTCCTCAGGTCATTATCCAGGGAAGTCTACTGTTGCTTTTTTAGATATCTTTATTTACATAAGCCTATCTCCTTGCATCAGAGCAGGAATAGAAATTTAAGATCCTTATAAATCCAAAAACATGGAGCACAAGTAACCCGAGATTTGTAAGGATAAATTAGTAATCTTCTAATCAAAGTCTGCAATCTTAAACAAAGACACTGTATCCCTCACTCTCTCTGTTTGACAAACACAGAGCAGGTGGGCCACTTTGCTATGTAAATCTGAAGGCTGCCCGCCAAAAGTTGCATGCAGACGCAGAAATTAGGAGGAGGTTTTCATGTTGGAGGAAAATGCGGACATATTCAAACTATAAAGAAAAGGGACCTCTAAACCCGCAGGCACACTTGGAAAAAACAATTTTCACTTAAATAACTACAGATGAGGAGCGGGGACAACGCACATGGAAGCGCAGGTTTCTGGTGAATGTTAAGATTCTGGACAAATGTCAGGGAGCAGATTTTCCGGGGTAGAATGGCGGCGTCGTGGTATGTGTTACGCTGTTCTGGGATGTATTTGTGGAACATGATGACACTCTACAGAGAATCAGATCAGAGCCTTGCAGCAACTGCCTGTGGTGCTGGATTGATGATGTATTAGAGGCCCGAGTTTTTCTGAGATGACTGAGCAGCAGTCACCAAGACAACAAAAGGACCCCCATGCCAGAAAGTGCTCCTTCTTCTTCCCACTCTCATTCACTGCTTATTGGAGACAGTATATATAAAAAAAGAAAAACTAAAACAAGGCAAGAAAGATGAGAGCTCTCCCACCCATTTCAAGAAGTGTTCCCATATACTGGGGTTTCAGTGGGAGGACTGGGCCATTACAGCAATTTCCCAAATGCTTTGTTTGGATCCCTGTTTGCATCTCAGCTTTCCCAAAGCTGTTTAACTGTTACAGAGCAATGATACATGACTACACGCAGTCTAGAGACACGATTGGGAAATTATTTTCAGGGTCTTCAGCAGGTACTGTAATAGGTTTGATCATTTTCCATGTAAATGATACACTGAACTGTTGTAGTCTCAATTAAAAAAGACAAAACAGCCAACTCAACAGCCACCACAAGCAAAAGTCCCTAGTTTCTCTAGAGGTTTTGAAACTTAAGAGAGCAGTACTAATATTCCACATTTTGAATTCCTTTGGATAACATTTTAAAATGACTGGTCCAGCAGGCGGTTGTGGCAATCAAGTCAGCCAGGGGTCTTGATTTTGGTGGTCTTCTGCTGTTGTTGCAGAGAGGCCAGCATATAGAAAAAATATGTCAGTCGTGCATTCCTAACACATCCTTAGACAGAGGGCATGACGTGTTTGTAGCATTGGTGGAAAGAGTTGTTTGTCTGGGGCACTTCTTTAGACTCCGGACTGAGGGTGGCACTCTTCAGAGGCCAGATGGAAAAATATGCCAGGCAAATAGAGCAGAAATTCTATTGTTGTGGGTAATGACTTTGTGTAGGAATCATGCTGAGTATATGAAAGGCAAGCCCTCCACACTCGCACACCCTCCTCCAGAACCTCTCCTCTTCTTTCTGGTCTCCTTTCTTCTCCCTTTCAGTCCAAACAAAGCCTGCAAACTTCAATGCACATAAGCAAATAGCCCCGAACACTGCGCAGAATTCACTGCAAAGTAAATATGCAAACATCCAAAGCACACGTGTTTGCAAGACTAATTTATGTTGGTAGTTACAGTCACTAAATAAAGCTTTCAGGTGTGATAAGCAGATGCTAACCCATTGGAGGTGACATTAGAGATTCTTATTATCCCATCATGCCCAACATGCACTTTTTCTGGGTCGGAGAAAACAATTACTATCATGACGATGCTGGCTCATGATATTTTTGTAGTGGATTAATTAGGACTATAGCCTCAGGGGATAACTATCAGTGGTTTACCTCCCACAACAGATGACTGTTTGCAAAAATAGACTCACTCTTAAATAGCACAGGAGTTGAGTCTATATCTTAAATCCCAAATGTCAAATCATTACCTTTTTTTCAAATCAGTTAACTGATAAATGTCAAGGTCTGTAATGCCTTCTGATGCTTACACTACAAAAAAAAAATTGAAAAGCAAAAAATTGAAAAAACAAATAAAACAAACCACTTTTCTTTTGAAAAAAGTTACCATGACTGAACCAATGCCATTCAGAGAAGCTCGAGCACCACTTGAAAGTGCTGTACAAATTCTCACCAAGGGCAACAAAATATTTCCGGTTTAGCATCCACAGAAGTCATTTAACTATTCCAATGACACAGGAAGGAAATGCTTTTATCCCTGTGTTGTCCATCAAAGGTAACATTAGAACACACATCCATGTTGCCTGCTCAACTCTACTGTACAGCCCAGCCTTCATGACCTCGTTTCCTGTGACAACTAAAGCAAAAGGACCAGAGGTGAGGAGGAAAGAGGTTGCCGTTACATCGGCTAGGATGTTTCTTTTGATTCAGAAGAAATTGGTTCTGCATTAATGGAGTCATTCTGCGGCTCGTCTAATGTTTCAAAAGAGCAAAAAAACAAAGGCTGAGGAATGATAGCCTCGGGCACTTTCTTCACATAGGCAGCATTTACATTAGCCATCACAGGTACAGAGCTGTGTACACACAGATACATACAGAAGTACGCAGTTTGCTATTCAAATGACATTCATATACCCTTTTTAAATTCATAGGAATAGTCAGTTGATAATAGTGATACTAATGGTTAACATAAAGTTGCATGGAGATGAGGAGCAACGTAGGGCAATGAAATATTTACAGTGTTGCAGCTTTGGGTTTTCAACTTAACATTCACAGTTAAAAAATAATGTTTTGCCTAATATGATGTATACATTATCATTGAATACAGTGGTTTGTTGTATATTATTCATCAAGTTCAATGAGTTACATTTTTCAAAGATTAGTGATCACATTCACAAGACACATTCGCAAGACTTTCAACAATGTAATAAATATAAAAGTCTAGAAATAGTTGTCCTTGCTATATACAGTAGACTGATTTAACAGCTCACCAGCTCAAGTCCTCTAATTGGAGGGTTTCTGGAAACAGATGAGCTCTGATGATAATCAAGCTGAAATTAGCGGCAAGCTGCAGTCACAGGTGCCGAGTTCCCAAACAAAGAAACAAGGGCTAGCAATGCTAACTGTATTGATTAGCTGCTAGCACTTGGCGCCGCACAATCAGCATTCTGTGTACCACTGGAATTAGCTGCATCTGCATCCACTCCTCTGCGCCGCAACATGGTCAACTAATCATCATCACAAACCATTCAAACTTCAGGGAGAGGACTTTGATTGCTGTGGAGAGAGCGCTTTAAATTGCAGCTATTCCATCAGGTTTTTCAGAGCTTGAAGAACGCCTTTGAGAGTTAAGTTTTTTTAAGGGTTGCCATTTGTTTTTATTTCTTGCATAGAACACTTTTAGCATCTTAAATATAGATATTTGTATTTGGAAGACTGCCAGTAATTTAATTAAAGCTGAATATTTTTATAATCTAAGTGCTAACTGCTGTGGCGCTTGTATGTCCTAGAAATCACTTTTAAATAAAGTGTGGCAGTTCTTTGTCTTTTGACTTCATTTCCTTTCTTCTCATCAACTACAACTCAAGATTCTTCCTCTTGCTATCAGTGCTGTGGGAGCAAGTGTGTCTTTGCCAACCAACTGTGCTAAAATATCTGTAGCTTTAAAGGAAATTAGCTCAAACTGTGTAGCTTGTCCCTTCTTAATGCATATGATCTACTTCATCACATCATAATAGAAGTGTTTGTAAAAGAATGGAGGGGGTAAGGGAGTCAAAAAAAAAGACCACATGATACAGTGGATCTTCTGTGTCTGGGAAATAACAACAGAGATGTAATGAGGATCATGATAGACATCAGGAGGGGGTCGTTTTACATCAGTTGAGCAGCTGGGAGAGAGTAAAGGCCTGGGACAAAGAATGGGGCATGAAATAACCAGGGAAAAGCAGATCCTATGCCTGACTCTGCTAATCTGATTTATTCCCCTTTTCCTATTATTTGTAGCAGCACCTGAAAGATGTAAAGCAGTCCAAACTGCACAGTGCATGTGGTTTTTAGCAGCTGCACACAGAGGGATGACAGCAGCAAATGGTGTAGCAGTGATGCTATGTGAGAGGAGTTGGTGAAACATGAGATCCTGCCACCTCCCCAGTGTACAAACAAGACATGGCTGCAAGGGAAGAGCATGTACTGTGCAACAGCTCTCTCCCACTCTTACCTCTTTCTTGTGTTTCCGAGCATCTAGCCGATTCTTATCTCCTATTGTCAAGATATTTTTTCCCATGTAGAGAGGACAAAGAAAAAAGCAAATAGCTTGGCTGGAATGCATAAAGAGCTGAAAAGTAAAATATGTAGGCCTGTGAGGATTGATAAATATTTTCACATGAACAGAGAACCAAATGATCAGTTGACTAGTAAGAAGGGTGTCTATGAAGGGGTTTTACCATTGGTCTTGCCCTCTCTGCAGCACTATTTAGGCTCTTTTCATTACCTTAAGAGTTGTTTTAGTGAGAGTACAAGCAGGGAGAGATTAGCAGCAATGTGGTGACTAGAAACCATGGAATATTAATGAAATCTGTTCACTTAAAACAATGACTGTACTGTTTTAACAAAAGTACAGGAGCTGGTCAGCCATGGAAACCCATGCTTTGAAGCTCCCAATGCACAGTTTTTGTGCTGATGTTAATACCACAGGAGTTTGAAGTGACTTTTCCACACTATGCACTCAGTGACCCTGCTCTATAGCTTTACACAGTCTGAGTTTCTGTGGTTCCTACTACACTACCACTTTGCAATAATATAGTTGGAGTTCATTCTGGAATATCTAGGGGTGAAGAAATGTAAGTAACTTGTTGCAATGATGGCATCCTGTCACAGCACCACATTGGATTCGGTGAGCTCTCTAAAACTTTTTGGTGTCCTTGAGTTTACACATCTGTAACATTTGGGTTGAAAAATATTAGAATTCAAAGATATGCTGTAGAGTGGGGTGTCTGTAGCTCAGGAGGTAGAACAGGCTCACTAAGAATGCATCCATTGGTGGTTGAATATTAAGTAGAAAGCACTTAAGGATTGGAGAAAGAAAGTGCTTGTTTGTATCATTGTGAATGAGTGAATGAGGCATGTTGTAAGCGCTTTGAGTGCTAATGTAGAGTAGAAAAGCACTATATAAGAACCAGTTTTACCATATACCAAAGATTAAGAGGTGTGGCCCAATAATTTTGTTGGGCATGGACAACCACTAACTCCTGCTTTTGTTATTCTTGCTGCCTTTGATTGTCAGTCACCACCCTTAAGGTTGAGAGTAATTTTTACTAGCACCCGATCACTCAGTGTCGCAAACAGTTATTTCCCATATCATCTTTGTGTATGCTCCGATCAAAAGGAGCATCTGTGTACTGACTTACAACTCTTATCTTTGAGACAAGCAGCTGAAGTGACTACCAATCATAGCTCTGGAAATGTATCAAAGGGTTACCTAGGCAACCAGAGACTGGAATGCCCTCAGCTGTAAAGTGATGGGCAATGAGTGGATTGCATAAATATCTATCTATCTATCTATCTGGATGGGGCTTTAATACAAACTCATTAATCTTATCTCAAGGCCCATGCTTGTCCTACTATCAAACAGCAGAAATAACAGTAAGCATGAACAACTACATTGTGCTTAAAACCAGAAGATCTCATTACCAGTAGGCGCCTTATTACATGTATCTAATATGATAATGCCATTATGTGAAACACTGACTTGTAGACTGCTTTGGTTCTTCTTCACAGGCTCTCTAATATTCAAGGATCTTAAAACTTTGATCTCATTGTTTTAGCAGCACTATTTTAGGCCATGTTTGTAAGAATGAATATATAAATGTTCCGTGTTTACTTCAATAATGCTTATGTGGTTTCATAGATGGTGGTAGGAAATCCACAGAGGACCAGGAATAACCCCATTAGCACACTGCTGGATAACCATGCAGAGGCCCAGGGGAGGTCATTATGAAGAAGCTGTTTGCTATCTACATATCTGTCATTAACATATGCAATGCTGATGACTTTTTTCAGCATTTAACCTAGATCTACATTTACACATTTGAACCAGATTAGAACATTACATAGAAATACAGAAAACAACAATCTATATATATATATATATATATATATATTAGAGTTAAAAATTGCTAAAGCACAATACCAAATGGAAAACTTTCTCACCCTTCTTTATGGAGTCCGGTTCCGGTTTAGGGCCATGGTGGCTGTTAACAAGAGGTGAGTTTAGATTTGAATAGCAGGAAGATATGACAGGAACAAGTGTGGAATTGTGTGGTATCCCAATGGTATTTCACATCTCCGTGCAAGCCCTCTGTGACGACCATCTGCAGAATTCAGTTTACACTTGACAGCTCCATATTTACACAGGAAGGCGGCATGAATAAAGAACAATTCAATCACAGGGTTCCACCTCTGTTTTCATTTCCCTCGCATGCAGAAAGAGAATGAAAGGAAAGGGGGAAGAAAATGAAAGAAAGAGGATCATGTGAAAGAAATTACAGCACAGAGCAGGAATGTTTGATATACACTTGGACTCTGAAGGGGGAGTGCAAAGCCAAGTGTGTGTGTATGTTTGTGATGGAATGGGTGTGACTCTTTCATCTGAAGGAAAACACAGAAGAAATGTCTGATCTTCCATTGTAATCATTCTGCTTTGCTTTCTGCTTTTTCATGTAGAAGAACCAAAAACAACAATTTTCAGAAAGTTTCCTTTTTTTAGTTACCACATTGTTTTTATCCTTTGATAACATCGATTTGTGTGGAGACACTTTGATTTGCATTCTTTTGAAGCACTCATGAATTCATTGGAGGGAACAGGTGGGGAACTGGTCGCCTCTGTTTGTGGCTTGCCTTGAGTCAATTCCCTGCCAGTGTTTAATTCAGCTCTTGGGAGGCAACGGGCAAGTGTTCAAACAAATGCCAGCTTCGCTTATCGGGGCCCTGCCTCATCCTTCGATATGTCAATCTCTTGCCAAGTAGTTCACAGACTGGTGAGTACACACAAGTTTGATTTCATGGGCCGCTAGCTGAACTTCTAAATACACAGGAGGACGTGTCCTCTGCCCCTGTTTGTTCAGTCATTTAATTAGATTGACAGTTCAGGTCCCAGGGGATGTTTCTCACTGAATATTAAAAACAGTAATAAGTGCAGTCAGACCTAGCTTTATGTAATGGTAAGTACCAGTTTTAGCAAATGATTCAGAAAAGCAAATGGTAAAAGATGTGTTTGCGTGGGTGTTAATTTATTGTAACCATGGCAAATTCGCTTTCCAAATGAGTTTCATTCATTTTTTTTCCAAATCCAGATTGTGGCGTGGGGTAGAGCCAGGCAGGGTACACCTGAACAGATCACCAGTCTTCTGCAAGGCTAACAAAGAGTGCAAAAGCATTCACACTAACAAAGAGTGCAAAAGCATTCACACTCATATTCCCACCTATGGAAGACACACCAATTAACTTAACCTTAACACCCTAAATGCATTTCTTTGGACTTTGGGAGGAAGCTGGAGGTACCGGGAGAGAATCCACGTAGATACATAGAGATCATACAACACCCTACATGTGGCCTTGACCAGATGGTGGATTCAAACCTAGGACCTTTTTGCTGAGATGCAACAATTCTACTACTGCATGTTTTCTTATTTATTAATTGTTTCTCTTCCATGTATCTCTTTAGCGGGCTTGTTTTTTTTATTTTTCAGTCACCATATCTGAAGGGTTTTCAAAAATTAGGCAGGAACGTGTAGAAGTATTTCTGGTTGGAGAGGACCAGGATCATGAGGCTCATTAAGAAATGCAGGTGATCTATTTTAGAGTAACAAAAATATGTCACTTTGAAGGACATTGGTTACATTTCAGAATCTCTAAAACTTCTAAGGAGATAAAAAACAATAACCAATACACACTGATTTACACTAATATACTTTTTTCATTATTCATGTATGGAATTTTTTTTTTTTTCTTTTTTTTTTTCTTTTCTTTTTTTAAATGACATCAGAAACAGCAGTATGCGACATTACGTGATGGCAGAGCTTCAGTTCATCCTTTGTCATTTTTTTTTTTTTTTTTTTTTTTTTTTAATAAATAGGACAGGGGGAATGAATGAGAGAAAGAGGGGGAGAGAAAGAAAGAAAACCAAAGGGGAGAAGAGACGGTGAGAAGGGGGGGGAAGAGAGAGAAAAAAAAAAAAAAAAAAGAACTCCTGGGTCACCTGTATGGAGAAAAAAAAACAAAAAAAAAAACAAAAAAAACAAACAGAGGAGACAGCAAACAACAAAGAGCAACATAATAATAGAGAAAACAAAGCACCATCACAATAAACTAGCTAGCCATAGATATCAATATTTACTAAATAATAAACGATATTGTGCAGCACGCAAGATAGACAGCGCACAGTGTGCTTTGAGGTAGCAGCCAAGAAAGCTTTAGTCCGCGTCTGTGAATACCCATGTGTGCATACCTGTGTGGATCAGCATGCTTGCATTCCAAAGGTTTCTCCATGTAATGATCTGCTAGGGAGTGTGGGGGGGCCACAGCCCCGTCCTCCAGGGTGTGAAGCGGGTATGGAGGAGATCAAAACTCCAGACATCCAGAGGCCCCCAGAACACAAGAGACCATGGAAGACCAACAGAGGGGCAGCCGCGCCACTGTTCCAGTAAGAGCTGAGGAGAGTCCCAGATGAGGGCTCGCCCAGCAGCCGCGGAGCAGAAGTCAGGGGGAGTTGCAGTGACGCGCCCGTGAGCTCCGCCGGCCCCCAGCTGCGCCTGAGTGACCGAGCCCCAGGCCGAGAGGCCGGGGGCACCCCACCTCCAAAGGGGCCCGAGCGAGCCCCAGGCCCCAGGCCCCGACAAGCGGCCGCCAAGGAGTGAGCCGGTGTGTACCCGGACGCCCACCCCCAGACACAAAGAACCACCAACACACCGACACCTGAGGGAGTCCGCCACCGGCAGGGGAAGTGGTGGTGGGTGGAGATAGGCCTCCAAACCTTGGAGGGCCTGAGGTGTCCCCAGAGAGGTGGCGTCTGATACCCAACCTGACATATAGACACAGATATAGACACAGACATACAGGCACACACAGACACAAACATCCATTCCCACCCTCATGCTCTCATATGCACTCACTCCACACTCAACCAACGTGGAGACAGACATAAAGAGACGCTGTACACACAATCACACTCCCCAAGCGTACTCTACAAACCGGGTCTAGGTACCCTTGCCCCTGGAGGGGGGAATTGCACCCAGACCCAGGTGGTGTTACCCTTTTCCCTGCGGTGGGGAGAGGCAGACCACCCCGACTCCGCAGCAGCAGGGAGGCCCCACACCCCAGACCGCAGTCGGACGGGCAAGTGTTCAAACAAATGCCAGCTTCGCTTATCGGGGCCCTGCCTCATCCTTCGATATGTCAATCTCTTGCCAAGTAGTTCACAGACTGGTGAGTACACACAAGTTTGATTTCATGGGCCGCTAGCTGAACTTCTAAATACACAGGAGGACGTGTCCTCTGCCCCTGTTTGTTCAGTCATTTAATTAGATTGACAGTTCAGGTCCCAGGGGATGTTTCTCACTGAATATTAAAAACAGTAATAAGTGCAGTCAGACCTAGCTTTATGTAATGGTAAGTACCAGTTTTAGCAAATGATTCAGAAAAGCAAATGGTAAAAGATGTGTTTGCGTGGGTGTTAATTTATTGTAACCATGGCAAATTCGCTTTCCAAATGAGTTTCATTCATTTTTTTTCCAAATCCAGATTGTGGCGTGGGGTAGAGCCAGGCAGGGTACACCTGAACAGATCACCAGTCTTCTGCAAGGCTAACAAAGAGTGCAAAAGCATTCACACTCATATTCCCACCTATGGAAGACACACCAATTAACTTAACCTTAACACCCTAAATGCATTTCTTTGGACTTTGGGAGGAAGCTGGAGGTACCGGGAGAGAATCCACGTAGATACATAGAGATCATACAACACCCTACATGTGGCCTTGACCAGATGGTGGATTCAAACCTAGGACCTTTTTGCTGAGATGCAACAATTCTACTACTGCATGTTTTCTTATTTATTAATTGTTTCTCTTCCATGTATCTCTTTAGCGGGCTTGTTTTTTTTATTTTTCAGTCACCATATCTGAAGGGTTTTCAAAAATTAGGCAGGAACGTGTAGAAGTATTTCTGGTTGGAGAGGACCAGGATCATGAGGCTCATTAAGAAATGCAGGTGATCTATTTTAGAGTAACAAAAATATGTCACTTTGAAGGACATTGGTTACATTTCAGAATCTCTAAAACTTCTAAGGAGATAAAAAACAATAACCAATACACACTGATTTACACTAATATACTTTTTTCATTATTCATGTATGGAATTTAACTGCAGTTGATTCAACCCAGCATGGAGCAAGTGAAGAGGCAATATCAGTTTCCTCCAAGGATGCAGGATTCTGCAGGGAATTGCATGCTGTTCTACTCAGTTGTATCGATGAGGCTAAGAAAAGAAAACCCTTGCTCTTCTCTCACCTATGTATGTACAGTTCACTAATCACTGTGGCTGTGTATATCCAATCATGTGTTTTAAAATTTGAACTAAATCTTTAGGCACATTGACCCTGTAATGTTAAAATTATGCTTCACCAGAAAATCTACTTCACAACTTACAAACACACTCTTTTTAACCCTGTGCTCCAACCCTCCACTTAACCTGTGTCCAAGACATGTAACAATATTTTGTGTCGATGCTGCCCGCAATGACTTGAATGCCATGTAAGGTTACGACAGGTTTGGTTATGTCATCAGTTAGGCCTTAGAATTCCTGAAGAAGAAGAATCAAGCTTAAGAATGTCTACTGGAAGTTTGATAACAGGGCAAAGGCAGCCTCCTGGCACGCAAGAGTCTGGAGTTGAGCAGGCACCTCTGTTCTTAAATGTAACCCTTCTGCCAGTCATTTGGATTTTTGATTGTTTTGGGGACAGAAACCAAGAGAGGAACTGACCATCATACACAACCTCCTTGACTGTTTCTGTGTATTTTAGATTCACGAGTTCCCAGTCAGAGTGTTCATTTGGATGCCTCAGTTCAGATTTCCGACATGGAATCTTTTAATCTTTTCTGCTACTGTTGGGGAATTGAGACTCTGTAAATAAGCTATGCACAGAGCACTGACCAGGCTCGAGGCATGAACGTGCCACAGCAGTGTTTTGAAGCACATAAAAAGAAGAATGAAGTTGTATTGCTAGTGATAGATGATTATCTACCTCTCTAAGAAGGAAAACATTTTTTTCCTCGCGTTTCTGACTTTACTATTAGAACAAACTCATTCAGACGTGATGTCAATCCCGTGTTCTGACATACGACTTACGTGGTAACTGGACTGTGGTGTTAGCCTCAGTCAGCTGCTTTGCTTTTGACCGCCCCCCTATTTCCACTCTGAGTGTATGCACAAGGGCTCCTTGGCACACATCACCGTTTAGGCCTCTTGTGGCAACTGTTCTCACTGAGATGTCTGGGGACATCACAGCCGAGCTGCACATTAACAACTGGGGGATAAACTCATATATGTCCAACTATAATTGGATTACTTTGAAATTAAAAACATAGGTGAGATCTCCGCTCTTTTGAAAAAGTGAAGAGTTTCATAAGCAAATCTGGCTTTTTTAGCTGTTTGTATTTACTTATACAGCCTACAATCTGCATGCAGCATCACACCTTTTTAATCTCATGTGCTTTGCAATGCGTAAATAAGTTGCAAGAAATACAGAACAGAATTTTGGCTCTGTGCTATTGTTTAGAAATGTGAAACAGGAAACATTTCCCCAGGTTTTCTCCTGTTCACTGTGTAGGGAGCCAAGGACCAGACAAACATACGGTACCAGCTGGTCAGTATTTCCTTCTGAACAAATAATTTGCAAATTATAAATGTTTGCATCTTATCCACTCATACACATGTGCACACATAACATTTATGAAAATGCTTGAAGCTTTTTGGGGATATATTCACACACCAGAAAGAACAGCTTTGAAGTTCCACAGGTTTGAGATATTAATGTTTTCCACGTTGAGTCTGGGTGTAACAGGGATAGCCTGAAGTACACTGTGTGCCGTGGATGATTCTGTACCTGATCCAAAGTATTCTGGTGCTTATCCAAGACCCAGGGGGAAAAGGGAAGGCGGAAAATTATAAAGAGGAGGAATCTGAAGATGAATATGTTTAGTAGCAGCTGAAGACACTCTTAAACATTTGGCCAAAATGTTTGAGAAATTTGACTTTGCATGTGCACAAACTAGCTCGATAGAGGTGAAGAACCAACTTTTCTGTGGTGTAAGGGGGAAAATTTCACTCTTATCCCGAGAGTTTCTCCACAGGTGTAAAGCAGAAGTTGCATATTAACGCGAGAGACAATTGCTGACTGTTTATTGAGGGATTCAAACAGAGCTTTGGGGGCATTGCAGTCTTTCATTAGAATGCTGATCCAGTCAAAATGCAAGCCTGGAAAACACAAACCTGGTTGAAGAAGGGGAGGCTTGCCTTGTCAGGCATTTACATTGATACACCAAAGAAGAGGGCAGTCTCTCTCCTCTTTCCCACTTTCCCTTTTCTCCCTCTGTCTTCCATTGTTCTGCTCCATGGCTTCATCAGCATTTTCCCTCCATCTGAAAGCAAGGGATTATGCAAGAGAAGCAGCATCAGATGATAGGTAACTCACGCCTCAGTCCCTCAATACCACCCCCTCTCTCTTGTCTTTAAGTCTCTCGGCTGCTGAGCATGTAAATCTGTGAAGCCTGTAGATATGCAACTCAACAGTCAAGTCACTCACGGACAGGGAGCGCTGTCAACACACACACGCACACACACACGTTCAAAAACACAAAGGGTTTTTTTTTTAAGTCAAGGTCAAACGTTTGAAAATCTACAGTAGTTGCATCAGTGTGTGTATGTGGGAAATATTACGTACGTGGGTGAGCTGATACATAATGGAACGTCTCTGAGCTGCCTTCAGGACACAATAGTCAGTTCCAGCGTAAAGCAGCAGGATTGGAGCTATTGTGTAGTGAGGTTCCTGTGTATGAAAGCTGGGACGAAGTCAGTTGAGTGGTTGGTTATAACGCCTGCACTCCTTTTTTATTGTGCAGCAAATGTAATAAAATGTAGCTCACTACCCCACCACCACCACCTCTTAAATAAAAATATAATTCAGGTTCATTTCTAAAGAGTCTTTATCCAGTGACAATGAACTACATTCACTCTGACAAGTTGCATTAATGGTTTATTGGCTCTCCCCAGCTATAGCTGCTTTTGGAACAAGATTAGAAAAAAAGTGTCTGAAAAAAATAAAGCAAATTTCACACAAATGCCCAATTTTGTACAAAGATAAAGCCAATGAAAAAGGTAAGCTATTGCCTTGACAGCTTGATTACACATTCGTTTGTATGAAGAGTAGTCTGTTGCACAATAAATCAGCACTCCCGCCTGAGACATTTCTGCAAATGATTGCTAACACAAGATGTTCCCTCACAGGATTATCTGAAAGAGTCAATCAGAACAGAACCTTTGATGTGCTGTTCTTTATTGGCCCCTGTCAGAACTCATGCGAACCAACTAAAGTTGTTTTTATTGATGGCGGGGATCTTATGTGCAGTGCCCCAGAAACTCATCTGATGCTGTCAAGCTAAAGCACATTGATTATCGGGTGTCAGTGAGCGAACTGTCTCTGAACCTTTGTGCCTCATCTGAGGCGTTGAGTTGTCTTTTGAGTCATCATGCCTTTTCTGTTCGGTAGGGGAACTCGCACTGTCCTTTTAGTTGATGAAATCTCTCCATGTCTGGCCTTTAAAGGATTTGGTTTGATATCTTTTCCGCACTGGAAAACTTTCTGATCCTCGGATTAAAGCTGGATACATTTCTGCACCTTGGAGCTGACAGATCCAAGAACACAAACCTTTGCAAAATTTTCATAGATGACTTAATCATTCATTTGAAAAACACTGAGTTATTTTACCATCGATCTTTTCCTGATATGGTGTCGTCAGCCTAGATTTCCCATTACACAATTAATGTTAGCTCCGCAAACTGTATTTGATAGATTCTGTGTATCCAGTAATCCAGCAATTACTCATACAGTACAGGACCTCTTGTTTCATTGATAGACCTGCTGATTACACCCTCTGCATCCCAATAACCTGTTAAATACATTGTTTACCTTTCCCATGCAAATAGAGCCACTGTTGCATCAAATGTTTGTGGTGATATATTTTGCCCTCATTTAATAATGCTATTAAACTTTACTGTGCAATGAAAAGACCCGACTCATAGCCATTAGTGGCAGAGCAGGAAACCAAGTATGCTGTAATTTGCAGCACATTATCGCCTCTGCTTCATTTTTAATGTAATGAGCCAATGTGGTGGACATCGACTGTGAGATTAGATACATCAGAATGAAGTGTATTAAAAGCCTGACTTCTGGATTCATATTTGCAGGGGGCACTGCCCATATACATCCATCTGTCACATAGGAATGGGTGCACAGTAATTTTTGTGAATAAGTGTGATGTTGGCTACATTTTGTTCATTCCATGAAATATAAGAAGATGCTATCTTGGTAAAATGGTAAATGGCCTGTATTTGTATAGTGCTTTTCTAGTCCCTAAGGACCCCAAAGCGCTTTACACAACCAGTCATCCACCCATTCACACACTAGTGATGGCAAGCTACATTGTAGCCACAGCCACCTGGGGCACACTGACAGAGGCGAGGCTGCCGGACACTGGCGCCACCAGGCCCTCTGACCACCACCAGTAAGCAACAGGTGAAGTGTCTTGCCCAAGGACACAACGACCAAGACTGTCCAAGCCAGGGCTCGAACCGGCAACCTTCCGATTACAAGGCGAACTCCCAACTCTTAAGCCACGATCACCCGAGAGAAAACTTGTCACAGCATGCTCAAAAAAAACATACACCACAACAAGCAGCGCTTAATGAATTATTTTAGTAAATTCATGTTGAGAGCTTCCCATGTGTGTGTCACCCTGCATCAGCCGTGGCGGCTGAACAACAAACCAAAACAAGCTCAAGTCATGCCTTGAAGCTCACCATGGAAATCTGCCCAGCAACGTTGCATTACAAGCATGTCTGATAAGAAAATGTAAGAGCTGGTGAATGGATGGAAAGGAAGGGGTGTGGGGGGTCATCAGGGAGAGATGGTCTTATAGCATGTGGCAGTAACTGGGGAGCAAAATGGGTGAACATAACAACAATTAAGCTAGCAATTTAGCTTCAATCCTACATTTGTTGGAACAAAGTCATATTGCATTTCTGGATTTTTGGCTAACTTTGTCCCGCATCAGACTGATGTTGAGTCCATAGTAGTGTCTGCTTAAAATATACTCTTGCAGCAACTGTCTGATGTTATCATGTCTATATTCATTGCATGTTTCCAGCACCTTGTTGAATCTATGTCATGAAAGCAGTTCTGAAGGCAAAAGGGATAGGACATATGTTCTACTTTTGACTGATACTACAGTTTGCAGTATGTCCATCCATTTTTTTAATTGTTTATCCCACACAATGTCACAGTTGGGGTGGAGACATTTCAGAATCACCAATTAATCTAACACACATGACTAGTTTCTTGGAAGAAGCCAAGTACTAAAAAGACACTAAAACAGGCACAGTGAAAACAATGTAAACTCCACAAAGAAAAGCCCCAGCTGGCCTGTAGGTTCGTACCCAGAACCCTCTTATCGCAAGGACTACAGCACCAACCACAGTGCACACCGTGTTGGCCATTTACAGCTTGTAGGACAAGAAGCACAAAGTGAAAATGGGCAAGTGAGATTCTGTGAATCCATGTAACAAGGCCATTTTCAGAGCACATCTTTTTTTTCTTCGTTTTCCTGTGTAGTGTTCTTCACAGTTATAATAAAAGGAATGAAAGAATGATTACTGTGGATACTTCCCATAGCTAAATATTTAAAGAAGCATTATATTTCTTTTCCAGTTGTACAATGAACCACATTAACAGAAAAAGTAGCACCGTAACAATGTTTGCAAAGCCTTTAAAAATGTTATGTGGGTTTGAAAGTTTTATGAAGGTTTTCACATTTATATTAATAGAGAAATAGCTATGTTGACTGACAGGTGGCCACTGGCACAGGTGGCTGTAGCGAGCACCTGTCTGCTTACGTAATCTGAATCACTAAAATCGACTTTAGATATTTTTAATCCAATTATTTGTCAAATAAAACTGTAACGATTATTTGTCGTCTTATCCAAATCTTATCAACAATTGATTGTTGCAGTTTGCTCTGTTTTATAGTAGGCTTTTGACCTTACGATATAAAGTCACTATAAAGTCGAGACGAATGTTATTGTGATTTTTGTGCTATATAAATAAAACTGAGTTGAACTGAACTGGTTAAAAACCAGGTGTTGTCCATGTGCTGTCTATCCATACATTTGAATAAAATTGCTTATCAAAGTAAAACAAAATTAACTTTGTGCCTCATGATGATAACTTAGCTTTCAAGTAGTAATAGAGTATAATGCCAGTTTCATTCAAATTTGTCATTGGCTTAAAATGTCATATCATTGTGCTGACACACTGGCACAATACTTGCAAATGCAGTGTTGCCATGGTGCTACAGAAAGTTTTCCATCGTTGGCAGATCTTGGGAGATGTAAACCTGCATTAAATACAAAGCTTACTGCAGGCTTCAACTTAGTTGGGAGGGGGGAGTCGAGGTACAGGGGCAGTCAGGGTGGAAAAAGGAAAAGGACTGGGGCTAGTGGTTTGTTCAGTGTAGATAAGGAAAGCCAATACTGTACAACAGATGGGTATAAAAAAAGATAAAGACCTACGATGGCTTATCCCATAAAGGAGAGAGAATCCATGAACACACAGAGATTGGTTTGGGTGAGTGGTTAAAAGTGAGAGAAGATGGGGTGTAGGGTTGACGGACGTTCATGGTGGATGTCCACATTATTGTTCTGGCAGAGCAATCTTCTCCAATCTTGGCAGTGCATAATGGAGGCACGAGAGATACCAGGTGCTGTTCCCATCTCTATTTGAAAGGCAGGACCACATGCCAGACTGAATTGGATGAACCTTTTATTGTTTGGCCTGCAGTCTGCTAGGTTACCACGCAGGGCCCCACAGTTTGCAGAAACCCCCAAGGACAACGCAGAAGGGAAAAAGAAAGACAGCACGAGGGTTATAGAAAATAAATAGCAGGTCAGTCGTGGAGAAGGAACAATGATGGAAAATGGGAGGGAAAAAAATAAAAAACTTGAGGTTACACTTGTTGTAGTTAAGAAAATTTTTCAGTTTCATACACAGGAGCTTTGGCAATGTTTAACAATAATAATATTGTTTATAATGAAATTAAATGTATTACCCCAAAATGCCCATATTAAATGTGAGTAAAAGAAAATGCAGACTTACATAGAAATGAGAGTGCAGTCATGTTGGATATTAGCTCTAAATTACCATAACATCAGTGATGATAGGCACCAAAACTCAAAAGATCTCTGATTGTCCTTTTAACAAAAATATTTTGTCCTTAGTATTTTTAGTGTTTCAATCAAACGTGGAGATGGCACTTAAATTTACAAATGCATTGTTAATAATGCAGTGATTACTCACCCCTCATCATGCTTTCATCAGTGTGGCTGCAAACACCCCTCAACCAAACACAAAAGACACACACACACACACACACACACACACACACACACACACATATCCACAAAGAGACAGAATAAAAAAAAAGAGATTCAAACAATTATGAAGTGAGACAAATAAAGAGAAGGTATTTGGGAAGGGCTTTTATGGCTCTCTGGGACCAGAGATCATCAGATTAATAGCCTCCTCTTTTATTAAGAAAACAGTATTGTTGTATTTGGTCATCTGAGCATGACAAAACAAGCCGATCCTCTGCCTGCCGCCGAGCTGATTATTGTCCATTATGCTTGTTTTGAGGACTTTGGTTGGACCCAAAAGGATTAGGACTGATTTAGAGAGTGAAAAGGGGGATTTGGCGGAGTGTGCATGCGTGAGTGTGTGTGTGTGTACATAAACTGTAGTGTGAAACAATCACTTTGACTCTTAAGAACAAGACCCAGAAAAGGGAGCGTGGTGCCTCGTTGTCTGGTGACTCCGTTGCTAGCTGCACTGGCGATACAATAGGATAATGAAATCTCTTGCTGCTCCAACTCTCCAGGCTACAGCACAAAGAGAAGAGAAGAAGAAACACACTTCAGTTCATTGTGGCGCGCTGGATTACGACTCACTTTAGGACGCCTTTTTCTTCGTCAGCGGGAATAACAGCGCGAGACATTATATGTGAAGAAATAGGGAATCACTTCCACCAACACCTCTTTGATTACCATAAATAATCATGCCAGCGTTTTGGATGGATCAGAAGTCTACACAGACAAAGACAAGACTGCTGTGTTAAAACGAAATATATATCTATATCTATATCTATATAGATATATATATATAGTAGGGGTGCAACGATACACAAAATTCACGGTTCGGTTCGGTTCGATACTTTGGTGTCACGGTTCGATATTTTTTCGATACAAAAAAATGTTCATGCCTTTTTAATTTGTCATTTATTAAAATTATAAATATATATTTTAACTCAAAAATACAGTTTTTAAATTTAACCCTAACCCTTGTGCGTGTTTTTTATTTTGACAGCGAATGCGCACCTGCGGACCACTTATGTGCAGCCCTGGTTATTTAGCTCATCATATTGCAGCCACAGAAATTATTTTGTCCATGAAACCATAAAGCTGCACTTTCTTTTTGCCTTATAGTCTGATTTGTCATAACTTCTCCGTTTTGTGGTAAGCTTTTCTTTGGCTGTCACTTCTTCACCCTGACCTGTCTTATTTGGCTCAGCAGAACTAAAATATATATCTGTCTGTGAAGGTTCTCAGTCATCCAGGTCATCGTAGTCAAATATAAATCCTGCTGCTTTTACACACGCACTCACATAAGCTCAGCGATTCTCTGCGCGATCAACCTCTCACATGTTTAAGCTTGCTGCGGGAGATTTCACTTGTCATGTTTGCATAGTAAGCTAACAATTAATAAGACGATGTCAGAGGAATTGGTGCGCAAATTATCATCACTCACAGATCTGTGCTGTCGCTCTCTATACACAGTTCGCACGATTGCAAAGTGAAAGCAAAAAAACAAGCGCAAATTCAAACGCGATTTCAATATGTCACATATTGACAGTGGCTCACCGATGCCAATGACATAATAACCCAGCTACATTTCTGAAAGAATGCAAAAGCATTGACATATATTTTTCCTTCCTACAATAGCCCGACGGGCAGGGAAGAGATAGGGCAGGGAAGAGATTTTGGTAGCCCGACTGAAAAAATCGCTAGCCCCAGGACGTCAGGCTAGCGATATTGCAAGCCCTGTATCTGATTGAGGAATCATGCATCTTTGGAAAAGAGAGTTTATTACAGAGAAATGTCTCTTTCCAAAATACAAGCTATACTATCCGCTTCTTCTGGGCTATATTCTCAGCAGCATAAGGAGAATCATGTGCTAACAGCTGTCTAAATGACTCGGCTAAAGTTAGTAGCATGCTTGTTGTTTTTGTCTTTGCACTAGGATGATGTCGGCGTAAATGTGCAGTCATATTCGTTGTGTTCCCACTAGTGCTTTCAGGTTCATCTCGTTGAAATGACCTTAACGCCACAACACGGCAAATCTCCGTTAACGAGCTACCGCCGATCGCCCCGTGCATGGGGCTAGACGGCCAACACGTTAACGAGCTAACTGCGCTAACACACTAGTTCCCACCCATGTAATTGAGCATTGCATGGCACATCCAACATACTGTTTTACTTTAGTCCATGACTCGCTTACCTTCAGGGTCATACGTCACATGAAAACCAAAATAATTCCAAACGCCACATCTGAATGAGGGTGGGGGAGGTGCCCTGCGCTCTTCCTTCTGACTATGCTGTCTGTGTTGAGCGCTCAGTGGATCTGCGCTCGACAGTGCAGCCTAGGCGGAGTAGTCGAACGCAGATTCACTGAGCGCTCAACACAGACAGCATCGTCAGAAGGAAAGTTGATAAAATAAATTACAAATGTTGTATTGTTCGATACATATGCGTACCGAACCGAAAGCACTGTATCGAACGGTTCAATATCGATACGAATATCGTTGCACCCCTAATATATAGATATATATATAGATATATATGTATATAGTCGTCATAGAGTTACAGTGCGAAGATAGTTCACAGCAACTGATAAACCACTGAAGGCCGCCTCCTCTGAGTTTTCGCCTGTCATTAGTGATGAGGCCTTCTCCCACAGACAGGTCACCTCAGGGACGGTGTGAGAAGAATCTATTACAGCCACTGTCACAGATTCTGACCTCCTCTTAGACTGGCTGGACATCTTTTTTTTTTTTTTCTAATCTCACCTTTCCTTTCCCAACTCACTTTACCTCTGCTCACCTTTCTTTCTTCCTTACCTATACCTCTGTTTCCTGATACCTCCTATCCCCGTCCTTGTTCATAGTCTCACTTTTCTTTCACCCTTCTCTGCTTGCATGATGTGTGGAAAACCATATCAAATCATGATTTTCAGACAAGAAACTGAATTCCTTACCAGGTCACAACAACACAAACCTTCAGTTGTGACAGAGGAGAGAAAAGATGATTACCCATACAGCATCTAGGTCTGCCGTATCTATAGAATAGATGGGAGAGGCTACAAGATGAGGAGAAACAAAGGCAAGGCAACTGGTTTTCTTTTAGAGGGCTGGGGTGAGATGGGGGGGGGGGGGGGTGGCACATGTAGTGTTTTTATCTGTGTGGGTGAATGTAAAAGCACACTTGCTGCTCTTTTAATTAGCTGATGTGTTCATTCCCTCCATTGACAGATGAGACGTTCAGTCAGTCAGTTGTGGCAGTCGTGCCTGTTTAAACTGTACTAGTTGGTTGTAAGCCAGGGTTGTTTCTCTGATCACTGTAGCCACTTCCCTGTTTCTACTGCTCACTGTTCTTTTAAGAGAAATAAACTGGCAAGGTTTAAAAATCATTGTTTTTCTTCTTAACTTCTCTAACGTCCCCTTGGCGGTTTCTCTTTCTTTATTTCATTAAGGCCCCGGCAGCATTGTTTCCTTCCCACGTACTGTATCGCTCATAACCTTGAGGAACGAGGGAGGAAAAAAGAAAAAAAATAGACTCCTACCACTTAAATTCAAAGGAGGGATGTTTCAATAGCATTGGCTGTGAAGGGGAAAAAAAGAAAGAAATGTGGCCCTCGTGTATCCATGGTTACCTTGGCTTTATTGCTGTTTGTCTTGGGCAGCAGATGCAATAAAAGTTCTGGGACAGAAATGACTGGGCAAGGGGTGTAATTGCAGAAAAAAACCCACCACACACACAGGTGTTGGGGGTGCCGGGGGTATAGCGGGAGGCAGGAATTGACCTGAAACCCTCTCCCTCCCTTTCAAAGCTATCTGCTTTACAAGGGTCTCATTAGCTGTGATTGGAGTTCCCCTGAATATGCTCGCACATCATATTTTTAGTTTTCCAATTAAGATTGCAAGCTTCAGGACTCTCAGGTATGCTATTAAAAAATGGCAAATGGAAAATTAAGTGTCTCTCGTAGCAGGGTGGATCCGACCTGGCCTCATTTGAGGAGTAATGAAAAATAGAGGTGGCAAGTCATGCATAAGCAAAGGAGAAGGAGGAGAAGTGAGAAATGAAAAAGAGGAAGATGGAGGAAAGGAAAAAGGCCAAAACAAGTGTCTGCCGTGAATCTGTCTGTCAGGTGTCCTGCACGGTTAGCCACTTAGTGCATGCTGCCCTCTTTGGCACTGGACAAGAAAAAGGAAGTATCATTCCCACCTTCTGTCACCTTCTTTATTATTCCTTGTCATCTCTCTTCATAATCGGGCATCCGCTGAGGACCCAAGTGTTAAATGAAATAAAGACAGGAAAGCATTCACACCTCCATGGCCCTGCTAGAGCGGCTTGGAGGAAGAAGGAGGCGCATTATCTCCTGTGGTGTGGCCTCCTCAGATAGACGGCCCACTGGGACTCTGAATAGCGGCTGAAACACACCAATCTGTGCACACACACACTCAGGCTGTGGAGGATTGAACATTCAGGTGTTGTTTGCCACAGAAATGACACTGTTTAGAGGAGACAATTGCAGAAAATAGAGCTGAGAGGAAGAGTCGCAGAGGGGAGAGATCAAAGGGGTCCAGCAAATCCTTCTATACTTTTACTTTCTGCAAGAGGCCATAAATTGTGGCAAAACCGCTGCAGTGCACCTCCCCCTTACACACACATTCACACACACCCTGTGTGTATTGCCAGCTGAGAGTAAAATTGAGGTTAAATTTGAGATAGGCCCCGGGAAGTGTACAATTTGGGCCATATAATGCCATGGTTTGGGAGACTGTCACTCCAGCTGCTGGATGTTACTGACACAACCGAAACATAAGATGAAACAAAAAGATGGGATAACTCACAAAAAGAAGGGGATCGACAACATTGATTAAAAAACTGTATTGTCACAGATGACTAGCTGCTAATTATTGCTCTGTTCTTGGCTCATCATGGAGAGTGTTACCTTAGGGAGGGACACCCACAATGATGATGATGATGGCACCCTGCTCATCATTCAGTCACAGCCTCCTGGGGCTCATAACCTCCAGATGTCAGTCCAATAGCATTGCTACTAACAAGCCTACTGCACATGTTCTAGCTTTGCTGTTTAAAGCTGAAAGGTGGCATTTGTCATTCAAATTAGGTTTAATGGGTATGTAGGGGTGTTACCAGCAGAATAACGTAGCAAAGTATACTCAAATCTGGAAGCATAAAAAGCTGTGTCCATCGTCGACACCTAGTCTCTATAATAGTAAACGCTCATTTACTCAGCAGTTATAGACAGTTAAAATAGAACAGAGCAAGTGTAGCATATTTATTTACCAATGCAGTAGGTTTAAGAAACAGCCCCTATGTTTTGGATTTTTATACTTGTGTACTAAGAACTCATGCTTTTGTGTTTTCACTGTGTATCCAAATTGGACTGCTCCAAAGTTCCTACAATAATGAAAAGTCTTTTATTTCCACTTTTATTTCCGTTGCTATCACTGTATGCAAATTCATTTTTAATGTTTTTCTTGCTAAAATGCAAACATCATTTCTCCAAAATGGTGAAAGCACTCAGTCACTGCAACCTAAAGCAAGCATTTTGCTTTTGAAATGCATTTACTGATTGTTTTGTCAAGAAAACAATCAATTAAAGTAATCAAGACCATCTATAGTTATCTCGTAGATGGGATTTTTTTAGCTGAATTTCTATTTCAACTCTTTTTTCTAATGCTTCTTTTAATTTAATTGTCATCAGCAGAGGTTTTGTTGCCCATTAAAACTTGCAGTGTCTCACAATACAGCTCAAGTACATTGTTATGAGGTATCTGGAACATTGTACATCATTCATGTTCCTATGCTGTGCCACTTAACAAGGCTAACGCGTGCTGTCTCTCAGCCTGAAGGAGGGTTTGACAAATTTAAGGGAAAAGTATCGGCCCAATTATTCAACTTAAATTGGAGCCAGCGCTGCACTGATCACTTCAGTTCTCTTTCAGACATCACATCAGACAAACATCGGCGTAGCTGGCATACAAATGAGACGATGAAATGTGTCGGCGCATCAAAATGTTCGAATCTGAACAATGTGCCAAAAATCACTCGGGTCAATCCAAATAAGCTTTTGTCATTGATTGACCCGGGGAAAAAAATGGGGATTTTACTTTCAAATGAAATTGAGGAGGGAGAGTGAAAGACACGAGATGCTTTAAAAACCTCTCTTGATTCATTAAAAAGTCTCTGACACTAGAGACTGTGGGTGGGGGGGATTAATGTGAGCTCTCAGCCTGTGTTTGTGTGAGGCAGAGAGAGAGGAAGAGAGACACAGCTGAGTGATTCTCTTCATGTCCCTTAGGGGTAATTAGCTGTGGCGTGGCCTGTCATTGCTCTGCAGGCCTCTTCAGTCCGGGGACTCGGCTGGCTGTGTCATCAGAGTCGTAGAGCTCCGTCTTTGGGGAGAACAACATACAACACTCCCCTTTCTTTCTTTCAGACTGCACTCTTTGTGCTTCATATACCCACTGATATTTCCAAAAGTTAGCTCCCACCTTTGTCCATTTCATTTAAGAACTTCATTTGTTTTTCTTTTCGTTGCATTTTGGTAAAATGCTGCTAATTTCTTGCTACTTTTGATTTTACTCCCGTAATTCCTTTATGATGCATTCTTTCCTTCATCTCCTTTTCCTTCCTCTGTTCTCTCCTTTTCCTTTCCTCTTAAGTCCTAAATTTCCTCTTCATCTTCCTCATTTCTTTTCATCTCCATCACCTTCCCACACAGTTTTTTTCCCATTCATTCTTAATCTCTTTCTTTTGTGCCTATGTACTGTGTCGAGAAAAGGCACCATCTCTGCTGCTACAGCTTTCTTATCCTTTCTTATTGTCCACTGCAACAGCACCAGATAAAGACAGCTTTAGTATGCAACAACCACTTACTTCAACCCATGCCTCCCTCACACAGTTTTATGTTTTTCCTTCTCTTTATTCTTTTTCTGCATACTTTCATTGATTTTCCACAACAAGAAGCATGAAGCCTATCAATATTTTTAGCTGAAGATTGAAATGAATTGACAACGCCCCTCCACGAGTGGTTAAAAATGAGCACCCACTGGTCTGTTATTAAAAAGCCAGCAGCTAGCGTTCACCCACCCATGTCTCTGTGTTCTGCTTGAGCCCCGTGTTCACTAATGACTGGCCCCATGACCCACCTCAATCTAGTCGATCGATACGCTGCCTGAAGTGCTTAAAAAGACAATCTACAAGTGGAGAAAGTGCGGCAGTCATCGATGTGCCCTCAAAACTGAAGGTGTTTTGCAAGTATGATTGCAGGCACTTGTTTCTGTGGATTAACTGTGTTCAGAGAGAAGAGCTGAGAAAAATAGCACAAAAATGGTGGAAAAAAAGCACAAAAATCAGTCTTAGTTGTGTTCTTTTCCACCAAATGCTCCTGTAAACTGATTGCTGGCCCTACAGTGAACGACGGAGCCACTTTGCCCACGCTGTCTCCAACCAGTCCATCCTTCAGGCCTCCAGTTATTCACAAAAATTGGTTTAAGTTTTTGTTGACACAGTGGTTTGTGTGAGGGTGGCTTTTTCCTCTACTTCTGGCTGCGTGGTGCCAGCATTTTTCGTCTGCTTCAGGCTGTCTGCTTAACTGCTTTCACCTCATCACGATTTCCCACCAATCACAATCTCTAGTCACTGTGTGAAGGCTCACAGCGGGCACACGTTGCATCAGTGTGACACACAAAGATAATAACTAAAGCAAAAATGGTACATGGAGAAGAAAGATTTATCTAGTATTAGGAGAGGTTTTATTTTTATTTCTTGTTATACTTCTGTGCCACTAAATATGATTTAAAACATGGATGTCAAACTCATTTGGCCACAAACAGCCCTTTCTATTAGTGTAAAGAAGTTTAACGACAGACTTAGTCCCTGAGAAATCTTATTATTAGCAAAAGAAGTGCAATTTTAGTTTCTCGCATAATAGAGAAAGGTTGCTTTAGTAAATGAAAGAAATCTGTTGAAACGACTCTTTGGGTTTAAATTGTAAGAAATAAATATGAAAACTTTGTAACCTCACAGGGGCTCCTAGAGTGGCTAAACACTCTGATCCCAAAGGCCAAAGGGGTCAAGGGCTATTTTGTCAGATGCTGCTAGCACTGCATTGGCATCTGACCCACGACAAAATTGGACCATGAAAGATAACCTCCTCTTTGAAATGGCAACTTAGTTCATGTTTAGAGGTTAGAAGGGTATCACTCCTGTCAGTGAGGAGACAATGGTTCATGTCTGCTTTTTGGGAGTTTTATGTTCTTCATTTTACTTTCTGCACTCGCTGCTTAGGATTAGCCAAACAAACCTATTTGATTTAGAAAAATATCATGATTTTGTTTAAAATATATCCAATAACAACAATAATAGAAATAAATAAATACATAAAAACCAACAGTAAATGTCATACATTTACAGGTATCTGAAAATTAAGGACCTGATTAAGGCAGGACAGGCCCTGATAGATTATTGCTTAAAAAAAAAAGAAAAAGAAAGGTGTGTTTAAGTCATAGTGTGAGCCCTATTATTGCTCTGTGTGAATATTAAGGTTCATTAAAAATGTGTGAGCCCTTTTCTGTGCCCCGCCTATTTGGACAGATGGCGTGGTCCACAGATAGAGTGCTACTTAGCTAATTATCAGGGCAGCATCCATGTCTACACTTCCTAATCATAGCAACACACACACACACACACACACACACACACACACACACACACACACACACACACACACACACACACACACACTTTAATCTGTGTGGGTGCCTGGAGGGGAAAAGGCCAAAGCTGCAGCTTTGCCAGTCAGAATCAACACGACACCACAGGGAGCTTCTTCCTCTTGGAGAGAGCTTAGAAGACCCTGGGATGGATGGTGATGGGAATAGGAAGTACGAAGATATTGGCCATCTGGCTAACCTTCTATGTGCTTCTGTCAATACTGAAGAAGTTCACAGTATCGAACTGAGCTGGATCAGAGTTCTGCTGTTCACCAGAGCAACAACTTAGTGCTATGATAACTCATGCAGTTAATTTAGCTGACATAAAGTGGACAGAAATTTAGTAATGGACAAGGATGCTTATCCTCAGTGCTGGGCAAAAGGGCATCTGAAAAATACCAATATGTAGAAGCAATCCATCACATCAACAGAAACAAGAATAATTGGACCAAATGCCGTGCATGTCAGCGGCACAGCAGGAGAAGTGGGAATGATCTATGAGTTTTCCTAACGGCTCCCGTTGAGGAGAACTGCCACGTTGACAATATATAAGCACCTTCACATAAACAAACAGAGAGGTGGAGAAATAATGGAGCAAAATTGCTCCTGTCAAAATGATGTGCACAACAGACAGCTGACATTTCACACCATATAGTCAACAATCAAGCCTTTGTTCATTAGCAGCTCGAGGCTGAGCAAAAACTGTCTGCATAATGGATGTGAAGCTTGCACAAACATAGACTTGTGGACCCCTGTCTAGATGATTCGCGCAGACAGGAGGATGTGGTCTCCAAGGACGACCCCAGGTTGGGGAGCCCCACCTCCTCTCACACCTCCCTCTGAAGGCCTGGAGGCAGATTCATCTGCAGGCATCTACATTCACTGTTGAGAGATGAAAAACACACACACACACACACACACACACACACACACACACACACACACACACACAAAAAGGGCTATCCCACTTCCAGACGGCTCTATATCCCTTAATGAATGTGACATTTAGCTGATATTTACATGCAATGCAATTTACATGCCAAACTGTACAACCCAGATTAAACAAAGCTTAGCAATTACACACAAGCCATGGCAACAAGATTTACTACAGGTGACCTGTGCAGCTCGCCCAAGACATCCACTTAGTCCCGGTTTCCCTTATCCTTCATTAAAATGTTACACATACACACACAAAAGCAGCGAAGTGAAACACAGTATCTCTACGGGGGGAAATTCTCAATCCCATCTTTCTGCTGAGGTTGAAATTGCTCTGCTGACAAGAGGCAAAATATCAATCAGAAGTAATTTCTTCCCACCGCCTCGCCTGTCAGCGCTGCAGTTGAATGTTGACCCTCTGTCATAATACATTTGTTTACCATTTACATCTCTCACTTCACCAACTCCAAAATGTTATGGCTCTAGCAGCAGGAGAATATAAAACATTAAGGTCATTTGTGTGCTCGGATCTCTCTCTCACTCTGTGTGTGTTTACGTCCCGCCAGTTCATAAATGATTTCACCTCAGCCGAAACGTTCCCAAGTAAAACGGGGCCACATACCAATACGTTGAATTATAAATGTCAGCTGAAAGGCGGGCAGACGTATGAGGCCGCAGCGAGCGTTCTTTACATTAAGAAGATGACGGTGACGGGAAGGTCTGCCGTCACCGCCTTTAATGGAGATGTTGCCTGGCCGACAGGCAGCCAGAAGCACTTGTATCAGCAGGTAACCTCTCAGACAGCCTTTTGTGGTCTTTTAAAGTCTGGTTCTGGGGCAATTGATGCCATTCCGTCAGCACTATCTACACGGCGATTGTGTTATTATGTATTATGCTGCCTAAAAAAAAGTTTAAATTGTTTCTGCTACTTCAACACTAAACATTTGCATAGACCAGGCATAGAAATGTCAGGCTATTAATTGTAACTATCATGGCTGTTTCACATTTCCTATACCTGAGACCCGGCATGTCAGGGTAACTTTAATTGATTTTTCACTGGGTCACTGAGAAAGGCAAGCCAGATATGGGCCTGGGTGACATAATTGACATTTGAAGTTAAAAGTCAAGCACCGGAGGAAGCACATTCCACAGCGAAAAAGTTCATTCAGCCGGCACAACTATGTGACATTATAAGTATTATGTGTTGGGAATGAGAAAACTGGCTGCCAGACTGTGATTCGTAAATAGCATCCCTTTGGGAAATGCTGAAATAGCTGTCATTATATCAATTTATTAATTACAGAAAACAGATTTGGCAACAATTAGGCAGAAAAAAAGAAAGACTGGCTGCCAGTCTTTCTCTCTATTTTCTTTTCCTGTTGGTACTCCCTTCTTCCGCACACACCTGTGCCTACTGTCACATGTTTGTGTCCTTTCACTAAACCATCCCTCAGGTGTGTGTGAGTGTGTGGGTGTGTATATGTGCATGGTGCCTGGGAGCTAAGTGCCCATCTGTGGGCTTCCTCCTGAGACTCTTGAGAGGGCCACCAAGGCTTCTAATTATCCCTGACCTTCTGGCTCTCCCTCTCTCTGCCTCCCACTTCGGGCCCCTATGGCCATCTCGGGTCTCCTTTCTCCTCACACGCTGTTTCCTTGCTCTGTTTGCCCCTGCCGCACGTTCAAAATCACCCATCCGCTTGGCTCCAGCAGCTAATTGCTGCCATTTGAGAGACAAAGACGGTGTTTGGTACGAGGCGGTCCCCGAAGGTCAGTCAAGGAGAAGGACTCCAATAACACCTGCACGTCTGTCTTAGGTGGGCAAGTGTTTGGAATCGCTTTGCTTTGACAGGCACAACTCTTTGTTCCAAGGTGCTCCATTTGTGAAGGAAATGAATGCTTCAAAACTGGTCGTTAACAGCTAGTGAGACAAGGATAATGTAGGCCCTGACAAGATTGCTTTTGCTGCTGAAAACTGATAATTATCAAGCTCTGTTGATTTTATTTGCATATTTAGGGGTAATTGTATGAAGACAATGCTTCAAAAAAATCTAATTAGAAAAAAATAAAAATATTATCATTCTTTATACCACATAACCATGGGCAACATCTCCTGTATCAAAATATGTACTAATATCACACCGGCAGTTTTAAAATGATAAAACAGGATCTCGTTAATTCAGCCATGCGTCTTTTACTTGTCTAATTCAGGTTTGTGGTTGGTTGGGCAGGAGCCCATCCCACCTGAGGTGGGTTACCCACTGGATAGATCACCAATCTGTCACAGGGCTAACACAGAGAACTGCTCACACCTGTGGCCAATTTCGAATCACACTTTAACCTAAAACCTTTGGGATAAGGAAGGAAGCCCGAGGACCAACACAGGTAACATGAAAACTCACACACAGAAAGGTCACAGCTGGCCAGTGGATTCAAACCCAGGACCTGCTTGCTGTGAGGCAACAGTTCTGACCACCACACTGCCGTGCAACTGTCAATAATTAATTCACAGTTACGTCATATTCTGAGAAACGTTTTCTAAACATTTTGTAATCTGGCTGTAATCTGTAAAAGTTTTGCTTCACCCCCAATTTTGTTCCAGTGCTCATGGACCTGTTAGCCCTGTGCAATGTTCACATTTGACACCATCAGTTAAGTAAGGCATTTTCTGATTATAGCATAGAGTAGCTTTCAACAGAAGCTCATGAGCCGATTTTTGTTTAAAAATAACATTTATATGGTGACCTAATGTGAATGCTCACTTCACAGCTGATAGCATCACAGGTTTCCCTCAGCATCCATGCCATGGCTAACTGACTAATGCAGCATTATACAAAGAGTGTAGATAGTCCCTGTTTGAAAGACAAAAAACAAAAAACAACAACAACAACAACAAAAATCCCAATTGGGTTTGGATAGATTTGCATCAAAACTCTGTTAGCTTAAAGAAAAAGTAGTAATTAACCATATATACTGGCAAAAGACGCATAAGGGGAATTCTGCAGACATTACTGCTGAAGAAATATTATCAAATTCAGTCCCAGTGTGTCATGGTACCATGCCATTCTGTCTTACAAGTACTCTTACATCAGAACGTTGCTGACCCATCTGCACCAGCTCTGCTTTGAATTCAGAGTCTATTTTAAGATTCTGGTTTTGACTTCTAGAGGTTTTTCATCCATACGTCCTCAGCAGGTCATGTGATCAGAGCCTACTGCCTTTGCATCATACAAGGCTAAAACCTAAAGGAGACAGAGCTGTTGCAATAGCCGCCCCAGACTTTGGAACTCTCTTAGCTTGAGATGTGTAGACTCAATGGGGGTGGCTGTAGCTCAGGGGGTAGAGCAGGTCATCTACTGATCGGAAGGTTGGTGGTTCCCCCTAGTCTGCATGCCAAATATCAAGATATTAACCCCAAGTTACTCTCTGATGCATCCATCGGAGTGTGAATGGTAGTTAGTAAGCCCTTGAAAGCACAGATGACAGTGCATGTGTGAGTGGGTGCATGTTCTAGTGGTTTGAGTACTCAGAGAGAGTAGAAAAGCGCTATATAAGAATCGGTCCATTTACTATTTTAAAAAAACTCTTCCTTTTCATACTTGTGTTTATTTGACTCTTTTTTTTTATGCTCTAGTATGTTGTGAAGAACTTTGTGATCTTGAAAGGTGTAAGGTGGAACCAATGTGGCACCACAGTTTCCTAACTAAGCATTTATATATGACAAGCTGAAAGTGAGACCAGGCTTGCTATTACAGGAATCAGAACACTACAACCTGACTCCTACACTCCCAGCAGAGCTGATTGTGCCAACTAAAAACAATGCTGTGATTCTCCCAGATGAGTGGCAGTGCATGGGGCCCCAGAAGCTCTCTGCACCGCTTTGCTAACAATAGTGTAGAGTCAGTTTTTTTTAAAGAAAGTCCCGCCAAGAAGTACAAAGTGAATTTTGAGGCCATGGGGGATCTGGTCAATTTTCAAAATAAAAGCCATGTGCAACTTTGAAGCTGCGTGACCAAAACCATGCCAGAGACAGAACATCAAAGACACCCTGTGTTCCCGAGGTGATATCCTTGGGTGGGTATCTCTGAGACACCACGAGCTCTGGCAAAACATTAGCATTTACTGTATTGAAAACAAGAGCAGGCTAGCCAAACACGTGAAAGTGCTGAATTTCAAGCATATGGGTAAATTATTGTTACACTCACTGTCTTGTAGCTTCTAATTGTTAAACAAAGTTCATAAGGTGCTTACTAATGAAAGCGAACTAAGATTGCTGTGGTCTTGACAGCTCATGATGTATGGGGTTTGGGGACAAGGTGAACTCCATTTGTTTCTCCATGCATACCCTGGCCGCTCAGAGTGCTCATGTTCAGTTTATGGTCATGGATGAATGGAGAAAGTGAACATGGGCAGTAATTAAGGGCCCGGCTTATTGAATTTCACACTTTTCAAATTTAGATTTATCACCCAGTAGAAGGTGGCCTTGCCGCCTGCCTTACCTCATTGTGAGGACGTTGAACCAGCAAACACTGATTAGCACATAGAATAATTCTTCTAATTAGCCTTGAAGCATATTTTTGGAAATGAACTTCAACAGTATTAAAGCCCTTTCAAACCTGTATCTTTTTTAATGTTAACGTATAATATTTTCCACCTGCCACAGACCACAAACAACAAGGGATTTGTCACTGTTTTTCATAATAGATAATTGCTGCATTCAAAAATGTCCAGTCAGTAACCCGACCAACT
The DNA here is from genome assembly GCF_057381915.1 of Diplotaxodon limnothrissa. NCBI lineage: Eukaryota > Metazoa > Chordata > Actinopteri > Cichliformes > Cichlidae > Diplotaxodon > Diplotaxodon limnothrissa. The sequence goes on along the minus strand of NC_140604.1, from coordinate 8,876,373 downwards.
GCATCGCCATGGAGACTGCAATTATGTACATCCTGATGTGAGGGGTGGAAATAGACATGGAAGAAAGGGGATGACGCTGTCAGTGAATATCAGAGCTTGAGCCCTGCAGTAAATAATGACTCCACTGCCGCACTCTGTCTCCTGCTGAAACCTTGCTGGTCTCTCAGAGAGAGTTGCCAAGGAAACAGTGAATGAAATGAATCTACAGTTTCATGTCAGAAGGTTGAGGGAGACTTGAAGAAGCAAGGCAGGAGACCAGCTGAGTTTGCAGGGCAATTATTATTTGGATCTTCTAAATATTTGTGCCCGGCACACTCAGACTCAAGCGGAATAGTGACGGGTGACGATGGAGCTCAAAGAGAAGACAGTGCCTTTTCAGGAAAGTTGAAACAAAAGAAGTCAAAGAACAGCATCAAGAAATGTGAAGAAAAGCCCCTTTTCCCCTTGAAATTCCTCAAACAAATTAACAAGGCAGAGGTCTGAGAAACTGATCTTTTTGAGCGATATCAGCAAAACATGCAACCAAAAAGCCCGGCTGAAAACCGGCATCAACCTTGTTAGCATCTCATTTGTGTTCAGTCGGTGTATCTGTCAGTTATCTGCCTTGCGTTGTTTTACGTCCATGTTTCACATTGACAAGTTGAAAGCTGTTGCCCCCCCCCCCCCCCCCCCCCCCCATCCCTAATCCTCCCCACCGGCATTAATTAAACATCCCTCCCCTCTTCTAATTAACGGAGCATTACTAGAACAACAAAATAAATCAGCACTCTGCATACATTCAGCTTGATGAAGTATTCCAAAGTATTTATCAGGCAACACAATTCTCTCTCTCCTGTGTAATTAGACAGTGATCAAAGTATTGCTTGATTTGATAAGATGCAAAATAGTTTAGTTTAGTGTATAAATTATCAGGAAAATAAAGTCTGGGATACAGTCTGATCATAAGTACAAGAGGAGCAAGGAAAAAATAATCCAAGCAAGTTTAAGATTAGGTTATAAAACCTTTCAGGGCTTGTTTTTGATGTGTTTTTGTGGTGATGCACAAAAGTATCTGAAGACGTTCACAAAACTGTTATTCTCTTGCTGGATTTTGAAGAATGGGTCTTTGTGGTCATCTGTTGCCACCGCGATCAAAGGAGGAAGCTCCTTCCATCCTTCACTGCAGTCATACTTCAGCCAGATCACATTTGCACTTTCAGCGTTTGCGTAGGTGGTTAGCTCTCAAACGCGAGGACAAACACTCCAAGGACTCTACCTTAACAGCTGCACATTTTGAGCTCCTAAGAAGTGTCACTTTTTGTCATCCACCCACCCTTTCGTGTGTCGAGTCTTGAGTGGTTGTTGCTCAGACCTCTGTAATGCTGAGAAATGATACTCAATTGTCTTGTCTGCAGTGATGTGTGTGTGTGTGTGTGTGTGTGTGTGTGTGTGTGTGTGTGTGTGTGTGTGTGTGTGTGTGTGTGTGTGTGTGTGTGTGTGTGTGTGTTTCAGGGCTTTACAATATGAATGCATGATTGCACCTTTGGCATGTGTTCAACTTGTATACATATTTGTTCTTTGTGCACCAGTGTTGCCACATTGCTTCCTTCAATTACTCGCTTACAACTTGCCAGCAAATTCCCAACTTCATCTATAATGGATCAAGGGATGTTCTGGCTCCTGGTACTGGAACACCTCAGGAAGCAGGCCTCAAACAGGCTGGCATGTCCTGGCGCTTGTCCCAGCACGAGGAACGGGGATGACATAGATGGGGTACTCAAGCAGTGCCGAGCTGCTCAAATATTGATCAGTGGAGCTGTCTTTGAGCTGGTTAGTCTCAGCCAGCCAGTCACCCTTGGGAATTGGTGTTGGGTGGAAAAGGCTGCACAACAAAGAGAGAGAAAGAACTCGCAGGCTTGTCCACATTCTGCTGGCAGATGCCGCTGCTTATATCACAGCAGAGAGCAAGAGTGAAAGAAGAAGAGGAAGGAGAGCATCACCTTTGTATTGACATTCTGTTCAGCTCTGCCAGATGATGTGTCCCCAAGGATTGACCCGGGGTGGAGGGTTGATCAGTCGGGTTCAGTAGGCCACGCAAGAGCGTTTTGTCCAATTTCAGTGTTGCCATACACAATATGAAAGAGGAAGTGAATAAAAGACACAAAACCAATACAAGACGCACTGCATGAAAGAAACCTCAAAGCTCTCGTGAGCTCTGTTTCTTGTCCGCATGTGTGTTTTAATTTGAAGCTTGAAGGGAAACAGCAGAAAAGTAGAATGTGACACTTACTGAGATGGGTGTATCTTATACCCCCCAATCTTCACTGCAGATTGGGGGTAGTTGTTACATATCAGCAGGTTTTTTCCTCACCGCCAACCGGTCGCAGTGGCAGATGGCTCCACCTCCCTGAGCATGGTTTCCTCCTGCTAAAAAGGAGTTTTTCCTTCGCACTGTCACTAACTGCTTGCTCATAGAGGGTCGTCTGTTTGTGGGATGTAATCTCTTGTTTTTATCTTACAATATAAAGCTTGTTGTGATTTTGTTCTATATAATGGAACTGAAATATTACTGATCATTTTTGAATATTATATAATTTTATTTAACCTGCACAACGTCACAAAAAATGTAGCAGTATGGATAAAATTTATTTACGTCTTATATCTTCTATACTGATGTCTACTCATATGCAGTATACCTGTGAAATAATAAAGGAGAAAAGGGGGTGAAGAAAAAGAGTGGCATTGTCCTCATATGGAGCAATAATCTCCTGTATGAATCCAGGTCTATCCTTGTCTATCCCCACCAGACTCCACAGGATATACACAGATATAACGTGACAAATTCAATCGCAAATGTCATTTCATTTGAGAGGCAGCAGTAAAATGCCATGATATATCAGTTACCACTCCTTGATTAATTATACAACTGTATACACACTTTAGTACACCCACGCAAAACCAGTTGTTGAGTGGGAAACTCCTATAAGCTTGTTCTTTTCACTTTCATCTAAATCCCACCGGCATTCTAGCAATTCACCTCTCCAAATGCCTTCCTTCATGCTGAACAAAGTCATTTAAACCCTGCCAAATCACATCATTTCCCAGGTTTTGAGGCCTTTGTATCTGATAATATATGTGATATCAGAGGACTAACCAACAGATTCAGATCAATGCACAGATAGCACTTGGGGATAAATGACGACTAGCAGAGATAAGGAAAAGAAGCTTAGATGTTAAAGTCAACCCATGCTCTATGATGCTGAGTTTTCAAAATAATATGCCTTTGGCACTGAAACCCACCCAACCAAGTCTGCAATGAAACTGAACTTTTTGATGAGCTTTAAATTTCACCTCACCCAGGTAGGCCGTCCAGATGCCAAAGCCAATCTCATTTCGTCTCATGTCCATACTCTCAGATCCTGTTTGGATGACTGCCACTGATTCCCTCCACCAGCATCAGGTGCTTGCATTTTGACTCATCTCTTGCCCAGCATGAATTTTCATACTCTTGACTGCGGGCTTCTGAGTAGCAACGGCTGGCCGAACTTCACCGCCCTGCCAGAATCCTGACACAGGCTGCAGATGCACAGAGTGGCACAGGGTCCCCTCATTTCACTGGCATGGGTCCCTGCCTGGCCATCTGGTGTCTCCAAAGCAGGTGCCAGTCACTCATCACACCCGCCCTCATGCCTGCAAGACACGGGCCTCCACTGAGGGCTTTTTGGTGGCTTCTTCGATAGCCCTGCCCACACCTCCTCACCTACCCCTCGCTAACGGTAAGCTATCTGCTGCCCAGAACCAAACCCAAGGGGACAGCAAGGAGCCAGCACGCAGTTGTAATTGCTCAGAAGCAGTTCAGACACACTCACACAAACACGATGAGGAGCTTGTTAATTGGCAAGAACAAACTGGGATGCTGAGAATAAGTGATATGCACTTAGATAAACTGTCACACTGTCTGAGACAAAGAAGAGCATCATAGAAACAGTGACTTCATCTTGTCTGTTCCGAGCAAACTGTTGCAGAGGATGTGCCAGCAGCACAAGCCAGCTCATGCAGAAGCCCTCATCAATCAGTCCACTGTCAATCAATGCTGGGCTCCTGGTTGAAGCAGCTGGGGGCAGGAGATGAAAAGGCTGATTTGACTGATGACATTTTGGTGGACATTAGCGCTTTAGCCGCTCCAGTACAGCCCATCAATGTGGCCGCCTCCTCCTTATAGACAGGCAGTACTTTTCTCCAGCCGTAACTCGTTCTGCCTTTCATTTCAATAACTCAGATGTTGGCTGAAATGAGCAGCTGTTATTTGCTTGTTTTGCTTGTTGACAAGCCTTTGACAGGGATGATATATTAGAGCGCCCATAATCTCCATCCATCTGAATCGCTTTATCACTTTATTTATTTATTCATTTTTTGACATGAGTTCCCACTAAATCCATAATTCCCACAGTTTGTCAATGACTCTGCAAATAAGCCAAAAAATAAGGTGAAATAAAAAAAAGGTGTAAACGAATATTTGAGTTACAAACAAGACACTCATATTTCAATTCCTGAGGGTCTCTTTGAAAGTCAATCACATGGTGTTCCACTTTTGCTTTTCTTTGAAGCGCTTTCATTAAAAAAAATAAATCAAAAGACATTTGCTTAGGAGTCTCACAGCCACATTGAAACTTCTAAGGAAACTTAGTTGAAGACAGTTTGTGAACCTGGGTTGTCTCTTACACTCGACGGTGTGTTCTGGGATTGCGGGGGATGTTGTTTGGGCTATGTAAATGCTGGAGTTGTTTATGGAGCGGGTAGGAAGCCATAATGATAAATGTGTGTCAGTAAGGCACGGGGTCCCTCACAGTGAAGTTTTAATCTCAAGCTAGAGCTTTGCTGAGTTGGGCTGTCTTCAAAGGGGCAAACCGTGCCCGACAGCACGTTTTGCAAACCACAGCAGCTCTTATCTGGGAAGCCCTAAGCACTTCCAGAGGTCCTGTCTGCTTTATTGTGAAGAATTAATCAGAAACTGGTGAACATCCTTGTGGCTGACATTGATTTAAGCTCTAAATGAGTCCAAGTCTTCTGCTCAGGACTTCCACGTTTGCACTGCTACATTATTATACCATGTTTTTCTTTTTAAACCCAAACTTGGCAAACAAGTCTTTGAATGGCCTCACAGAGCACACGTCTACATCTACATCTACAGAGGTAGGAGCTTCCCCACCGTGCTCAGCAGCAAACCCAGTGAGATGTCAGCATTACAGCTTCCATTACTATCTTCTTCTTCTGCTGCTTTCTGACACCATGCGTGCATCCAAACCCACTCTTCAGAGATAAAGAGAAAGGGGCCATATTGCATTCGCACGCACGCTCACGTACCAACACGGCGATAAATGTCACAGCACTCCCTGTCCTCCTCCTCTTAGATAAAGGCAAGCACAGATGAAAGCCTGTAAGAAAATATAACAGGAGGATGCATTTGTTGTGTTTGATAAAATCAGAATGAAGAGGACAATAGAGACACATGAGGAGGGCTCAAGAGGAGCATTCGCCACAAATGCATTAGTTCAGAAGGAGCACAAACACACCATTTGATTCACCACGTTGAAAACATCCGTGCCTCGAAGCTCTTAAGTCGAAGGGGGGAGGTTGTATTTATGTTGAGAAAATGCTCAATATACGTGCGTGATGTTCAACAGTCAGGGTGAATTACAGATTTTGCAGCTCGAGAAGTCGTTTCAAGTCAGATCCGATTTCGCTGTCTGACAAAGAGGTGTTTGAGAAGTTAGCATCACTTTCTCATTGGTTATGTGCGCAGTGTGATAAAAAGTCTGATTTAGCCGTGCACTCAGAAACCACCATACTCGTAGGCAAGGTCGAGACTATTTTCTCCATTTCTGTCACTTCTGGAAAAGCCAGGGAAGGAAACAAATTATAATCCTATGTAGTAACTTAAGCAATCATCCACTCTGCTGTGCAGGTGGAGCTGGCAGGAGTTTTACTGTGTTCAATACTTAGAGGTGAGTGATTACTCTCCTAATAAAAGCTCTTAACGCAAAATCTGAAGGAAATAAGCAAAAAAGTCGAGGTTTGTGTAGCCGAAAGACTTCATGAATCACGCTGACGGAGAGCCCACTCCTACCTCTCCCACACCCGTAGGGATTTTAGTGAGTGTTAGGCTGCTGCACACAGTGGACACAATAAAGGGCAACATTTTTGTAAGTTGGCCAAGTTCTTATCTTATCAGATGTGATTTGTGTGTTTACGTCTGGCAGAATTTATTAAAAGCTCTGAAATGTTAATTAAAAGTAAGGAGCAAAATCTGAACAGAGATTGCAGGTGTGCACACGAGTGAATGCTGATTTTATTTTTACTAATTCATTTTTCTGCTGCTCCCTTTAGGGGTCAGCAAATCAGTTCACCCTATCCCCACCATCCTCCTCTGTCACACCAACTTTCTGCACGTCCTCCTTCCCTATAGCCAAGACTCTTCTCTGCAGGCTCCCTCTTTTCCTCCCATCTGCAGCTCCATCCTCAGCATCCATTATAATTACTATCTCTCCTCCACACATGTCCCGACCATCACAGCCTCACCTCTTTGACTTTGTCTCCAAGCTGCTTTCTAATCCTATTGATTTCTGCTACGACAATCGGATGATCAGAATTTGGTGTAAAAGCAAGAAAGCATGAATCCATCTTACCATGATTGGTTCAGGATATTGTAATAGTGTAAACATCTGGAGGAGGATTTCTTAGTACACTTTCACAGTGTGGATCACTTGGTACCAGTTGAGCATTGTTTTAACTATCCGGGCGATCGTGGCTCAAGAGTTGGCAGTTCGTCTTGTAATCGGAATGTTGCCGGTTCCGACAGTCTTGGTCATTGTGTCCTTGGGCAAGTCACTTTACCCGTTGCCTACTGGTGGTAGTCAGAGGGACCAGTGTCCGGCAGCCTCGCCTCTGTCAGTGTGCCCCAGGGTGGCTGTGGCTACAATATAGCTTGCCATCACCAGTATGTGAATGGGTGGATGACTGAATGTGTAAAGGGCTTTGGGATCCTTAGGGACTAGTAAAGCGCTATACAAATATTTACCATTTTAAATGCTACAACCTACTTGTGCTTGCTGCTGACCATGTCCACGCCTTTGTGCCCACACTATACTCGTTTTCTGATGGCTGCTTCCAGCAGCTTAATACAACATATTCACTGTACTCAAATGTCTTCTACAGTCACCAGAACGTAATTGTATCTAACACCTTGGGATTGTCAGATTGGCATCCATGGACGCTCGTCCATCTATTTTCTTAACTGCTTGTGCGGGGAGTGGAGCATGTCCCAGAAAGACCCCACCAAGCCGCACAGCCTTCTTGCTGTGAGGTGATAGTGCTAACCACCATGTCAACCGTGAATGTAATAAATCTGCAGTTGACCTGTGATGCTGTCATCTCAGCCAGAATCACTGGGGAATCTTTGCAGCTCCAGTTTGAATCTGTACTGCAAAGAAATAAGGCAGCTCTGCAAGACAAAGGGGGTCTAATCCCTGCTTGGCTCCAATGCAGGCTGCCTCTTTCTTGCTTTAGCCCTGTCTGTCTGTCTTTCTCCCTCTCTAAGCATGAGTGTGCAGGTTTCACCTGTGAGATCCTTCCATAGACATGTCCTCCTGTCAGTTCCTGCTGGTTCTCTAGCTGGCCCATCTGCACTCCATCAACTAATTGTCCACCTGCAGTTCTCTGGGAGCAGTTCAGCCATCCACTGTCCAGTAAGTTGTTACAGCCATAAAATGACACCATATTCAGGATAATTCATGTGGCTAGCTTTGTCTTTGACCCCCCCAACCCAACCCCCCTACTCACCTGGACCTCTCTTTGCACCATAGACTCCTCCTGTGTGTGTGCCTGCAGACCAAACTATCTGAAATCTGTCAGTCTAAAAACTCACCACCGGGAGCCGTCCTCTTGGAATACTCACCTGCCTGCTCGCTGTTTGTTGCTCCTTGCCGCCACTACCTGACCATGGAGAAAGAACTCCAATGGTCCAGCAATCTCCCATAAACCTGCACTTTGAAGAGACCTCCTGTAGAAGCAGGTTTTTAAAGGGACGACCTCCTTCTGGGACCAATTGGAGATTGAAGGAAGCACAGAAACGCAAAGAGAGCTAAGATAAACAAACTACTGCAATATTTGTAGTTTAAATATAAATGCATGGCACGTTAATAACCAGTGTTGGGTAAGTTACTTTAAATTTAGTAACCTAGTTACATTACTAGGTACTGCTATCAAAAGTAACTCAGTTACTTCAAGTTACTCGTTACTTTCAAAGTAATTAGTTACTAGGGAAAGTAACTTTGGTTTTACTCAGAATTCCTCTTGTTAATGTGTTGCCATAAATCCTTTGAATGAAAACAAACGCTGTTGTGACAGTGATGTACACTGTCTTGTTGGTATATATGTATCAATCTATCAATCGTTTGTTGTAAGATTCAGATAATTATTTGTTAAACGCTAGACATTTTAAATGAGAAAAAGAAAGAAAAGTATTTCTTTGTGCCCCCCTTTCCCTGTTAATGCCCTACCTGGCCCCCACGGCAAAACTTTGCTAGACTGATGAGTCAGTAAAGACATCTCCTGGTTTCATCTTGATGTTTCCCTCTCACCACATATCCATACCGATATCATGACCAGCAGCTTTTACAGCTGTGGCTCCAGCAAACATCCGCTGATACTAGAAAGTAATATTAAATAAATTCTAACAACAGCTGATCAAGCTTAAACGTGCTGCTGTTGTTTAACGCAACCTCCGCTGGGTTCCTCTTTCTGGCGCAAAGTGGGCGATAAACAAACAAGAAAGACGGGACTTGTGACAGAAAAGCCAATCAGCTGATCATTGATCAGTTTCATGATTGAAGTAGCAACAGGAGAGGGAGGGGGAGAGAATGAGAGAAGAAGAGACAGCTGCAGCGTAAAGACGCAGAATAACTCCAGCTTTGTGTCTTTTTTTTCATTGTAGTTGAAGTATGGGACAAATCACGTTCCTTTTCACCTCAATATGAACCGCGTAATATTTTCTCTGAATACAAGACGATTCCGTTTTTTACAGGACGGTTGGAAACTCTACTAACTAACTTTATGAATAAAATAAAGTTCAACATCAGTAACATCATAGCACCCGCCCAGCTGTATAGAAACTCCATCATGCTAGCTAGTATGCAGCACGAGTTATGAGTAACTGACTGTAAAAAGTCAGCACAACGAGAATAAACTACACCTAAACTTGGTTTATATCTGACCCAGATAGACTGCAGGTCATAACTTCTTACCTGAAGTTCAGTTCATCTGACACTCAGACCGGCTGCCGCCTCGGGTCTCTCCTCCTGCCTCCCGTTTCCCTCATCCACCTGCTGGCCTCCACCACTTGCTAATGTTACTGAATCTGTGGAAGCGCCGCAATGACACCACCAAACAGTTGAGTTATTCTTTACACATCTGCCAGCATCTAGCCAATCCACCACCTTTCATTGTTTATACCGTTACGGAAAAAAAACAAAAAAAACATCGGCACATCAAAGCAAAAAAATCACCATCGGTCCACCAAGTCCAGCTATGGCTGCATATGTGTTTAGTAGTAATTTCTTTTAGGAGAGGGGTAGCAAAACAACCGTTTTCGATTTCCATTGCCATATTGGAATGCCGACTTCTCTGACGAGGCTAACCAGAACGCCGTTTAGTCGAGTGTGACATCATTCCCAGGTCCGTGTTCCAATTTACGAGGTAAGTCGAATGCAACACACGAATTAACGAATAACGAGCCTATCTAAATCCCAGTAACGATTAACACATTCCTGATTTTGGCATAATAACTAGTTACCGTGCTCATTACCACAATAATAACGTAGTTACTGTAACGCGTTACTGTAACGCGTTACTTAATAACGCATTAGTCCCTACACTGTTAATAACTGTCCTTTTAATATTGAAATTTATGAATAGGGATGGGTATTGATAAGATTTTCACGATTCCGATTCCATTTTCGATTCTGTTTAACGATTCGATTCTTTATCGATTCTCTTATCGATTCTTATTTTTAAAAAAGGAGAACACTAAGGTCGATTAGCTTAGAACTTTGTTTTATATCTTCTCTTTGAACAAGACAGACATTTAGGAGTAACATGGCCTTACAAACCCAACAGTGAGATCTTAAGAGATCCACAGCCTACGGCTCTTCAATGGGGTGTCACAGGGCACGATCTGATATCGTCGTGTTGGTGTTGTTCCCAGATCAACATAGTAAATGTTGTTCCAGGATCAACATCGCAAGTGACCAATCAGAATGTTGTGACGTCATACTTTTGCGACTTTGGGAAAAACCGCCGTAAAACAAAAAACTGTACTTAAGCTGTGAGAAACCGCCTCTGTCCGCTAGATCAACGGACCCTGACCCTAACCCTTTAATAAACGGTAAGCAGAATTGATATGATTGTCCTTGCAACATTGGAATTTCATAAATGCACGAATGGCTTGGCGCGCCAAAGAATAACGTCACAACAATGTGATTGGTCACTTGCAATGTTGATCCTGGAACAACATAGTGAATGTTGTTCCAGGATCAACACTAACACGACGATATTAGATCATCCGTGTCACAGGGTCCCCAGGAAAAATTGTAAATGTAAAACAATAAAATAAATATTCTTCTGTAGCAATAACAAAGTATAACATAAATTTTTCTGTAGCAATTACACACGAATATCCAGTAATGTCCCTGCCTACAATTAAACACATTCACTTACTGAAAATCGGGGGCATCTGCTGTGGCAAATGGGTGCAAGCCTTTTACCACAAACAGTCACTGCTCGGTGACATTCGTCTATCCTGGCCTGAAAGGAGATGCTACCAGTAGACTGCAGTGAGAACTGCCAGCATCTGAGCCAGACTCTGTCTGTCTCTCTCATCATGGTCACCTAAATGGACAGTAATAGCAGGTTTTGTAATAAGGCAGATCGCGCTAACATAATATGCACTGTTAGTTGATTATTTATCTGCCACATTAACGGTAGAGGACAAACGTGCAAACCTTACCGCTGCTGCTGGGTTGAGATTCACGAGTCCGGAGCAGAATTAAAAACACGACATTCATTTAAGGTTATCGCGTGTTTTGTGAGCAAATGCTTTTGCATATTCGTAGTGTTTCCTCCCTTAAATGAAATATCTACTTTGCAAGTTGCCCTGTTGTCATCCGTTCTCGTAAAGTATAACCAAACCTTTGAGCGTTGAGCTTAGGCGCCGTGTTTCCTGCCTGGTAAATGATGCTCCACAACGTGGCGATGTCATTCGGGGTGACTGAAATCGATAAGGGAATCGTTTGTAAAAATGGCAAACAATTCCAAGGAATTGAAACAGTGGGAACCGGTTTTCAACAAGAACCGGGTTTCGATACCCATCCCTATTTATGAAGTTGTGTTATTAATGTGTCCACATTTTTTGCCACATAGATTTAAAATTTTAGCTTAAAATAAAATTACCAGTTAATTTATTTTAATATTAACATCGCAATTCCCAAAAAGTTTGCATCTTAAGATTCATTTTACATTTGTGGTAGAGAATCTTTTGGACTTTTCCCATTTGGAAAATGCTCTCTTGACTGTATATGAATGTTAACGTATCTTTATCCCTGTATGTGACTGCCGAGGGGATAATAGCCTATGTGATTTCATATTTGTTTTAGAAGCTGTTGTGTGAGTTTGTGTTCTACACACTTTGTCATTCAAAGTGTCAGTCAGCTAAAGGAATATAGGACGAGCTCAAGATCACTGACTTCCATGACAGAAGCAAATACATTTTATCCTTTGTTTTTCAAAAACAGATTATTGTACTGGGGTTTAAAAATAGGTTTGCATCCATATTAACTTTGCTGCTTGTTCTCATTTTGTTCACTATAACCAGGCAGAGCACCGCAGACCACACTACAAAAATGATACAGTCATGGTTTTGTTTCCCTTTATCTCCACAATTGTAGTGGAATGTTGTAAGGCAATGACCACTGACCAGATAACCACATAAATACACTTAGTCATAGTCTCCCCACTACATTATCCTGGTCAGACATTTTAGTAATCATTATTCATGTGTACAGCTGGAAATTCCAAAGAAACCCCGCATTTGGACAGTAAGTTCTGCAGCACAGAACAATGTGAGAAAGAATAACAAAGTATCCAATGGCAGCAAAACTTTAGTTAGAAAACTGGAGGTTCCTGACACAATATTCTTAAATCAAAACGCTCTCACGAGCAGCTCTGATTTTAGGAACAGAAGCACCAAAAACAGACAACACAGACACACAAGAACACAAACAGATCAAACAGTTTGCTGAGCTTTTGATCTGTTTGATCTACTTGGCATCTCCTGGCTGTATATTTACACTTAAAGGCTAGATATCAACTTGGAATTGTCTGATCTAAGTCTCTGCAAGAAAGTGCAATATAGTGTGATTCCCCAAATACAGAACTAGTTTCTCTGGGGGATTTTTATTTTAGTCTGAGAGACTACGGTTTCTGAGATAAGGATACATCCAATCGTAGGACCCCTGTGACTGCACATTTACAGCAAATGAGAACATTAAGGATCCAGTCACACTGGCCTAGAGACTAGTCAGCAACCATCTGGTTACCAGTGGTTGTAGGGGATTAATCTGTATCCCCCAACTAGTTTGTAAATATTTGCTAGCCGTCTCAAGTCAAAATTGGTCTCAAAGTGTAGCATTGTACTCTCCTAGCAGTAGTTAAACTGTGAAAAATACAACACAAACCAAAAACAGAGATGTTTGCCCTCAAACTAAGAGTTGTGCCTTTTGAAATGTGTTGGCTGAGGCACTAACAGACTAAGTCAGCATCTTCCATGCATTCTGTAGGTGACTGCAAAAGTCTATCAAAGCAATCATGAGGGGGGTTTTGGTACCGCACCCTCTTTGTGACTGATTTCACTTTGGGACAAGAGGTTGCCAAAATGGGCCCGAAAGTACAGTATTTAAGATTGTTGAAGTTTAAATACATGTTTGGTTTGTGTCACAGTGATTTCTTCTGACATTATCCTGGAAACCAGCCAGCACTGGTGAGATACTCATACAACAGCACTTTGTAGGAGAGTGAGTTAGTGTAACATCCAGTCAGCCAGCATGAAAAAAAGAAGTAGAAATCCCCAGTGGTTCTTCTGACCTGTTCTCAGTCATTCTGAAAAATATAATAATGTAATAATGCAAGTGAAACTGTAAATGCAGCAAGCAAGCAAGAAGGACAATTTGGACCTAGTTTGCAGACCACCATAAATTGATGGCACTTATTCTTCCTTATAAATCCCATCTACCCCCTATCTCCAACATTCTCCCATATTCTTGTCCCGTAGAGATAAGGAACTTTTGCAAAAGGAGCACAGTTCGAGCTCTGAAGAGGCCATGCACACATGAACACAACTCATTCTAGAGAGGTTTAGGTAACAACTTGGGTGATGTTAGGAAGCAAACATCAGAAGAAAGCACTGTCAGCTGTTGGAAGTACATCACAACACTGTACACGATTGTGATTGGGGGTGTAACAGCAATCAGCTAAGAGTCTTCTGAGTGTTGTGTTCTTCAAAATCAGCTAGCCTATCACTTAGGCTCCCTTTCATCCCTTCTATGCGAAACAATATCTGCAGAAAACACACTCAGCAATCAGCTTTTTAAAGCTTGATGTCTTAAATAGCCAATTTGCTCTTTGTTTTGCCTCTCCTGTATATCAGCCAAGACAGGAGTCATCCCGGTTTTGCATTTTGATCATAAGCGGCAGTCAAGAACACTCAATTGAGCGTGATGATTCATGATATTATGCTCCTATATTCCATGAATAAACATCAGTAGTAAACACAAAGAAGGTGGGCTCTCTGCTTGCTGGGTTCTGCCTCGTATTTAATTCGCACCTATTAAAATGCATAATCTCCTTTACCTCTTCACAATTGCGGAGAACAATTGCAGCCTGAGAGCCTTGTATTGTATCAACACTGTGATAGCGAGTAACAAAGGCCTAATTACTACCTGCTGGATATGATGAGGAATAATTAGCTCGATCGTGGAGAGCCACTGATGACAAGTTTGCAAGGAGCTCACTCGTGCCCCTTAATGGAGTGAAATCCATGTATTATCTCCGATGTTTGCACACGAGCAGTCAGTTGGATGTAATAAAAGCAAATATTATCGGTATAGTTTGTTTATTTCTCACATGTTGCCTCATTCAAATTGCTCAGAAGACAGTTGCATTCCTGCTGAAGCTGTTTGCTGAAGCAGATCTATTAGGGAAGTCAAAATGGAAATATTGTAGTAATGCATCTAGTTGCTGGAGCTCTCCAGTTGTAGCTGTGTTAAAAAGGTATAAATCTCACTGCCATATGGTAAGTCCAACTTGAGAGCTAACACTTGCCAATCTACCCACCACATTTACACTGAGTAAATTACGACCGATGCACAGCTAATAAGAGCTCTCTGTGCTATCACTGTGTTAAAAAATATCTCTGTTTCCCCTGGCCCGTTCAGGCCTTCCCTGGTCCTGGGGTTAACTCTCCTCACTGCCGGCCAGTTGATGCAGCATTCCTAGTTCTTGGACTGACCAAAGGTTACTGTGGACCATTAGCATTGAACAAAAGGAAGTAGACAAAAGAAGACGACAGGGAGAGGGGGCAGAGCAGAAGCAGGTGCCTTTTAATGATGGTGGCAGTCCATGTTTCTGTGTATCGGTGCGTGTACAATCCCTGAAAGACTCCAGTAATGACTCTGAGACACTGCTTAAGAAAAGAACTGTTCTCTTCCCAGATTCTGTCATAACCTGCTGACAGATGCCGTGCGGTTAAATGTCGGTGTGTGGCCAGCTATTTGTTTTCCATCTCTGCATGTGTGTGGCCACCTCTGTCTTTTCTTTGTCACCCAAAACATTGCGCAGAGCACCATAAATCAGCATTGGCTTTAACCCCCACCCCAACACACACACTCACACACACTGTAATTATATGTTAACATCCTTGCCTCTGTTCTTTATGGGAAACAGTGATTATTTCACTTGAATTTTCTAAAATAAGTTATTTTAACTTATAACTTCCACATTACTGCAAGAAAAGAAAAAAAACCACAAAGCGTGGCTAAACTGTGAAGAGAGAGCAGCACTGGCAGATGAAATATGTTAATAAGCTGCCAAGGCATGAGCGCAACTTCTGGTTAATGGCACAACATTGCAATTTGGCCCTCCAGAGGAGACAGAGAGATGAGGCATCTTCATCACCGCAAGTCCCCCGTTTGAGAGAAGAAGGAGTCAAGCAGACAGGCAGCATTAAGCTGCCAACGAGGAAGACGGAGAGAGGCTGCACATCTCCAGCTCCCATGCACATTATCCCTCCAACAAGAGGAAAAGGGAATCTGGGATAATTTCCTTAAAAGACCGTAATAAAGAGAACATGAAAGAAAGAAGAAAAGGAGTATAACAACCCTGGACAGGAAGAATGGAGTGTTGACGGGAGCAGTAGGGAGCCGGAGCGAAAGTGGCACATCAACGCGTGTCGGGGACCCCAGCCAACAGATCCCGTCCCTCTCAGCTTCACATGTTTTACCACACACACACACAAACAAAAATGTTGTGTTGTTGAAAGCCCATCAGCTGTTTGAAATCCGACAGCCAACACCTCAAAGATGTTTACAGTCGTCTCATTTCCAAACCGAGAGGCTGTTTTTGCTTTTTCTCTCCGTTCCATCAGAGACATTACTGATAGTGAATCTATGCGATTGGGTGTGACAGGCATCTGACATTAATATCCCAGCACTGTTATGGAATTATATCACACAAGTGGGTGGGCTGATTGGCCCGCTCGAGGGTGAATCCCGAGAAGGTGCACGGCAAGGTCACGGTGACAGCTCCAAGCGTGATGCAAATAAAGGAGGAAAAGTTCCATGGTGGAAATGCAATCAGCCGGGCCGTGTTGATTAAAACAACACATTTATTTTGTATAGGGGTTCCAGAGAATGGAATGGCCTCATTAAACTGGGGTCGGCGCAGAACTATCAGGGAGAGGGAGTAATAAGGGAGGAAAAAAAGGAAGAGAGACAAATTGACTACCATGTTCTAATGAAACATCTCAGAAGAGCGCAAGCGATTTGAGTGGCAGGCTGTTTGTCAATTCAAACACTCAGAGCATTCTCCAATGGAGAACAAATTGGTGAGATTTTGCCATTACATATATTGCTGCTATATTCAAGATCCAAAACAACAAAGAATCGATCCTGCTAACAAGCATTGCCTGTGGCGTATGATTATTCCAACGTGCCAAAAGACACCATTACCAATATGGACTGCTTATTTAATTACAAATTGCAAAATGCTCAGTAGTACATGTAAGTTTGTTATTATAAAACTGTAGTCTCTAACATATACATCCACCACTCATGTGTGAATGGCATTTGCTCCAAAACTACATTTCACACACACACACACACACACACACACACACACACACACACACACACACACACACACATTCTCATTTTGATATCTTGCTGAGGACATCTAATTGAAATAATGCTTTCCCTAGTTCTTACCCTAACCATTAAAAATGAATGCCTAATCCTAACCCTTAGCCTAAACCGAACCATAACCTAACTACCCTGACACTAAAACCACATTTTGAGCCTCAAAAATGCCTTCAAACTCGTGAGGACAGGCACTTTTGTCCTCATAAATGACCAGTGATGGGAATAACGGCATTACAAGTAACGGCGTTACTTTTTTCAGTAATGAGTAATCTAACTAATTACTATTCCTATCGTTACAACGCTGTTATCGTTACTAACAAGAAAATGCGCGTTACTATTTTTCAACAAACAGACGGTTGAAGCTGTCTTCAGCTTACTGCATCTTATATCAGTTGCGCGGAAGTAGCTGACTATGTAAGTAATCTGGGCGCTACAGCTTTAAGCAGCTGCGCGCACTCCTGCGGACAGCAATCACTTTCTGCCCAACGATCACTTTTTGGCACAACACCTGGAGCTAAGGGGGCAAAACAATCGCATGAGTGCTGCTGCTTGACTGAGGAAGAATAAAGTAGTCGTGGTAAGCCAATCACATGACCACTTTAAGACAAAGCAACAAGGTGATATATACCAGTTTTTAAATTGTGTTGATAGGCCACATACAACCAAATTCATGATAAACAATATATACCTGCCTGTTTTTTCCTCAATAGTTTTGTCACGTTTACTGTCTAAGGACAGCGCTAGCAAGCACTCTCTGCTTATGAGCAAAAAAAACCCTGCCCTTTCATGTTGGTGGAAAAATGCACCATGTCGACCAATTAAAAAATTATATGTCAACATGATATTTGGTTGTTTAGGAAGAGGGGGAAGTTTTAGGAGTGATGTGATGTCTTTTGTAGTTAGTGTGTAGTGTTGTGGATAGTTTTGTGTTGTGTGTCAGAACAATGAGATGAGTGATACACCTGCTGCTGTCAGACCTGCAGGTATCAGGCTTGTGATGTTGTTTGCAAAACTTGTGCATATAATTTTAAAATTGTCAATTTATATTTGCATTTAAAGTTATGAAATATGATTCATTAAACATGTTTAGTGGTTGTTACAGTAAAAGATATAACTTTTTCTACTCTGTATGTTTTTTGTCTGATTTTAGATCAATTGTGTTAATACAGTATGTCAAAATGAAAACATAACTGTAAATTCAGACACGTGAGGTCGTGCTGAAAAGAAGGCAAAGTAAATAGTTTTTAAAGGTGAAATGTAGGGGTCAAATCAAAAGTAGTTAAAAATGGCCAATTATACCCTGGACACCAGAGGGTTAAAAAAATTTTTTTAAAGTAACGCAATAGTTACTTTTCAAGTAATTAATTACTTCTAGAATATTGTAACTCAGTTACTAACTCATTTACTTTTTTGAAGAAGTAACAAGTAACTATAATTAATTACCTTTTCAAAGTAACTTGCCCAACACTGTAAATGACTATAGTAACATTTCAATTTTTGGTCTCCACAAAGATGTCTAAACAGGTACACACACACACACACACACACACACACACACACACACACACGCACCTCTATGATAAACTCTGTTTTAACACTGCAAGTTTTATTTTGGTGGTGCTGTTCTGAGAACTACAGGATGTTCAACCCATTGCAACCAAATTTAACCAACTAAGGTGAAGGTTCAACATGTAGGCTGCTATCTGTCATGGCCAAGACACAGTCTGCTCCTGTACCGCCATGTATACTGATCAGGCATAACAATATGATCACTGATAGGTGAATAAGACTGATTATCACTATATAGTGGGTGGATCTATCAGGGAGCAAGTGAACGTCCTTAAACTTGATGCGTTAGAAGCAGGAAAAAAGGGTAATGTGGGGATTTTTAGTGAGTTCAACAAGGACCAAACTGTGATGGCTAGAGGACTGGTCAGAGCGCCTGCAGCTCTTGTGGGCTGTTTCTGGTCTGCAGTGATCAGTATCTATCAAAAGTGGTCCAAAGAAAGAACAGCGGTGAACCAGATACTGGGTCATGAGCAGCCAAAGTTCACTGATACATGTGGGGAGTGAAAGCTGGCCTGTGTGAGCAGATCCAACAGACGAGCTACTGGGGAAAGTGAAATTTGTCAAGTAAGCATTCATATATACAGTTTTTGTGCTACATAGTTGTGAATGAGGCCTTAAATATCATGCCCTGACCGTCTGCATATAGGGAAGTTTAACATCTCACTATTGTTACACCTTTACAATACACTGCATGGTAACTGTATTTGTTTTGTGCAATATTGTCCTTGTTTTCCACATTAGAAAACAAAGACAAAAGCTAACTATGCACAAAGCACCACTGGTCTTTTTATTCTTTGTTGAAAGTAAGAAAAGTACAAAATAACACAGTTCAAATACTGGCTTTTTGTTTAAAGACACAAAGTCTAAAGAAAACTTAAAACTCGCTAACTGCCACACAAACTGAAATCAACAAAGAAAGTTTTCATGCTTGCATGACTATAATTTTTGTTGTTTGCTGTCTACTTTGTTTTCTACATCCTGTTTGTATTTGCATTCTTTATTCATTTCACCTCACAGCTGCCCTCAGATTGCATACGGAAGTCTGTGTGCATGCCTTCTTTTTTTCTCATGCATATGTCACACGACACGGCATGACAACAAGGGTTTCTGTCTGTCTTTCTATTAGAGGCAGGTGATCATTTTGTCTTCCTCCTCCTCAAGACAGAAGAGGCGTACAAACAGACTGATGATACACGTTGAAGATTACAATTGCCCCGTGGATGCCTCTTTGTTCCTCCACGCTTGATGGATAAGGGATGTCACCTGTGTGTGTTTCAGTGTGCGTTTGTGCATGAGAGAGAAAGACGGAGACAGAGAGTGAAAGCCAAGGCAGTAAAATTTTAGGGCAAAGATGACATGGCTGTTTAGCAGCTAGCTGCATGTAATTACACTGCAAAATGTGTTTTGCATGCTCAAGAGTTGGCACCACTGACAGGCTTACTCCTCAACTGCACTCAGACGAGAACACGCACACACTCACACACATCCTGTTAATAGCATTTGTTAGCAAGCCAGTGTTGACAAGAAAATGTATCACAAGAGCGTTTACAATTCAGCCCTTTTTCATTTGCCTTAAGAATTACAAGGACATGTGAAATCCATGCACGGTCTATATTCTTTTCCTTAATAACATCTCATGTACATTTTCTGCACATAGTTGGGGAAGATGAAGGCAGTGCTCCTCTACAAACCCTGGCTAGCTAATCAAAAGATTGTAGGCCCTGGAGTTGGGTACTCTCCACTGTGTTATGCTAGGTGGAATAGGGAAGTCTAATTATGTCCTGAGGGCTGAGAGGGGCTTCCATTTATCCACCCCCACTCCTTACAAACTTTTTTCCCTCCCAAATACAGATATATGCTAACTTTTGCTGGGATCTATCAGACATGTTAGGTCAGCTGCAGCTTGTTTATCATCCAGATCTTCTGACAGCTCCACTCCTCACACAGGAGCCCATTTGATAAGAAGCATCAAGGAGTGCTAACTGATAAGCTGGTGGACACTTTACATCCAGGGCTACAATGACGCCAACTTTTGTAAACACAGATAATCAGTGGCTCATTCAGCCCAGAGTCCCAGGACCTCTGTTGTTAAGTAAGGTTATCTCCAGCTGAAAGTGGAGTCTGAACCCCGCAGGCATGTGGACAGGATGCCAAGCTTGTGTGACCTTGTTAGCCTTTGTGTATGCAGAAACCTGAAAGCTGCCCCTGGTTAAAGGTTAACACACTGCATAGTAAAAAGGTTTTTGTAGTTGTTGACCTTCGAGCATGGATTGCATCACCCGTGTAAGTGTACAACTATACGCTCTATTTCCAAGAAACACAAGGTGAAGCTAAACGTGTGTTTACTTTTTTAAAGCCACCTAGTTCGCCAGTACATCTGTGACACTGAGAACAACTTCACAGTTACCTAGTATCAATAACATTTAATTTACATGCACTATCATTCCTGATCTATTGGAGCCATTAAAAAGTAACTGTTCTAGATTCACATATTGCAGTATACACATAGCTGTAGTGTAGAATACAGTACTGTAATAATCCATCTCGGCTATTTAGTGAAAGAGCAACCACCAATCTAATTTTTAGCAAGCTGTGGAAAAATGAGCACCAACAATAGTGACACCAGGGCTAGCTAGTAGCTATAAAGCTAGCTAGCAGCTATAAAGCTAACCAGTATTGGTGTTGCTAATGTTAGCATTTTTTTCTATGGAATGCTGCTTTTCTGATTACATTTCTGATTTTCTGTCTACTTGCAGGTCCATGGCTAGTTCTAGTTCTAGTCTACTTTCAGACAAAAAAAAAACAGTCACAGGAAAAAAAAAACCAGGAAGAAAACGTCTTTATTTGGAAGAAATCTTGCTGGATAAATTAGATTTATCTCATTCATCAGCTCAATTCCGAGGCTGTGTTTCTTGGGACATATAGTGCAGAAAGCTCACAGCAACCTAGCTGAGTGTATTTCAACTCACTGAGTAAGGCCCAATGTGTGGCTCCAGACACATAGCAGGAGGCTTCTGGACTATGTGTGACCTGCTGGCATTTCAGCATGTTGCTCAACTCCCTTGACTTAGTTTATCTGCAGCGTTTCAATGAATGCTGGGTCCCACAAGCCAGGCTAACACTCTTTTCAGAGCTCTGAGTGAAATCGAGCACTCCAGATCCTATCTATTTGATTTCTCACAGTCCTAATATAACCTCTTCCACATGAGGCTTTTTATTACCGCTCAGGGAGACAAGCTTTATTTGCAAGCTGTTTGCTGTACCAAATCGTTATTGCTCCATGGCATTTCAATTGAATAAGATATCAACTTATTGTGTCATTCACTGGGCCCCAGACGTGACTCCAATAAGAAAAAAAGATATTGAAATAGGGACTTTAATAAAAAGAGCTGACGATATGATTATATCTGAAGATGGTAGGAAATATCTAACAATAGTGCAAGAAGAATGGTATTCCCAAACTGATAGCTCTTAATCTTAAGTACTCAAAAAATCCACATAAAGACACAGTGATTTTGCTAAAAGCTCACAAAGTCATATTCCAGAGTATTGTAAGATGTTTCTCTAATGCTGTTCTTCGTGTGTTTTTGCCCGTATAACACTGCAAACTTAAGGTAGAGGATAAAAGCACTGTTTAAAGGTTCAGTTCACCCAAGTCACACAATCAAATGCACACTCACACACACACACGGAGCCTCACTTACCCTTTTTTGGTATTTAGCTTCACATTTAGCTTTAACTTTTGGCTCCACTCCAGTACAATAGATGTGATTCAAATTTCATTTATGCTGCACAAAGCGCTGAAAATTGGATTTGAAAAATTAAACAGCTTTTCAAAGACCTTGGGCCTTTGTACCTCTCACTGTATAACTGCTAGAAAAGGATTTACTTTACGCTCAAGCAGATTACACAGACGTAAAAGAACCAATCATAATCAAAAGTTTTTTCGCATGCAAAAATTTCAGCTTTTGAGAAGTATTAAACTACAAAGGACAAAGTAAAGTCTGACAAAAGCCACTTGAGTCGAATGTCTGACCAAACAAATCATGTTGATAGACTATGTAAAAGATGGACGTAACCACTCTGATGTCAACCATCAGCTTAATGACGACTGTTCAACTGCCATGAATCTGGACAGACTGTTTTTTTTATTCAATGCTTTTTTTTTTTAATTTCTTGTCCCTGTGCCTAGCAATTCAACTACTCCTGTTGAATTTAACACTTTGGGACAGATTTGTCAGCGCAAACTGTGTTTTGGCAAAAAAAACCCTGCTGTCTGAAAATGTTGGGAATGATTCAATATGAACTAATAACAGGCCAGGTAGAGCAGGGCGATATGACCAAAAATATTTAACACGATATACATTTGAAAATTTGCAATCACGATGTAACTGACGATATATTTGACACTAGACAAAATACTTTACAACTCCACAACTTTATTAGTGCAAAAAAAAAAAAAAACACCAAACATCAATGTATTTTCACTTAAACAAGAAAAATGTAACAGTGCAAATGCAAATTCCTTGCTGACAGTTTGACCAAAAGGCATTTCCAGTGGAAACTGGCCAACATATCCTCTGCATAACCATGTATAATATCCACAGAAGAAAAAACCACACAAACGCAATACGGTAATATTATGTTAAAGCACACTACGTATCACTCCGCGAGGCGCCTGCCTACGATAGCCGCAATGCTCCGACAATCCATCAAGTGGTGCGGGTTTGTAGCTTAGCAAAGTCGTACTGAAACATTTGACAGATTTTCGAGTGCCGTGTACAACATAAAATCGTTTCGAGGTCAGTAAACACAACCAGAATTCATACATAAGGCACACGGGATTATAAGGGACACGGTCGATTTTCAGAAAAATCAAAGGATCAATTTCAAGTGCCCCGTATTTTCCAAAAAACACGATAATAACGACAGCCGCTAGCATGCTCTACCAAAAATAGTGCTTTGTTGTGTATCTGACGGATGAAAGCTAAAAAAAGTTCCACACCACTGAAGTTGCAGCATTTCTTACAAACCAGTTGTGGTTCATCTGTTTCATTCAACGATCCGCATTCGCCCTTCTCATTCTCCGTCTGTGCATATGAAAACAAAGGCACTGCCTCATGCGCGTTTTACCCGTATTCTATTGCGATATTTCATTTTCTTATCGTTGCCCAACATTATACCGGTATTACCATGAATGGTATGATATGCCCAGCCCTAAGGCCAGGAATGCCTATGCCGGTACATTTTACCTAAGAAGGCAGGTTTTAAAGGCGAGAGCAGTGTGCCATGACAATTGAATGACCACTATATCACTGTGATTTTTACTTTCCATAAAAATTAATCAACAAAACAAAACACAGCACAAAAAATGTGTTTTGACACTGAGTTTTTAGCAAACCTGTAATGTCAATGTGCTTGTCTTTAAAGCACTTTGGGTCACCTTCTGTTGTTTAAATGTGCTGTAGGCTAGAAATAATAATAAATAATAGTATTGATGTAATACCTATACCATTGGTATGAATGCTGTCAAATATTTGGATCTGCCCACCTCTGTTGCATATGTATTTCTGGAAGTTCCTTTCTTAAGGCGCTATATATAGATAGCAGAATATTTAAATCTACATGAGCAGATTCCACTATTCCTGATTTACAAAAATGTTTTTGTGGTTTGGATTTGTGAAGAACCCCTTGATGTGACCTGGTGGGTATAACATGGAAATTGGGGTGTCACCAAACCCCTGCACAATAAAAAATACACCCCTGGAAGCCCTGTTTGTGATCTATGTGATCTCGCTTGTGTTGCTTCCAGGGAAATATTTGACAAAATCACTGCAAAAAGGTGTTCACACTGTTCTGTGCGCAGCTAAAATGTTTGGACACATGCAGGCACTTTTCTTTATCGGCTCACTGTCGATTGTTGTGGGACACCCAGCATGACAACACACACAAGCTTGCATCAGGCAAATACAGACAAACACACAGAGCCTTTTGCTGTCCAACTGACAAACACCTCCGCACACACACGTACATGTATGCACGCACACCTTATCACTGCAGTAGGATGTGGTTCTTTTCTGGTGCTTTTCTGTTCTGTTCTTTGATGCTGTTTTAGTAATTAACTCAGACAAAAGCTCTGGCATGTCTCTTCTGATGTGAACTTAACAGGCACTCACGGAAAGACACATTTCACATCCATCCTCCTTGATAAACAGAGAGTGAATGTTGACACAGGCTGAATGTGTCAACATTCAGAAATAGCTTGAAAATGAGCCAGCGGGGTATCTGTAGGAATGTCTGTCTGTGGATGAATCGGAGAACGTGTGATATTTCCATCATATACAACCCTAAACACTTGCCTGATATCCTCCTGGAACGAGGATCACGTGGGATTAATTGGGGTTTTCTGCAACATCAACGTGTCAGCATATGACAAACGACTGTAAACTGTTAAAAGTGATACTAATGGTGAAAAACAGCTAAAAAACATATCTATATACAATATAAAGCAACAAGAGAAGAATGCTAAAAGAGTCCTGTCAGACACGTGACTTAATTTAATTACAATAAACAAAGGGGAACCTGATGAGATCATCTGGCCAACTACACGTTCCCCAAGCAACAAGCTGCTGCAGTCTAGTTCCTGATTACACCAGATGAATACATACAAACTTGCACAGTATTGGTCTCTTCTTTTTGAAAACAAACACCACCAATGGCTGACTTTTTTGATCTTTTTAACAGACCATTATAGTATTTACAGAAGCCCCGCAGAGACATATAAACTTGTACTTTTCAAACTTCAAACCAGAGCACTGCAAAGTATTTATTTAAATCTGTGCTCCCCTGTTGTCTCGAGGGTTTGGTGGAACACGGGCTCTGCTTTCATGTTTGGAAAAAGGGTTTCCTGGGCAAATGTGAGCCACTCCTCTGACGAATTCGAGGAACGGGAATGTTGTTCCTTGGTTTAGTTGTTTTTGTCCTCTTCTGGTTTCATGTATTTGCTTTTAGATTTACAGCAGTTTTCAAATATTTACATTCAAAGTTTCTTGTAAAGTTATGTCTTGTCTACAGTTTAGCATTGCCTTTTGTGGGTACCTTAGCCATGAAATCTTTTTAACTACCCTGAATGTGGGTAGCGAGAAAGAAGCCCTTTGAGTCCTGTGTTAAACACACAGTGAAAGATCCAAGTATGAGCAAGTTTCCGCAAAACATCTCACTGAATCGTCCAATTTCCGAGCTAAACCCTCAAAACCCACCTGGGGCTCTCAGCTGAGCTTCAAAATGCCCTCGCTCACAAAACCATCGCCCACCCTGAAAACCCAAATAAATTCCAAGCATTGTATTGTGTTACTGAGCCAAGTGAAACATTCCACATGTTTTGATATCAGAGGAGCTTTGGGAGGGTTGTGGGTTCAGCTTTGCAGACTGTCAGAGCCATTTCCAAAGCAGCATCATATCTAAGTGAGGTCATTTTGTTGAATCACCCCCTGAAGCAAACTGCCTACCAAGCCTCTAATAACTTTATTACCACATATATCATGGCCAGGCTTTGGTCTTTTTGCTTGACTTTGTGGGGGACTTGGAAGCCATCTGCAAGCCGCTGTGCTGCTCTTCTGCTCTCTCCTCATTCATCTGACCTGCAGTCATCGCCGCCATTGTTTTATTTTTTTCTCACCCCCCCCCCTTCCTCTTTGTTTCCCTGCCTGTCTTCATTAAACTTGTCAAGTTCCTGCCGCAGCTATGCCAGCCCTGTATTATGCTCTGCTGTTCTCATCACCGTGCCCTTCAGTTGCCTGGAAACTGCCGAAGAGATGTGAAGAGGCAGAGAACACCTTCTGACACAAAGTAAACACTGAAGCTTGTTATATAAAGTATATGGAAAGTTTTCAAGTCAAAGTAAAGTGCAATTTGTTTTTCAGGGTGTGGTCTTTAGCTGTTAATGTCAAATAAAAATAGGGACAGTCCTCTTTTTCTGAAAATGAAGAGCCTCTTCTTTTCTTCCTTCTTGCAAGAAGTTAGCACTAACGAAAGTAAGACAATAAGTTAATAATAATATTATTTGCATCCTTTCATTTTTCTTGCATTGTTAATTTTATTCCTTACAAAATGCGGACATTGTGCTTACAGTTGGGTTCATAAGTGTTTGGACTGTGAGACAGTTTTCTGTAATGTTGTCTCTGAAATCCAATCAAGAAAAAGCTGCGATTGAAGTGCAGACTTTCAGGGCTTAAACAAAAACTGATTAGGAATTATAATCCCCCATTTTTTGAGATTCAATAGTAATTAAACTAAAATGATTTCAAATATAACAACTATTTTGATCAATCAATGACTCCTTCGGCCACCTTCAGTTGCTGCTTCTTTATGGGTATCTGTATGTTCAGTTTTGTCTTCACTAGGTGATTTATAGTATGTTTCCTGACTGGGAAGTTAAGGATTTACCACCAGCACATCCTCACACGATGGCAGCTGTTTCCAAACGATAACTACAGCATGCTCTAGAAGCGGAGTTAAACCAGAACAGAAACTTGTACGTGTTTATCAGCAGTAGTGGTCAAAGGTGACTGATATCAGGTAGAAATCCTCTTTTGAAATCAAATTGGTGAAAGCGGTAAAGCTATTTCACTCCAACCTTAAACCTGGGGAAAAAAATCAGAAAGTGGATTTTTTTTTTTTTTTTTTTGTGCCCTTCTACTGAAAACAATTTTACCGCATTATGTTTCGCTATGGACTGGGCTACCTACAGGGCCACCCCTGTAGGAGTGGAAGTCCTTAGAAATTATGTGGTGATGTCATGGACTGAGCTACTGTCGTGAGATTTTTATTGTCATGGTTACAGTTAAGTTATACACTTAAGGGACAAAACTGTGTTCATGTCTAAAATATAAAGCTCCCTCGAGGCTGAAAACAGGACATAAACAGTAGTCTCCCACGTTCTAGAAATTTGGTTCACCCATCAATCCACCCAACCCCCCTCCCTGTACAGACGTAATCATGTGAAAGTTGGAAACGCTTGCTCCTCCTGCTGCATCTGCTCTGTGTGGATCTGAGTGAGGGTGGTGGACATACCTGGCATGTGATCTAAACTCCACCTACTTGCTGCCTTGGCCTGTGTTGGTGTCTGTGCCGTCATAGGTGATGATGGTGATGGCAGGCTCTGGTTTAAATGGTAAGGTCACAGATGGTTGTTGGGAGTGGGATGTTGTTGGGGATCTTGCCCACCAATGTCAAAAGAAAAAAAGAGGGGGAGGCTAATGATGTATCAGAAAAATGCACAGTGATGGATGTCTGGCACATGTGACATTTCAGTTTGCTACCAGTTTCACCTACTGGGGTGGGGTTGAGGTCAGTTTAGTTTAAACTGAATAAGGGTGTTTTATAGAAGAGCTGGTTTTATCTACAGAAGCTTTGTCATGCTGGAACAGGAAAGGGTCTTCCCCAAACTGCTGACACAAAGTTGAAAGCATAAGGTGCTTTCAAATGTGCCTCATTTAGGCTTGTTGTATATGAGTAACAGATCTTGGCCACAAATCAAGGAATTATAAATCGTTTGTGGTGAAAATATGAAAATGTTCAAAACTATGGTTGGAGCAGTAAATGTCCTTCATTGGAACTAAGCTGCCTGGACTAAATCACAGCTCACAAGCATCCTGGTGTAGGTAAACCTACTTTTAGCTGTGCATGGATCATCTTTGACACTGAGGTACCTAAAAGCTCCTTAAACTGTAAAGATGAGTATTATTCATGCACAGAATAAGAATGATTTTCAGAAAAGTATCGTCTAGTGTTTTTCAGAGATGACAAAATAGTTGAAGAGGCAGATTTTTGTGTCTTGTAGGGTGATGGGAGAACTTATAGCTAAGTTTATGGCTGTTTCATTATTTATATATCAGAAAGCCCACTTAAATAAAACACTGTGCAACTATTCAGAAGTTATAAACAGCAATTTACTGTAAGAATCTACTCACATTTACTAATATGCTATCAGGGACCACTCAGTGTATTATGCCCATGGCAGTAAAGCCATTTGTGTTTGGGATGAAAGGCCTGACATAAATAAATTCATTCATCCATCTGGGGTGCTGTAAAGCAGCCACACTGACAGGACCAGGCGGTGGACAGCTGAAGTAGCTGGACGGCCACAAATGCCTAATTGACTTATTATTCCAAAAAAAGCAAGCAATTTTGGTAAAATGGGATAGCACAGCACATAAAGTATCACACAAAATGACATTAATGAATGTGACAATAATGAAAAAATTGACACTGAAGAAAAAAAAAACAAATTACTTACTGCGGCTACTGATAGCTATTAGTCACTTAAAATCAATTTTTTAAAAATGTGTCCTCACTAGCCCCGCTGAAAGGATCCGCCTGTTTTTGTGGTTCACAACAAAGCAGTCAGTCACCGCATCAGTTTGACGACACATTTATCCATCTGGGAAAGCTGCTGACACTTAATTAATGCAGTAAAAGTGCTGCTCTTTATGGTAAACAAAAAAGAAGAGGGTTTTGGATCTAATATTTTAAGGTCATTTTATGAATGAAATTACTCATTTTACAAAGTGATCAGGTCACCTTCTATTTGAAAAAGTTTTATCTATTAGTATTAAGATAATACTGGGGGGGATTGGCCTGTTTCTAGAGCAAACTGAAGCATCCTCATAGGACCATTTTCACGTTGTCTGTGATCATAAGAAATTTTTAAGAAGTCTCAAAAACACACTCTCATGTATCATATATTATACACTTGGCTTTAAAGAGTTGAACACAAAATCTCTGTAATCCTCATATAATTATGTTGCTGTAAATTCAAAGTGATGACTGAAGGCACAGTTTTACATAAACTGTCATTCACAAAAGGTATATATGACAGAACGTAGGAGTTTGAGCACATACAGTTCTCAGAAAACTGGGCCAAAATGAAATGTTTTGTTATTTTTAGGGAAATTATTTAATAGCCATTGCACAATTTATCAGTTCAACAGTCATGAAATGTGTGATAACAAGATTAGAAGCAGGATCAGCGGACACACAGGATTTCCTGCCTTTTATGAATTCAGGCAGCCCTCCATTAGTTCATCATCTCAGACAGCCAGCCTGCCATATGTGTTAACTTTTCAAAGCAGTGAAGGCACATCATATCAAATGCCATCAGTCCTACTTGTCATCCCCCTGCCCATTGTATCTTGTCAATGTGTGACATACATTACATCGCTATATCCCATCAGTTTTCCTAAAACCAAAAACAAGGGCGGCCAATTCGTGCATCACTGCCACGCGGCAGCTGACATTAAATCGATACGAGGGGCATGTGTTGGTGGGTTGCACAGTGGCTGCAGCGCTAATGACAAAACAAGACAAATTAAGTGTCTGCTTAGGCACACTTCCTCAGCTTGACAGGATGATGGGGGCGGCGTAATGGGAAAAAGAGAGGACAAGGAGAGAAGAGACCAAAAGGCCAAGAAGAAAAATTCACTTTCATATATATATATATATATATGCTTGTGCCCACAATATGATGTGGCACTGATTGCCACTGACATTTCAAAGCATGATAACCTCTATATGGATGTGTCATGCTTGGTATATATGTGTTTCTGTGCAGGCGCGTGTGTGTGCTCAGAGCAGGACTGATAAAACAGACAGAAGCATATCTCTACATCAGATGCCTGCAGTGGAACAAGTAGGGTCAGAGTTCAATATCATCACAATGTCAGTCCCAGTCTGCAGTTGGTATGGCTGTTAGCACTGAAACAGGGGAGCTGATAAACCAAACCCCAGAGCCGACACAGTATTGTAACAGAGCCACAGGATGGTACTGTAGCTCACAGTCTGCCATTTGATTCATATCAGCGAGCGGGGTGGGGAAGGAGGGCTGAAAAATCAGCAGAGCCTGAAATGATTGCGTGTCCAATTGCAAATTAAAGTAACAGTTAACAAGAATGCAACGTGTTGGGGACAAGCCTGTTGTTTGTGTTGTTGTGTTCTCATGCCAGGCCTCCGTTTTTTTGTTTTTTTTTCTTTTTTCTTTTTTCTTTTTTGTTTGTTTTTTTCTTTTTTCTAAAGCGTGTGCTGAAACCTTGTGGTGATTACACCCAGCCATATGTCTAGTCTGTGAACACTGTAGCTTCACAGTAATCCCATCCATTTGGCCTTTTAAAAACAGCCACTCGCATCAAACGCTTTATAATTAACCATAAAATATGACTGGAGGAGCTGTGGTGAGCTGCTGCTTTTGTTCGCTGTCCAAAAACTGGGCCTGGCTTCCTCTTGGAGGATGATTTCATGATTCTTTATTGAAAATTTAAACAGGGTAAGGGAAGCCCTGTGCCACTCTCTGTGTGTTTATTTTCCATCTGATACTATCCATTTGTCTGTCTTGACAAAATTGAAATATTAGAAAGCCATTGAAAAAAAACCTCTAGTTTAACACCAGACTGCAGTGCACTGAATATATATATAAATGGTTTTTGTGTGTTTTTAACCCACTCTACTCAGCTCTAATGCTCTTTTAAAGACCACTGAGAAACTATTTAGTAACCACTGTGACATGTGTTGTAGGTCTGTACCAATAAACATGTACTTTGCCAGACTGTGTATCTCAGAGTGCTGATGTTCAGTGGGGATCGGGTTGGTTTTTCTTTTGGATAACAGTCTTTTTCGATTAAAAAGCAACTAAATCTGTGGAAGCAGTAGAGGTTTCAGTATTGCAGGGTTTCACACTGCCTGCTTCTCTCTATTTGTATGTCAGCCTTTCTCGACCACCAGAGAGGTTTATTGTTGTTCTTATTTTTAAAAATATTTTTCATCTTGACAAGAAAATGCCAAAAAATAAATAAATAGAACCTAATTTTCCAAAACGTTGGGATGAGGAGGAAATTACGAATGTTATATATACTCATATACACATACACACTCACATACAAGTGCATGTGAGCATACTCAGTTAGGACAGGGGCATGTTTGCCACTATGTTGCATCAACCTCTTCTTTTGACAACACTGTGTGTTTGGGAACTGAAAAGAACAACTGCTGCAGTTTTTCAAAGTGAAATGTTTTCCTATCATTCCTTGATATTGGATTTCAGCTGCTCAACACTTCAGAGCCTCCTTTGTTGTATTTTATTTTATTTATTTATAATACATCAAATTGTTTCAGCAGGTGACAGTACTGCAGTAAGACCTGTTTTGCACATATTGCCTTTGTAATATGTACTGTACCTTAACAGGGTATGGCATAGTCTTAATAACCAGCACCTTCACTGTAAAAGACATCAACTAAATGATATAGCAACACATTTTGCTCCTAAGCGTGTATAAACCGATCAGGTTTATGACCACCAAGCCTGATATAATGTTGGTTCTTCTTTTTTCTGCTAAATCAGCCCTGACCCAACGAGGCAGGGACTCCACTACACCCCGTAAGGTGTCCTCTGGCATCTGCACCAAGATGTTAGCAACAGATCCTTTATATATTTTTCTGTTGCCCCATAAAAAAATATATAATAGTGCCCCAGAAACCAACGAGTCTCTGGAGAATATGAAGACCCTGTTAGACACTTTCCACATGTATGTGCCAAGTAAGTACTCCATCAATCTGTACCCTAAGTATTTGTTTGACATAGCCTGTCTAATGCCATGGCCATATAGTAATTGGGGTCTGATCTGGGATCAGTAATCATTTTTTCAGTTTTCTGTACATTAAGTGATGCTCATCACAGCAGTTCGCAAGCATATCCACTCCACTCTACTCCATAATGGTTGCCTCGCTGTGTAAGACTAGTGACCTGTATACTCTGCCTCTCACGCTGTGACAGCTGGGATAGCCTCCAGTCTACCCTGAACTGGATAAGCAGAAGGAGATGGATGGATGAAAACTTTCTTCCTTGCATGAAATTCCAGATTAGCATAAATTAAGGAACAGATGAATGCATTCTCAGTTTGATCATTTCAAGTGTAGTCTTTGTACTATTTTCAGTTACATTTAGGAAATGTATTGTTAGCAAAGTGTCCCAGTGTTTTGGAAACGAGTACGATTTCAATAGCTCCCAATATTCTGCACCACACTTTTGTGTAATTAATTTTCACCTATTATAATGAAGTTTACAAAGACGATAATAAATTATAATCTCCCGATTCACTCCACTCTTTCTCTCTACTTGACTCTGTTGCTTGGTTTCGCTGTCTGCATCCAATTACATTTGTCTCTCTCCTTGTCAACCTCCATTTCTCTCTCCTTATCTTTCTGTCTGCATCCAGCTCCAAATCTCTTTCTCTCTCGCTCCCCCTTCCTAGTTTCCTCTCTGCTGCGCACAATTTCGTGTCTCTCTCTACATCGAGTTCCATCTCTCATTCTTGATGTATATACATTTCTCACTCACTGTCCCTTTCCTCTGCGTTCTGGCTCCACATATTTCTCCTCCTTTCCCTTTCTACTCCTGCCTCCATTTGTCTATTCCTGTCTCTTCTCCCTCTCGGACTCTGTCCTGCTGCATCTCTTTCTCTTGCTGTCTGTCTCTATTTGTCTTGGTGGACAGGTTGGTTTCTCTGAGGGCTGCACTCTGACATGGTGAAATGGAGTTAGTTTGTTCCTGCAGTGACGGAGGCACTTTGTAGTCAGGATAACAGCTCCAGATATTGACAGTGAGGAGGAAGAGGACTTCAGGGGTCACCGAGAGCTGGCAGGAAGAAGCGGTAAAGCTTCAAACCACTGCAGACATTAGCTGTAGGTACAGTTGCAGGTAAACACAGAAGCCCACAAGACAGTCTGAGGTTAAGATAAGGCTGTTCTTAGAATAATAATTATTGCTGAGTAGTTTACATCGTGACGTTATTAAGATTCTTGATTGCAGAATCAATCAGTTGTGACCAATCATAGATGTCCCTGTTAGTACTAAACAGCATGCACTGTGAACTCCTCTGTTATGGGGTTAATACTGCTTAGCTTACATATGCACTTCCTGAAAAGTAGACATCTAGACCACAGCATACACATTGTGTGGAGAGCCATAAAACTGTGCCTAGGTTTGGGCATAGTGTGTTTATAATGCTGGACAACAAAAAAGCAAAAACTTAAAAATAGCTAAAGTTTTTTCACACAAAGCCATCTCCACTGCAAATATTCTACTCAACTTTCACTCAGTACCAGCCACTTATTAGCTGAAAACACAAGCAAAATATAATAATGGATTGGATTTATATAGCGCTTTTCAGGACCCCTCAAAGCGCTTTACAATACCACTATTCATTCACTCTCACATACAGCTGCCCTGGGGCAGACTGACAGAAGCGAGGCTGCCATATCGTGCCATCGGCCCCTCTGGCCATCACCAGTAGGTGAAGTGTCTTGCCCAAGGACACAACGACCGAGACTGTCTGAGCCTCGAACCAGCAACCTTCCGATTACAAGACGAACTGCCAACTCTTTGAGCCACAATCGCCCTACAAAGCGGTTTCAGTTAAACATGTATATGCATTGCCGCCACTGCTCATATTGTAAGGTGTTCAGAATGTTAGTGTAGGAGCAGCATTGCAAAAACAGTCATATACAGTTATATTTTCTTTATATACACATCACATATCACACTTCTCTAACTGGCATCTTGCAGGAGAAGCGTTGCTGTGTGTCAAATCTATCTTTGTGCTCTCATCAGGTCTGTTCTCCGTTTATTATTCTAAATCAAGGTCAAGCAGTGCAAAAACAGTTAGTTGTCTAATGATGCAGAGCAATTTAGCTCTGCAATGAAAAAAAACCCCTCAGATAACCTATACTGCATTTGCATCTGTGTCACTGAAGATGAATGTTGAAAGTTTATGACAGTAATGGGACACAAATAAGCTCATGAGAACATGTTGAAGGAATAACAAACTAGAAGGCTAATTTAGGCAGAGTTTCACTTCCCAGTACTGTAGCTGCTCTCAGGCCAGTCTGTGGCCAGTGCATCTGAAATGAGGCCAGCATACTGGTTGGGATTCAGGTGTACTGTGAGTCTGGCAACACTGAGTGCTGGAGTTGGGCTGCCATTGTGTTGAGACACTGAAAAGAGAAACTGAAACTCTAAATCACGAGGAGCCACTAAAACCACAACAGGACATCATGGTCATCATGGTCAAGAGAAAAAGGTTTTCCCAAAGTTCACAAATGGGTTCTTTGTTAAGTGTTATTACCTGTCTATAAAGAGGAAAGGGTGTTATCCGAAACTGAAACTGAAAAACATGCTCCTCTCTGGTGCTACACCTTAAAATCCCATTAAGAGATGATGGGGAGGTGGAGAGCCTATTAGTTTTTTCGGGTGAAAGCCAGATTCATTTCGAAGAATTAATATCCAGAAGTCTTGTCCAAGCACGGCCCGAGGATGATGATATATATCCTAAGCAGTGTGGAATGTGAAATGTTGTGCTTCATTTTGCTGCCAGATGAATTTCATTCCTATTAATGACTCTATCCTTCACAGTGATTGCTTTTTTTGTGGCATTTTAATTTTGCACCTTCTTGTTAGAGTCGAAATAAGTGGACATATCTGACAGAAAAATGCATTTAGGTCTTTGCTTAGGACTTGGTTACATGCTGCCAGATGACACACAACAAAAAGTTAGCTGCAGTAATGTCTTAAAAGGAGTGGATGACCTCTTAATTGCTTCTTTTATATTCAGATAAAACTGAAGTTGGCTCTAAAAATGTTGGAAACATGGTGTCAAACCAGATACTTACTGTGGGTGGCCGTGGCCTCCAATAACACTGTGAGGAATCTTAGAGTTGGTTTGTATTTACGCAATATCTCTAAAAATAGAAACATCCTGTTTCAGGGTGAAACTGAAAAACTAGTAATGCATTTATTACTTTTAGGCTGGACTGTTGTAATTCACTGTTATCAGGCGGCTCTAAAAAACTCTTTGAGTATCCCATATTGGCTTTTCTTCATTGGCTCACTGTTAAATCTAGAATCAAACTAGATCAAATTACATAAAAGGTCTAAAAGGCCTTGCATAATTAGACCCCATCTCATCTTCAAAACCTCACAATATAGAGCACTTTGCTCTCAGCAGGGAGCCATATTTTTCAAGTAACCTACATTGGACAACAGCACAATAAAACTGGAATTTCTGGTTTTAGTGTGCCACCCCAATATTTTAGTGAACTTAGGGCCACCCCTATGAAAACATTCTGGAGGTGCCCCTGGCTCAAAGTAGAATGGGAGGCAGAGCCTTCAGCTTTCAGACCCGCCTTCTGTGTAACCAGCTCCCAGTTTGAATTGAGAAGATAGACACACTTTTTACTTTTAAGGTTAAACTTAAAACTTTCCTTTTTAAGCTTATGAGTCATTCCACCATTTCCATCCCCTGGAAATTCTATTTATAAAATCTCATGAAGATTAACTGTAAAATACATTTTCTTATTAAGCAGTATTTGTCACCTGCCCTCACTCTATAACATTACACAATACAATAAAACATAATGAATAAAATCCTAAAAATATTTTGCATTTTTCGGTGACGGCTTATGCCATCTATGCCCTACATAAATTTCTTTTAAAAGAAATCTGTAATATTTTGTTAAAATAAACACCTAAAAAAATTGGAACATTAGAGAAGTCACATGCACAACAGCAAGTTGATCAGTTGGATCTTCTAAAAGACACAGGAAGACAAAATCTAAGTACATTTCACCTGATCCAGCCCTAACTGATCAGGTGACCCTGAATCGTCCCTTAGTTGGGGGCTTCCCATGATGCACTGAGTGTTTCTTCTTCACTCACTTCTATGCTGACTTACGCTGCCAGAGGAAGATTCTTGTTAAAATTGAGTTTTTTCTTCCCACTATCGCCAAGTGCTTGTTCATAGGGCATAGTCTGATTGTTGGGGTTCTCTGTTCTCTGTATTATTACCTTACAATATAAAGCTTCTTGAGGTGTAAAATTCAGATAAAATTGAAAGTGAAATAAACTGCAAATACATTTGCAGTGAAAGGTCCCTGCTATTATTCTCTGCTTTGAAGAAAACAAAACTTTTGTCTGGAAAGTACCTAAGTTCAGCAAAAACATCTTTTTCTTTTTTTATTGCATGTGACCATCTTTGGACGTTTAGGGGAAATGCAGTCTTGTGATATATCTGCCACTGTGTGCATGAGTTATCAGAACACAAACATTACTTCCAGTGCCAAACCACAGGTTTTTCCTCTGATCGTGTCTCAGCATCTAGTCACATCCTTTCAGTCTTCAGTGAATAATGCAAGAATAAATCACCAGTTCTGTCACATGATACAGTGTTGTGTCAGACCACAATCAAACCTTGTGGCAGAGACAGAAACAGCCACGTAAAATGTGCTATGTAAGGATGACAGCACACATTCTTTACACACAAACGCTGAAACTGATAGAGGTGTACTCCCTCCCCTCCAGCATCTCACACACATACACTTGTGTACAAAGGCAGGCATCTCATCTTCCTACTCTGTATCATCACAGGGCGAGCCGCCATTGTTGAGATTTCCTCTTCTTAATTACTAGGACACTGAGCATTGTTCTTACCGCCCTGCTGTTTCGGGCTCCATTTCTAACTCAGTTGTGTGTGTGTCTTTAACCCCACTGTTAGTCTTGAAGGCCAGAGGGCAGCTAGGTTTACCACCTGTTGAGGCAATTACTAACTGAACAAAGCGGAAAGGGCAGGGAGGGGCTAGGGTTCACATGTCAGCAATTTCCATCTCTTTCTGGAAAACCGTCGATTGTTTTTAATCAAAAGGTCGCTGCCTTCATTAGATTTATATTTAAAGTCCTCCTCTCCGACACGTCTGCCTGAGAGGCAAGCCAAAATTTGATACGATTTTATACTGCTGCTGACAAGAAAACACCATCCCCACAAACTAATGGTTCAATACAAAGTACATAAACAACATGGAGTAAGTGCTTCAAAAATGGGAACAATGACTGAATCACTCCACCTCCACCCTTTGCCAGCTCAAAGAAAAAGCCTTCTGAAGAAATGAATGGGTAGTTTAATGGTGTCATGTTACAAGACGTCTTAACAGAAGCTTTGTGAAAGTCATGAAGCCTCCATTGGTTTCAATGAAATATTGGCCTTTTATTTGTTTGCTCAGAGTAAAAGGCGTCATTATTTTTACTCATGAGACTTTTTTTAAAGCGTCAGCTTTTGTTTTGAAATGTCTGAAACTCTAAATTAATATATGACACGGTTAAACCGACTTGACCTTCATAGGATTTCATTTTTCTGATATTGAAGACCTTTTCCTCATACCGTCCACCGTCCAGAGCACCACTGTTTGCTTCTTTAGTGCACCCCTAATGGAAAATCCACAAAGAATGCACTCTCTTGTATCATTAAACATATAAATAATATACAGCAATGCAAATGTGTATGTCCTGAACTGGAGGAAGACTCTTACTTCCTGTTCATTGATTTTAATATTACTTTTTGATCTCAGCATTCTTCTTCATTTTCTTGAGCTTGACAGAGACCAGAATTAAGACCTGTTAACAGCTCTTGTCGCAGCTTACAGGAAGTCCTTCACTTAGTTTGGACAACCACTAAGAAGGATGTAGACACAGGTTTTAAGGCATGTAGTTCACGAGATAATGTGTGAGAGACCAGGATTAGTTTTCCACTCACAGATGTGCAGTTTTTGTAAATCATATCCACAGCCTTTGTCTGAGCTTAACTGGACAGTATTCTCCTTAAGCACAGTTTTGGAACTGAGTATTAAAATACAGTACTGTGCAAAAGTCATGAGCCTAATGTTTTTCTCCTAAGGAACCAGATTTTTTATTTATTTATTTATTAAAGCAGTCTTGAGCAATAACTCTGGAGGCTTTCTGGAGGTTTTTTGTTGGACATTGGTTGCTTTTTCACTAACCGTGACCCTGACCATTATCTCAGGAATTCTTTTTTGGTTTTCTAAGCAGCTTAAAACTGAATAACTGAACCATAAAAAGGCATCTAACTCATGGGATGAACCAATGTTGTGTCTACACATAAAACACAACTTAGAAAAGAACCATTTTCAGGCATCTTCTTATTAGCAACCTGTTGGGGAAAAAAGTCAAACAATTTATTCCCCTTTCTTTGGTTGATTTACAAAACAGCCAAAGATAACCCACTGTGACAGGAATAAAATTGTATTTTTGCACCAACAAGACAATTCCCAAGAGCTATTAGCTGAAAACGTGGTATATATGTGGGTGTGCAGTGTGTAATTAAAAGTTTTAAGTGAACTTGACAAGTGGAGGACAAATTAAGACGTAGCAAGCCTAAAAAAACTATCTACAGCAGAAGAACAGTATCTGAAAGCCACATCCTTAAAAAAATCTAGCAACGACCTGATACAGGACCTGGAAGAAGTATCTGGCCCTTGAGTTGATCAGCTATTTGCCAAAGCCTCATCACAAGTAAGGAAAGTTTATTCATATAGTGCTTTTCAGGAACAAAAGGCACAAATTAAAGTATGTCCAGCACATGTCCAATAAACCACTGTACCTGTTTGTTATTTTCCTAGCTAAACATAGGCCTTTGTACAATACTGTATAAGAAGTTTCCAGTATCAACATTCCTGTCAGGTGATGGGTTGCTTCTGTAATGATGAGCATTGCTTTCAGTTCTGCAAAATGAAGCCAGGAGGAAGTGACTACTCTACAAAAATTCTCAGCTGAATACAACTGGACATCACTAACCAATGGGTGACAGTAGCTCCTTTTCAGTAAAGTCTGTAGGTTTACCATGCAAAGTAGTAATGTGTGTCAGTTTGAAAAGTAAGTCCAGGTAAACTGATTGAGCGGAAGTCTGAAGGAACCCCCGCGTTACAGACGCTGTTTGATGAAGGTTTCTTTAAAGAATCTGGACAGATCTAAAGTAGGTAGAGTAATGATCTCAAGGTACAGATCCCCCTGAGAGGAGAGGGTTCCTACGGCAGTCACTGAGGTGATTTTAGGTAGGGTAATCTCTCATAATTCAAGTCAGATGGATTCACCGGAAATCAAATCAGCTTCCCAGACTGTGAGCTGAGGAGGCAATATCCCAGTGCAATTCTTCATTGACCTACATAGCATTTCTTCCTGACAGTTCCCTCCCGCTCTTACCCATCCCTCCCCTCCATTGGCCTGATCTCTGGGGCTTCTCCCTGCGTTTTTGATGATGAGCTGCACAATATTCATCATCTCAGGCTCCAAAGTGGAGAAGAAGAAAAAACAAGTGGAGAATCGAAAATTACCCGACCTGAATAGAAAAAAAAAACATATCTACCCCAAAAATTGGAATTTGCCGGGAGGTTTGCTCTTTAGCTTTCCAGAAATGTAATTAAGCATCAGAGACAATTGCAAATCTGTGTGTCTCCCCCCAAAAAATGATCGCTTGATTAGGTATCTAGGAATGGGTAATTTCCATCAGTGATGATGTGAAATTGGGGTGTTGCAAGAGTGAGTTGGATGTGTGTGTCTGTGTGTCCTAACTTCAAACACACAGACATACACATTTGCAACTAAATGCTGTCACATGTGCAGACACTCATACAGACGTACACACACACAGAGACAGACAGTAGGCTCCCTCATCATTAATTCAGGAGCCATCACTCTCACCCTCCTTCTGCCCCTGAGAAGCTCTCAATGCTTCCCGGCAACATTATGCATATTTATTCATACATCCTGCCCGCTTTACTAAATGTCACTGTAAATGTTTCTACATCTAATAAAACCATTTCTTTATGTTTTTGTTCTGTTCCCCCTGTACCACCTTCCTCCTCTGTTCCCTTCCCTCCAGCTTCTGTTTAAATGACAAATATCCCCAAACATGTTTTGGGTTTTTTGTTTCTTTCTTGAAGGTCTCGAAACTTCAGAAGTGCTCGATTCTGCTAATTCCTCTCACGCTTAGTTTCATCTCCAGCAAAAGCCCCAGAGGAGAAACGCTGCCTTTGTAGCAATTACACCAGACCTTGATCTGACTGAGCCTGCACCACCACCACCACCACTGCAAACTCACCCCTCAAATGTCAGCATGGATTTTTCTGGGTCTCCTCGGTTTCCTGTGTCCTCACAAAGCTGACTTTGGTTCCTGTTTATCTCTGTTTGCTTTGTTTTTGAATTCTTTCACCTGGTTCTTTCCCACCGCTGCCTCGCACAAACATGCACACGCGTGTTCAACATTGTCCCCTTTCACAAAAAGAAAAAAGCCCCACAGCATTAGACACATTTTGAAGGTATGTCATTTATTCCAGCAAGCCTGTTTGAGAGTGTGTGAAAGATTCTTTGGCAAGTAATTATCAGCAGCTCCCAAAAGTGTGAAACAGGTACAGAAACTTCTATAGTGTCAGAGCTGTATGCCCCTTATTCACATGCACATTAACCTTTCAGCTTGAGGCTGCCTTTGGAAGCAGTTGCCATGGAGGTGAAACTGGAACACTGTATGATTAGTAGGTAACAAAGTCTTTGAAAAAGTTCAGGCTGTGTCTCTAATCCGGTCTGTACTGTGGTAAGGTGGGAACATGCATTTATGCTTTCCTATTGCTGAGGTAAATACCGTATCTGTCATCTCATACTGAACTTAAAAGACCAAAGTGTGCACCGCAGTGATATCCCCTCTGACAGTCTGAGTACTTGTTGTTTTCTTACTAAGAAAATACTTTTACTTTTTTGACTTTTTATTGAATGAATCCAAAAGTCTCGATGTTCTGCGTCATGGCATTAAGCAAGACCCACAGTCCATCTGATATCAGTGCAAGATGCATTGAAGATATGACATCAGGACAAGCATTGTGCAACCAGTTATTTAGGGCGGCAAGGAAACATCAATCCTGGCTGTGCAGCTGAAATCGGAAAATGCAGAAAGTCAGCATGTTAGGCTAAATCAGATGGCTAGGATAGTGGTCAGTTAAGTTGACATAGGAGTTCAGACCTGCTAGACCTCGTTTCCATGTCATCATGTTCACTTTGCTCATTGGTTAAGTGCATATGTAGCCAGTGTGAGGAAGCAGAAAGGTCTTGAAAATTCGAATGGATGAATTGCACTGCTCTGTGATGCCAATGTCGGGCATCACGGGAAGAGATGTGCTAATTATGCTGAGAGATGGAAAGTAAGCAACACTGGCTTCCTCTCTCTAACCGAGTTTGACATATTTCATTTTCCAGTCTCTTAAACTACTATGTATTAATCACTCATCAAAAATATTCACTCAGAGCTTGTTCTTGACATGGACACACTACTTATTCATTTTATTTATTCATTTAATTATTGAATCATTCCTTTATGTCTATAACCCCTCCCACCCCCACCTGAAATATCACAAAAAGTATGAAACCATGTCCAAATTCTCAAGCTAATCTTAACAGGTGACTTTTCAATCAGACACTGAGGTAGAGTGCTCGCTCTGACGTTGTGCCAGACGCTTTGAGTCTGTACATTTCACTTGGACTCACTCACTTTGGTGAATAAAGGGCAGGCTAATGAAATCAAGTCCACTACTCACAGGAGCCATAAGATGTCTGCTTTTGTACCCGAGCTAATTATTCATCGAGGTTGTACTAAAGATTAGTGAGGATATATATGAAGAAGCAAATCCTTTAAATTGCTCTTTTATTGTTCCTTTACAATCCCCCAGCTCATTTTAGATATGGCACTCACAGGCACCCTTGTGAAATGACTCTAAGCCATTGTTCCTTGTGTTATCCTGGAGACACGAAAGGCTAGTTAGTGCTGCCTTTGATACAGATGCCCGGCACCGTTTTAGCATTTGTGTTATCAGGAAGACAGAGAATTACTGAGGCCGGGGTGGGAATAAAGCCACTTGTTCCTCCTGCTGTGTCTCTCTCTAGGAATAAGAAATAATAACGGACAAGGTTTGCGAGCTTATTGTGCTGAATTGTTCCACAGAAACTTTTCAAACAGGAAACATCTTAATACAGTTTGTATAGCTGCACATCAGGTTTCTGAAGCAACAAAGTGCTGCTTGTGTTTCTCATAGAACAAGCAGAATATAATATACACCATATTAAGATTCTTGTGCTGCCACTAATGCTAGGAAGAAAAAAGAGAGAGCAACTTTAATGCTGACGCATGGTAAGCTGAATTTATAGTGAATGGAATGATTAAGTCTGCAAAATCCTTGAATCAGTGCGCTCTGGTTATAAACACAGCTGTGCAATCTCAAAGGCGCACAGTGAGGTGAGCCTGAGGAGCAATGGGTTGCTCTCTCTGAGCTGCTCGCCTGCTTTGTTGCCCCCTACAGGGCAGAAAACTGCCAGCCACGGACCTGCGCACGGAAACCTCCGCTTATTGCAGTTAATTGAGCAAAAAACAGCAGAGAGAGCTCCAGTGAAAGCCCGTTTGCAAGGCTTCGGGGGCAAAAGAAGCAGAATGCAGGAAGTTTAATCTGTGTGAAACAATGAAACTTTGCTTTGAGTTCCTCTTTCTGGAAAGTTGCACAATTGAATAGACCACTGATGTTTTGACAAAACTAAGTGATGAAATGTCATTAGAGGAGTTCCTTTCAATGACTTCACAACCTCATTCATGAGGAAAACCTTTGCTGTCACTCCGCTCTCCGCTAAACAATCTGTTGATCTGGAAAAGTCTCGCTTCTCATAAATTATAAATGAATAATAAAAATAAAGGGATGAAGAAATGAAGGGACTGTATTGTCCATGATTAGTCAACTTGATCTCCCTTGTCAGTGTTGCTTCTTACATCCCTAATGTCTTTCACGACCAGCTCACAGCTTCTTTGATCACAGCAGCACAACTTCGTCGAGCCTCTATAAGCTTCCAGAAACTGTACAGGACCACACAGTGTCTATATTGTGTTAAAGCGACATTGCTATGTGGATTATAAGTTCATCATCAAGCTGGTTAACATTTTCAGGAACGAATAAATGAATGAATAAATAAATATATAATA
Organism: Diplotaxodon limnothrissa; assembly: GCF_057381915.1. NCBI lineage: Eukaryota > Metazoa > Chordata > Actinopteri > Cichliformes > Cichlidae > Diplotaxodon > Diplotaxodon limnothrissa. The sequence goes on along the minus strand of NC_140604.1, from coordinate 8,833,403 downwards.
ATAATAATAATAATAATAATAATAATAATAATAATAATAATAATAATAATAATAATAATAATAATAAAACCCCTTTTTTCATGATGGCTCACGTGCGCAGAGACGTTGTCGGTTCAGTATTTCACTTGTAATGTGACATCCCGAAGGGGCCAAGGAAGCCCACGGGCAGGTAGAGAAAGGCAGTTGAATGAAATCTGCATAAGCGTTGCAGAGACTCACACACCGACACGCGCACGCCCGCGCGCTCCTCTCTCGTAAAGGGGCGTGTGTGTGTGGCTAGCAAGGGACTCAAACCCTCTGCATTTGCATCAGTGGAGGAGCCGAGAGCGGTGGCGCACGGAGAGAGACGGACGGGAAACAAGTTGAATTAAACCAATAAGGACTTTTATTTTTATTCTGTAGATTTTTTTTTATCCCACCTCTCTCACTGAAGAATTTTCAACACTGTTCCTCCACACGCTGGTCGTATTGCAGTTTGGACCGCGCGTGAATGAGAGCTAAACAGCCCGGGAGACCCAGAGACATCCGCGGCGAAGGGACCGTCTGTACGCGGAGAGGGGAGAGTGTCTCCGGGTGTCGGCTGTGCGCCTTTGCGCGGTTTGGATTGGACTGCGGTGCGATTCTTCCACGGCGTGTAGCCCAGGGAGGAGTTTTTTTTTTCTTTTTTCGTGGGGGGAGGATACGTTGGCTTGCTTCTTTTGGAAGCTCGGGAGAAGATTTGGTGTCATTTTAATAGGATTTGGGGGAAGCCTATCGGATCCTACACTCCGCTCCACTCGTGTTGAAAGTGGAGAGGGGAGGGTTGGATGCCTGCAGGTTTGCGAGTCCTGAAGAAGCAGGTGAATGCAGGTTTTTTTTCTTTTCTTTTTTTTGTAAATGTATTTAACTTGTGTGAGAGACTGAAAGGAATCTTCTGCTTTGAGTCCACTTAATGTAATACAGTTTTTACACATTTGGCTGATATGACCATCTTATTATCTTACCGTCGATTTTATTGTTATTCATACACTGGCTTGCTTTCTTTTAATGCAGGAATTTAGAGTAGAGCATGCTGTGTTTGCTGAGGTTCGTTCCTTTTTGTGCAGTGTGACCCAGTAAGGGCAGCCTTGAGTAACCGACTCGAGGCTACACCGTAATTTATGCTTTAATTGATTTCTTTTTAAATTTTCAGGGTGCCAGCTAAATGGTGTCACTGATGTGGGGTGGTTATTAAGAACAGTAGCGTTACATAGCTCCTGGTGGATAAAAGGCATGCAAATAAAATAATAATAATAAAATCAAAATAAAAGAAAGATGGAAACACTTTGTAGAGAGAAAAAATAGGCCCACGATAAGCACTTCGATGTAAATTGGCTTACATCTGAGCTCTGTTTTCTGTGTTTTTTAGGACTTGCACCCACAAAGGGGAACTTGGGATGAAAAGATCAGGTTTATCCGTTGGTTTATCACATAAAGGCATCGGTCCCACACACAAGCTAATGACCACATCCCGGGGAAATGCCCTCTACAATACAGCCTAAAATCCAGGCTTGAGTGGTAGCTTGTCCTCCAGGAGTAGCATTCTGCTGCTGCTGCTGCTGCTGCTGTTGTTTATGGCGAGATCTCAGATAGTTGCGGGGGTGGTAGTGTTGTGTCGCTACGTTTTGCATTAATGTCAGACTGCTTGTTGTCACAGAGAGCGGAAGAGAGCGTGAGTGAGTAAAAGGGAGAGAGAGAGCAAGAGAGAGAGAATAGTGTCACTTAACGGACCGCTGGTGCTCTGACACTCAGTGTGCCGCTCTCCTTACTTATAAAGACGCGACGCCTCTCAGACATAGGTTGGCTATTTGTAATCAAGCCAATCACCAACCTCTCCCATTCTCTACTCTAAGCCTATTGAAGCAAAGCGGGTCACAATTTGGGGGAAAGGGGTGTACCCGTGCCTTCAGAGTCTTAATTGTGTCAGATAAGGCGCTTTTAGACACTTTTGGGGAATGTCCAGTGCGCACGGAGGCGACACGCTTTCATAGTCTGCTCACCTCTCACGTTTGTGCTGTTTTGTTTTTTGTGCACTCCACAGCCAAGGATTACATCCTGCCCGGGCACCTTCTGAAGGGCCAAGGACGCAAAAGACAGGGCTGGAGTGGCTGATTCTTCGTCCGCCTTGCGCTCTGGCTTCTTTTGGAGAGGATATGGCAAGGTCGGCACTGGAGAGTGGAGAGCAGACGGCGCAGGCGAGAGGAAACCGGAGCTGAATGACAGGATGCCAGCGACCTGAGCCCGCACTCAGATCACTCCTAACTTCGTTAAGAGACACTTCAGCTTTATTTGTTGGACAGAGTGGAGAGAAGAATACTTTCCCTTGAGGAAAAAAACATCTTCTGGAGGAGTTTATTTTCAGAGGATTTTTGTTTTTGTTTTTTATATCTATATACACGTAATTTTATTTTTTTTCCTGGTGATAAAACAAGGATGCATTGTGGATTAGTCTTTATCCTGTTTATGGGAATCCTCTCGGTGGCCAAGGCTTTCAAAAACGGTAAGTGTGACATCTGATCTCTCTATAAATACAGATTTTATGTACACTGCAAAGCTACTAATCCCGGTGTTTTTTCTAAAGATTAGCCCTCGCTGATCTCCGGGCAAACTCACAAGGCGCTCACCTGCTCATTCTACCAACGCCTAAAGAAAACCCCTCTGATATTATTTCCACACAGACTTAGTAAAGTGACTTCACTGACACTTATCTGTAGCCTTCGTTAAAACCGTTTTTACTGCTATATGATTTCACTTGTATTTATGGGATCTCTTTGATATTCCTGTTGTCCAGCGCGTTAGGGTTGTTACCTTGTTTCCGTTCAAATATTTTCTACCAAATTCCATTAAAATACTCCTGAATACTTGCTTTCTTTGCAGATATTTTTTAAAAGACTTAATTCCAACAATTAAGCAGTTTTTAAACCAATTCAACTACTTTTTTTTAGGGCACCCGGGTTCTTGTGCTCCTGGTAAAGAATTTCTAAGTCAGGATGAAGTTCAAAAAGTCAGCCCAAACGCTCGGCTTGCACAACTTTCCCGGTTTCTATTCTCGGAGGTTCTGTTTCACTTCAGCTTTTATTTTCCGCTGTGAAAGACTTCGGAGGGGGAATGCGTTAGGAAAGCACACATGAGCTTTTATAACACAGAAATAAAAGCAAAAGGAACTTTGTTTTTTAACGAGGGGGTACTTTTATATGCAAGATTAAAGGAGAATGACTGCAAATAATAAAAATAAATAAACAGTAAATAATAAAAGGGCGTCTTCTTGTTCGGTCCTTTGTGTTATATGGATCAGTCAGCAAAGGCTTATCATTTTCCCCTCGTAATGTGTGGCAGTGTAATTTAAGCGTGTGCATGTCACAGCATGAAATTAACGACTAAGTGAATTTCACTCGCTCGTTACTGATAATTTTCCATCACTGCGTTATTCTGCTGTTGACTAACCCTCACTGCAGAGTCGCAATCTGGTAAAAGATGATTATTTTTTCCACTCTACAGATAGATAAGCATGTTTGCAACATCTCGCAGAGCAGCGGTCTGGTTTTGTGGAACAACATTTTCGCTCCACGCTTACACCAAAACGTTATTTATAAGAAGAAGATGATTTGTCTACAGTGTGTTGTGTGTGAAAGAAATGGTCTTGTAAAGCTCGCTGTAGTAGTCCAAACTATTGTGTCTCTCTGAGCTGCCAGTGATGTATCACTCTCGTTTGTTTCCGTATCCTTTAAGAACTTTTCTCTTTTATTTTCTCTCCCCTCCCCGCTCCAGATAAATGTGGAGGCAACATCAGAATCTCAACCGCCAACTACCTCACTTCGCCCGGATACCCCACGTCTTATCCCCCTTCTCAGAGATGCGTGTGGGTGATCTCGGCGCCTGGTCCTCACCAGCGGATCCTCATCAACTTCAATCCGCATTTTGATCTGGAGGACAGGGAGTGCAAGTACGTGCACCGCGCTTCTTCTCTATGAAAAACACATGTGCAAATACAAACGCTCGTTCATTCAGGCAGATTTTGTCCCCGGGGGCCCCAATTTGATCGAAAGATAGGGAATTAAAAAAAAAAAAAAACAGTGAGACCTCTGCCAAAAACAGTAAATGTGTGCTTTCATTCTGTTGGCGGTGGAAGAAGCACCTACAGATTTATGTTTATTTATATTTGATGTACAGGCACTGTTACAGTGCTGTCTATAACGCCAGTCTGAATCCCACTCCTCCTCTCCCCTCATGTCTATTGCTCATGAAACTGCGCCATCTAGTGTCGGAGGTGGGTTCAGTGAAAACTGTGTTATTGTAATCCAGGTCTGGCACTACATAGGGGAGTAGGAATGTCTCGCTCCTGCCATTTGGTTTTGGAATGTCCTTGATTTTCATCTTTGTGGAGTGAAGTCACCAGCATTTAATACTGATTTGAACTGCTGTGTTTCTGCAGAAGACAGAGCGAGGGGAAGGGGGAAGTGGAGGGGATTGAAGAGGCCAAAACCTCAGCAGAGGCATTTAATTGCGGCTACTTTCTGCACTGCATGAAAAAAAGAATGTCTATTAAAAGTGTCTGAGCAGTAAACCAGTGACTCGAAATCCAATTACTTTCTAAACAAAGAAAGAAAAAGAAGCGATTGCATTAAAAACAGCTTGTTTTAATTAGACAACCACTTTAATAAAGTCAGAACAAAGTGAAATTATCTGGCTGACATGGGATTTTTTAAAATTTACTTTCACTAGTGCCCCTCCACCTCACCCCAAACTTACTGAAAGCACTCTTTTAAGGTGGCGCTCTCAGCGACGGTTACTTACCGATCCTTATTTGACCTGTAAGCTGTGAGCTGTTGCATCCAGCAAAAAGGCTAAGCTGTTTTCAGATAGATAGTTTAAGCCGATGAAACCAGAGACAGACAGTAATGTGATGAGCCGGTGTCAGTGTGGGTGCCCTGAGGTGAGCCTTGCCTGGGCAGACTGCCTCAGTCTGATTGTGTGTGATGTGGTGTTTTGTGTGTATGTGTGTGTGTGTGTGTGTGCACGTGTGTCGGTGCCTCTGCCCTGTCTCTGTCTCAGCTGTTTGTTTACGCTGCAGGGCTCCAGAGAGTAGAGGGCTTTGCTGGATCCTGTTACTGTATCTGCGCTCCACCCAAAACCTGGACCCTACACTTTCTTTTGTGCTCCTTGAATTGGCCCCAGTGTATACGTTTGCAGGCTTCTTTTATTTATTTATTTATTTTAATCCCAGATTTAAATCCCACTTTAGCCTTTCTTTACTGCTGACAGGGGTTTAGTGCAGATGCTGGTGTCCTTTGGAGTGTGGGTGCTCCTTTGACACTTCTTTTGGGTTCGATTTCAGCACCAGGGAGGCCATTAAGCTGTCTGAGGTCCTTAGTTAGAAACTGAGAGTGAGGAAGGGACTGGAGTAGGAGTAGGGGCAGCAGTGACAATGCTTATGTTAATCAAATTAGTCAGGAATGAATTTCCTGTGTCTAAACACATGCAGCAAGGAGAATAGAGTTGCTGTGGGAGCAAGGAAGGGTTTTTTTTTTTGAAAGGAGGGAGGACATTGAGCTTAGTGAGCCACTGATGTGTCATTTGCAAATTAGCACTGCTCTTTCATTTAGCAGCCACAAATTTGGTGGTTTCCAGTTAACCGGTTGCTCATACATTTGTCAGCAAATGAATGTTGTGCAGTGGGTGTCAGGAGCGCCTCGTTGCTGCTTCTGATTTTCTTTTGCTTCTCATTACGTTTGAAGAAGACTCAGTCTGCAGTGGTTAGGAGGCTATAACCTGCTTGTCCTGAGGAGAAAGAAAAAATTAACAGATGACTTGAGTCATTCTCTGATTCATGTGGGCCTCACAGAGATTGCACCTGAAAATGGGGTCAGCCTAACCCACAGCTTTTTTCCTATTTTTAACCCGGTGTGCCGTTTCATTTTTAATGCTGTTAATGGAGTGGTTTTCATGGGACTTTGCTTCTACTTCGTAACATATTCTACACAGACACACACACACACACACACACACACACACACTCCACTCCACCCTCCTTAATTTCAAAACTATGGCACTGTGCAACGTGAAGGCTGATTGCTGGCCTAATAGCTGACATGGCAATGTCCATGGGTAACTTGATTATAAGTGAGGGAACATAAGTGACTCATGTATCTGCAGACAGTAGTTGGGTTGGGTGCGATTTGTGTTGAACCATCAGAGCCCCTCTTGGAGCCCCACTCACCAAGTCAACCCTTTACATAATGGAAACTGATGAGAGCCCAGAATGGCTTCCTTATCTGATGGACCTGCAGAGTGGGTGGAGGTGGAGGCGGTGGGGTTACAATGCATGCTTCAGTGCACTGCCTTGCAATCTAATTAGTGGGCAAATGGAACACACATGCACCACATGTTCTCCAACATGGGTCTTATCAGCAAACTAAACAAGAAGCACTCAAAGTGGTGCTCCTGGAAAAGAAAAGAAAAACAGCCTTCCCTGTGAGTGGAGCCTGGCTGCCGTGCTGCTGCTGCTGTTGTTGCACGTGCTCGCTCCCCTTGACAGGTTTGTTTGGGGAAGTGCAGGGGCCTGTATCCTGCGAGCTGGAGGAGGAAAACACTTCATCACGGAGATAAGGCGACTAAGTGAGCCCTGCGATTCTGAATGCAGAACGTGTTTACCTTTCACGCACCGTTGTAGACTTTCACAGAGTGGAGTTTTTCATGGGGGCGGGGGTTGGGGGGAGCTGGAGCTGCCCTCACTTGCCTCACGCAGCTAATGAAGTTTGAGGCAAAGGCGCAGCCCGCATCAAGGCAAATATTTGAAGTCAATTCGATCTGAAAGTCGTCGGAATGAGCGAGCTTAGCCGGAGTGAAAAGCTGGAGTAAACAGATATGCTTTCGCTCCGCGCACCTATTCTCTCTCTTTATTCACGGTTATCTGATAAGGCCTGTCAGGCTCATCTGGCTCCACTAGCTCTGTCGTGGGGAGGTATAAGTGGAGATGGATCTAAAGAAGCGATGGGAAGGTTTTATATTTGATTAACAGACTCGTGTCATCATCATCATCATTATTATTATTATTTTGTGAGATTCAAGTAAATCTGGTGAATGTTTCTAGTTTTAAACTCATCTAAACCAAGACCTAGAAATATTTCATCTGAAGCTGGAGGCTGTTCTTTCCACCTCCTCCTCTTCCTCCTCCTCCTACTTTCTTGCTGAGTCGAGGAGGGGAGCCAACTTTCTCGAGATATGATGTACTCCTGACAACATTATGAATCATTGATAGCATTGGATTTGCTGACCAAACCAAAAAAAAGCAAGAAAACAAACCCCCTCCAAAAAAGCTCTTCTGTCTTCAGCTCACTGAGAGCTCCCTTGCAGTTTGTAAGCTAGTCGAAGTCATGCTAGAACAGAGAGAGGGATAAAAACGAGAAGGAGACACAGCCTCCTCTTTCTTTGCCTTTCCCTGGTATTTTCCTGAGACCTTGCTGAAATTCCAACGTGCAGAGTAGCATGAGGAGGGGTTCAGATGACACGTATTACAGGATGGTACTAAGCGGAGGAGATATTCAAGGAATGCCTTCTCGAGCAGCTCTTTGTGCGTGAGATCGAAAACATCCCACCTCAACACAAAGTTCAAAAGTCATCGAGCTCCCCCTCAAATCTTCAGGTGCCTGGAAGCTTGGAAAAGTTTCCTTTTTTAATTATAATTTTCTCCTTTTTCTGTCCTTATGCCCCTTTGCTGCAGTCTCCTACTGAGTCCCCCCCAGCCCAGCCCACCCCTGACAACACACACACACACACACACACACACACACACACACACACACACACACACACACACACACACACACACACAGAGCTGCTTGGCCTGCTGGGAAGACAAACATTCTCTGTTATGTCCCTTTTATAATAGGCATCCTACCCCTTGTGGCATGGGGACCAAGTCAGAGCTCCAGAGGTGACAGGAACTTGGGGAAGTGGGGGGTGGGGGTATTAACTGACCCTGTAACCATGGCTCTTTCTTTGTCATGTGGAATCCCACTAACTCCACTCAACATGGGCACAGTGTCCAACAAAGGTGACTGCCACCTGTTTCTAGGAAGTGAGAGTGGAGGACAGAAGGGGATTTAGGGACAAGATCCTCTTGGCCACTTTCCCTAATTCCCTTGTTACCATTCCAGCCTTAATAGCACACAGCAGCTACAGTATAAAGACCAGCAGAGCTTCACGGCTGGTGGTGGTGGGGGACAAGGGCTCCTCCCTTAATCTTAGCTGCTGCTTGCTTGTTTTGATTACCCACCTCACAATCACTCTGTAACTTATCTTGCAGCTGCAGGCGAGGCGCAAAAAATGGATGTGGCATATGCCAAGGCACAAGCCTGCACAGAGGGCCACTACATGAGAGGAATGCTTCTATTTTCTATACAAGTTGTACTATGATTTCCTCATTAAAAAACAAACAAACATAACATTTACTAGATTCGTACTTAATTCTGATGCTCACATGAAAATGGATGGAAAAAATACAAAGTTATCATAGCACGAAAAATCAAATCTTATGAGATCCAAAACACACATGCATTGCTTTTCCCCACGTGGTCTCTGGAAGAGGGCTGCAACACCTTGAAACAACCAGCCCTTGTGTTGGTGCTTGAGTGTCGCAGTCCCTGAAGCTGTTCTGCTGTTTTTCCAGCATTGTTGCTTTCATTTTCCCCTGAGCACCAGTGTCTTTTGTGCAGGGAAAGACTTCAGTTAAGCAAATACAAAAAGTTAGTTAAAAAAAACAACAACAAAACGCTGCTCTGACACTACAGCTCATACGTGCAACAAGTGTTGCTTATTCTTCTCAAAACTGGCTGTGCAAGGTAACTGCAGGCAAAGGACCACAGGTGGACTGTTTGTTTAGTAGCCGTCAGAGGAAAATAATTAAAACGGGAAAAAAAAACAGGAATGCAACAGAAATGTTCTGTTGGCAGGTGGTGATGTGGTGGTGGCGGTGGTAACTCTGAAAGGAGGCGCTGTGATCCACAGTGCTGCCAGTTGGGTCTCTAAATTGACATGGATTATTAGAGATACTTACAGCCTGTTAGAGGGCATTTATTTCTGCTGTCACTCTGTTCTTTATGTGTGTGTTTTTTTTAAGTGCATGTCACTGAAGCATCCATGCTGGGGTGGGGTGGGGGTAGGGGAGGTCAAATTGGCACCGTGAAATCGGCGCTGCAAAATGGAGTGCGTAGGGCGACACCGCTTCTTTTAACTAGCGGCTTTGACAAAGGCAGCTCAAATTGTGCACCTGATATTCTCTGCAGCAACAGACTCCTACAGCTCATAACAATGGAAATCAAATCAGAGGCGAAATTACATTGAAACACTGCGCCTTAGGAAAAAAAAAAAAAAGCTTGTCAGCAGCATCTCAAAGAGCAGGCAATCCACTTTGAATGTGTCTTGTTTGGACTTCACTGTAATTATACGGAGCCTTATTTTGCCAGCAAGGATTCAAAAAAAGAACTTCCCCAGACGAGTGTTCTCGGTGCAAAAAACGCAACTCTTAATGAGGCAGGTGAGCCTTTAAAGCAAAAAGCAAATGAAAGCCGCAGTTAATTAACAGGAGGGCAGAGCAGAACAGACAGCAGACAGAGATGTTGCATCAGAAAACCACTGACCTTCACTCTCATTACTCTCTTTCTTCCCCTTCTTCATCTCTCTTAAACATGGAGGGCTTACTCCCCAGCTAATGAGCGGGATTAAAGTAGGTCTGGGCACATGTGTGCTCGCACATGTATGCGTGTGCGAGCGAGTGAGAGTGACCGTGGGGTTCAGGGTCTTTTTTTTCATCCACCGGTGAAGTGTTTCACCTTGGCAGCAGCTTGGAAGGGCAGTCTGATTGAAAAGCTTTCTGGCCGTGGCATCTGCCATCCTCCCTGCTGCTCTGTCACCACGTTGATTCATGCACAACAACCTAACCACAACCGGGAGGTGAGCCACTCTGCCTCACAGCAGGAGGCAGGTCCACTTCACGGCAGAGGAGAAGGGGAGAAAGGAGGGATGAGGGAAAGAGGGGGGGGGGAAGGGAGACGACAAGCTCCGGGCTCATGAACAAACCTCCAGATTTCAAGTCAGCAGTCACATATCTGTGACAGCACAAAAGCATCAGCGTCTCACATGTCTGCCCGTTTTGTTTGTCATCTCAGTGTGGGAGTGAGCTCCTTGTGTTTGCCAGGGTCTACTATCCCTAAGCTGCTCCTGGCACACTGCTCAGCTCTTTCTTTCTTCTTTCCAACCCAGTACAAGCTTCCCCTATATGGAAGTTTCTTGTGGAGTGGAGCTGCGGCCCACACAGCTTAGATATGTCAGCCTTATGCTTTTTTTTCAACCTCTTTATCCAAAACAGATTGTAAGAAAAAAAGGGAGCCGAATAGAGCGACTCCTGATTACAGGAGAACATTTGGTAATCTCGGCTCTCTACATCTATTAACTGTAAGAAAATAAGAAAAAGAGGAGAAAAGGAAGGAGAGGAGGCCCTTTAGTTGAATAGACGAGGGACTTCTAGACGCTTTAATGCTGCGTGGCCGGGCTTGTCAGACACGTTTCACTCAGTGGTCTAACCTTGAAAGGGGGCCCGTGATTTTGATTGATGTGGCCTGCTCAGCTTGTTTGTTGTCCTAACGCCACGGTGCGTACAGATCCACAAGGAGCAGCAGGTGGGAGGGGGTGGTCTCGGCGACCACAGGGCTCTCTATTCAGACAATCAAGCCAAAGTCTCCAGAGGGGGTTCTCTTAAGGTAAAGTTTGTTTGCAGTGGGTGAGAGGGTAGGTAGGTAGGTAGGTAGGTAGGAAATAGGAAGCCAAGGGCCCCCAGATAGATCCCTGGGGTCATTTTCGGTCACTGTGTTTGCGCCACAGCGGGTTGTTGGCTCTCTGGTGGTTCTTCACCACTCAACTCAGCGTGATTCGGCGAGGGCAGCAAGCAGACAGTGATTGATGGGGCGGTACCCCACTGCTCCCTGATTGAGTTAGAGCCACTCACAATCCCTCGCTTTGTTTGCTCTTTGCTTGATCTCCCCTCACTAAATTGGCAAGAGTAGTTGTGGTCTTTCTTTCTTTTTTTTATTATGACCACTATTACATTTTTTTCCTCACAAGTGTATTTCTTTTGTTAGCTGGTGGTAATTGTAAAAACGGCCTTTATATCTGGCCTAGCAGCAATCATTTGTGGTGTTATCTCAGTAGGGTAGCACTATAAGTAATATAAGTAGCTGGGGTGTCTGGCGCCAGCATGACCCTCGCTCATGAGGGGATAACCAACCAGGAGGCCCCTCTCTTATACGTATGTCTATCACCCGCAGGCTTTACCAGAAAGCAGGGGGAAATAATGCAGCTAATCCAGCTCGACGGTAACGTTCAATTGTCAGGCAAGTAAATGGAGGACTCACCTTGCCCTCCAAATGTTGGCAGAAGCTGGCCGGTCATCAGCACTTAAATCAGCTCTGCAATGCCAAGAATTCAGCCTCTCTGCCCATCGCCACGTAAGAGATGCACTGCTTGGCGTGTGGCCCTCACAGCACGGCCCGGTTGGCTTTCAGAGTGCTGCATCGTTGGAAAATCTGACTTCTTTGCACAATCTGGGAACAATGCAGTTGTCAAAGTGAAATAAAGTACGAGGATTTAAACATTAGCTTTTCCATCCAAGGGCTGGTTTACATTAAAAGGAAACTGCCCCGAATCTGGCATCGCCTGATCTCCTCACTGTGCAAACATATGTCCCAACCGTAGAAACACTTCCCTCATTTATTTTCTTCCTCTTCTCACTTCCTTCCTCTTCCTGTTAACATTCAGAAATTCAGGTTGTGCTGTCTCGAGTCTGAGGTCAGGTGTAGTTTGTTCTTTTTTTAATCGGTCGAAGAGGACACAGTCCCAGTCCTCCACGGGGGAGGGGGAATGTTCACATGTTCACAGTTCTGTCCTGCTCCCAGCCAAGTGACTAGATGTCCAGCCAGATGACCGGGTCATGAAGTACCCTGCCCAGACTGCTCTCTGACCCACTCCAGGGAGGACAGAGAATGGGAAGAGGAGGGAGATTGTCAGTGGGGATGGATGGGCTATTTAATTGAATAATTCCCGGTGCAGTTATTATTACCATTGCCCTCAAGCATCCTAAGCATTGCTGAGCCATGTGTAAGAACTCACGCCACTGACCTTTTTACTGGATTCGTGCTGGCACCTGTATCAGCTGTTTGCATGCTTTGCTTTTCTCTTTTCTGGCTTGTCCTCCACTCCCTCTATCACCAACTGAACTTCTCTATCTCCCCTCAGCTGTTTCCTCTTAACACAACCAACACCTTCACCCCACCCACGCCGCACTCTTTCTCCCCTTCCTGTCCATTGTGGAGAGGCAAGAGAGTTTTGAACAGCACCCGAAGGCTTTACCTCTAGCTGACCTCAAACTCAGCTCCCCTCCTCCCTTCCTTTCCTCCTTTTTTTAACTCTCCTTGTCAGGTTCCTCCTGCCTCTTCTTTGAAAGCAGCATGCTCATTACTCGACAGGGAGTGCTGCTATAAGCAGATAGATGATTACCTCTGTAGATGCTGCTGGATGTTGGTTCTGCTTCTGTTTTTTTGTCAGGCCATAAAAGCTGAAGCAAAGAAGAGCTCACATAGCTGATTTTTGTCCTATGTGAAGTTCAGTGGGTCACTAGCACAAAGTTGTTTACAATTATCTCCTTCTTTTTTTGAATGCTCTTCTTTTCACATGGTTCCAGCAAGCCTGACCCCAATCATGTACTGTACATCCTACACATCCAGTCATGAACAGGATATCTAGTAATACTTTGTCCTCTAACAAGCACCCTAACCCATACCCCAAACACACACACACACACACACACACACACACACACACACACACACACACACACACACACACACAAATGCACACACCCTTTTGCGACATGAATAAACAGGATATTGTTCTTTGACCCTTCGGATCAGTGTCATGGTTATAGTCTCTCCTGCATTGTGCAAACACCAGTGTCAGTCATTAGAAAGTCATATTCTGAGTAGCGGTGTACCACCATACCACGTACCACTCTCAAAAGGTATGTTTTTAATTCAAAGTGTTTGTCCATAACTGTACTTAGTTAGCTACAAGCACAATGACACAAGATAAGAAACAAATGATCGCAAGGGTGTAGTCATTTTTAGCATTGTTAGATCAGACGGAATCGGGCATTTTTCATTGTGTCTGCATGAAATTTTTCAACACAAGCAGAGGCGTACAGTCTTGGGATTTTCCAAGCATGCTTACAACAATGAAGTGTTTTGCATATTGAAACATTCATATGCAATAAACGGCATGTTTCCGTGTTTCAAGCGCATTGAACCGCGAGTCTTTGTGCTCTTAAATTAAATTGTGTTTAGAGATGATTTGAATACCCACACTTGAACAACATATTTGACCCCTGCTTATAGCCATATAAAGAGATGAAATGTTAAACCAGCATATATCCTGTCAGCTGAGGGTTATGGATTTTCGAGTCTTCATTACAGGTTCAAATAAAGGGCCCATTTGCTCCCTCCTTCCCAGCAGGGTGCACGTGTACTTATGTCACCGAGGTGCTCCGTGGGGTAGAGCAGGAGACAAGAAGAAGGGCAGGGATAGCACACTTAAAAAAAGACAGTATCCAAGTCGGCCCTGCTGTGCCACATCACCCCTTTCTCCCGATGCCCTGTTATTTTTACCCTTGACTTCTCATTGTTGTAACAGCGGCGTATCATCTGAGCCGTGCCACAGACCCCTGTGGAGGACTCTCTCCTCGCTCACCTCTGCCTGCCCCTCTCTCATGTGTAATCAGAGATCCTCTCAAATGTCAAGGTGGGACAAATGGGAGTCATTCCCTCCTGTAATGGCCCCAGAAATGGACTGGAGTGCTCCTCTCCCCTCTCTCACTCGGTCTTTCTCTCTGCTATCTTTAAGAAATCACACACCTTTTTCATCCTTTGTATTTTTTTTTTTGGTTGCTCTCTTTTCATACTTAAAAAAAAAATGTTATACTAATTTCCTGCCGGCCTTTTTTGGTTCCTTTGTAAATGATATCACACAGTTTCTAACTGTGTTTTGTCCATGTTAAACCTTTTCAGGAGCTGGTGTATCGCTGACATAGTTCTTCATAATAGCTCCAAGTCAAGCTGACTACATAATAAGGCCGTAACAGATATAGCTACTTTACTTCCAAGAAATGTTTCAAGAAATTACCCCAAAGGCTTGGTCGCTTCATTTGGAAACGCATACATTCAGCGTGCGAACGCTCCGATCTGCACTCAGAAGCATGTATGCTGTATTTGCTGTATGCAAAACAGATTCATTTCCCAAGCATACTAAGTAGGGGGGGGGGATGTGCTAAATGTGTGTTCCCATTTTGCCATGGGCAGTTTTCTAATTGATTGTAGTTACTCATTCCCACAATATTCATTATAACAAAATGTGTACTATGAAAGGAAATATTGGCAGCACCGCTCACAGCATTATTGCATCCTGATAAAAAATGTAACATTTAAAAAAAAGTTTCATTTTTATTGAGAATATTTGAAAATAGTTGAGTTATATGTGGGAAAAAGCCCAGCTCATTCTTATTTTAATACTTTACTTAAGGGAAAGTCATCAGGGTTTTGTTTTTTTTTGCATTTCATCCACATTTTTCTTCTCATTGAGTTGTCTTGGAGCAGGACTTAACTTTCAGATGCATTAAAACCAAATCTTGTTGAGTGCATTACTTAAAAAGAACCACCTGTTTTACTTTTGGTTCAATAATACCTTAAAAGGCCTAAACCTCCAAATTAGCAGTATCACACTAGTACAAGGAACTACAAGGTAACTACTGACAGATAGTCAGTAGTTATGACCGTTTGGTCATGCTTCATTGCTCCAGTAAGGGAATAAAGTCCAAGTGTGTCCATGGAGAATTACTGGAAATATGCACAACTCTGTTTTGGCCTTGAAGGCACGTCAGTGGCTCATAGGAGCAGAAAGCGAATCAGCTGAACATACTTCCCCAGGGTTCAAAGTGCAGTGGGCCTCACTTGTGAGGTGAGCACAGGCAATTCAGACAGCCTGCTAACAGTGGGAGCTTTTGTGGTCAGTTTTATTTCCCCCACTTGTTTCTTGTCTCCTCCCATCATCCCTTAAGTTCACATTAGTGTGAGCCTGCTCTGTGCTAAGCGGGGAAGGAGCCCCCCCGGGGGCAGAAATCTCCCTCCTGTCAGTCTGGGTGCTCATATTTCTGAATAAGGGATTATTGTGCTTGTTGCAGAAGGGGTGGGGAGGTGGGGGTGTGCAATAATTGAGTCTAAACAGCCAAATTCATTAATTTGATTGTTGGCGATGGCAGATCTCTCGACAGTGTAATTAGGAGAGCTAATGGATGGAAGCATGCTAAATCCATCAATGCTAATGATAATTGCAGTTTAGGAAAGCGAATATGCTTACGAACGTGTGGCCAGGGCCGCTGCAAAATCCGAAACAGCTACAGCGTCTAAAAATACGTCTAACCGTGTGGGGGTGACACCCAGAGAGGCCCATTGATGGTTGCAGCTGGGCCATCTGGGTGGGGAATATCCAACTTTTCATCCATCTTTTTTATCTCCATCCATCTATACAGAAGCATGGTTGGCGAGTTAACCAATCATGCCCTCCGCCCCTCGCAAGTGAGAACCACTTCTGAAGCCGTCGGCCCTGATTGGCTGGTGGTTTATTCCACTGGGTGTGCTGGCATGCTCCAAGAACCTAAACTCGTGCAATAATTTTCTGTGGTTTGAGAAGTTAAGATTAGCTTAAAACAACCCCGTGGTTTTTTATTTTTTTCCTGTTTAAATAATTAGATATCTCCCTCCAATCGAAATCTTGAAGTCAGAAAGTTCATTAAGGTTAATGTTTTGAGCTGCGAACATTAAGACGTAAGCTTCATTTACGGCCTCATTTTTTCTTCCTTACTTCCTTACAAGCTGACACAAGGGTCATTAAAGCTGGACTGGTGCCCAAGGAAAAATGGAACCTGTTATTCTAGGCTTAGGTTAATGAATGTCACATGCAATGGGGATGCAGTGAGGGATGGAAAGTGGAGAACGACAGATCATTTTATTTGAGCGAGGCATGTCCCGCCCCCAGGCTCGGAAAAAGTAACTCAGAGATCAACTGATCTTTGCCCTCCCCCGCTCACTTATTCAAACCTTAACAATGTTTTACCAAAACCCCAAGTGGCAGTTTGTTCGACAAGTCTCATTAATACATTGAGTCCCTGGGCCTGGAATTTTCTGACAGCCTACAACAAGGTCCGTTTTCCTGTTAAGTCTCCCCGGGTCCTGCAGAGCCGTCCCAGGTCTGCTTTTTAGCCAGTTCCACTTATGTTCCCCAGAGCTGTTTTTACATGTTATAGGT
Source organism: Diplotaxodon limnothrissa (assembly GCF_057381915.1). Classification (NCBI taxonomy): domain Eukaryota; kingdom Metazoa; phylum Chordata; class Actinopteri; order Cichliformes; family Cichlidae; genus Diplotaxodon; species Diplotaxodon limnothrissa. The sequence continues at coordinate 8,816,981 of NC_140604.1, read as the reverse complement.
GACATGTTTTCATGTCAGCTTGCAGACAGAGAAATGCTTGAGAAAGGAGGTCAGGCATTTGTTCTTTATGCAGTTGAAGCAAGGGGCGATAGCAAAGAAAGAGCTCTTGTTCTGAGGGGGGGTTCCCGCAGCAAGCATGAGCTTATAAATGGTCTGATTAAGAAATCTAACCAATTGTGTGAGCCTTATACAGTCTGTCATAGTGTTATTGCATTGCCTTAGATTGCATTGCTTTTGTAGAACCATATCAAGCAGACATTTATAGAGGGAGGACAGATTATTTCCATGGGAAAGCTTCAGGCAATATAACTGTTATATTGTTAGGCCGGTGGTTTGTCGCCTTCTCTTTAGCTTTGTGAGGAGGGCTAATGTTCTCGTTTGACACTAGCGGATTGCTTTCTCTCTGTGCCTGAAGAAAGAAGGCAGGCTAATATATTTGAGTCGGTGAAGCGAAGGTCGTTGAGAATTACATTGCCCCCCTACCACCACCACCTCCGCACCCACCCACCGCTTCTTTCCCTCTCTTTTTTCCTTTAATTTCCCCACTGGATTGGCAAACCGTTTTCACTATTAGCACTGTGGTAGGCAGCTAACTGTGTGTGTGTGTAATTATCTGTGTGTGTTGTGGTGTGCTAGCAGGCCCACCCAGGCCCAAAGCAGACTAGACAGATAAATAGGTGCACAGCTCAACTAGATTGCATTGTCATGGGGAATAACAACAAGAGCAGCAGTGATGCAGCATAAAAGGTCATCGCAAAGGCTCCTGGGAGGAGGAATCTGGGTTTAGCTCGACAGGTCAGTGGGACGCAGACAAGCGGCAAACCCCCCAAAACTATGGGGAGGTTTATAAGTAGGCCATGTTCATGTGCTGCCTTTAATATCTAAAATCAAAGTTGTTAACTGTCCTCTGTCCCCCCCTCAGGATTCTTAGCCCCTAGAGGTGAGCACCCACAGGTGTTTAGAGTAGCAGATTAGAGCTGCATTTAACACAGCTGGCAACAGGAGTGACTTCTGAAGGCGTCAAAGTGCTCGGCCAAGCGTTTCCCGTAATGTCTTCCAGATGATAAGGGCCCGGATGGATTCTCTGTTAGAGAAGCGGAGCATGTAGGACCCGGTGGCGCAGAACCGCTGGAGTTCTGGCTGATGCACCAGTCATTTAGGAACAAATAGAGACATTTTGGAGTAGGAGGTCTCCTCTCGCGTTCTCTTCCACAGCGAGGACCCCCCGGGGCGTGTTCTCTCTTCCATCTGCAGTCTCGCTCCCGCTGCGCCGTCTTCACGAGGGCCATCCAAGCTGATGATGATGATGTGCCAGGGTGGAAATGCAGTAAACAGCTTTTCTCGGTGTGATCGGAATCAAAATAGAAGTCCAAAACAAGCTTTTTCCTCTCTTTGCTTGGAGGGGTGAGAAGGCAGTCTGTGAGGGCTGATGAGATGAAAACATTAGTTAGTTAGTTGTCTAGCTTCTTTTCACACGCCTAATGCTGAGCTTGCACACGTGTGTGTGTGTGTGTGTGTGTGTGTGTGTGTGTGTGTGTGTATGCGTGTGCATGCATGCATGCATGCAAACACAGAAACTCAATCAGTTGCAGAAAATCGGCTGTACTGCAGCTTGCTCTTCTTTCGTTCTTCATCGCAGTGATGCATCTCTGCATCAATTTTTTAGGCATCTGGCAATGCTCAGCTTTTGGCAGTTGTGGGGGAGGGAGGTGGGGGGGGGGATAGCTGCAGAGACAGAGGCTCTGAGGTGAATTATAAGTCTGCTGATAGAACAGAGCAGGGCCATGGGAAGATTGATGTTCTCTTTTGTGAGCTGGGAACCAAGAGGAGAGGAAAGGAGAGGACAGGAGAGTAGAGGAGAGAAGAAATTGATTGTGTGTAGACTCGAAACAAAGTGGGAAGAAATCTTATTGTTGCAGCTTTCTGTCAAGAGTTAAACTCAAATGAAGAAAATGCCTATGCCAGTAAGACTTTTGAAAATAAACTCTGTTTTCTCAGGTGACTCAATCAGTTTAGAATCTATTCAGTTTTATTCATATAGTGCCAAATCAGTCACCTCAAGGTGCTTTATTTTGTAAGGCAAAGACAACAGTACAGAGAAAACCCCATCAATCAGTTGACCCCTTACAAGCAAGCACTTGGTGACAATGGGAAGGAAAAACTCCCTTTAACAGGAAGCAACGTTCAGCAGAACCACGCTAAGGGAGGGGCAGCCATGTGCCAACCTCTCTGGACCACACCCATCCTCAGAAATATTATAGAGCCACAGGGTGTTATAAATACAATACATATTAAAAATACATGAAGTGAACCCAATCTTTTCAGTCAGATTTTGATGGCAGTTGTAATGCAGTGACGTCGCCTGTGTGTGGGGTCATTCTGAAAAAAGATTTCGAGTGTAAACATCTGGCTATCCAAGGCTGTTGGCAGGCAGACAGCTGCTTTCTTGGTATCAAACCTTTAACCTGACACGCTAAAGATTTAAAGCAGCGGTCCCCAACCCCCGGGCCACGGACCGGTACCGGTCCGTGAGTCATTTGGTGCCGGGCCGCGAGAGTGAGACTCGGGTGTGAAATGTATGGTTTTCAGGGTTTTTATCAGTTTTTAGCGTTATTTTGTTATCTTTTTTTTTTCGTTAACTCGGTTTTCCTGGGTCTTTTCACGTTTGTTTTGAATAGATCTTCTTTTTTTTCTGTACCGGTACTAGCTTTATTTTGTTGTATTTATCCGCGACACCTGGTCCGTGAAAATATTGTCGGGCACAAACCGGTCCGTGGCGCAAAAAGGTTGAGGACCGCTGATTTAAAGGAAAGAAGAAGAACAAGGCTCAGTGTGTCTTGACAGCTCCATATCACCCCAGATCACCCCATCTGAGCCGAAAGACAAGTGAAGCCATCCATCCACCGCGCTGCCTCAGGAGACCTAATTTGTAGCGCTGACACTTCTGTCCAGCTCCACAGTTAGTTACCCTCTGTCCTCGCCTCTCACATGCCAGTCCCTCTTGCTCGCCTTAATGTTTTGCATATGAAAACCCGGCGGGCACTCCCCTTCCCACTTAATCCCAAACCACCGCTGGTAATTCAATTCCTGTTTTACAAAAACATTTTTAAAAATTTGAGGCAGGTGAAGTAAACCATTTAGCAGAAAAAGGTGTCAAAGGGTACATGTTGATACATGTGAGGTCTCACCTGAGGGATTTGGTCCACCCTCGCCATCATTCAAAGTGTAAATCGCCTTTTTGTGTAAAATCCCACGCATTAAGGGAGTTTGGAATCACTAAGGAGCCCCGGTGTTTTGACAGTAATTTGGGAATCAAGGAAAACTATGAAAAGAGTTCCTGCTCGCCAGAAGGCACATATTTTCTTCTAAGGAGACAGACAGAGCATGTGCACGACTGATTGTGACCACACACTCGCTGCGCCTTGCACACACATATATCAATTTTTTTGTTTTATTTTAAATGTACTATGTGTGAATTATATTTTATTCGTCTGGTTCCTGATTAAGATGGAGGAACTGTGCCACAGGCCCTTGTGGTTTGGGTATGGATATCCACAGTAAGTGGCCTGGAGAGCGGAAAACTTGGCAGGATATTCGTGTTCTGGGCAATTAGGAATGTTGGAAACCTGAACTGAAATCTGCTTTTGGAGGAGCACTCAATCTGTCACTCACAGTCAAAACACAGCACGGAAAACTCATCCCTGCACATCGTTCAAACTTGCACACACACACACACACACACACACACACACACACACAAACACATATATGCAGGCACTAGAGTGAAAACCGCAACTCAAATGCTTTTAATGTACACCTTTAACAAGTGCCTGAAAATACTCGCACCCACAGATAACCAGGGGCTAGTTAGACCACCCCCGATTGCCAAGCACTCTGATTTCTCCTCTACCAACTTAAGTTTCACATGCTAGAATCTGTGTGTGTGTGTGTGTGTGTGTGTGTGTGTGTGTGTGCGCGTGTGTGTGTGTCCTATTTCAAAGCTGTTTTCCTCTTCGACTCCTAAACTCTGCGCTGACTCAATTAAGTGGCTGCTCCCTTCAATAGCCGTGGGTCTGAAATTCCATTTGAATGTGATGTTCAAGTGTGTGTACATGTGTGTGTCTCTCTGAGTGTGTGTGTTTTAATAGCTTTAGCACCTGCTCGTTCTATACACCAATCTAAGCCAAAGGCCAAAATATAATTACGTTGGAGTCCCGTTTTATTCTGTTATAGAACAGGCTCACTGTGGCTGTTATCCTGTGGTTAAACAGCAGATAGACAACTGTTCAGCTCAAGTTCACCAGTTAAAGCAGTTACATAAATCTGACCCCGGTGCTGCTGGGAGCAGAAAAACCTCTGCAGTGTGTGCGCGCGTTTGTGTGTGTGTGTGTGCTCATTGAACACCGATATAATGAAAGCAAACTCTGCCCACCTGTTCTCCGAGTTTTAATCTGAGACCTCATTAGCACACAGTGTGTTATTTCCACTACATAACCTGCACAGTATGTTGTGTTGCTCTGTGGTCCTCTGAGAATGTGTGCACATGCACATAATAGCAGTAATAGTCTGATTTTCAACCTTATTACCTAAACACTAGACTCAAAAAAGAATATGATTCATATACAACATTGTGGGACTGACACTCCCGCCCTTGTGTCCTCTCTGTTCAGATATGACTATGTGGAGGTACGAGATGGCACCGATGAGAGCGGTCAGTTGGTGGGGAAGTACTGTGGAAAGATTGCCCCTTCTCCAGTCGTCTCTTCTGGAAACCAGCTTTTCATCAAATTTGTGTCCGACTACGAGACCCACGGAGCAGGCTTCTCTATCCGATACGAGATCTTCAAGACAGGTAGGTGACAGTTATCTTTTGCACAATAGCAATATTTTTCACATTCATCCATCCATCCATTCGCTTATCCTTTTCAGGGTCGCGGGGGGCGCTGGAGCCTATCCCAGCTGTCATAGGGCTTTCTGGGAATTTAACTCACTGAAATTCCTCTTGGACGATTTGTTAGTACAATAATGAAACCATAAGCAATATCACTTGTCACATAATTGCGCACAAAATTCTCCAAAAGACGATTAACAGCACAAAAACTGTCAAGGGGCCTCGTTCTGTGGCTTCAATTAGCTGAGGTAATACCTCACTAGACAGCTAGCAGTTATAACCACTGCTGTTATAACCACGGGATCGTGGCTCAAAGAGTTGGCAGTTCATCTTGTAACCGGAAGGTTGCCGGTTCGAGACCCGACTCGGACTGTCGCGGTCGTTGTGTCCTTGGGCAAGACACTTCACCTACCGACTACTGGTGATGGCTAGAGGGGCCGATGGGGGCCGATGGCACGATATGGCAGCCTCGCCCCAGTCTGCCCCAGGGCAGCTGCGGCTACAACTGTAGCTTGCCTCCGCCAGTGTGTGAATGTGAGAGTGAATGAATAGTGGAATTGTACAGCGCTTTGAGGGCCCCGAAAAGCACGATATAAAAATGCAATCCATTATTATTATTACACCTGTCACTTGAACTGCAGATGTTCTCAATCATACAGTGCTTTAAGCCCTGAAACATTTTAAATGGATGGGTAAGAAAAAAAAACAACGTCCACCCTTGTTAATCATAAACTTTGCATTAGAGATCCAAAATGTTTTTTGGCTGTTGACATGCCTATTTCTTCTCTTACCTTTGAGATTTTATCACTGATGTATGAGGCTCGCTTTTTGAAGACAACCTCAAGTGGCCATTATTGGAACTGCAGTTTGAAGCACTTTTTGCATCAGCTGTGGTTCGCTAAACCATTGGAAACTTAGTTGCCCGGAATTCAAAGTTGTGTTTTCCTCCTTTTTCGAGCAAGCTTACTCTGTGATGATCTTTCTTTTGTTCTTATTTGCATTGGTATTACATTTAAAATTGTCTGAGCTGACACCTTAAAGTAATTGTTGACATCTTGCTTTAAGTTGAGGGAACGCTGTCCCAGTCCCCTAATTTGTCAAATCTATCAAACGCGGTGCAACACGCTATAAAAGCTGGAGGAATAATTCTGATAATGAAGCAAGAAAGAGCCCCTCCATCTAATTTCATGGTTTGTTTGTGATTTAGTCAAGGCATTAGAGCATCAAATTATGCAAATGCAATATGGCAAGCAATATGCTTCATTCAAAACCAATGAATCATAGTCCCATATGTTCCATAATTGTAGCAGTTTTCATCTGGTGTGAATTATTAGACAATAAGCATGGGCATAATTTGCTAAGCGCTGATTTAACAAATGTTGTTTCAAGTGTTGGTTTATTGTCAGATGGCAATCCACAGCAAGGGTATGAACCAGCTATTATAACCTCTGATGTGCTAGTTGTGGAGAAAATTATTTCAATCCACTTAGCAGGGCTCTAGCTGAGGAAACACTTTCAGCACCACAGTAGTATGCAGTTAGTCATGTTCCTCCCTTAATACTTAAAAATAGGACCTCTGGGTAATTTTAGGTGAGAGCCCAGTATGTTAAATCAAAAATATTATCAGGGGATGTCTGTCTTATCAGACCGAAGCATAGCAAGAAAGAGAATTTCCTGTTGGGTTGCTGCCTTCCTTTGTTTAGACTGGAAGAAGGCAGAGGAGAACAGCATATCTAGAGAGTGAGTAGTGGCCAGGTAGGTGCGACAGTCTCCTTTTATTAATTAACCCTAGCAGCAGTCTATGGGACAGCCCCCCGTGACCCCAGGAGACATGATAAATAGCCCAGCAAGGTTCCTCCTTGCTTTTAATCTGAGCGAGTGTGTGTTTGTGCTTGTATGTCTGGGTTTGTGCGTGTCACCATCACAGTAGGGCAGCTGGTGGAGTGTGGGTCCATTTACGAGATCAAAGCGACACACCTCGACATACGCAAACCGGTCCACACGCACACACACATTCCCCCCTGATAGGCTAGTTAAATCTGCTACATTCTTTCCACGATTAGCTTGGTATTTCCCAGTCTCATCTATTAGCCAGGACTGATTATAAATGAGGCGTGTTAGGGGCCCTTTGGCGATAGGGAAGAACTGCTGAACACTCACAGGGAATCTAGCAAGAAACATGAGTCTAAGCGTGGACAGAGAGCAAATCGGGGCCAGGGTCGAACTTTTTCATATGAATATTTTTCACCCAGTGCTATCCCCCCCTGCAGAGAAGAGCACCGTGGGTGCGCCATCACTTTCTTAGTGGATCCAGACCATCGTTAAGCTTTGAATTCACTCTGTGTTTTGACTACTGTGGTGCTGGCTCCTGCCAAGAATGGGCTCTGAGATCAATTAGCAGCTCTGTTTGTTGGAGTGAGAGAGAGTGAGAGAGAGAGGACCGAGCAGAAAGAGAGATACAAAGCTAGCTGATTAGCGCAGCTTATCAACACGCACGGCATTAGTTGGGAAAACATTGTGTTGGCTAACACATGTAACGTTAATGATGATACACAGATGCTCCGATAACGGACAGGGAAACGGGAGACTCACGCCCGTGCATGTCAATGAAGGGAAATGCAAAGAATGCAGGCTGTTTATCACTGTGATTATAGGCCCCGGCTCACTGGAAGTCAACCTTGGGGGCTGCCGCTGCCTTTCATCCTGGGTTTAACAGAAGCAAAGGTCGTGTGCAAGATAAATATGCTCACAAGGCAAACATATTCAAATGCACAGCCCCCCTTTGGGATCATATGCCAACTTTTACAAGTATGTTTATATGTGCAGGTTCACTCACGTCAGCTGTAAGCTGTGCAGTTACAAATTCAGAAACACTTGAAAAATCCTGGCATCTGTACCCCTGGCTTTCATCAGCGGCATGCCTGCAAAGTGTCTAATTGGTAGAGAACAGGTTGTTTTGCAGGCTCTCTATGGCCGCTTCTGCATCAGTCTCTACCCCCTCTCCACTCCTCAGTCCCATCCAACCATCTTAATTAGCATGGGCTATTTATTTTATAGCCCACAAATTGGCAGCCTCGCTCTGCTGGCTGAGGTCTGGCGAGAGGCGGGAAGAGCTAGATGGTGGTGAAGAAAGAGATAGACAAGAGGGATAAGTCGGAGAGGGAGGAGTGTTTGGCCCAAAGGGAGCAGTTCAGCAAGCTGCTAGTGTTTGTGCGTCTCTACAGAGGCATTTGACGCCCAGATAAAAATAAAATGTCGATTAAAAAGAATGTGCTGGGAAAACAATGGCCTCGACTTGCAAAAATCGAGCAACAATGAGAGTGAAAAGCAGTAATGCGTCCCCCCCCTCAGTGTAAAATGACTTGATGTTGGATTACCCACCAATGAAATCCGGCTGCTTTTGTAAGAAGAAGATCCGTGTTTGTCCTGTCATCTGAAAGAACCGTCCTCTTTAAGTGTACGCGTGTGCGCACACGCGCAACATATGTTTTCTTTTAGCAGCTCCTCAGTTTGCTTAGAGCTGCTCCAAGGCTGGCCGAGCTCCCATTGAAGTGGGAGAGCAGGCAGAGATAGTGCCACTGGTAGCCCCCACCCCACTCACACACACACACACACACACGCACACACACAGCTCATCCTAATTGCTCGGCAGAATGACTAAGCCTGGAGTGAGGCCTACCATGCCACACTAAAATATATATGTTCTCATGCAAAGGCCCTGTTTATCATGTCATGGAGATGTGGTTGCTTTTACTCTGAGCACACACCTGTGAAAACACTTTGAAGGTGTGTGCGTGTGCTGAGTGGGACCTAATGGGAGGGTGGCTTTTGTGGACGACACACCCTGATGCCTGATGGCAGAGGTCACATCTGGAGACGCACTGTCATTGTACACACGCACACACACACACATGCAAGGCCCTCATGGAAACTCGAGACAACAAATTTCTTTCAGGGGAGCCCGAGGGATACTGTGTCCCCAGCCCACCCCCATCCTATCAGTGCAGTGTCATCCATCCCTGTAAGTGGGGAAGGCAGGGTGATGTCATAGGCGCATGCTAAATACCACGTCAGTTGTGCAGAGCCTCAGGATGTGTGTGTGAGTGTGTGGGGGTAAATGCAAACCTGCCTCTTCCATCTGTTTCAATGACAGACACTCCACAGGCTCCAGGTTAATGTTTGATTTAGTGTGGAAGGAGTTAATTCTCCACCGGCAATTAACCCTTCTGTCAGTGTGGCGGGGGCGGGCGTGAAGGCGGTGGGGAGCATTAATGGCGCAGGGGGGCAGAACTGGGATAATAATCAGCCGGAGAGCGACATAGAACACAAACAGTGGTGATTTACTTAACAGCCTAAGAACAACACCTTCAGCTTCTATGGCTCCAGCCAACCCACCCTGACTTGGGTGGGTTGGTGGGGGGCAGTGATGATTAGATGCAAAGAAAAAAAGTTTGAAGTGTTAAAGGAGCAGAAAGAAAAAGAGGGGGACAGCAGGAAAATAGCAAGAGGCTGTCACATTTGACACCCGTTCCCTGGTTGTTCTAATGATTAACGCACAGTCTCCGGTTTTCTCTCAGCACTCAGAGCAACACAGAGCACAAGCAATCAGGGGAGACTTAAGAGTTGAAAGGCGCACCACTGCCTTAATGTCCAGACCACATTTATTTAGCATTCATTATGAATCTCTCACTCTAGCAAAGATTGAAATCAAATCCCCATTAGATATCGTTTTGCCAGCTACAACTTGCCCTGTTAAACAAATTCAAATCATTCAGGAAGCAAGTTGCCAGTGACATCTGTTTACTCCTCCATCCAGAGAAGGACTCCATATAAATGAGAGTTAACAGAAGTCATTACTGCCAGCGGTAAACAGTGGAGTGTCTGGTTGGAGGCTGCCACTAAATGCTGTGCGCTCAAGGTTGCTTCTTCCTTTCTTTGTCCCGTCCTTCTGCTTTAAGTTTAAAAGCTGCAGTTTGCGCGTGCTTGCTCAGTCACACTTTTTCATGTTTGCAAACCTGTTTTTTAACCTTTCCTGTTTTTAAGAAATCTACGAGGAGAGACACCCACAACTGCAGCAGTAAAACAGCACAGGGAGAGACAGGGAGTAACTGAGGTGCAGGGTGTTAGCCTTTGGTTGACAGCTGGATATATTTGTCTCCTGAAGCTCCTTGTCAAGACACACGCAGCGCATGTAGGGGCGATGTGACAGGAAAGCGTGACTGCTTTTCTGTTTGCCTCTCGCTCGCATCAGCACAAAACATCCTGGGCGTAGTGAGAGGAGCTGGGGACAGAAGCCCTCCCATGTGGAGACGGCAGATAAAAGAGATCTGTTGGGTGATTATCTCACCGGTGGGAGCAACCAGAGTGCTCTGTCTCTCTCGCTCCTCTTTTTTCATTTGGAGGGAGTTGCATGCAGCCAGGAACAAAAAAGCTGACAGTATAAGAAGGTTTGTCCTTGCTTTCGCCTCAGTTATGACAGTTCAGAAAGAACATAGCAACAGAAATGTTGACAGTGAGGTTGGTTCAGTTTGGGGACAGTATCTCTGGTTAATGCCTTTTAGCACTCAGAGGAGAAGTCTGGTGTGGGGGACCTTGGTAACTATTCAATTCAATTTTATTTATATAGCGCCAAATCACAACATAAGTCGCCTCAAGGCGCTTCATAGATACAGAGAAAAACCCAACAATCATATGACCCCCTATGAGCAAGCACTTTGGCAACAGTGGGAAGGAAAAACTCCCTTTTAACAGGAAGAAACCTCCGGCAGAACCAGGCTCAGGGAGGGGCGGGGCCATCTGCTGCGACCGGTTGGGGTGAGAGAAGGAAGACAGGATAAAGACATGCTGTGGAAGAGAGACAGAGGTTAATAACAGATATGATTCAATGCAGAGAGGTCTGTTAATACATAGTGAGTGAGAAAGGTGACTGGAAAGGAAAAACTCAATGCATCATGGGAATCCCCCGGCAGCCTATGTCTATTGCAGCATAACTAAAGGAGGATTCAGGGTCACCTGGTCCAGCCCTAACTATATGCTTTAGCAAAGAGGAACGTTTTAAGCCTAATCTTGAAAGTAGAGATAGTGTCTGTCTCCCGAATCCAAACTGGAAGCTGGTTCCACAGAAGAGGGGCCTGAAAACTGAAGGCTCTCCCTCCCATTCTACTTTTAAATACTCTAGGAACAACAAGTAGGCCTGCAGAGCGAGAGCGAAGTGCTCTAATAGGGTGATATGGTACTACAAGGTCATTAAGATAAGATGGGGCCTGATTATTTAAGACCTTGTATGTGAGGAGAAGGATTTTGAATTCAATTCTGGATTTAACAGGAAGCCAAAACAGGAGAAATATGCTCTCTCTTTCTAGTCCCTGTCAGGACTCTTGCTGCAGCATTTTGGATTAGCTGAAGGCTTTTCAGTGAGTTTTTTGGACATCCTGAAAATAATGAATTACAGTAGTCCAGCCTGGAAGTAATAAATGCATGAACTAGTTTTTCAGCGTCACTCTGAGACAGGATATTTCTAATTTTAGAGATGTTGCACAAATGGAAGAACGCAGTCTTACATATTTGTTTAATATGTGCATTGAAGGACATGTCCTGGTCAAAAATGACTCCAAGGTTCCTCACAGCGTTACTGGAGGCCAAGGTAATGCCATCCAGAGTAAGAATCTGGTTAGATACCATATTTCTAAGCTTTTCAGGGCCGAGTACAATAACCTCAGTTTTATCTGAATTAAGAAGCAGAAAGTTAGCGGCCATCCAGGTCTTTATGTCTTTAAGACATTCCTGCAGTTTAACTAATTGGTGTTTGTTATCTGGCTTCATGGACAGATAGAGCTGGGTGTCATCTGCATAGCAGTGAAAATGTATGCTATGTCTTCTAATGATAAGGGAAGCATGTACCAGTGTTTAGCCGAGATAATCAGAAACCAGTAGAAATGATACTGTAAGAGCTGTAGTTTTACTAACAAAAATTTGTAGTGGTACTGTGCTCTTTGACTGCCAGCCTACTGCTTGGATTTCGACAGTTTTTCAGCGTGAACCATTTCCAAACTTTAAATCTGTTCTGGTCAACTGCTGAGCTGAGATAAGGGTCACGGTAGAAGCTGATGAAATGGATGGAGAGTGGAGCTCGGAGCCAATATCCACACGAAATTCAACACATTGACCTGAATAGCACTCTGGATGCTACAGCTGTCTAGAACACTCACCACAGAAAGAACTGGCTTGCATCTATAGTTTTACCCCCCCACCCCCAGAACTGCGTGACATTAATATCAAATGTGGCAAAGTGCAAATCTCCAGCATCCAACAACCCTCTCATCCCGGGGAGCACTCTCCCTGAACAAAAATCAATCCGAATTTTTCCTGGGGTAAATACGAAGGGGGAAGCTGAGAAATTAATGGCGCCCACTGTTCGCGAAAGCCACACTTTAGCCGCCGCACTAAATGTCAACTCTTTTTGGAGTCAAAGCGCCGGCTCGCTGTGGCTTTCAGCTTGGGACGAGGGGAGAAAATCAACGTGGCTCTCCGTCCCTTCACTCAAAGCACCGGTGGACAGGCTCAAGTGGGGTTGATGGTCTTCAATTAGGGGCCCAGCAAGATGCTTGAGTGGCGATGGAAAAAATGCAGTTTGCCACATTCATTTAAGCTGCAGTGACTGCGGCACAGTGGCTCTGTCTAATGATAACTCCCTGCAATTTTGGTTTCGATTGGCCCCACCTGCACCCATCACGCCAGCTGCCAGACAGGCATGAAAATGATGTTATCCTGGGTACATTTCTACAACTAATGGCTCAAAATAATAACAGTAATTATGTTTTTTTTTTTTTCTGATTTTCTATCTCTGTGTATATGTTTGTATAAAACAGGCGCTTTCTAACACTTGGGACTGATGCTTGAGTCTGCATAGTGAACGCATCCTAATGTCTGTCACATACATTTAAACATTTTCAAGCAGCTGCTAGTCTCAGTTTGTTTTTGTTTTTTTGACTCACATGTCAATCATTCTTAAATCATAATTTTGTGCTTGTGAGAAGTGTCTGCCATGGGAAATGCGTTAATACTCCTCATCAGCTGAAAGGTAGCTCTCCGGGGAGCTGTGCATAAATATTTTGACTTTTCCTGGTGTAAAACTGTGTGTTTAGGTGTGCGTGCGTGCGTGTTGATGAATGCGCAGTCATTCACTTTGCCTTCCATCACTGACGCTGTAATTTTGCTCGAGCACCTCTCATATGTTTCGCAGACATGAGAACATCAGAACAAATCAAGCTCTTTATTCATCATTCCCCCGATTCTGGTGATTGAGGCCTTTCACTAATGTTTACACTTTCAGCCCAGATGTTCCTCCAGTTTTAACACACATACAGTGATGGAGTGTGATGCTCAAAAGCTCTGAGCTTTTGAACATCCAGATGTAGAGATCCAGATGTGAAAACAAGAACTACTGAGGTGGTCTTGCACCTATGGGCCGTAAACTGTCCTCCCCTCAGTAGGGCAGCTGGAAGGCTGAGCTTCTAAAACTTACTTTAACACCTAAGCAACTCACTTAAGCAATAGTCATTCAAATGTCTTCCTTTGTCCCCCATTCATCTTCTCACTTCTCATCTCACTTTTTCCTGTCATCCTTCCTGCAGGTCCAGAATGCTCCAGGAACTTCACCTCCAACAGCGGCATCATTAAGTCACCTGGGTTCCCCGAGAAATACCCCAACAACCTGGACTGCACTTTCATGATCTTTGCCCCGAAAATGTCGGAAATCATCTTGGAGTTCGAGAGCTTTGAGCTGGAGCCCGACCCAACACCCCCTACTGGTGTGTTCTGCCGCTATGACCGGCTGGAGATCTGGGATGGGTTCCCTGGAGGTGAGTGAATGGGAAGAACAGAGAATTGAATACAATTTAATGTGAAAGTGTGAGGCATTGCAGCAATGCATCATTTAACAATTTAGGGCATCACTCCTACCTGCTGGGCAGCGTTAGATCACTTAATATACACAGATCAGGCATAACATTATGGCCACCTGCCTAATATTGTGTTGGTCCCCCTTTTGTTACCAAAACAGCCCTGACCCATCGAGGCATGGGCTCCACTAGATCCCTGAAGGTGTGCTGTGGTATCTGCACCAAGATGTTAGCAACAGATCCTTTAAGACCTGTAAGTTGTGAGGTGGGGCCTCATTGGATCTGACTTTTATGTCCAGCAGATCCCACAGATGCTTGATTGGATTGAGATCTGCAGAATTTGGAGGCCAAGTCAGACAAGCTCAAACTGACTGTGAAACTCAAACTATTCTTGAAAACCTGTTAACCTGTGGTGGGAGCGTGAGAATGCGGGTGAGTGGAGTGATAAGTTTCAGCTTCGCTGCTCACTGTTTTTCCAAAAGGAAAGGAGCAACTTTAAACAATAAGATGACATTCTTTGGGCAAGAAGGCTAACTACCTTAACCATACTTGGAAGTGGTCTAACAGAATGCTTTGTCTTTGCCAAATGCTGAACACTTCCTGTCACAATCCTCCCATACTTCCTTTTTCAGTCACAGACCGTATGCCTAGTGCCTGTACATTTGGGAGTTCAATGTCCAATCTAGGCTGTAATGTTTAAATTGATGCTTTTCAGGGTGCTGACATGTGGAGAACACAGTCTGATCTTGCAGGAAATTGCTCCAAAAAGAATTTCCTTTGCAGGATTCTTTGTGTTTCTCACCAGAAGTGCTTATTAGAGTGAAACAGCACTCCATGGGACGTCTGCTGCTCTTGGTTTACCACAGGCCACAACGTTCACGTGGATCCAGGCACACAATCAAAATATTCCCCCATAAAATGGCGTTCTAAAATCCATCTATCTAAAAATAAATAAATAAATAAATAAATCAGCAGGTGAGCGACGGAGCGAGAGCAAGCAAGCAGCGTTCAAAGCAAGGCTTCCATTGCTCTGGGATGATGCTTTGAACTCGGCAAGTGAAATCACCTCTTGAAGTTTTCAGTTTTTCTCCTGGCTATTCCAACACAGGGTGCAGACAAGATGAAAGCTTCTCTTAGCCATCAGTGGCAGAAAATTGAAAGAATTTTATCTTGTTGCGTTCAGCACAGTGCACATCAGTATTCTCTGCTTTCACGTCGGAGGTGATAAGGTTGAAGCGCAAATCGCGGCGCCTTTTCAAGTAAGTTTACTTAAAGCTCAGTTTTCTTTGAGCCCCTGTGTCTGTAGATGTTAACTTTTGCCAAGCTGACCTTTGATTCCACAAAATATTTCCACAACTCATTTGTGCAACCCCTCCTCCCTGCCAGAGGTGACGCATGTCTAATTTTCAAGACTGGTGTTGATTAAGTCGATTCTCAAAGACTCTGGGAGCTGAGAATATGTCACATTATTAGCACCTTTTAATACATATTTTTACAGAAGACACTGGGGGTCTAGAAAAAGTAACGTTTCCGGCACTGCTTGATGATTAAGATTCAGATCTGTCTCAGTTCATCATTGCATACAGGAAGCTTTGATGAGAGCAGGAACTGGAAAATGCCATTTTGAACTGATGTAGCGTCACGTCACTCAAGTGTTGCCACGTGTGATCCACAGTCCTGTATAAAAATAAGCCAGGGGAGGAAAGCAGCATGTCGGCTTCTGCCAGGTGGTTCCTGTGCAGGATCGATAATTATGCATTAGCACGGAAGACTGGAGGCAGAGGTGGGAGACGTTTGGGCAGGCGCAGGTCTTCGTGAAGCAGCAGGGGGAGGAGGATCTGTGCTACCCCCTTACCCCTATTCTTAAAGTGCACCTCGCTCAACAGGTGTGTCGTGGAACCTCAGCGAGCCATTTCCCTGGGAAAGGCTGGAGAAAAGGCAGCAAGGTTCTTGAAAATATCATAGTGCTGGGGACTCATGCAGATAATCCAGGAGATGTTTTTTCAGCTCAGGTTCAAAAGCAAACATACAGTAGAGTTGCACATTTGTTCACCAGGCACCTGGTCTGTGAAGATTAATTTGAGCCGTCACATTGCTCCCGCCCCCCGCCCCCGAGCCCCAGCAGTCTGGCCTTTGCCTTTCATGTAGGAGCCGGGCTGGAAGTGGCATGTTTTGGATGACAGGAGGCCACGGGGAGGCAGGACTGTCACTCGCTGCTGATCACAGCATTACTAATCACAGATAAGCTCCAGCTCCCCCAACAGGAACGCACACTCACCAGTGCACACGGATCACATCAGAGACGCAGGGCAAGGTCATTGTGCTCCCGCGCTCACCCTCTCTCTCTCCCTCCCTCATCACCCCCATCGTTCGCACTCTCCCTGCATTTCTCCACCTCCAACCTTTCATCCATCCTGTTTTCCCATTCTGCTCAGTCTGCCCGGCCGAACACATCGCTCTCCCACTTTTATTGCTTTCCGACTTTTAATGCTTCCCCATTGTCTCGCTCCAGTCTTTACTTGTTTGGCCTCGCTGGGCCACGGCTGTGTCTGCCTCAGGTCTAAGAAAACAATTGTGGGTACAGGAGGTTTGTGGTATTTACAGCCAGCAAATAGAGACCATGACCCCCCCCCCCCCCCCCCCCCCGCACGCCACAGGTTGCGCTTGCTTTTTTTTTTGCCCCTGTGGCAGGCAAACGAACAAACAGTCTTTTCTCGCTCTTCTTTATTGGGTCGATTGACACACCAGGTTTCACACCTCCACGGTGGGGGTGAGGGGCTAGTTAAAAGCTATGTGTGACCAAGTCTAACTCGAGGAACATATTATATATTTGCACTTATTCCCTCTTTTTCTCTCTCCAGTTGGCCCACATGTCGGAAGGTACTGCGGGCAGAACACCCCGGGCAGGATCATCTCTTACACAGGCATCCTGGCCCTGACAATCAACACCGACAGCGCCATTGCAAAGGAAGGCTTCTCTGCCAACTTCACCGTCATCGAAAGAACTGTTCCAGAGGGTGAGCTGGCATACACTCCAAACCCCCCCCCCCCCCCCCCCCCCAGAAAAAAGCACTTAAAATCAGACAGATGGGGATGTCAGGGAGGCTGAATCACAGGTAGACAAAGAACATTGGTACACAAGTGGGATGACTGAGGCAGAAATGTAAATTTGTTTAGTGAAAGAAAACTTTAAAAGTTACTAGCTGTAAAAGAATTAGAGGGCAAGAATGTAACCAGCCGGAGAATATTACACAAAGAAGCAGATGTTGTCTGCTACTTTCAGTGGGTCCTGTTGTGACAAGTTCCCACTTGTTAAGCAGAACTCATAAGAGTTATTAAATAAACACCTCCTGCCTCTTCATTTGGGGAATGTGTTACTGGTTACAAGTCTGCCTCCTGTGGTTTACAAGGCTTACATTTATACACCATGAGCCCAGACGGGCTCCAAAAGACGGCTTCCTCACCAGTAACAACCCTGGACGCACACTTACACACATCCCTGGGGCTTTCACATTCAGTGTCCCTGTCACGGCGCCTGACCCCCTGACCCCGTTTTGCAAAACTTTCCATCTAAACATTTCATCAAGGAGGAAAAGTCCTGGTAGGAGTCATAAATCTGTCCAGAGGCCACCCCCTACACACATACCCACACCCACACATTTGGTCTTTGAATAGCAGCAGAGATGGATGAAATCCAGCCAATCTACTAATCATCTCCAAAGAGCGTTTTATCTCACCCAAAGGGGAAGGCACACTTTGCTGTTGTACACATGCTGCAAATGAAAACAAGGCCACCTCGCAGCAACGAGAAGAGCTGTGACTGTTTATGTCACTTCTCTTTAGTTTACTCCGAGTCACTCGGGCTATTTTAATCACGCGTCCAAGATCAGATTACGCGGAGCAGCTTTTCACATTCGCCCTTAAGAGGCCCAGTGAAATATCTGACCTGTGATCAGCGCACACCTTCATTTAGAAGTCAGTTGCTTGGGATACGTCACCAACTCAAACAAATCCGAGATGAAAATAAAAATCTCCAGACCCTGTCTTTGCTTTTCCAGGCTTGTACTGCTTGAATCATTCATAATCCCCTTATGCATAATACACGGTGGATTTTCTCGCTTCTCCGTGGCGAGGGGATGGGTACGCTCCAGCTGAAAGCTACTGATGAAAGGCGATAAGGCGCTGAAAAGAGGCCTTGTCTTTTGTTCTTTCTCATACACTCATCCCCTCTATCAACTGTCGCCATTTTCCTCAGCTATCAAACCCCGCTTTGGTCGCTAATCCACGTGATCAGATACCACCTTTGAAAGCGAACAGACAACCTCCTTGTGTTTTTTCGTTGATCGCGGTCTGTATTCTAGGTGACGTAGGTCCCAGTACAAAAGTCTGGCAAGAACGGCCTTCAAAGAAAGGCGACAATGAATGCGGGAGGTGCGAGACAGTTTTCTCGGCCTCACACGGAGACTCCGGCATACCTTTGTGCACGAACACATGCGTATACAGCCACACGTCGACACTGTAAAGCACAAGGATGCACGCTGACCCACTGACTGAGGCATGTGAGCAGGCCAGCAGATGGGGAGACCATCTGTGTTAGCTTTTAGGCAGCAGCCACACAGCAGTTCCACACTACTCTCCATCCTGAGCCCTCTGAATCTGTGCATGTGTGTCTGCATATAAGCAAATGACTGTATTTTTTTGGTCATAAGCTTTTACATTTATGCTAACATGCTGCTTGAAGGATTGCCAGTTTGCTTTATGACCAATTTCCCCATTGGGGGAAAAAAAAGGAAGTAAATAAACAAGAGCTGCTTACATGAGTGGCTGTAAGTGTGCCTTCGCATACCTCTGTGTTGTTGTGGTGAACTTAATGAAAAACTGCCCGGATCAAAAGGTCATTTTCTTCATCACTCTACAGCAGGGTCAGTATGTCCAGCCAACTGAGGTTAGAGGGGCTGACCCCAATCTGACCCAGCGGAGTCTTTTCGTTTACGGAGCCCCGGATACCACAAATCAGCTGCCCAGAGTTAACACTAACAAGTGAAGCACCTCCTCCCATGGGGCTGACCACTGAGTGTGATGTATGGTCCCCAAATACAGACACTAAACACACCTAAACTCCCACAAGAGACCAAATAAGGGAGAAAATGGGGAGAAAGGTTAAAAAAAAAAAAGATAAACTGCCCACAGGGAAGTGAAGGGAAACTGATCCAGTCAGTGGAAAAAAAAAATTACTGGAGGGAAAGTCACTCTAACGCGTAATACCAGCCTACACTGAATGTTTTATGAGGACATTTTTACGTCTTAATGCGGAACGCTTCCATCCTTCTTCCATTAAAAAGTAGAGGGAGAGACGCGGGAAGGATTTACCGAGGCACTGCTGATGTGCTCCTCTTTCCCGGCCGGCAGTGCTGAGTGGCTGTCGTGCGGTGGCCTCCTCCCTTGAGATAAGCTCTGATTCTGTAGCGGGGGTGGGGGGCACTGAAAAGACATTGCTGTGTCGCATTTTGACTCAGAAATAAACATTGTTTACATTTTCCCTTTGCAGACTTTGACTGTAGCGACCCTTTAGGCATGGAATCGGGAGAGATAACATCAGATCAGATCATGGTTTCATCCCAGTACAATCCTAGCTGGTCCCCAGAGCGCTCCAGACTCAACTACTATGAAAATGCATGGACACCAGCAGAGGATTCCAACAAAGAGTGGATACAGGTAACCTACTAACAGGAAGATAACAGCACATCACTGATAACATTTAAATTTTTAACAGGAAGTTCAATCAAAAGGCAGCGTGGAACAATTCTCCAGCTGTCTGTGGTCTGTCTTTCTGGAAGTGCGTCACAGTCTGAGGGTGTGTTGTGTATTTGACGCGACCGCTGCCTGCTCGAGCACAGTCGGTGTGCTCCGTGTTTGTTCTTCGGCCTCTGGAGGTGCAGCTTCTCCATAACACCCAACAGTTCCGATGATGAATGTCAGCTGTCCTGATGGACCTCTGGGGTGGTTAAGTTCACGCCTTACAAAAATTGCGAGTCCACTCTCTCTATCACTGTCTACCTACCTGCCTATCTCTCTCTCCCTCCCTCTGTCTTCTTGTCCTATCTGATAACTTTTCCTTCTCCGTGATAACAGAGACCGCCTCTGGGGGATGCTGGGATTTATTCCAGGCGTCCTGCCTGGCTTCACACACACACAGACACTCTCAAACACACAAACAGGCTCCGTCATATTTTTTTCTGACTGTCAGCTTATCTGCACAAAACGATCATCACCCACCAAGGGAACTTTATGTGGGAAGATTAAGGATTTAGTTCTTCCATCCCTAGACTGGGATAAGTCACATATTCCAAGTCCACTCACAGCACAACCCCCCCCTCCAGTGACATACCCACTGAGGCACTACCTAGATGCATTCGGAGCTTGTTTGATTTATTAACCGAAAGCCTCCAGGCCTCGTAAATGCCCAGACTGTTTGTCTTTTTCGACTCTTTTCTACAGTCTTTGCTTCACTGCTGAAAACTTTGGCTCCGGCATATTCCTCGGGGGATGAATAATAGAGCTGACCCAAAGCCAAACATTTGCTTGGGGAGGGCCATAAGCAAGCTTTTCCTTTATTATTGCAATGAAAATATTGTCCTGGGGGCCCCTGTTGCTCCTTCAGACTAATTTAATCAGTGTGTGTACGTGCGCCGGTTTACGCGCACTCTCCCATGCTTGTGTGTGTCCGTGTGTTCATACTTGAGTTTGTGGATGAGTGGGACTGTCTGGCAGGGTCCATATTGTCCTGCAGAGGAACTCAGCATGTGTCAGAGTGGAACAAGGCACGGGCTCCTTTACCACTTCCTCCAGTGGTTGGATGGTCTGTTGCATTACAGCATTTGTCTTTCTAAAAGGAAAGTCCATTGTTCACAGCCCGATAAGTGTAACAGCTTAGACTTGAAGGCTGCGCCGCTCTGGTTCTCTTCCATGTCATGTTGTGAGTTATCACAATGATTTCTTGCCACTCCAGCCTCCCCCTGTTTTAGTATTGATCATATTGAGGATTTGATTTGGCAGTAAAATCTGCATTTTTAAAAGGAGGGATGTGGTCTAATGAGCATGCTGATTTCCCAATACTAATCAGATGAAAACACAGAATGAGACTTGTCTAATTTCAGACTCTGTGAAAGAGCCAAGTCTGCGCTTGCCACGTAATTTATGTTTTGGTTTTTTTTCCGAGGATGTACTTGTGCCGAGCGCTCCGAGCAGAAGTCCAATTATCACAAGTGGTATTAAAAGACTAGAATTCTTCATTCCTCTTTCATTAAGCCTGTCCGTGGTGTTGCAACAAGCTCAGTCCCCCCTCGCGGCACGTACAAATCATCTCAGTGCGCAGTCAGATGCATAGTAATCAATTCATTATTTATTTCATTATCATCCCCTGACTGCAGTTTGAGGCAGACAGTTTTATTATTCATGACAGCCCGGCCTTTGATTCCTGGGCATTTTCTTTTGCTCTGCTTTGCCTCTTCTTTGCCGAACATAATCCAGATTTGTCATCCATTTTAATACTGCCTCATTCTGATGCATGGAAAGGAGGAGGGCGAGATGCTGGAGTCTGTGCGCTCTCCGCTGGGTAATTAGATTGGTGTGGTGGGTACAGCATTGAGTGCTGGGTTAGCCAGGTCATTAATCAGCCCCTTTGGTCTACACGGAGATGGACAGATGTCCTTTGAGGAGGTTTACAGGGGAGGGAAGAGGGAGGAAAGGAAGGAACAATAATCCCTCAAAACAGGTCTTTCTTTTTTCATGCTTGAAAATTTTAGGCTTACAAATCTACATCAAGGTAGAAAGAGATTTGTACGAATTACCCTGCTGCGCGACGTGTGTCTTTTTCAGATGCTTAGCAGTGGGGTTCTCTGGAGCAGGTTGAGGTATTAAAAAAATAATAAATGAGGATACACCACAAGTTTTCACACAGCACCAGTGAGGAAATGTCCGCATCTGTACAACACATTTAACTCTGAAGGGGAGGTATAGTCTATGGATTGGTGTAATGGTTCCTCGGGGAGCGTGATTAGGGAAATTGCTGAGAAGCTCACATAGTGTACAATGGCTTTGTCAAGGATGTCAGAGGAAGGATCTGATGGCCACCAAGAGTCAGTAAAGCATCTGAAGGACTCAATAAAAGACACTCCAAGACTGAATCTCTGTGAGACGGCTGCCATTGATTGCACATACACACAACATGAATAATTTAGACTGTCTTGGAGAGAACCCAACTGTCAATACCTGAAAGCCTCTTTATTGAGCATCTCATAATGGCAATATACAGTACACGCTATCCCATACAGCTGGGGCTTTTATTTTTTATTTTTTTATGCTCATGAGCTTGAGCTTGTCTCCATATCTATAATTTAGCTGGAACGGATCCTGCCATTATCTTCAATCTTCTTGTCAGGATGCATTATCCCTGACTACTTTGTCAGTATTTATGTATTTTTTATGTGTCTCTGATAAGCTAAATTGTTTAATCATAAATGGAGATAATGAGTCCCTTTACTCTTGTCATGCGTGCTTTAATCTCACCTTTGTTGCAGACATCAAAGGTTCAGAAGCATATCGGTGTTTTGTTGACACAATATGCCTCTTTATCTCCCACATGCAATATTAATCTCATGGTAAAGTCAACCGTTTGCGGGGGATATTGTCACAGGTTTAAGTTGCAATTTGAAACACGGGGGGGCACAGCCCTTCCTGGGTGTATTTGCCCAGGCAAAGCCATACAGCAAACTGTGCTTTGAATCTGAGGCCAGATAAACCTTCACCAATCAAACACTTGCAGAGAGCCTTGATAATGGTGCAATTCCTTCCACCAATCAGATAAGAATGAACGCTAAATCCATGTGGTCTGCCCACAGGCTGTATATAATAAATGGACAAAGGCATGGTTATGTCAGATTAGATTGTAAAGTCTCACTTTGAAGCCTCAAGTTAACATTATGGGCAACTGCTTCTAGTTCGTTTGTTTATTTTCTTTTACAGCCAGAACTAACCATATATGCTAATGCTAGTAAGAAAAAGATTTCATAGACATCATATGTGTATGACACAGACATAATTTCCCACTAATAAGTGCTAAATTACAATACTATACTTTCCGTTCCTAAGAGTTGAGCTTGCTAATTTTATAGAAAATGCTCCAAAAATCACCAATACCCCAAAAAGCATTCAGGCTTATCTTTACCTGACGGCTATGCTAACACGGGGAGCCATAACCAACAGCTGGTCAACTATGTGGTGCAGACCATCCAAGAGGTTCGTGCATCAGTTTTAGTGAGTCAAATTCTTGTGTCTTACTCATTTGTTAATTTGCGCTGATGGGCAGATGTGCAAACTGTGGATGCTAGCTTTAGCCGATAATTTATTAATCTACTCGCTTATCCAAATGTTGCTATTTCTGGTTTGGAAAGGCCAATATGTCACCTGCAAAAAATCTAACACTTGAAAATGAGGAGACCAGAAACCACTGCATGATGTCATAATGTCTATATCGTTAGTTTTAGCTAGATACTGTGGCGTTGGCTTTTTTTTTTTAGCCCTCTGGGTTGCAGCTTGGATCTGACACACCCTATTTTCCATCATCTAAAAATGTTCTCTAAACCCTAGATCAATGATTTGTGAAAATGTCTCCTTCATTGCTATTGTCTGCTTCTTTACCTCAGCCTCTGTTTGGGCTTACTTCCCATACCAAGTGATAAGTAATTAGAATATGGACTAGTAATTAACAGCAGATTCTCAGTTGATGAAGTCTAGTGAGAGCCGAGGAGCGGAGGCTGGCATGCAGCTGCTGGTGAGATCATCATCGTGCCTTACAAATGGAAACAATGGATGCTGTCTGTGCCTCGCTCCTTCTAGGCCTTGCGCTCAATTGGAAAATCAATGAGAGAATAGAGACCCACACTCGACTGGAGCGGCCCAAAAGTCAGACTAGAAATCGAAACATGAGGGATAGCATGATGTAATTAAATGAAACAGTGCTGCATAAGTACTCTGAGACAAAACCTCAGCTCAACCATAATCAGCTTCATTTTCAGTGCCTGAAAGTCCCGTAGCCGGTCATCATCTCCAAGCGATCACGTGCAGCTGCGTATCCTGAGATCAGATCATGCAGCCACTTCCAGACGTGACATACCTTCAGGTCTGCCCTGCTTCCCATCCCTATCACTGTTTCTGGGTTTCATAATCATTACTCAGCACGTTAGTCATGTGTGTGGCATGGCTGGGAATGACCCTGGAGTTAGTGTTACAATGATGATTCACAAAGGAAAAACTTGAAGCCAGACTGTTATCCTCCCTCTCCAATCACGCAACAGTGCATATGTTTAAGCTCACCCCCACCTCACGCATGACAAACCAGGCAACCTTTAACTTAACTATCACTGTCATCCAGCCTGTACATCCCTCTTTGTCAAGAAAACAGATGATCAGCGCATGGGAAGACCTGCATAATTCAGTGCCACCAAAGAGGTGCCGTGGTGCTAAAAATAAACTGTAATCCTGTCAGGTGAACACTGTGATAAATGGAAGTTCGTGAGAGGAGCTCATAGGTCCCGGAGCATTTGAGTAATACAATTTTCATGAAAGAACAAATTAATTACAGTTTCCAGGTAATTGAGCTATTCCTACAAAGCTCCTGCTACACCAAAAGTGACTGTGGAAGAAATTAGTGAAGAGATTGCCAAAAGCTGGTTTAGAAATACTGCATCTGGGAATGGAAGCGTGTCTCTTTAGCTTCGTGGCGAGGTATCTTTGCGAATGTCAGCTTCACCGAAATGTCAGCCTCCTCTCATTACCATACAAAGAAGATTGTAATCAGATTTTGTATGCAAAAAAAAAAAAGAAAGTGACTCGAGACTCTCCGCCTGCTTCATCACTTCTGACTATACTACCCTTTGAGATCCATAAAGCATGTCCAGGGGTTGTTTCCTTGACCGGGGCTTCTAACTGTGTCTACCAGCTGCTCGTTGACTTTGGAACTCAGAGGAGCTCTCCTTTCTCTCTCACCCTGGGCATTTCTCTTGTTGTTGTTTTTTGGTGAGGGAAAACGAATAAACTTGTTCCCTAGAGGCCTTGGTTATTCAGTCAGCAGCCCACACAGATAGGAAGCTATTCCCCCCCCCCCCTGTTGGGCAAGCAGAGAAATGGATTTCAAAGAAAAGTACCGTAATTGTCGGGCTATAAGCCGCTACTTTTTGCACAAGCTTTGAACCCTGCGGCTTTTAGTCAGGTGCGGCTTTTCTATGGATTTTCCATGATTTTTGTGATATCGTAAGACGATTTGTTTTGTTTGTTCCGCTGTTGTACGGCACTACGTTGCCTGGCGGAAGGATCGGGGTTCAAGAGTGGTATGTTAGTCACATGTCCGTCCGCCAGGCAACGTAGTGCCGTACGAAGTAGCGCGAAAAACAAACTTCAAAGTAGCGCTACGCATTCAGCGGGAGGCGTGGATGACGAGCGGCGATAAACTTGCGAAAAGCAAGTTATGCCCAACTCCACCGGTGGATTCTGACAGCGTGGAAAAGTGCGAAAACATCCACGATCACCAACGGATTTTGAAGGGCTGGACTGCTGCATGATGGAGAGGAGGACACCGCCACGGCCCTTCTGAGGGTGTTCGACTCTGACACTGACAACGAGGATTTCTTTGGTTTTGAAAGTGACAACGAAGGAGAGAAGCGGAGAGTGGATGACGAAGCCATCCTGAGCCTGTTCGTTTCCGACATTGGAGAAGAGGACTTTGGTGGTTTTGGAGCGCAGGAAGAAGAGAAAGATGGTGAATGACTGACTTTTCTTCTTGTTAAAGCCGTGTCACTGCACCTGAGCCTAAAAGGTAGTCCGAATCTATTTTTCTGGTGTGCTGTAGGTTACTGTTATGTACTACATGTGCAAATATGTACCCATAACTTGTTTTTCAAAATATTAATAAAAGGGGTGTGTCTCCAAACAGCCATCTCTTTCCTGACAATTCCCTTTGTGCATATTCTCTTACATATGATAAGTCAACATTGAAACACCTGCGGCTTTTAGTCAGGTGCGGCTAATGTATGTACAAAACAGGATTTTCCCCTGATTTTAGCTTGTGCGGCTAATATTCAGGTGCGCTTTGTAGTCCGGGAAATACGGTACTTCTTCTCGCAGAGTACGGATTGCTCTATGCAACTCCTTGGCAACTCAATTATAAGCCAATCAAGCAGCGAGAGATAGAGCTTTTGAGTCTTTGCCGTTTCTTTAAAGCTCCCCCCCCCCTTCCCCGCCAACTCTCACACACACACCCCTCCTTCCCTCCCAGGCCTTATAAACCACGTCTTCTTTCTACACCTACATAAAACTGACAAGGCTTTAGCCTCGAAATACATATCATGTGGCCTTGCTGCACATCTGAGTCATGCAGAGACAATACACCTAATGATCACGCCTACAGCTCCTACTGCCAATGAGGTATAATTAGAAAACTTCAAACTAAGCCACACTTGCGCAAACAGATACAGAAATACAACGTCTATCTGAACACATGCAGTGCATCCGAAAAGTCTTCACAGCGCTTCACTTGTTCTTCACATGGATTAAATTCATCTTTTTTGTAAGAATTTCCCAATACTTTTTTCACTTCGTGATTATGAGGCATTGTGTGTAGAATTTTGAGGTGAGAAATTGAATTTAAGGCTGTAACATGACAAAATGCGAAGCAAGTGAATATTTTCCACACCCACAAACTTACACACCAAATCAGATGTAATCAAATCAGACCATCCAGACGCCTTCTGTTGATTTCAGTGTGTCGGCCTGATTGCATTCACACCAGGCTTTAACTGGCTGATGTTACAAGCCCGAGCCCACGACTGATTCTCTTTCTGCCTTTCTGCTTCCATTACATTGCGGAACCACCGGAGCTGCGCGCACTGGCATTTGTGGGGCATAGGGCTTTTGACTCATCAGTTTGCCTCATAACAGGAAGGGAGAAAACATCTCAGGCGCACGCACACTCAGAGAGAAAGTCACACATATTCTGGACTGTGCCGGAGCAGGAAAAACTCGTGGGAGACAAGGACACACTGAAGCCTTGCCCACATATCAGCCTGCCACTGCTTTATGGAAAGATTGTGGGTGATTTCTTACCCCGCCTGGCATGTTTATGGCTCAGGTTGTGTGTCCCACCAGATATGAGTTACCGTGCACCGGCATGTCCCAGAATGTGTGTTGTCATTTATCTATAGGTGGGCTCGAGTCCAAACACTTATGCAAGGGGAAAGAATAACAATATGGCAAATGCGCAGCAGATACAAGCTTTCGTTCTGTTTGATCAGCAGAGTCTGGAAACGCAGAGCCTCCCTTTAGGCCTGCGATTAGGAGTCATAATTCACACCTTCCTCGCAGTCATTACATCACCCATTAGACATGACTCAGCCTTTCATCTGCAGATGACAAACGGCTTATCATCTGTGAGTGATCTATTTACCCAAGCTCCGCTGTGCACTCAGTTTCTAAATGTTGGCTATCGGTTTATGTATATAGGTCAGCAAGTTCTGTCCTGTGCTCTGGGCTAAAAGGAGTCCCACTAGTAATCATTATCTGGGCCTGTTTGTTTTCACTGCGGTCTCTGCGGCGTAGGATGGACTCTGCTTTGCATCCAAGCGCCCTGGCAGCCCGCCTTCTCTCCATGACCCGTGCAACCCCGGTCTGTTAGCGCAGCCTCAGCACCGTTCTTCTGCTTCTAACAAGCAGCCATTAATAAATCATGCTTTGCTCATTACCCAGGCCCTGTTATCAGGCTGTGTCTGTGAAATTGATCTAGTCTGTGCACTTCTTCGCGGGAGACTCTGCACTCGTGTCCCTCACATCTTGCGAGGCATCGCTGTCAGCCACTTGTCCCTCCCCTCCTAACCTTCTCCTCGCCCTTCACCTCTCCTCTTTCCCTTTTTTTTTTTTTTTTTTTTACCTCAATTCCACTGTTGGACTTACTTTCATTACAGCATTACAGCGATTTGGTTATGCCCACCACCGTGATAGTTTGTAGGAGTTTAAAACAAATGAGCATAAGGTGATTAAAGTATGTAAAACTGGGAAGTGAGATTGCACAATCACGAACGCTCATTTTTACCCACCGACAAAACGTCTCTGCTAATCAGAAATATTTTGGCACGCACATGTCCTGAGATTGTCTGAGTCTGAGCACCCACGAGTGTTCCCAATTAGCCCCGCCACTCATTTCATTCCCAGAGGCTCTTCTCCTCCATTAAACTTAATGAGATCCATTCAGAGAAAACAACCCCAAGGCCAAGTCTTCCTATTAGAGCGTTTTCAGTGAAGCCTTTACAGTAAACTGCTTTGCTATTGGTCCAGGCTGAAAATATGTCAGACTGGCCATTTGAATGCAGATGTTAAAGACCTGCCTTGGCTAATGCACTAAACGCCAGCACAGACCCAGCTTCCTCCATCCACTACTGGCACATGCAGCCGTTTTAGCCAGCAGAGAGGAAGTAAGTTCCTTTGTTATTAAATGGGAACTGGCTGAAGCTGACAGGATTTGATTTTGTTTCTATTTGCAGACCAAAAGAAATCAGGGGGACTTACTGTAAAAGCCCCTTGAGCCTGTAGACAGGAACAAAAGTATTCTGTCTCCGTATTTGACTGTCTTTTTTGTTAGTCTTCATCCATCCACATCCTTTGGGCGGCCAGGACAGAGTGAGAGAATAGCAGAGTGGAACCTCATTTATTGCTCCCATCTGTTTATGTCTTTATATTTCTGGAGCGGGATTGACCGGCATTCTGTGGCATGCAGATATTCCTTCCCTGCTCTTCGCTCTGAATCATTAAGGGAAGCACACTACTGTATATAATGTTGGCAGGCAAAGTAGGTAGATTCTGTGTGGCTTTAGTCTCAGCAGAGCTGGAGCCCTGCTAAGATAACCCTGGCTCTGATTGCCTAAAAAATGCACACGCTAAAGTCTGCTCACACTCCCATAAAGGATTTGACTGTTGTCGCACATGCTCAAGCCGACTATCTCCTCTGAGTCAATGCAGTAATCTGCTCGAGAGTCTGGTCGCCATCCGTCGGGGCTCGAGCCCATCTCACGTCAACATCAAAGGCTTCGTCTTTCCCCGTGATCTTGGAAATCTGTTCCACCAACACCCAAGCTTCTTGCATTTCTCTTGTTTTTCAGGGGGGGGGGGGTTTAAACGGTGTCCGCACGCAATACCATTACTCCTCATTACCGTCAGCTCAGCCTGTCAAAAGACGGTGTTAGTGCTTGTTAAAATTAAGCACGCTACTTTTACACCGAGGGCTTGGGATTCTTTGAAAGTTTTGCAGGTCGACACCACACCCACTCTTTTTCTTTGCCTCTGCTGTGGATGATGGGATGATAGGTGAGGTCCAAGGAGCCTCTGCAGTGGTCAGAGCGAGCTCATTTATTATTGCTGGTGGCTGAAAAATTATACCTTTATCCCGCTGGTAAACGAATCAACGGGATCAAAGCAAGTTTTGAAGGCCGTTCCTGCCGCAGACACAGAAGCCGCGGGGACATATATATATGTAAGGACGAGGATTCTGTCTTTCCTGGCAGTGATGGTGATGGTTTTAAACAGGCATGATGGCTGGCAGACACAGACTGCGCTCCCTTTTCCAGGTCTGATGGAAACCAGCCCCACTTTCTGTCCAGCATCATCTCTGAGTGCAGCACCCATGCACTGAGCAAAATATACGTACACACAGACATTCACTCCTCCACCTCTCTGACCCTGCTACCTCTGGCTGTCTCCTTGTGAAAATATAATAGCCCTGCAGTAATGTACTGCAGTTCATGATTACTTTATAAAGCCCTGCATATTTTAAAGACACATCATTTGATATTCAGTCTGTATCTTTCTTTCCCGCTCACAGGTTCTGATGATGTGATTGCAGACCCTGTTTTATTCACTTCTATCCAATGAGCTCTCGCGTCCCTTCGCCGGAAATTAAGTTGTCGTCCTGTCTCTGCTTCATTAATGCGAATATCATTTTATTGCTGTTTATTAAATTCCAGGTAGCTGCTGATGAGGCTATGACCGGAGGTGAATCAGATAGCGGGGACTCATTT
The DNA here is from genome assembly GCF_057381915.1 of Diplotaxodon limnothrissa. NCBI lineage: Eukaryota > Metazoa > Chordata > Actinopteri > Cichliformes > Cichlidae > Diplotaxodon > Diplotaxodon limnothrissa. Next base: position 8,787,072 of record NC_140604.1, on the reverse strand, counting down.
TTAACTCTCCAACTTGTCTTGTGTATTATTAATATAGGCTGTGCGCTGAAAGCCGTCTTTACAAAAGTTGTCAGGCAAAGAGCTTTACATTGTAGCACTTTTTGCCCAGGCTAATCAGCGAAACACTAAAGGAGAAAGTAAAGTGATGGGCAAACTCACTGTAAACTTGTCTCTCCTCTCTTCACCCTTTTCAGGTGGACCTTGGGTTCCTGCGGTTCGTCTCGGCCATCGGCACCCAGGGCGCCATTTCCCAGGAGACCCAGAGGGTTTACTTTGTCAAGTCCTACAAAGTGGATGTCAGCTCTAATGGAGAGGACTGGATCACTTTGAAAGAAGGCTCCAAACAGAAGGTATATTCCTCAAGAATTAAAAGTTTATTTTGAGCCACGAGTGGTGTACCGGCACCACCTCTGTGTTATGAACTATTTTTTCAGTGAAAAAGCTTTATTTATTCAGATAAATGAACAGAACCCAGAGCAGTTCAGGCACCAGTGATCACAATGTGAGATTGATCAGTTCAGATGCAGCATGAAAGAAGGAGCCGAGGTGAAGGAGGTTTATGGTCAGCTTCCACAACTGCTGCAACTATGCCCTCGTTAAAGAAGCTTTAATAGCGTGTCCTACAGGCTGGGATTACAACTAAGCTTAACTCCATGACCTGTCTGAACTAATGTTGTGCTCACTTTCTGATAGTGTTTCTAGATGCTTTGGCTGTAGCTCTTCATAAGACTGTTTTGGAAGAAACTAAATCATCAAAATAGCTGACGTTCACTCCTCCTTGACCAGTGACTGTGTCATGAAAAACCACCCATGCACATGTGCTACACTTGGAATATCCCGTCCAAACAGCACATCTAGCTGATTTAAATTGCGGTCTTTTCAAAGTTGCTTACGAACTCAACTAAAGGGGAAATACCGGGCTGTATGTACTTAAACCACATTCTCCCAACATGTAATTATACACTTTAAATCAGTAGGGTAATATACCCACTCTCCGTGTAAGCGCATGACATTTACAGCAAAAACGACGGCAATAAAGTCCCTGCAAGGAGGACCGTGCTGGAATGTTGCCTCTGTTTTATGTCAGGGACCTGTCAATTTTTCATTTAAGAAGCAGGGAAAAACAAAGACTTGACAGACCAGAGATAAAGAGGAGCGGGAGCGATGGTTGTCGTGTTTGAGCAGCTGGCAGAGAGGGACAAGAAAAGGAAGGAAGAGAGGGATAGTATGCTTGACCGGAGTGAGACAGGCGATGACCACTGATTGCAGATCAGCCTGTCAAACAGGTTTTTGTCCATCTGGAAGCCTCTCTGTGGGTGTCCAGAGGGCAAGGGAAGAATGTGTGTGTCCATGTAAATACCACAATTTCCAATCAAGAGTGTGAGGCTACCACTCATATCAAGAAGTTTTTAAAGGCAACAGAGCATCCAAGCACGATTGTTTGTGCTGCTGTGTACATGTCCCCCAAGCCCTCTCCAAAGTTCACTGTCACTTCTATAAAGTGGCAGCTTAAAGGTACCGTGGTAAACTCAGCCTGCGTTTTCCAGGCTCTAAAGTGCTTTTGTGCAGAGGGGCACCATTTGGTACATGCTGAGACTGCAGTTTGGCATCTTAGCGCAGCTCCGGAAAAAGCCACTTTACAGTTAGCGAGTGGAGACTCAGCATGACTTTTGAGAGAGTGGAAGGTTTTCTTACAGGTTCCCCTTAGTGATGTCCCTGTACTCAAGGAGTGCATGGCAAGCAGTTGGACACAGCTGCATGAACTACTCTTAGTTTTTTACTTTAGAGTTGATTAGCCAAACTACCAAACTTACTGCCTTTCTATCTCTTTTCCATCCTGCTTACTTCAGCTGGGTTCCTCTTTGCCTCATTGCCGCTAAGTCACAGAGGTCAGGAGGTCATGTGGTCACTGCTGTGATTCAATTACCCGGAATGAACTGTGACGGACTGCGGGGAGTTGTTTGGCTGGATGGCCAGCCTACTCATATGATGCTAGTAAACTGTCAACAGACCTAAGGGGGGGACAGTGACGTCTGTGACCTTTCAACAAGACACTGCAGTAAAACCTCCAACTGATCAGGAAACAGAGGACAGTGAAAGAGCATCTTGAGCCAATCTGGTATATCTCGTCTCAGGTTTCATAGTCACATTACCCAGCCTGTGGGGGCTGCTACATATGGAGAAAGAGGAAACATTTAAACCATCTCATTAAAAAAGTGGCCATAAAGCTTGCCTTCCAATGCTACATCTTGTGTAAACTTAATGCAGATGAAGGCCGATCTCTGAGCTCCAGTGAATTCCGTCTCCGTCTCGTAGAAATTCTGCATCTCAGCAGCTCAGCATATTCTATTGATAACTTACTTCCCTCCTGCATCTTTCACAGGTTTTCCAAGGCAACACCAACCCAACTGACGTTGCCAAGACGAAGCTTCCCAAGCCCACGCTGACGCGCTTCGTTCGGATACGTCCCGTTACCTGGGAAACAGGCATCGCACTGCGCTTCGAGGTGTACGGCTGTAAGATATCAGGTTGGTTGCTGCTGAGATCACATACACATTCATACAGTGACTCCATATTCCATTTTCATACGCCTAATCAGCTTACACCACAGACTCTAGTCAGAATTTCTGCTCTCTTGCGGCAACCTAGTTGATATTTCCCATCCAGGCCTCACTGGTGCAAACACCTCCCTCCTTATCTGCTTCCTTTAAGGCTAAAGCAAGCTGTTGCATAATAGAGAAGTGGTGCATGAAGGAGGATTGCCTATTTATGTCTCCCCATGTTTAGATGTACCTCATCCAATATATATGAAGCCAACAGCTTGCAGGCAGAGTGAGCTGAAGCCGGGTGGGCTCTGTTTGGGCCCATCCCTCCTGCAGATCTTTCCTCAGCCTCCTCTTTAGTCTGGCTTTGCTTTTAAAGCTTTGATTTTGTTTGTCTCATCTTTGCCTTTTTTTTTTTGTTGATGTTATTTTAATGTGTGGTATGTGCATGTGTGTGCGGCTCCCTTTCGTATGGTTTTTAGCACATCTGCCTGACTCTCTGCGGGATTATGAACATGTGTATTGAATTCTAATTAGCACTTGGATGTGTGTTTTGTTCCCCTGCACTTACAAATGAAGTGGACAGGGACAAAATATATGAAAGTAAGCCTCTTGTATTTTTTCCAATGTTGTGAGCGCCCAGGATTAAAATTAGGGGTGGAATTATTTGCAGCCAGCTAAATGTGAGCCGGTCGAGTGTTGTTTTTTAAAAAAAACTTTTAATGGAGCTTTGTAGCTCTCTGGTACATATGCAGAGCACTGTGGGTACAGCAGGGTTACAGATGGGGCGTGTGTTTTGGGGCGCACGACCAGACCGCTGCGCAGAGCATAAACACATCACAGGATCGAAGTCACCACAGGGCCTCGGGAATGACGTCAGCACCCCTGGGTGCTCTGAAGACACTGCCAGCTTCACTGCATGCTAGCAGAGAACGAGAAGCTCTGAGGCTCTTGAGGGCTGCATAAACTCAGTGACTCACTCCGTTCTACACTTAGTTACAAATCCTTGATACAAGATCTTGAGTAAGTAGTGCTTTTAAAGTGCTCTTAAAGTTCATCGCCGCTTTTCTCACCAATAAAGGACTTTTCAAATCTGCATTTTTTCCAAGTTTTCCCCTTCCAGTTTTTCTTTAAAGCCATAACTTAGGCATCACAGGAGAGGAGGAGTAAAATCCCAGAATGCGGCAAGATGTTCTCCCTTAAATCATCATGGTCGCGTGCCGATCTAAACAGCTACTCATTAATGAACAAGATCCGCCACCCTGTTGTTAGTAAATATGCCGCGGTGTATAAATATCACTGATAAACCACCGATGCTCCACCCAAACCCTGTGCATGGCCCACATAGCCGCGTATCACCTTGTGCTTGCTCCCCTGGGTGTGCCGCTGCGTGCATGGCATCGCAGCTGAAGTCAATTAACAGCTCCAGATGACCCAGGCACTCGGGCAGAGCGTCTAAGCTCAGATCAGTGTCTCTCACACGCACTATCACACATGTGTACCTTTCTCTGTATCCTCCCACTTCAAAGGGGGTTCAGTATGCCTTTGCTCTGCCAGGGCCCAGCTCACTGATCGCTCTCAAACAGATTCTGGCCAAAGATGAAAGAAAGTGGGAGAAAAATAAAACAGTCGAGGAGCATTCGCACAGCCAGCATTTGTTACATGAGCTCCAATTTGGACCTTTTCGAGAATGCGGGAGCAGAGATTTGTCCCACGGGTTCTCACAGGAGCCGGTTTAGATAACTGGAGACAGAGAAAAAGAGAGAGAAAGACAAGTCTGAACGGGGCCTTGTTTTCTCCAAGTTTTCGCTGACTTTTCCCAGACGCAGCTACGCTATTGATTCCTGCTGCGGTACAGTGCACGCTCTGTCTCATACAGACACAGAAGATGTAATAATGCTGGGATTTATCCCTCCGTGGGAGCCAGATAGTAAATATATTATTGCTTAGCACAGGTCTCTGACTCAGTGTCTTGGGATTAAGTGCTGGAGGAAAGATAGGACGAGACACACAGGAAGATTTAAGCCCAATAAAAGCTGCTAATACAAGTGTCAGACTTCGAGTGGCAGCTCGTGGAAAGGTTTTGTGGACTCCTGTGGATTCTTTCTAGCTATGCAAAGAAGAATTTCTGAAGTATATAATATTTACTGCAGTCTCTCTATCGCGCTGCAGTTCAACCTTCTGTTTGGGTGGGGCAGCCAATTAAAGGACATATAGCTTTAAGTAAAGGTGACCTCTCACTTTAAGAGAGAGGAGAGCTAAAATGGCTTGTTTCAGACATAATGTGGACTGAGGCCCAGCAAACATTGGGATTATTTTTAATTATGAATCATGCAAAGTTACTCTAGTAGAGAATGTAAATGCAAAGCTGGAAGAGAGTGTAATCACTCTCCTTTACAGTGTTTACAGCATAAGTAAGTTGCTGTGCATGACTTTTACAACATCTCAAAAAGACAATCCCGTCTTGGGTTCAGAACTATTGTGTCCTTATCAATCACTCGCATGGTACAAAATTACTTCACAGATTTCACAAAACATTTGATAAAAGAATATGAACATAATTATGTCTATCTACAGATAAAGCATAACTTTCTCCTTAGGTCAGTTCATACAGCTAAAAATTACAGTAATCCTAAATTCAGAGCAGCCCACCAGTGTGACAGAGCTTTAAAAACTTATTATCTGAGACAAATTTGTTTTTATTTTCACATGTAGTGTTAGAGTTTGCTGGGTTTTGACTGTTGTTGCTGGGTTTTGACTGTTCTAACCAGAAATTTCTACATCCATGTACAGTCAATAAGTTTTCATTGGAATTATATCTGGCCACCTTTCGTGTAATATCAAGGCAAAAACATGAAAATGGACAAAAAAAAGTTTAAGGTTAAAGCATTCAGATGGTTCTACAAGCAGTAGCGATGAATTGGTGCCCTTCGACTTCATTATACAAGGGGATGTCACTGGAAACAAGGCTTGAGAAAAGAAAATGAAAAAAAACCCAGCTTTCTCTCTTTTAAACAAACTGGAGATGGAATCAAAGATCATAAAATATACAAAAAGTTAAGCTAGAGATGATCACAGAGGTAGAATAAAAAAAATAATACAATGAAAGAGGAGAAAAAAGTTTGGAACTTTGGACAAGGTGTTCAAAGATGCAGCCCCACAGATGTTAACAGCTGCGGAGCAGAAGGTAGACGAGTGCAGCAGCAGCAGCAGATAAAACACAAAGAGAATGTGTTTTTGTGTGTATATGAGTCTATAGAGGGAGGGGCAGAGAGATGAAAAGAAAAACTGCTCCCAGAATGCAGGAGATGGAAACACCAACAGAGAGGAGGGTTTTAATTGGCTGCCTGGAGACAACCGCTTCAGGCAGAAGAATTAGTATGCATGAGATCTGCAGGCAGAGACACAGAGAAAGAGAATAGAGGCAGAGATCACAGTAACATCACAACGAGTTTGGGGAATAGTTGTCCTCACTTTGACTTTGACTATCCATGACGATGCCCCTGTATGAACTCAAATTCACTGAAGCAGAGCCGTGGCAAGCCTGATGCTGAACCTCAAGCCTTTGGATGCAGATCGCATGTTTTATTTTTCCATCTATCCGCTCTCTAGGTTTTCTTTTGTTTGTGTCAAAAAGCTAAGCACCTTTTGCTTTCCCATTTGCCTTTCAGAGTACCCGTGTTCAGGCATGCTGGGCATGGTATCAGGCTTGATTAATGACAACCAGATCACCGCGTCCTCCCATACAGACCGGAGCTGGGTACCAGAGAATGCTCGCTTGCTAACAAGTAGGACAGGATGGACCCTGCTGCCCCAGCCACAGCCCTTCACTAACGAGTGGCTGCAGGTGGATCTCGGCGAGGAGAAGCTAGTGAGGGGCTTGATCATCCAGGGAGGGAAGCACCGAGAAAACAAGGTGTTCATGAAGAAGTTCCGCCTGGGCTACAGCAACAATGGCTCGGACTGGAGGATGGTGCTCGACACCAGTGGAAACAGGCCGAAGGTGGGTTTTTCTCTCTTACCTTGCACAGTGCCCAACAATACTTGGGTATGTGTTCAGTTCTGCTATCAAATCAGAAGATTAGTCTTAATCAAAGCTCTCTTGTATCATTTTTCAATTCATGCACCCAGGACTTTTTTTTTTCAAGAGCAAGGATTGGAATTGACGTTTTGATTTAACAGAGGTTTTACCTTCAGCACTGTGGAAAATGATTTGAATACCAACTTCTAAAAATGTCTCTTAGACACGTCAGAGCATCGATTGTGATTATGACGCATTTAGTCAATTTTCACCCGACTACGCGCCGGGCAGTTGTGAGTCATTGAACAGTCATTGTGAGTCAATTTTAGGAGTGCTTTGAATCACATTAGGATAAGCATCTTGAGTCTCTCAGAGTCCTTCCCCCTGTTCTCTCCTCCTGCTTTGTATTCTGCATGACACACACACACCGTTCAACCCTTTCAATGGATAGTGAAACCTCTCCAGAGAGGAAGGAGGGGTGAAAGGGAGTCAGAGGGATGAGAGAGGAAAGAACGGGCAACAGTCGAGAAGTGACCAGAGATTTATCTCCCAGTGGCACTGCCTTGCGCTGAAGGCATACTTGCCAACACTTTGCTCGATGCATGCACACACTTACACACAAAGTATGTAAGTGTGTGCATACTCGCGGATGCAGGCACACACACCTCCGAGAAGAGCTGCAACAGCTCGTCCCCAATTACAAGTGTCCCTGACAGGGCATAAATCTGATCCAGATGGGCTGATGGTTGATTTATGAAGGGAGTGAGGAGGATCCATATCCCGGCTGTCCTAGTTAGTGTCCTTTCTCCTCTTGCCTAAGAGTTTCCCAGCATCTAAGGCTCACCAGGCGTCTTCACGTGATCAAACCCATTAATCCGCTTCCGTCATTCCTCTCTCTCTTTCTTGGCTTGCTTCTCCCACACTGCCTCCTCTTTTCCTTCGTTTATACCTTCCCACATGGAGGACCGGAGAAAGAGTTAAAGGAGCAGAAAGTTACCCTTGTCAGAGGTGTGAGTCATGCTGTCTTTGCCACTGGACTCCTGTGTCACTCACCTAGTCTGTGCTTTGGATATCAGCAAGATTACACATCTGGTCAGCTTATTTATTTATTTTACTTTTCATCTGTCCACCTACCCAAAACAACCAACCCTCTGTATCCATTTTCAGAACGTAGGAGTAATTTTGCTGTAGGGTACCTGCATTTGGGGGGCTGTAGCAGTCAATACTAATCTTTATCACTCTTGCCCTTTTCCCTGCCAGATATTTGAAGGCAACAGCAATTATGACACTCCTGAACTGAGGACCGTGGAGCCTCTGCTGACCCGTTTTGTCAGGATTTACCCAGAGAGGGCCACTCCTGCTGGGATGGGCCTGCGGCTGGAGCTGCTGGGCTGCGAGATTGAAGGTAAAGCTCAAAAACATGTAGGACTTTCAATAAAATCGATTGCATTGTGTGTCCTCTGTCTAAAATGCTCCTTTCTGTTTTGATGCACAAAACTATAAAAGAAATAGAGTAGTATTTCTATTGACGCTGGTGACATTTCCACCCGTGGTGCTCATTTCTCCACCAGCAACAATTATGTGTTTACCAGTGGTGGCAAAGTTACTCCCCCAGAGTGAAACCTTTCTTCGAGCAGTTGACATTTTCAGCTATAGTGATGTTTTTAGTCACGAAAATGACATTTTCACTCCCGTAGTTGACGCCAAGACTGTCTTTGATTGTGTTTCATTTTCTCCCCGTGATGATAACCTTAGTGGGCACACCTAGACCTCTCAGACTACATGCTCACATCTGACGTGTGTTGACTCACACGCAGGTGAGCAGTCTATCATCCTAGCTAATGGCATGGCTGTGAGGAGTTAGCGCGTCATGTCTTTGCCACAGTCCTGTTTATTTAAAGACGTGCATGAGTGCGCCCTATGTCGAGCCCACAGCTGTCCAGCTCCTGCTCTTTATCCTTACAAGGGATAGTTGTCTTGTCTCCCTGTAACATCAAAGCTGCCCCCAATAGCTAGCCACTTCTACAGGGGATCAAATGAAAGCCCACCTGGCCCACTAGGATTATTGCATCCTGGCCCTCATCGCACTCTTCCCAACCTCGGCACGTCTTTCTTCTTTCAAAGGACTGCGCCCACTTTGCTATCTTTAAAATTACCATTATTTTTTTCCAGCTCTTTATCTGCCTCTCTCAAAGCTGATGTAGCACAAAAAACGCTCAGCAATATAAGCACACGGAGCATCCTAGCCCTAAGTGGATTTGCATATTGGATTTCAGGGAGGCCCATTCTCTTGTAAGCCTCATGGACTCCCACCGGGAGCTTTAGTCAGATGATAATGCTTGTTTTCGCTGTTAATGCCAAATACACACAAACTCGCACAGATTTATGCACACAGACCAACCGCAATCACCTTGCCAAACATGTGGTTACAGTAAACTGTACACAGTCGGGTGAGTGCACAGGCAGGTGCATCTCCTAGTGTGTACAAATGTGTTTGTGTGTGTATGTGTGTAGCAAGTCGTAGCAGGAGGCCGAAATCCTCATTTCTATGAGAGGCTCCCCTGACGCAGCCCTGACCCCATCCCTGACCTTCCCCACCCTGAATCTGACAGGAGCTGATCTGCCTCATATTTCATCTAGCAGAGAGAGCGAGCAAGAGCATTGGCTCACACACATGCACAAACATACTCAATCGCTCTCACGCACAACTACAGATATTGTACACATTTTTCAAGATGCTTGCCCCTGTCTGTCTTCGCCTCCCTTTTGTCGCCTCTCTCCTCATTCCTTCTCCTCGGCCTGCACTGAGGAAGCCAGTTTAATCCTCAGACAGTGCAAACACTTATGAAAGGTTTGGACTACAGGAAGTGTTTTGTAGCTCCTATAACTATTGGAGGAAATACACTTTTTTGTGCGGCCATACAGTGCAGGAAGAAGGACTATCAAAAGTTCTTGGAACCCTTTGATAGCGTTTCAAAGCTGCATACAAACTGGAAGGAATTTGTGGTGACATAGTGACCAGAGACCAGAGGCTGTAGTCGGGACCCACAATAAACTTTCAAGCAAGTGAAACTACCAAAGACAGTGAAGAATACTGTTGATTTACAGAGAGTCACCAAGGCAACCTGAGCCTGAAATACCAGCAAGAGACAAGCTGGCAGTTTCAAACTGATGCGCAATGAGCAAATCGTTTCCAGTGCTCCTACTTCAGGGTTTGGACTCTCCAAGCACAGGAAGTGATGTCAGTGACATGAATGAATGTGGGTTAGTTTAGATGTAAGCATACTTCGTTGCAGATACTGGCTGATATAAATTTAAAATCATCCAACAATATATGTCATGTCAGCTGTGTAGGGAAGAGCTGTAAAGTTGAAACAAAGCATGTAAAAACAGAACAACGGTGAAGTCCAAGCTTTTTTAAGACTATGTGTGACGGGGGGAAAATGCAACACAATGTTCGCTCGTCAAAGCAAAACTGTCCTCCCACATTTCCTCTCACCTTGAGCTTCTCCACACAGTGAAGCAGTGACTGATGAGAAGAAAGTAAAAAATCCCCAAAGCTCTGTGTGTGTAAAAACTTGTCCTGACAAATGGCTATTTTGTCTGCGCCACACAGTTATACCCTGCTTTTACAACTCTGTTGTAATCCTGACACTTACAACACAACAAACACACGCTCAGTCTTGTTTTGTTTGCAGATGTTTCTTTGTCAGCTGCTAGCTTGCTATCACACCATTAGCGGCCCTACAGAAGTGGGAAAGCATATAAAAAAGACCTTAGAAGACATGTAGTTGTTGGGGAAGTTCCTCAGTGTGCAGATACCCTCAAGGAGTCCTGAGAAATATTGGGTCTGAAATCTCCAAAAGGCACACCGCTGTGTGGCACTGGACCATGGAGCGGATTTTGGGCCTTTCCCACATCCAAGTGAAGCAGGGCCATAATGATAGACTGGAATGGCCCTGCTTATATCCAGTCCCAAGTCCTGTTACTCCACCTTCTAGTTTCAAAGCCCGAGCTCCCACACATTTTCTGGCCTCGATGAAGGCTTCTTCGACACGGCGTGTGTCCACAGGGGATGGCATTGTTGGAGTGGGGCCCCGGCGCTGTTACCATAGCTGTCTTCGAATCCCATGTCCCTGCTCTCATTAAAATCGTCAGTTCGCAGCGGGTTGCTATGAATGTTTCCTTTCCCAACTGGGCACGGTGTCCAGGCATCTGTCTTCCTGTCCCTGCCATTGGGGGTTTTGACTCTTCTCAGTGTTCCCGTTTAATGCATTCTTTACATACCCTGTTGCATTCATTAGAAGAGATCATTAAATACAGCCAAGACACAAGGACTGCATGAGGTCTGTGCCATTGGTTCACACTCTTTCTCATGTCAGGGCCATAATGATAGACTGGAATGGCCCTGCTTATATCCAGTCCCAAGTCCTGTTACTCCACCTTCTAGTTTCAAAGCCTTACGCACCATGTATTCGCTTCAGCTCTATTTATACACCCACACCTCCACAGCTTGATGAAAGGATGGATACTAATAGCTCAGTTCTACACTAACGCTCAGCATGGAACTGTGAGCACAGCAATCGAGCTTACAGAAATATATTTCACTGTTTCTTCTTCTTTTCTTTCCTTTTCTGTTTTTGTTTAAACTATATGCTTAAAATCGTAGGCTTGAAAAGAAGGATTTCAGACAATTAACAAAAAGAAATGCGATGCTATTCAATAGATACTGGCCTTAAAAACAAAGGAAAACACTGTAACCTTTTTTTTTTTAAGTAGTCGAAAAATCCCTTAAGCTAAAATCAGTGCACTTTCCATGTTTAACCTGTAATCTAACCTGTATTGTTTCCTCTCTCTCCATCTCCAGCTCCTACACTCCCGCCAACCACCGCAATCCCGAGCACCACCCCGTCTGACGAGTGTGATGACGACCAGGCGAGCTGCCACAGTGGCACAGGTGATGACTACGACGTGACAGGTGCTAACATCGCCTTCATGAGACTGCGACCAGCCCCTTCCCCTAAACCCTCCCTTCCCTAATTTCCCCTTGCTTTTGCTGTGGCTGGCGCTCGATCGTCTCCCTCGATTCTGCGCCATCACAGCTTCTGTAGCATCGCTGCCGCAGTCAGATTTTGATACCAAACCCAGTCTTCCATGTACTGTACCCTGCACACTGGCAAGCATGCATGCACCCTCGTGTGTCCTGGCAGCCACACAACTCTAATTTGCTGCGCCCCCGTTGCTACCACCTCCTCCTCTTCAGTCTACCACTTCTTACCTTAAGCTCTGAGCGCTCACCAGAAAGCATTGTTGCATTTGCACCTGAAATCAATTCACCCACATCTGTTCTCTATCATTTCATCTCTCACTTGCTTTTTGCTCTGGCTCCCCCCCCTCTACTCACTCCTAGCTTACTTTTCCTTCTAACCAGTCAACTATCTCAGCCTGCACCCCCCATTAACCAGCAGTCTCCAATGATGAGCATGGCACCGTCTCAGTCATGTGTATTGTATAAGTTCTTCCTGCTAGGAATACCAGAAAAAAGGCATTCATAAGAAAGAAGCCAGAGACAAGGCATGCGTTGATACGCCAAGTTTAGTTAGCATGGGTACTTATTTAAAATGAAACTTAGCTCATTGCAAACCTAGGCTAACTGTGCTAACATTCTGTATTGTGACAGGTGGTAACATGATGCCAGAGAGCACTACTGCTGAAATGGATACCATCCCAGGTGAGCAAAAGATACCATATATACATATTTTTTAAGGTCAGTGCTTTCAAAGTTTGCACATCAGAGCGATGAAACATACAGCGGGGCAAATGTTTAACTGCTCATGGTTTGTTCTGAATTAATTTCATGAATTCATCAAGAGACACACCTGAGATAATGATTGCCAGCCTCTCTCCTCTGATGTGTGTCTGTTATTAAAGCTGATGATATGGCCCTGAGAGGCTCCCGCTGACAGGGTAAAGGGAGGCTACGTGATGCAAGGCTAGCCGATGATTAGCACTGGTGCTCTGCTGCTGCCTTCTCAGCATAATCACTAATCACCAGGCTGACACCGGCGCACAGACCTGTAAAAGCCAGATGCAAATGACTGGAGGAAGTTAGGTGCACTTTGGGGCCCACATGCATGGACAGACACACATAGCCAGTGTCTCCTACAGCGGGCTGATGAGGCAGCAGTCAAGAAGCAGTGCCCCAGCCTGACCTTGGCTAATGGGCCGTAGGCTCCACCCAACCCCCTTTCTCTCAGTCAGCTGGCTCTGCGGTCTGTCTTCGATTTGGGGCACGAGCGATATTATTAGAGTAGCTCTAAGATGCAAATGTGTGTATGCATTTATGCACATTTTTGTGTGTGTATGTCTGTATGAGTCTAATGAAGTACAGGTAAACGCCTATCTATTTGACTTTTCATCTCAAGACTCTCAAACCATGCATGTTAATAAGCTGTGTGTGTGTGTCCATGTGAATGTGTGTGTGTGTCATGCACCATGCATCTCAGGGGATATAGTTTCCACTCACATTCATGGAGAAATAAATATATATACATACATAATGGCCAAGTGAGTCACAGGCTCCTCATAATGGAAAAAAAAGCCAAAGTCGTTTTAATTGGGAATGAAGTTTCTATGGGGAAAATGGTGGCTTGGACCCTGAAATGTGGTTGATATGTGATGGGAATTCCATCCTTTGTGTTTAATGGGTAAATAGCGTCATTGCCTGCAGAAGTTAGTTAAATCCTTCCCATTTTTTAAGGGAATATTAGCTCATAGATTCTGTCATTCAGAGAGTGGTATCTCTAAAGGCATTTCATGTTGGAGAATAAAGCTATGGCTGGCCTCCCAAACATCTCGTTTCCCCAGTGTTCCTTGAAGTCTTTCTTTATCTAATTTGGAAAACACTAAAGCCCGAGCTCCCACACATTTTCTGGCCTCGATGAAGGCTTCTTCGACACGGCGTGTGTCCACAGGGGATGGCATTGTTGGAGTGGGGCCCCGGCGCTGTTACCATAGCTGTCTTCGAATCCCATGTCCCTGCTCTCATTAAAATCGTCAGTTCGCAGCGGGTTGCTATGAATGTTTCCTTTCCCAACTGGGCACGGTGTCCAGGCATCTGTCTTCCTGTCCCTGCCATTGGGGGTTTTGACTCTTCTCAGTGTTCCCGTTTAATGCATTCTTTACATACCCTGTTGCATTCATTAGAAGAGATCATTAAATACAGCCAAGACACAAGGACTGCATGAGGTCTGTGCCATTGGTTCACACTCTTTCTCATGTCAGAACTGTAATTTACCTTTTGTCCGACTCCTGCTTCTCCTTCATGAGTTAGCTGCTTGTATCACCCCCACCTGTAGGACTGTAGGCTTATGTCCCACAGTTATCTGCTGCCCTCTAGTGGTCTGTTCCAGAGCAGAATAAGAGAAGGAAGCTCCAAAGTGTAGCCTGTAGTTATACCATGACAGGCTCTGCGGTCATTGTTCGGATAGAGCCCAGGGCTACAGGCAGCTTCTCCTTTTGTAATAAGCAGAATGATTAAGGTTTTTTTTCTCCTGTGACACATGATCTTGATCTTTCTTCACACAGCTTTTCTCTGGTTTGCCTGCGACTTTGGCCGAGCCAATGATCCGTCCTTCTGCAGCTGGACATCGGAGGACACGGGATCTAGGTGGCAGATCCAGTCCAGCGGCACACCTACCCTCAACATCGGACCCAACATGGACCACACAGGTAAGTACCTCAGATGATAGACTCACAACATCTGACACAGTACATGTGGCATTTTACCTCTGTGTTGCTGATACAAGGGCTTTACATTACAGGTGAACCGGGGAATTTCATCTACACCTTAGCAACCAGCCCCCAAGAGACAGAGGTGGCTCGACTCGTCAGCCCCGTGGTCAGCTCCCCGGACTCGGACCTCTGTGTGTCATTCTGGTACCACATGTTTGGGCCACACATCGGCACACTACACATCAAGCAGCGCAAGCAAACGGAGAAGGGACCTGCAGATGTCCTACTGTGGACAGTCAGCGGCCACCAAGGCAACCGCTGGAGGGAAGGTCGTGTCCTCGTGCCACGCACCAACAAGCCTTATCAGGTAACTGACCCACCTTACCTGTGCTTTTTGTGTGTGTGCTGTCACTCTAGAGGCTCACTTATTTTTTTTGCCAAGGTGGTGATCGAAAGTCTAGTGGAGAGAAAGAGCTGGGGAGATATTGCTGTGGATGACATTAAGGTTCTCGATGGGATCACACTGCTAGACTGTAAAGGTGAAGCTTTGTGCATAGTTTCAGTGACTTCCTTCAGTTTTTGAACTAAAACAGCACTTTGGCACACAGCTCTGACTGCATTTTGTCATTTAGCTCTGCTTTTAATATGAATTTCTCTTTAAAGATCCCGACGTGCCCACTGAGCCAATATTGCCGGAGGATATTAATGAAATCAGTAAGTCCTTTCACACATCAGGTTTGTTGTGCATTCTAACCTTTTATAGTTTATTTTCTCACTTTTCTTTTTCTCTTCTGCTCCTTGCTTCCTCTCTAGTTCCGGAAAACACAGAATATCCAGACTTTGTGGATAACAACCAGATCCCTGAAGGCAGCATGCTAAAGACGCTTGACCCCATCCTGATCACCATCATCGCCATGTCTGCCCTCGGGGTCTTCCTGGGGGCCATCTGCGGCGTGGTCTTGTACTGCGCCTGCTCACACGGAGGCATGTCGGACAGGAACTTGTCAGCTCTGGAGAACTACAACTTTGAGCTCGTGGACGGCGTCAAGCTAAAGAAAGACAAACTCAACGTACAGAGCTCGTACTCGGAGGCGTGATTCAGGACAGAGCGCATTCATGTGACTGTGTGCGATGGGCCGGGCTCTCGCACGAGACTGTCTGCAGGCATATAATCCCGCCTGTCTGCAAGCAGACGGGCTGCCGATGCCCTCGAATCTCTGGACGAGGGACAGGTTCAGGAACCAACAGGAGGTCTGGACTGATCCATGCTTTTCTCAGGAGCTGCAGTTAAAAAAAAAAAACAGAGCCTACCAGTAAAGGGGGAGGGACACTGTGTACAAATAAAATACAGGAAAAAAAATATGTACAGATGATATTTTAATTTTCTATTTTGATTTTCATTCATTTTTACAATCGGATGCTGGTGTTGAGACCAATTTATTAATGATGTTTAAAGTATTTATCGTTTTCTGGAAAAAAAAAAAGAAACGTCTTTTTATTATTACCATCAGTTGGTAACGGCTGTTTTCACCTTTTAGAAAGAGACGTATTGACATCCTAAGTGAACCATATCCGGTAAAAACTGTAGATTCGCCCCATGGCGTGGCAAACAGAGTGTGCCGTGAGACATGTACCCTTTCCCCCCCTTTGACCCCTATCACTCTAAAGTAAGGGTCCCATTCATGGCAATGTATGGTTCTGACAGTGCCTTTAATACGTTTTTGTTGGAATCCTCTGTTGATATCGGTGTTTTTTACTGTACTTGGCTTAAGCTATAATGACAGGAAACAGGGGCACATGACCTTAGAAATACCTGCAAAACAGGACAAGAGTTTATCACAGGTTTTTTTTGTTGTTGTATTTGTTTGTTTGTTTTCTGTCCAAAACAAAAACACACACACTGTAAATAAGTTTTAATATATTTTATTGTCCTTTTTTTAAAGAAAGTAAAAAGTAAAAGGAAAAAAAAAGCTACAGTATCCCTTTTGTCATGGGTTTTTGCGTGTGCGTGTGTGTAAATACAATCTCCTGGACTGTTTCGTGGAAGGTGCAGTGTTTCATTTTCAGTCGCTCAGCTGAGCATGATTCGCCCGCTCGCTGACGCTCCAGCGATTTCAATGTGCATTCAAGCCATCTGTCACCGAAACATCCACTTCTCAAAAAGAGCCCCAAGGATGAATGAATCGAGAGGTAGCAAACGCACAAAAACAAAACAAAAAAAAGAGATGAACTCTCAGCACTCTTCTTCTTCTGATCACTCATGACCACGCCATATCTCTGCTGTGAGCTGAACTGGTCACTGTGATGTTTTCCAGAACTTTAAACACACTCGTGACAATTTCAGAGGAGGTGGTAAAATATATCAAATATTTGGCAAAAACAAACAAACAAACACCAATCCTCGTTGCTTTGCTTTATCTAAATCCCTTACTGTCTTGTCACTGTGGATTGTTCACCCAGGCAGTGCTATCTGGACAATGCAGCTTGAATGCACTTTGTTTTGCGAGCCCCTCGTGGTAGAAACCTGTAAAAAAGAGGGGTTAACACACTAACTGACGAATGGTGCTATCAGTAATTTAGCCAGACACATGTGTCTCATGATGAAAAAAATTTTTTAAATAAAAAAGCCCAGTTTGTATTGTCCACATGCTGTAGTGTAGCTCAAGCGCCCCGACCTCCTCCTCTTGGGGGGCTGTGAAGAGTTTTTAACGTGTTTCACGTGTAGCAGCCATAATGTTGTGATGTCAGAGCTGATGTCAAAAAGGACAGGACGCTGGTACAGTGGGTTGGAGTGGGGGTGAGGTGGGGTTGGGGGTGGGAATCGAGCATCGTCACCTAAATCAGACTCCCAGGCCTCTCTCCGTGGCTTTACCAAAGGATGGTTGCCCCCTTATACATACGGTTGGAGGGCTGGAGGGGGAGGAGGGGTTCCTCGCCAACACAAAATACCGTGAGACCACAGTCCCTCCTCTCCACACCCTTCCCCATGAAAAAATCAAAAAAAGGGGGTAGCCTATGGCAGGACACTCACAGAGAACAGCAACGTGTTTGTTTTTTCTATCTCTTTTTAAGCTTAAAAGAAGTGAAACGTCGCCCAGGTGTGAACTCTTCAATCCCAGGGTGGTGGTGCCCCCCCCCCTCCACGAGGCTGCTGGGGCCCCTGAACTCAGTGGGGGGGTTTTGTGCCACAGTCAAAACAATCCAAAAAAAAAATCAATCCTGGGAGGCGTGGAGTCTTTTTACATGGATGTGCTTTGTATGTTGTGCCGTGGTGAACACACGTTCTCAGCTTGTTCATTTTATTTTTCAGGACCGGGCGACCCTCTCTCCCCTCAGCTTTTACACCGCCCCCTGCCCCTCCCCCACCTGTGCTTTCAGCTGTAGAGCACTGTAGCTGCAGCAGCTAAGGAGAAAGGATACTGTAGCGTGGACTCAAAAGAAATAATGTTGCACTGACAAATATATTTAAGAGGTTTATGTGTTTCTAGCATTCATTTGCAAAAAAAAAAGAAAAGAAACTGAAGAAAATCAAAAACTGTTTTCTTTTTCTGTTCTTTTTATATATACATGCATATATATATATAGTTTCAGATTATGTGACATAATTCTGAAATGTAAAAATAATGAGATGTTTTCATTATTGAAAAGGCAGAAGAGATTTTTTTTCCTCCCAGCAGTAATGTCCCTCCCCCGTACATTTACATGGCATATTAACCCTTCGTTTTGTACTGTCATTCAGACTTTTGTGCAGATTTTCTTTCTTTCTTTCTTTTTTTTTTTTTACAATAACAAGGAATTAAGATTTTTATTTTCAGTACTGCTTCTGTAATTTACTGTTGTTAAGGGCGGGAGGGGAAAGGAATAAACAGCAAAGGCCTTAAAAAATTGGAAAGGGAATTTGTGAGTTGTAATTCAGGCTTTGAAATGTTTTTTTTCTTTCTTTTTCTGCTCCAGTCGGACATCCAAACCACAGCCCTGCTGTGAAGGGTTAAACCAGCAGCTTCATAAGCAAGCAGCTCTTTGAAACAGCATCTTTTTTGTTGTTGTTGTTTTTGCTTGAGAGTGATGTGAAAGCACTATCAAGGCAACGCAGTGATGTTAAAAGAGAACTTTTTTGTCTGGTCTCTGTCTCATTGCCACCGCTTTCCAAAGATACAATAAAAAAAAAAAGCGTCTCCACACGAAGGAGGATGAACTTTTCTTTGCTGAGGAGTTTTGCTTTTTTTCTGCATTTAATAAAAGAGAAACAACTCACCGGCTCGATTGGCCTGACACTGAGCAATGACAGGTGAAAATTAACCTCCTGATCCCAGATCAGAACTCTGCTAATGTGAGTTTCCACCTTACTGAAGTAGTTAACAGTGGTGAAACTGATGGCATAAAGTAAAGTGGTGACCACTAATGAGAAGCTGATGTGAGCTGGGATCAGTCACTCAGCTGGATTTTGATCCTGGTCTATCATTAGTTCAAACTGCATTTTCACTGATTTTTTTCTTCTTCTAAATTTACAGGGGTCATATCGTTTTGCCACTTATTTTGGCAGGCCAGGAAATGAGACAGAAAGTATCACCACAGAGATTTTTAAAATCTCTGGTTTCAGTGTCAGTTTCAATTTAGAGCGTGAGATACAGCATGTAAGCAGCTCATTGAGGAATGCTTATACACACATCTTGAAAGACATAGCAGGACCCTCATCATCGTTAGCAAGCAAATTAGAGTCCTAACATCTTTCAGCTGCTATATCCTTCACACGCTATTGACTACATGAGAGCTTAGAGCATGCAAACCCAACTTCATCGTTGTTTTATCTCTCCTCAGACTGCTGAAAACTAATAATCTTGCAAAACTATGCTCAACATTAATTAATGATTAATTAATTAGTCATTAACACACAGAGTATCATCAGTCATTTATCTGTGTGGCACGATTGATGGAGAATTGTAGCTTGATATACACCACAATTAGAAAGTGTATGATATGGATACTTTATTTAGCAGTACTTCTTTGGGTTTTAAAGTCTTCTTTTCCAAAGGCTTTAAAGTGCTGCTTCTTTGTGAATATGTTATCTACTAATTCTAAAGATTAGTCTTTAATTATTAATTTTGGGGATAATGAAAAATCCCTTTTGTGTTTAGCTTTTCTATTCTATACCAGTGCAGTCGCTCTTATTAAAATCTGCAGAAGTCATTATTGAATCACCTCCTTAAAAGGCTATTAGTTTATCACTTATTAAGAATCAGTCAGTGCTGTAGCTACAATATCAGTAAAAAAAAAAATCTCTTTCTCCAGGTCAAACGTAACATGGAGCCAAAAAATCAAAGCCACAGTCGCACTGTGAGGAGAATCACTCACATTGTTTTTTGTCACAACTAGAAATTTGAAAATGTTTGACTTACTAGTTTGTAAAGGCTTTTTAGCTTTGCAGGAAAGAAGTTATAGCAGCATAACCACAGCACTAGTAACGTCCCGGACAGGCTCGCATCTGAAACTTGTAGTTTTATATTTTGCCACTGGGTGGCTCTGTGGAGTAATATTGAGTTCTTTATTCTGTATCATATTCCACGTTTGTTAAATAAAAGGAACATTATTATGAAACGGTCTCTAATGTATTAATGTAGAGCACTACAGTAAATGTGTATTTGCTTCATTATTTTTCTTTTTTGTTTCCATATTGTTTAATGTCTGCAAATGATTTAGTGGACTAGGAATGATTTGCCAGTTATAATACGTGCAAACATAATACACAGTTTGTTTGTTTTTTATTGTGGGCATTGTGATATGTTATCACGGACGCAGAGTGACTGGCTGACTTCAATAAGTTGCTGTGTTACACAGTCTTTACTGGTACTGCCAAATAAAACAGAACCGTTAGTTATCTGCGCCTTTCCTGCTATAACAAGAGGAAATTGTGTCTGTCATCTCGCTATTTTTCCATGACGAAGTCGTCTGCCCTCAAAGTGCAGCTCTGAAAAAAACTTAGATTTGAAATCGTATTTGTTATGCCCCTGTCCATGCAGTAGCCAAATCCCATCACAGGGGGGCTCCAGAATCCACAGAAGTCCTATGGCATTTATCCAGGATACCTCAGCTATTACGGCCCATCACTTTTATACCATTGGCTGTAAAAAAACAAAACAAAAAAAAAGGCTACAAAAACTCACCATCCACTTCATTAGGAACAGGTTTTTTGTTCCATATTGATATGATAGCATCACAGAGATGCTGCAGATCTGTTCGTTGTACATCCATGATCTGAAATTCTCATTCCTCCATATCCCAAAGATGCTCTCTTGGACTGAGATCTGGTGGTGGTGGAGGCCACCTGAGTACAGCGAGCTCATTGTTATATTCAAGAAACCAATTTGAGATAATTTGAGCTTTGTGACCTGGCACGTTGTCATTAGTAGATTATACACTGTTGCCAAAAAGGGATGGATATAATCAGCAAGAGTAGCTACTCAGGTAGGATGTGGCATTTTAAATGATGCTCAGTACTAAGGAGCCCAAGATGTGCCAAGGAACCACAACATTACACCACAAGCAACAACTTGAATTGTTCATACAAGGCAGGATGGAGCCGTGCTTTTATGTTCTTAAAGCTAAAGTCTGATCTTATCATGTGAATTTTGCTGGAATGTATGCACAGTTTTATTTATATAGCACCTTTTAAGATAAATATCACAAAAAATTGTCTAAAAAAGTTACCCAAAAGCAACTTTACTTAAAAAGATGGCTCTTTAGTTGTTTTTTATAAGAAACCACCAAATCCGTAGATCTAAGGCTCAGTGGGGGAGAGTCTAGGGGTCACTGTGGGAAAATCTGTGTCTCCTTTAGTTTTCTTGTATAACACAAGGTCTCTGATATCCTGATCGCAGGATATCAGAGACCTGCTGGAGACAAATGGCTGTAAAGGTTCAGTGATGTACATCAGTGTTTACCCACAGAGAGCTCTGAAAGTCACAACCAGAATCTTGAAGTGGACTCTGAAGTTGACGAGGAGCCAGTGCATCTGAATTAGAAAGTGACCTGACAGTACTCACAGGTGCATTCTGAACAACTTGCATACATTCTGAGGAGGTTTTGTTGAGACAAGTGAACAAGCAATTGCAATATTCCAGAAAGGATGAGATAAAAGTATTTGCCATAATTTCTAATTCACAGCGTGAGAATCACAGCGTGAGATTTCATGTGATCGTGATCATCCAAAGTTAAAGCACAAAACTGTCAGGGGCACAAACAAGGACTTCTGTTTTTTCTATATTAATCTGAAAAAAATGTCAGCCACCCATGCAGGACCTGAATCTGAATCTGGTATTTAGAAAATCAGCAGCACAAGAGAATACAAAAATAGGGGTTGACTTTGCCTCCACACCTAAACAGAAAAACAAGAACAGTCAGTGAGATTTGGCAAGTGGGGGAACACTAAGATCTGTTGTAGTTCCCAGCTCAGGGAAAATAATAACAGCTCACAATAATTTCTATTGGCACCATAGGCAAGAAAAGCAACTGACAATCTGTATAGCTTATATCTTTATATGTATATATTTACAAAAATTGCTATATTAAAGTTTTGTTTTTTTGCTTCTATTGTTTATTGTTTATTTCATAGCATGGTGTCTATTATTCAGTGGAAAGACAGTGGATCACTGCTGGAATATCCACTCATGTCTCTTTTTGCAGGATGTCTCATGGAACTGCCTGTAGGATTGTCTAGATTTGCATTCAAATGCCCATCCAAAACAAATGCCTCTTTGGGGAATGTTTGCTCCCTTTCAGCAATGTCTTCATTCTTACTTAAGTGTGATTTGGGATGTATATCAGTAAAATCACAACTTAATCGGAACCTGCAGCAATTTCTGTTTCTCTGGAATGATATGAGCCATGTCGTTTATATGAGCCATATCACAAGTCATATCAACGTTTATCCTTGTAATAATACAAAAAAACATACTTTGAGTTTTAAAACTACTGCTGAATACCTGAAAAAAGTAGAAAGAAATAGCTGTAGTTTCTAGAACAGATCTTTCTGTGAGAAATAGAGAGCTGCATTCTCTTGTAAACACTCCCAGGAGGCTAAACAGGATTTGAGGGTCTTCCGGCCCACTGTTTATTTTTTCTCACTTTCTTTCCCCCACTGTGTCCACTAGTGCTCAGGCACAAAATAACAAATCAGAAAGTTTAAAGTAAATAAATAGCTGAGTGAGTTTACTTATTTATTTATTTACTAGAACTCATACAAAAAAGTAATGGTAGTGGCTCATTTTGTATTTGTGGCATCTAATACCTCTAAAAGAATTTTCATAAAAAAATAAATAAATTTCAGCTTTGTGGTTGTTAAAAAAAGTATTACACATTTTTAAAGAGTCCACTCGAATTTCAGGTTTTCAGTAATATAGATACTTTACAGCAAACCCTTGATTTTATTCTTTTTCATTTTTTGTTTTCTATTGGTTTTATATAACTTTTTATTATATAACTAAATTGGATTAACAACAAAAACATTTTAAATAAATTATCATATTTAAAATATGAGTAGAAGAAATTACGACTGGATTTTTAAAAAATGTTTTGTAGTAAATTACACAGTAAAAGATAATTAATCAGATGTATTTAAACTTTATAGCCTACTCTTTTTTTTAGCTTCAGTGTGAAACTGTTAGTGGACAGTGAGGTACAAGTACAGAGCCAACTGTCCTTATAGTGATGAGGATGATGCTGATGGTGATTAAAGATGTGGACTTAATTGGAGTTACGGACTGAGTTAGTATTATACCGACACACTGTGTATGTGTGAGCGTGAGTGGGGCTGTCTTCTAGCGTTGACGTAGGCAACATAAGGGTCAAGTGAGCAAAATTAAGACGGTTAAACGAATGCGCGCGCCTTCAAAACAAAAAATATCAAAGCTTGTTTGTTTGTTTTTTGAATACGTAAAAAGACTTTGATGACGCATTGGGAAAACTTTTTAATTAGAGGAAGTGAAACTTTAATTGGAATGGTTAACAGGACATCTGTATCTTAGAAAGTACTAAGATACAGTACTAAGAAGGTCTAGATTTTACCCCAGATATTACAAAAATTTTAACCCCATATAAACAAAAAAAGAAAGAAAAGAAAATTAAAGACTTCTACCACCGTCTTTGTTTTTTGGAATTCCCCATTAATCTCCATTTACCAGAGAATTCTTACTCTTCTGTAAAGCTTTCGTCCTTCTCGAAAGGGGCTATAAAAATCTTTAACTTAAAAGTTATTGAAATTTTTTCCTATTTTTGTTATATATACAATTATAAAATATAAAGATAATAAACAAAAAAATAAAAAGATTTGAATTTGATTTTATGTTGAAGGAGCTGTAACCGGAAACGCTCGGTGTGCCATTGTCCGCGATGCTGCTGCATTTTTTATTTATTTTTTTTAGGAACAGCGGCGGAGGACTGAGGATTTCACTCTTCGCTCGTCCCCTTCATTTAGTCCGCGGTAAAGAGGTCCGCCCAGGCAGTGTGCGGATACTGTCTCCCTCTCCAACTACCGAATATTTGGTTTTAAACATATATACTGCCGACATATTTCTCTGCAGAGAGGAATGAGCAGCAGGATAAATCTCCAGTGACTTTTCGGAGGAGAGAGTGGTCCCCGGTGCCAGCAGGGCAGATAGTTGCTGTCTGCCTGTGCCGCTGCTGCGGGCAGAGGACTACAAACGCTAGCTTACTTCTGCTTATGTCTCCTGTATGAAATAACAGCGCCAAGGTAAACTTCATTCGTTCATTTATTTCCTCTTTTTTCTTCTTTTTTCTTTATTTTTATAAACGTAACCAGCCCGGTTAAGTTTATACTGTCACTGTTACATTTTAATGGCAGGTATATAAAGTTTGTAACATTTTATTATTTTTCTCATCGCCCACGTTTTTTTTCACTGATACTTGAACCCGTTTGCAATAATCTAATCACGGGCATTGTGTTGTGGTTTAATTTGACATGACAGACATGCAGATTTAAAATGTAAAGATTCTGGCTGTTTATGGGGCATAGTTGTGGTTACTGGCCATGTGTCAGTGTGTTACATTGTCATTAATAGTCAAACTGAAGTGTACTAATGTGTTCGGTGTTGTGCCAGAAATCTGATCGTCAAAAAGTGATTTCCGGTATTTGCAAAAAAGTGATTAAATAATATTAAAATTAGATAGATGAGTTGTTGGCCTATGATATGCAAAACATGTGCCAAATGTATAATAATAGATGATATCATAATAAATGATATCATCTTCAGACACAAACAACATTCCTGTCACAAGGTAGAACATGCAATCAGTTTTTGGCAAAGTGACTAAAATGTATTCTTTATTTATCTAGTTAAAAAGTATCGTTGGCATTAAAAATGGCTTTTTAAAGAGAATTTGCAACAAATAAAACATAATAGTTCTACAAAGATATTTTAAGTGGCCACAAAGGTCTGAATTAGTTATAATGTAGGTACAATGTCACATAAAGTCATAACTTCCAAAACATTAATTTATTTATTTTATATAGAACCACTTTGTAAATACTGTTGACCTCAGTCTATTTACCAATATACGCAAAAAAACAAACAAACTGCTAAAAACCTAAAAACAGAGCTATAAGACTTTATAAGTGTTTACTGTCTGCTGCTTGTTGTTGCCCATGCAGTGCGTGATTGATAGGCTGAACAACTTCCATTTATTGAGTAACCCCCCAACCCCCCAGTCATTTAAAGGAGAGCTGGAGAGTGAAGGCCTTGTAAATAATATAGCCCACTGCACTGAAACCACCACTAGGTAAAGATCCTAGAAGTTTAATCAGGAAAATGGAGGCAGGAAGAGAGACAAGGATGGAGGGAGTTTGGAGGGGGGAGGGGGTAGAAGGCAATATGAAGGAGGGTGATGGGGCTGGAGGAAGGACAGTAAGGACATGGGGGAGGAATGCTAACTGAGGAGGAGGGTAAATGTAGGACAATGAGGGGAGTTGTAGCCAGTAGCCACCAGCTGAATAGATGTGACCTCAGGTTCCCTGGGGAGCAGCTGCTGGGGGGTGGGGGTGGGGGGCTCCCAGCTGATTTATAATGCCACTTAGACTCAGAGCCACACCCAGGCGTTTCTTCTGGATGTGTGATGTTTCCCATGAACGTGAGTGCGTTTGTTTCTTTGTTGGGGAGTGGCACACACGTTATGTGCGAACTTGTTACACTGAGATAGATGCGATCAATGTGTGTGTTTGTGTTGCTCTGTGAGACATAAGTGATGAATGTGTACAATTGCCCCCTGCGAGACATGCTTTGTGCCGTAGGGGAACATTTCAAGCGGAAAGATGTAACGTGGCACAAATAATTGCCTTTTAAAGCCATTCACCTCAATTGCCTGCACACGTGCCCATCCTACCTTGAGTTTGAAAGCGGGTCAACAACCTGATGAGCTCTGAAACAGCGAGACATTCACATGCGATCAGCCAGCACCAACCTCAGCAGTCTTTTCTATAACAAGTGCTCTCCAACCTTATGAGATTTAAAAATCCTATAAGAGCAACAATTTCTAAACAATATAATCACTTTGATTTGTTGCCTTTACTGGGTGCCATTCTCTTAGCGCACAGTTTTTTGGCACAAATACATTTGTTCACTCATATTTTCACCACATTGAACGCCAGTGCACCTCTAGCCCCTTTTCTTCCCTGTTCTTTTTTTAGATGGGGTGCCTCCTCTTTCTAAAATCAGCCCCGGAAACACCAGGGAGGTATGAAGCGGTTAACACTGACCTCGGCTCTACAAGGTCTGCTGAGAAAATGAAGAATTTGTTCTGCTGGGAGTAAATGACAGCAGACATTTGCAGGGCTGTAAACTCTGTCATTCTTTGTTTATTATTGTGACAGCGTGAGTTTTTAACTGGAAGGCTCCGTGAGTTTGTGTAACTCACAAATAGAGGCAGTTTGTGTTTAGCAGGACAGAAAAATTACATGCGCTGTTTGCGCTGGGTTTCTTTGTCAGATAAGCAAATGTAAGGAAATGACAGGAAATGAGAGATGAGACAGCTATGGCGTGCAGTAAACATCCCCAACTGCACTCAAACTTGCAATTTTACAGCATTCCAAGTTTATTCCTTGTAATTTTAAAGAACATACTACGTCTTAGATTGCTGACATCTCACAGAGCAGCACGTTGGTACTTTAACTAATAATTGTTATTGACTGATCTGCAGGCATTTAACATGAGACTCTAAAGGTGTCATTTTAAATGTTAAAGCTCATGACAGTACAATTAGAACTGAACTGAACACCATTGCACGCTAGGAAAGTGTCTTCTCTATAAAAAAAAACAAAACATGGCACCACAGCTTTGGTTTGCAAATTTGAAGAAACAATAAGGCTTCTGGGACAGTGTCCTTTGAATAGATGAGACCAAAGCAGAGGTGTATGGCTGTAATGCAGAGCACCATGTGGCGAGAGCCAGTTTATCAGCACAAACACCTCATACCAACTATCAAGCATGGCCGTAAAGGAATGATGATTTGGGCTTGTTTTGCAGCTACAGCACTTGGGCACCTTGGAGTCATTGAGCTGACCATGAACGCCTATTTATAACATTTATAAGCATATTGCATTTTATAACTTTGGGGCCATCTGCCCAAAAACCAAAATTGAAATAAAACTGCGTCCTGAAACACGACAGTGCTTCCAAGAGTCTACAATAAAGTGACTGAGTGTTGCAGTGGCCCAGTCGAAGTCCAGACGTCAATCCAACTGAAATGCTGCAATGGGACCTAAAGAGAGCTGTGCATGAACAAATACCCGTAAACCTCAATAAACTGTAGCAACGTAGGAAAGAAGAGAGCACCACAGCGATGCCAGAGACTGGCAGAAAACAATTCTTTCAACTTACTGCTGCTGAAGGTACAAGCTATTGAATTGTGGGCTGTACTTCATTTTTATACAAGCCCTCTAAATTTTGGCTTAAAAATGTGTTAAATAAATAATGGCACAGTATAATATGTGAAGTCTTTGTATTTACCTAATTTTAAGACACACTGGAAGGGTTGCACCAGAAGTGTTATTGCTGTGCCAGATATGCAGAGCCACCCACTGTGATGATCCATTGTGAATAAGGAAGCAGCCAAAAGAAATGTTTAACATAAAACCTTAAAATTAAAAGAGAGTCTACTTTTTTCTACCACAACAGTAGGAGATATTTAGGGGGTGCATTCTATTACAATATAATACAGCGGGTAACATCTGTTAAATGTATTGTATACAGAGGTTTTTGCAGGCTCTTAGCTACAGTTATTAAATAGTTAAACTGCTGACATCACAATCTGTCTTCGTGCTCAAGTCCTCTTTTGAGCAATAATCTCTCCCCATGTGTCTGTCTAAATCACATGTATGCATGAACAAATAAAACAGGAACAATTTGAGCTGTGAAGTGTTTACTGCTCCAGTCTCTCCTGGAAGCAGAAGGGGAGGTCCTTCACTTTTAGTGTAAAGTATGAAGCTCTAATGAAAGACATCTGAGTGTCTTTAATGAGCTGTGGTTTCGAGCAGGCTCTCCATAGAAAAACAGTTGAGGTGTCCATGGGTGGCCTCATGCAGTGAAACCAAATGTCAAAGTTTCTTTATTACATGTGTCCGTCCACATATCTGTAAAAAAAACATGTAATGTCAGATTGCTGGTACTGTAGTTTCTTCCCTTTGAGTGTGTTCTCTTTGATTACCACCATGTAGTCTACATTCATAGCCTTGATTAAAATACCTAAACAGCGGCTGAATGTCCAGATGAACAGGATCAACAAAACTTTACTGTTTTTCAATCTGTCTGAGAGAATGACATCATCTGTGATTGAGTTACTACTGGACAACTGCCTCACTCTAGTATTGCAAGTAAGTCACTGACAATCAACTAGCTTCACACCTCCAGAACTAACATGCTGTTGTGTGAGTCCTTGATATCACCCAGCTGCTTCCCCAGAGAGGATCTCATGGTTATAGCCAGACATACTCAAGCACCACCTTCTTTGACTGCAGCTGGCAATGTTGGTCCTTTTTCTGTAACAAAGAGAATGTCAATCTCTTGGAATTGCTGCAATTGTCACATCTAGTGCATAGACCTGGAGAATTGACCTATTTCTAGTCAGCAGTTGCCCAGATTACTGACTCTACTGGAGAAATAATGTTTATTCCTGTCTCCATCCCAACAGACAATTCATTACTCATTTCACAGCTGCAAATATTTATGGGAGACTGCAGGCTGCTGTCAGCCCAGGTTCTGCTCTGATTTTTGTAGAATTAAAAAATGCTTCAGCTGTCAGTTAATTTCCAGTCGCTCCCTTTGGCTCCAGTGCTGCTGTTGTTTAAAGCAGTTTCCAAGTTTGTTTAGCTTCTTGCACAGTTCCGATTACAGTGATGGACTGGTTTAGGTTTAGATCAGACACGCTTCATTCAGAAAGTCAATAAGCTGCTGTTCTGGCAGATCACAACCATTTCACCTCTTTGTAGTAAAGTAGCCTTTTCCTGGCTCTCGCTTGTCATTAACTTTCTTTGTTCTCCTATTTCCCACTGAACATCCATATATGTCATGCCTGGCTGGTTTCCAGGCATATTGATGCAGGCTTCTTGTACGTTCTTTAGCTTCCTGTGTTTTAGAGCAGGAAGGACAGAGTCAGCAAAGACAGGGAGTTTGGAAGGGCTTATTGTACAGCTGCTCCCAGCTCCACAGACTGAGCCCAAGGCTCACACTGTCACAGCAAGATAACCCCACAAGATTTCCACAGCCATCCTACAGTTTAGACTGGTGGTTGGTAGTGGTAAAAACTGGACCCTCTTGCCTTGTCTCACTCTGCTTTTATAGCATTGCTGTAAATGGTAAAACAGATGGCTCCTTAAAACTAAACAAAGCTTGTCTTCTGTCAAACAAATCTGCCTTACTTCAACAGAAATTCTTTTTTCAAGAATGCTACAGAATAAAGTGTGTCGTTACTTCTACAGAAACAAGTATTAAATTGGTTATATGTTTGTAGGCTCGAGGGAGATTTATGATTAACTTTGTGTCAAACCAAAGAGAGATTGGAGAGGCCAGGCAGGGAGGACGAGTCCAAAATAACGTTAGCATTGCACAGCTATTTTCAACACAGGGATAGAGCCCTGAAAAGCGATATGGTCTTGGCCCTCCACCAACGGCTGTGGCTGGGTTTCGATTGTTTCTACTTAGCTACCACGCGAGGACGTGATGTGATGAGATACAAACCCAGTTTGATGTGCACTTTTCTTTTTAAGAAAAAAAGAAACCAGTCCTATGAAAGTGTTATAGATTATCTGAGTGGAAAAGTCCTTCAAATGCAGTATCCCTTCTCAGAAGTATATCTTTAGCCTCTGTCACACACAAGGAGAATGTTGGCAGGGCTCAAGAGAGCATGCGTGGCTAAGTGTTTTGTGTGAAAAGCTGCAGCAGAATTTTTAAGGCCAGCAACAGGCTCTCTGTCGAATCGCTGATAAAACTGTTTTTTAGGCTGTAGCTATTATCCTTATTACTCTATTAAACTATCACACTGTGCATAATTACAGGTCTCTCAGGGAAATATTCTGGAAAACTTTGACATTGCCTGAAACACTTTTTAACAGGATTCCTGATTAAGAAAACAACTAGACGGCTTCTACCGGTATTATGTAAATGAGCTATCACCTTTAATAGCTAAAATGTGAGCAGCTGTTGTTATATAATGGCACATCACTGCTTTAAGCGTCAGGAGTGACAGCACACTTTTTTTTAAAGGTGCTAGGGTTATAATGGCAAAAACAAATTCAAGGTTGGGTTTGCAGTGAAGCAGAAAGTGCATAAATACACATTTTTTCTTATTTACTCACTAAAGAAGATGCCTAAAATGCCACTGCCTGTAACTGTTAAGGTTTTTGAAATTATGTGCTCTCTATCTTATACAAATCACATTAGTGCATTTCACTAGCATTTAAAGCTAGCTAATTTGAATGGAATTCAGTGACTGTTGCTGATATATGGACTGCTTTTAGCTACAGAAAATAACTCTTTCAACGGCTTTGAATTAATAAGTAAAGGAACCTGACTTATACTTATAAGTCCGATACCAGCACTAATATCTGGTGATTTAAAAATCAGATATATCAGCTGATACTGTCTCACTTAGTGAGTATGATAATAAAGTTTAATATTGTTTTTAGGCACAATAGGTGGATTACTCATGTACTCTCTTCAGGCTCTGCCTGGCTCTGCTTGGATCAGATGCTGCTTGTCATTGTGTTTCAAATGTGCTCCCAACAGGGAAGCTGCAGAGACAAACTATGCAGCATCAATAACATGGTTGCAGGGTGTTTTTCTTCTCTGAATTTGAATCTCTTAATTTATAAATGTAGATAAGAAATTATTGTCAAATAGCTAATACTGGCCGTTATAGGTCAGGATCTTAGCAAATCTGCGCATCACTATTATGCCGCTACAGTTTTTATGTTACAGTTACTGGGTAATTGTTGCTTCTGTCAGTTTCCTAGTTGAATATTCAGTATGCATTTTATATTACATATTTTACCCATAATCAATGAAAAACTTGTTAGCCGCTCTTAGAACCCCTGGATCGTTTTCTCGCAATGGGAAAATAGAAATGGAAGCTGAATATTGACTGTATGTTTTTCAGACTAAAAATGGGAAAGAAAACTCACTGCTCATCCCGTCTCATGCCTTTCAGCCTCACTCTTCGGGCCAGTTATTTTTAGTGTTTTTTCCATTTCTGGAAGCTGTTTCTCTTGAGGAATCGCACAGAACTAACATGCTGATGTAACGTGGAAACTATGACATTTCTCAGCCGCTGTCACCTGGAGTGTTTTACTCTTTTCTTCTGTGCAAAAATTCACATCGACTACTAAATTGGATTGTCTGCACTTATCAATCCCCTTGAAACAAAGAAGCACCAAAAGATATTGTATTTTGTCTCATTAGTATTATTTAGCGCACAGAGGCCCTTTTAAGCCAAAAATTGGATGGTGAGTGGGAGCACTTTAAGTATCAGATCCTCGTGGTCTCAGAGGGCAGCCTGATTCATTACTTTTGAGAGGGTCCTCCGGATGATGGTGGGGGTGGATAGAGACACAGGCAGACACTGTTTGGTATTCTCCTTCAGTTCTGTCCGGCGGCTTGTACGTCTCAGAGCTCAGACATGTTCCCCACTCCGCTGTGTTTGAAGGGTATGTGGAGTCAAAGGGGCCACCGGCTTGGCTCCACTCACAGCGGAGGGAGTGAACTGAGCGATTGTGCCGGGGATATGAGGGAGGAGGGAGGCACTTGCGCTGCGCAAGGGAGTGCGTTAGGGAAATGAGGGAGAGAAAATGGGAGGGATGGGAGTATAGGATGCCAAAGATATGCCACAGGCAACTCTGGAAACTGAACACATGTTGAAATGCTGGAATTAAATATCAACTAAAAACTCCAAGCTATCAGTGTCTATGAAATGTATCAGTCTTAAGCTGTGAAGACCTGTTAAAAGTTACGTAATTGTCATTACCAATTAAAGTTAATGACAGTAAAAGTACAGTAAAAGTGCAAATGGAGGAGAGAGGATTAGGAGATACATGAGCAGAAGTAAAGTCTGTGGGATCCTTTCCTTTGGACTTGAGGCTACCCTTTTTCCTTTGAGCTGTGGACCGCCCTTTCCTGTTTTTCCTTCTTTTCCATTCCCTCTTTTCACAAACTTAGAAGAACAGCCTTTCTGAGGGAACCAAGCACCCAGCCTTTAGCCACAAAGAGAGCTGTGACTCTGAGCAGCAACCAGTTCTTTGCAGCTCCACTGTATGGTTTACCGTGTCTCCCTGTTTCTCTCCCTTGACTCCAGTGGTCATTATTCATGGCAGTGCTTGCTGAAGTAAGTAGTCCTAAGTACTTGCAAATGCAGCTCAGCTTGAAGGGAAGTAAATCCAGTCTTTTAAAGTAGCTCAATTAATTTCTGCACCACAGATTTTCACGCAGGGATTCACCCCCCACTCACCTCAAGCTAATATCTGTTAACGTGATGTAAAAAAGTCATAAACAATATGTGCAGATGAGAAAAGTCGTGGAAAAATGGAAAAAGTGGGTTTGTAATCGGGTTTAATCAGGAAAATTGAGGCAGGAAGAGAGACAAGGATGGAGGGAGTTTGTTTATGCATCGTGGGTGTCACAACAGCTCACATTTCCCCAAAGTGCAGTAACAGTGTTATGGGTTACTATCCTGGTCAGGCAATGTTCAGGCTCTCTGGAATGCCTCAGCCCGTTTTAGTCACGCACCACAGCGTCTGCCATACATCACTTTCTCTTGCCAACTGATAGAGCCTTCAGAAGCCTACGAAACGCTGGGCTGCCACTAGTCACAGTTCAGGTGTGTGTGAAGAGTTAAATTTCCATGTATGTATGCAGACGTCTGAGTGGGGGAGAGACAGGGAGTTAAAGTAACTGCTCTTTCTGCTGTAGTCAGGGAATTTATCTATATTACCCTTTCCATCTACTCACACATTAAAGCACACACATGTCATTACATTTGTTACGTAATAACACATTACCAAGTTTGATTCATATATTTTTCATAGTAAAAATTACCAGGTTGTTTGTGAAAGCATACTTCTAGGTGTACGGTCTTTTCGAACCTCATGAATTTTGCAAAGTTAGCGCAAAGAGAATTATAGATGATAACGTGTTCTTAGCATTAGTTTGCATGTTCATAAAATCCTGGTTCCAGCATCCTGGTGCCTGGAACCAGTTCTCCCACACACCAGTGCAGGATAACGACAGTGTGTTAAAAGCCTGGTTTCCTAGGAACTTATAAATAATAATATGTGCTGCCGTTTATTTGCACAGCTTCTGTCCTTGTGGGTATGCTTTTTACATTTCACCATATCCAAACATGTCTGAGTGAATAGTAATAGTAATTCTCAAGCAATTTTATTAATTACAAAAATATGATTTGGTTTCTTCTTACAGCCTAACTGTGTTTCTCATCCTGTAGCAGCACCTGACAGATATAAGATTTTTAAGACCAATATCAATATGTTGTGATTTAAAAATCTGATATTCAGATATCCTAGGGGGGATGAATTTAAAATAAAAAAGAATGCTTGGACACTACTAGCATAATGGACAAGTTTTTTGACGGGGCTCCAAGACAAATGCAAAGCAGAGGTTGAAACAGTATCCCATGGTTGTCTATGTTTTTAAACCCATTTTGCACGGAGAGACATTTTTTGAAAAGAGGTAGTGGTTTTACACATACACCCATATGGGTGTGTGTAAAACTACAATCTCTTTCAAAAAACAGAAAAAACAACCATTATTTTACGCTTGGAGGATGTGTTTTTGCAGGGGGAGTGGGGGGGGGGCATTTTATTGTAAAACAAAGGGGGGGCCTAACAAAAAAAGTTTGGGAACCACCGCGCTAACATTATACCAGCTAATGTTAGCTGTGACCTAGAAATCACATTTTCCCTTTCATAAACAATTTCAGTTTGTTTGAGTTTTGTCCGAAAGTGTCTGAAACCAACAATATAATTTCTACTTCAAAGACAGTTTCAGTAACACTGGCTTACTGACAGGAAAAGTTCATGATATCCTCAAGAATGCACCTCAGTATCTCAGAGCCATTGCAGGGGGGGCGCGGTATGAAAAGGGGAAAAAAAACGCTTGGACACTGCTAAGCCAAAGACTAGAAGCATGTCTTGGTGAAGCATATCTTCCCTTTGGTTTCACCTACACAAGTGCCAAGGTAGGTCTCCCCTGCATAATTGGGTCTCCCTTTATCGGAGCATGCGCTGGGCTGTTGAAATCACGGACAAACAGTATCCCACATTCTTGATTTTTAGTTCACAAACACTTGTTGTAATGACTAACTACTCCTGACATTTTGGAGATGTTAGCTCTTTATACAGTAAAGTTACGGTGGGATACAAATAATATCAGGCTGATCCTGCCACGATTTGTTCCCCCTGTCTAAGGCTATGTTCACACTGCAGGCAAAAGCGCATCAAATCCGATTTTTTTGACCCTATGCGACCCATATCCGATCATGGTGTGACAGTGTGAACAGCACAAATCCGATATTTTCAAATCCGATCTGGGTCACTTTCATATGTGGTCCTGAATCCGATACATATCCGATGTTTTAGAAAGCGACTGCTGTTTGAACGGTCATGTCGCATTAAATCCGTCTTTTACGTCACTGACACAAGACCGATGGAAATTATCAGCGCTGGAGAAGACATCACGAACGCTTCCTGGCCATCCAGTGTAGATGTAAGTGAAACTGTTGGGAAGACAACGCTGGAGAAACGTGAACATTTTATTTGTACTGTATAATCTGCAGATTCTGACAGAAATCTGCAACTATCCTTTGAAGCACCGCTCCTCTCTAAAACAGCAATAAGGATCATTATTAGGTGGTGGGAGGTTTGGAATCTTCTCTAACCCCTGTTCTCTGCGGCCTGCTGGAGCGGGGGGGCTAGGAGGAGGAGTTGGCCGTCCGACTGCGGTCTGGAGTGTGGGGCCTCCCTGCTGCTGCGGAGTCGGGGCAGTCTGCCTCTCCCCACCGCAGGGAAAAGGGTAACACCACCTGGGTCTGGGTGCAGTTACCCCCTCCAGGGGCAAGGGTACCTAGACCTGGTTCTTAGAGTACGCTTGGGGAGTGTGATCGTGTGTACAGCGTCTCTTTATGTTTGTCTCCACGTTGGTTGAGTGTGGAGTAAGTGCACATGAGAGCATGAGGGTGGGAATGGATGTTTGTATCTGTGTGTGCCTGTATGTCTGTGTCTATATGTCAGGTTGGGTATCAGACGCCACCTCTCTGGGGACATCTCAGGCCCTCCAAGGTTTGGAGGCCTATCTCCCCCCACCACCACTTCCCCTGCCAGTGGCGGACTCCCTCAGGTGTCGGTGCGTTGGTGGTTCTTTGTGTCTGGGGATGGGCGTCCAGGTACACACCGGCTCACTCCTTGGCGGCCGCTTATCGGGGCCTGGAGCCTGGGGCTCGCTCGGGCCACTTCGGAGGTGGGGTGCCCCCGGCCTCTCGGCCTGGGGCTCGGTCACTCAGGCACGGCTGGCTGCCGGCGGAGCTCACGGGCGCGTCACTGCAACCCCCCCTGGCTTCTGCTCCGCGGCTGCTGAGTGAGCCCTCATCTGGGACTCTCCTCAGCTCTTTCTGGGACAGTGGCGCGGCTGCCCCTCTGTTGGTCTTTCTTGGTCTCTTGTGTTCTGGGGGCCTCTGGATGTCTGGAGTTTTGATCTCCTCCATACCTGCTTCATGCCCTGGAGGACGGGGCTGTGGCCCCCCCACACCCTCTAGCAGATCATTACATGAAGGAACCTTTTAAAAAACAAAAAACAAGCGCGTCCATGCTCACAGGTGTACACACAGGTGATCACACCCACAAACTACACCCTTTTTGGCTCCTACCTCAAAGCACACTGTGTTCTGTTGATCTTATGTGCTGCACAATAATGTTTAACATTTAGTATTTACTGTCATATTCCCATATATCATCGTGATGTTGTTTATTCTATTACTCTTGTTCTCTTCTGCTTGTTTTCTTTTTTCTTTCTCAACAGGTGATCCAGGTGATTGATATATGCATTTTTTTTCTGCTCATTCTGTTGGTTTTTGTCTTTTGCCCTTCTCCCCCGTCCCTCTTCTCAGCTGTTTCTCTTTCCCTCTTTCTTTCTCCCCTTCTTTCCCCCAGTCAAGTCTGTCCCGTATTCAGCAAGTGAAAATAAAATAAACAATAAAAGGTGAATCAAATGGACCATTATGGCAAGGCTGGGATGGTCAATTTGGTAAAGTAAATCCGTTGGGCATCTTTCTTTGCCTTTAGACAATAATTCTGATGGCAAAAGAGCCAAACGGGACAGGCAAAAGAAAAAAAAAAGGATCATTATTAGGTTATCTACATTATTATGTAAATAACAAAATAACTTAAAGCAAAAATTGGGAAACGTGAAGTCCGAAGTCTTTATATTAAGGGCCATCAGTCAAACAATATTGTTTGCTCTGGGTCTAAACAGAGCGCGTTGTGTGTGACGCCTTCTTTTGCGCATGCGGGCCGCTTTGAGCGTTCACACTAGAGCGCGTTTGCTGTCGCATTTTATTTGTAGTGTGAACGAGCAGACAAAAAAATCGGATTTGATCAAAAAATCGGAATTGAGCATTAAGACCTGCAGTGTGAACGTAGCCTAAATCACGGACAAACAGTATCTCACAGTTGTTTATGTTTTTAAACCCATTTTGCACAGAGAGGCATTTTTTGAAAAGTGTATTGATAGCAATGTTGAATATTATTATTACACAGGAAAAAAAAACAACTACACGTAAAATAATCACACCGTGACGCCTCTGCCTTTCTAAATGGAGGGACAGTAACTGCGTGTGTGTATGTAAGCCTGTAAAAACTGAAGATAGATTAACATTTTGTCTCTATCTGCTATTCTGCAATTCATCTCATGTAAACAATAACGTGGCGCACAGTGTGATGTGAAAAAAGGCACATACCTTTGACGTTGTGTGACGAACTCTGTATTCCTCGTCCACACGTAAACGCAAGGAAGGAGTTTTAAAAAATCTCAGTTTTCGGTGATTCGAAACGCCGTTTACGTGTGGACGAAACAGCTGCATTTTCAAAAATACCTGTGTAGGTGTGGACGCAGCATAAAAGAGTTAGTAGTTTATTTTATTACTACCTGTAATTTATTGCAGATTACTTGTATTTGCTTAATTGCTTACTAAATGTTTGAGGTGTGAAATAAACCGCAATGGAGCAAAATATGGGTGTGTGTGGTTGGAGGATGTGTTTGTGCGTGCGCGCGCGGGGGGGCATCTTGGCTGCTTTCAGACCCATGAAACATAAGCATTTCCCCAAAAATTGTTGTGTAGTTTTTTGTTTTCTTATATTTACTCTGCTCAACTCTGCTTGGATCAGCTGACTGCCAGCAAGAAAAGTAAAGAGTAGTTGAAGGGTGTCTCTCCCATTTCTTTACCTGTTAAATTTTCATTTATCAGCAGTTACGCATGCAGACACCAATAGACCAGATGGCTAATATCAGCTGATAAATTGGTCTGATTGCATTCTACGCTGAATTTTATCATTTATGAATTGCATAAACTGCATTTCTGAAATGCAAACAGACAGATTACAGTTGAGTTTAAACATTCATGCTTATATAATAAACAACTTTCCACCAAGTATGTCCTACCTTATCAGTGGTGGGTTTTTGCTTTCGAAGTAATCGTTTTTCTACCTTTTTATTTTACTAAAACATATAACAGTGTGTGAGGAAAAGCACCTGGAAATATTGACAAGTTATTTAGTTGATTTAGAAGTCTGGGAAGTCTGACGTTTCTGGATGACCTGTTCCTGAACCTTCCTTGGGCTGCTCTCAGTCTTCAGCTCTATATCCTACTGTAGTTATTTACTAAGCATTCCTCTGTACAGCTGCAAAGCTTCATGGGATTGAAGACAGCATGGTTATTTTTCTAACTTGACACCTGAAAAGAGTCTTATTGCCATTGTTTTTATTTGACTGCAAACAAGAAACATACACAGAAATATCATGTTTGTGAACCTCTTTGATTTTAAGATCAGGATTTTCACCTGAGTCACTTCTTTATCCTGTATACTGACTACACATAAACCAATCATTCGCAACATTTAAAGCTGGGTCATAGATCTGTATTCTACCATAGAAGATGCTATGGGATCTTTTTATTCTATTAAATGTCCAGCTCCAACACCAACTAGAACATGCTGCCCATGCCCAGCAGTGCCGAGCCAGCTGATCTAATCTGGGGGGCTGTAGACAGGCCGTCTGTCCCTCTGTGTCTGGATAAATGCACACACACATTCACACAAGTGCTTAGGAATGCATCAGTCAACACAGTGAACACTGAACATCAGAGCTTCCTTTAGCACAGTGTGAGGGAATGCAGTCTTTTATTGCAGCCTCCATGAATAGCCAGCAGCAGCCAGTAGTCTAAATAAGTTAAAATCAAAGTTTTGTGACTTTACCGCTGTCTGTCTGTCAGTCTCTAATTTGGATCCTTGACCTGTAGTGTGGTAGACTTCTATATTCTGAGAATATTTTAGCAATGACTCACCATCAGTTTGTGTTTTATGGTCAGATGGAGTGTTGGGTATACCTTCCACATGTTTTAGATTCAACATGATCTGATCCTTTGCTGGCTGGTGGTTGGTTGACAGTTCTGTCGAGGAGCTTTCTCAGCTGCGGCTGAGTAGGTCTGCCAGTAAGAGGTGCTGCGAATCTTAAAGAATGCCAGCACAAACTATATCTTAATATAATCATCGGTTATGCAGAATTTATAGTGACACAGAGGCATAAAAACGAAACACTGTGAAAACAGTAAAAAAAAAAACATAAAACGTAAAATACATAAAAATAAAGCCTGTAAACTCGAACTCAGCTGTTTTTAGCTAGGCTATGAGCTCGTGCCTACTTATTTGGGCATTAGCATGTTTGTTGCTAAAATAAGTTGTTGAGCATTTTAGCAGCTTTGAGCTATCTGTGATAAAATATGTCCACACACAGCAACTAGCCAACCAAATGGCCTGCAGTCAGACAGGGATCAATGTACACGACGACAGAGGGGATGACTCTAGGGAGCTGATGCTATTTACAGTAAAAGGAATTGTGGGAGAGAAATAAATAATAGGTACAGTCCAAGCTAAGGATGAGTTGATGTAATCTTGTGTGTGTGCGTGAGTGAAAGTGGTTTGATTTAAATGAGCGGCCTGTTACCCTATGACCATCTGAGAATAGCCAAGCACGCTATAACAGGATAATTTATTACCTCCAATTATAACCAAGCTATTTGCAGGTTTAATCTCTCATCTCTTGGACACTCGTTCTCACTCTTGTGGACCTTTTTATCCGTGGATATTATTAATTCAGACACTCAGGCCACCAAGCACACCAGATCCTGTTATTGGAAATAAAGGCACAGTCAAAATGGCATTGTGCTTTTCAAAACAGCAGTCGCTCTGTTTATGTCAAGACCAGAACACCTTGATGTATATATTTTTTCCCCTTGTGTGTTTTTCAGATGGACCTGAAGGTGATCTTGATATCTCTGTTGTTAGGAGTCTTTTGCTACTGTAATCCTCAGAAAGGTAAGATTTTCCTCTTGATATTTCCGTAGCATCCTTCATGTGTCCCAATTATATCATTTTGTTGATGTCAGCTCGTATAGTAAACATGCAGTTTATTTTGATGAGTCCCACTGTGGCGAGGGAGGGTTAATGATGTTGCTGAGCAGAGCTCCACTTCAGCATCAGGGCATAGAGGATAATGGAAAAAATGGAATTATCCGTCTCTGTCTCCCATTACCATTGAGACGCGGAGTGTTGCAGAGGAACCGATTTGTAAGCGCGCAGGCGGGGGCTTAACAGGACTGCTTATTTTGCAGCGACTGCGCTATACCTCTCCTCCCTCTGACTCTGCTCTCTCTTCTCTCTTTGTTTTCCATCTAGAGGGGAACGAGTGCATCAGTGCCAATGCCAAACACTGTGGGGAATGCATCCAGGCTGGAGCCAAATGTGGCTGGTGTGAACAGGAAGTACGTGAACTGAAGTGGTC
Organism: Diplotaxodon limnothrissa; assembly: GCF_057381915.1. Taxonomy (NCBI): domain Eukaryota; kingdom Metazoa; phylum Chordata; class Actinopteri; order Cichliformes; family Cichlidae; genus Diplotaxodon; species Diplotaxodon limnothrissa. The sequence goes on along the minus strand of NC_140604.1, from coordinate 8,747,158 downwards.
AGCTGTTTTCACTGCTGCGGAAGTGAAAACAGCTGTTAAGCCTAACATTATGTTTTATGTTAGGCTTATACTCTTTGTTATCTTTGAAACATCGATAGATTCGTCAATTCCCAAAGAGAAGGGTGGCATTTTTAGCAATCTTTTATATCAATGATATACAGAGGAGCAAGAAGCCAGTATTTTACACTCATCCAATTTACAAAGACTGCTCCTACCTAGGAGCGCAGGGTAGGCTGTAGTCTGTTATACTTTTCTAGTCTCCACTCTCTCTCTCCAAAGTGATCATTTGGCTTGTTGTACATTGTAGAACATCCTTGTTTACACATAACAAAGATGCCTACATATGAACAGATTTTAACTTGTTAAACTGACAGACTGCTCCTTTAATTCTCTCTGTGCTGCTGCTCTTAGAACTTCCTGAAACAGGGTGAAGCCTTGTCAACCCGTTGTGATGAGGTAGAGTCTTTAAAAGACAGGGGTTGTAATGATTCGCAAATTCAGAATCCAACCGGCAAGAAGTGGATCATCACAAACAAGCGTGTGACCAATCGCAAAAAGGTTACTGGGGTCGAAACCAATAAACCAAAGCCAGAGGAAATCACTCAGATCCAGCCCCAGAAACTCAGACTCAACCTTCGATCTGGTGAGAACACATTTTATACTGTTACTGGAAGTGCATCCAGGCTGGAGCAACCTCAGTTTTATTTAAACTTTAAATGTGATCTCTTTATGTAGGTCAGCCCCAGTCTTTTGACTTGAAGTTCAAACGAGCTGAAGATTATCCCATTGACCTGTACTACTTGATGGACCTGTCCTACTCAATGAAGGATGATCTGGAGAATGTCAAGAACCTGGGAACCAGTCTCATGTTGGAGATGAAAAAGATCACCAGTGACTTTCATATAGGTGGGGATTATCAATAACACCTGTTTAATTTTCTCACTATAAAATGTAATTACACAAGTAAAGAAAGACTTTTATAACTGCACAAATATACATTTGTAGCCCCCCTCAAAATTATAAAAATAAATAGATAGACAGTTTAGAGGTATACTCTTAAAGCAATTTTGAGGTTGGATGAAGTTCTTTTCAATTCAATTCAATTCTCATTTAAAAACAAGCAAAAAAACAAACAACTAATCATATGCAGGATTAAAAGATAATCAGGCCGTTGTGCCTCACACCTAACCCCACAGTTACAGACATACGCATTGTCAAAGCAAACATCTAGTTTAGTTTAGTTTAAAATTTATTTTGCAGGTTTTGGTTCGTTTGTGGAGAAGACGGTCATGCCTTACATCAGCACCACTCCATCCAAGCTGCTAAACCCATGCACAGGGGACCAGAACTGCACCAGCCCCTTCAGCTACAAGAATGTCTTGAGTCTGACCAGTGACGGCAATATGTTCAACTCTCTGGTGGGCAAGCAGCAAATCTCAGGAAACCTGGACTCTCCAGAGGGGGGCTTTGACGCCATCATGCAAGTGGCTGTTTGCGGGGTAAGCATCAAGAAAAGGAAAGTGATCCTGTGGGAAATTTTCACTCTCAAGTAATTTTCCAGTCATTATGGGGCTTGCTTGGAGGGATATAGTGCCAGTAAAAGTGTTTAGATGTAGTGTCAAAAAGGTATTTTATGAGTGCTTGGTGTTTACAAGGAGATTTGTGGATGTAGTCAAAAGTTCATGTGTCACATATTAAGCTGTTCTGGTAATTACTTAATATATTTTCTTTTTTATTTATCAGAAGGAAATTGGCTGGAGGAATGTTACGCGTCTGCTGGTGTTCTCCACTGATGCCGGTTTCCACTTTGCTGGAGATGGCAAACTGGGAGGCATTGTACTGCCTAATGATGGAAAATGTCACTTGGAGGACAATGTGTACACAATGAGCCACTATTATGTAAGTAGTTCCTTTGTGCTTTGGTTGTTTTGTACAGGTTAGCTGTGTTGATTTTGTAAATATGGCTTTTTCTCTTCCTTGGTCTTTTTAAGGATTATCCCTCAATTGCTCACCTGGTCCAGAAGCTAAGCGACAACAACATTCAGACTATCTTTGCAGTCACAGAGGAGTTTCAGCCTGTGTACCAAGTTAGTTCTTCTTCTTGTTATCCCTGTGATACTCATTCACGTCTTTCTTCATTGTCATTTTTTAAGCATGCATGTGTTTGTCCAGTGCAACAAAAACATCTGCAAAAAGCTTAGCCATCTGCTAAGTTAAGACTACCATCCCCTTGAAGTTCTCATTATTTCTTGCTAACAAGCTGTTGCTTTTTAGGTCCACCTTTCGAAGTGTGAACACCCATCAAAGCAATAGTTGAAATTTGTGTGATCAGAATCTGCAATAAAATGGTTAAAATATTATTTTGTGGGCTGTAGTGTAAGTTGAAACAACTTGTGTCTCTTTCTGAGGCCACGAGATTAATAGAGTTCTGAAGTTTTGCTCTGAACATGCCTCTTCCTCCACAGGAACTGAAAAATCTGATACCAAAGTCTGCAGTGGGTACACTGTCTGCCAACTCCAGCAATGTAATCAACCTCATCATAGACGCTTACAATGTAAGTACATTGTTGAGATTTTTTGCTGTTAGCATAATGTCATAAAACTTTGATCAAGTTATCATTTCCTCATATGAACTCTGTTAAAATCTTGTAGCGATTAGTGAGCTGGAACATTCCTTTTTTGTACTTGTATTCTCATTTAACCTACAGCCATGCCTTTGTGTGTTGTACTCTGTCAAAACAAAGCTACCAGATGAAATTCCAAAGCAGGAAAAAACCTTCATGTTGTTATGTTTTTGGTTTTTGGCAGTCTCTCTCATCTGAAGTTATTCTAGACAACAGCAAGCTCCCAGAGGGAGTGGAGATAGAATACAAATCACAGTGTAAGAACGGAGTGGTTAACGACAAGGACGATGGACGAAAGTGCTCCAATATCTCAATTGGAGATGAGGTGGGAAATACAGAATGACTTCTTGTTGTTGCAGTTCACAGTTCATATTTTCCATTTCAGTTTTCACACCATTCTTCTCTCATTTAGGCTTTCTTTCTTATTCCATTACTCAGGTCAACTTTAACATCACTGTGACATCTAAGGGCTGTCCAAATGAAGGCAAGAGTGAGACCATCAAGATAAAGCCCCTGGGATTCACAGAGGAGGTGGAGATTATCCTCAACTTCATCTGTGACTGTCAATGCCAGAATAACGATGTTGTTAAAAAAAGCGAAAAGTGCTCCTTAAATGGGACCTTTGAGTGTGGAGCGTGCAGGTAAGCCTTTAATTCAAAAGATATTTTGCTGAAAAATGCCATCGTTCACTTCTCGCCTTCGCATGTACTTGGACTTCTTTTAAAATGCATCACAACCTCCCCTTTATTGTCTCAGGTGTTTTGAAGGCCGTGTGGGTAGAAATTGCGAATGCAGCAGCAACGACATGGCTACAGACGACATGGATCAGACCTGCCGTAAAGACAACAGCACGGACATCTGCAGCAACAACGGAGAATGCGTGTGCGGCACATGCGAGTGCAAGAAGAGACCCAACCCAGAGGAAAGGTACAGCGGCCAGTTCTGCGAGTGTGACAACTTCAACTGTGATCGCTCTGAAAACAAACTGTGTGGAGGTGAGTGTGTCAATGTTACAGATTATATCTGTGGCTTCATTTAAGTGTTTAGGCCATTTACAGTATTTAATCACAATTTTCCTTTTTTAACTTTTTTCCTTAGGGAATGGACGATGTGTGTGCAGGGAGTGTATCTGCGACCCCATGTGGAGCGGTAGAGCCTGTGACTGTTCTCTGGACAACAGCACATGTTTGGCCACCAACAAGCAGATCTGTAACGGCAGAGGAAGATGTGAGTGTGGCGTTTGCAAGTGCACAGACCCCAAGTTCCAGGGTCCCACATGTGAAACCTGCCCTACCTGTCCAGGAGTCTGCGCTGAACACAAGTAAGTCTGATGTGTAGAAATAGTTCTGGTTTTGCATATATTTCATAGATGACAAGTTGTGTAAAATGTAAATAAAACCAGCATGCAATGATTTACAAACCCATATTTTATTTACTATAGAAAAGAAAAATATGTCTGATGTTTAAAAGAATATACTTATAAATCACAAGGCATCACAAGGTAATTAAAGGCTCAATTGGGAGTGCTGACAAGATACTGTAGTGATTGGTGCAGATATCTACAGCTTTACTACGGCTGTGAGTGCATGCTCACTGAAATTATTGCAAACCTCTACTGTGTGCATGCATTAAAATAATAGGTGATTGGCATGTGTGTTCCTGTTCAGCTGCTGAACACTTCTCTTTAAGTGTTTGCTCTCATAATGTCTCTGTACTATGCAAGTACATGTACGTAAATCAGCTTTGAGTAAAATCTGACTGCATATCCACTGCAAATAAGAACTTAGTAATAGCTGATCTGTCATATATTCATTGCTAATAATAACATGTCAACATATAACAAAAAAAATAACAAAAAAAAGAAAATTATCAAAAATCTAAATAAAATATAGAAATAAGGCTACGTTAACTGACTCCATGACAACAAGGAGGTAGATGGGCTGCTGCAGTTGTTTCTTTTTTGTTGTCACGTGGCAAATCTAACTGAGTGTTTACTAACAACACTCCTTGTCCTTTCCAGACTGTGTGTCCAGTGCCGGGCGTTTGGCACCGGTGAGAAGATGAAAACATGCAAAGAGGAGTGCAGCTACTTTAACCTGATTACAGTGAAGGACAGGAACAAGCTGCCGCAGCCCAATGACTACCCTTACCCCGTGATGCACTGCAAGGAGAGGGATGCCAATGACTGCTGGTTCTACTATACCTACGCTGTCAACGACACGGAAAGGGAAGTCCATGTGGTCGACAAGCTGGGTAAGGAGAGGGCTGGGCTCACTGGGAACAGGGTGTGGAAGGTTTCTGTTACAGAAAAAGCTAATTACAGGGGCCATGGTGGTTGGCTTACAAAAATAGAGCTTTTGTTTACTCACATATAGCTGTGTGATGGTATGTTACTCCCATGGTGTTATTGCTGCACTGCGATTTCAAGCTGCCTGCTGAACCCTGCTCTTTTTCAGACTGCCCCTCCGGTCCTGACATCATCCCCATTGTGGCCGGCGTGGTCGCAGGCATTGTCCTCATTGGCTTAGCCCTGCTGCTGATCTGGAAGCTGCTGATGATCATCCACGACAGAAGAGAGTTCGCCAAGTTTGAAAAGGAGAAGATGAACGCCAAATGGGACACGGTGAGTGCCTGGAACAGGAAGTGGCTCTGTGAAAGACGAGCAGGATAAATGTTTTTGATTGTTTTAGTTTTGGGTTTTTTGGATGAGGTTAGTAAGTTAAATGTGGAAAACAGGTGTCGGTTGGCTGCTCAGCAACAGCAGCCGCTGTCAGAGAATTAAGTTGCGAAGATCATTGTTGTTTTTTAGCAACGGACGAGATTTGCAGACTTTTCGAAATCATTATGAAGTATCTTGTTCTCACTCTCCACCGTCCCACAGCTGCACACACAGACTGTATTTGTTGCTTTTGAGCGGAGCTCAAAATAAAGAGGGAAAAATGTTGAAGACTGTGTGGACTTTTTTGGGAATGCTATGCACTCTGAGCATAGCTGGACTTTTTCTGGGGAGTAGCCACAACTCCTCCCCTCCCTGCTTCTTCCACATCATCTGCCAATATCTATATAACAAAAATCTGGATTTCAGCATAATTCCATGTGCAGTAATATTCCCCCATCTAGTGGCAGGAGTTTGTCAAACCTGCAGTGAATAATGGGGTTGATGGTGCAGATGTCTCTAATCAGCAGCAGTAAAGCTGCTCTGCATTTTGGGGTCTTTCTTATTCCCACAGGCAGCGTGGCCTAAAGCTCCACATCCCTGTAATATTGAAAAATAAGAGTGCATGTAATCCTGCTCCCTGACAAGATAAAAGGAAGACGTCTGTGTCAAATATCATACCCAGATGCTTTGTTTGATTTGTTTTTATCTTCATCCTATAATTTTTAGGTATCTATCATCAGTTATGATCTATATATATATATATATATATATATATATATATATATATATATATATATATATATATATATATATATATATATATATATAGTGTATATTGACATGATACAGTTGTATTTAAGCTGCAACAACACTTACATTCAGTACAGGTCTTTAGGTGCAATTGACAACGAAAATAAACATCACGGGTGCCCTTCATGTTTTTCTGTAAATGTTTTAATCTGATGGCAAGTTCTTTTTATCCTTTTATTTGAGAGGTGGGAAACTGCCAGACAGGGAGGGGAGGATTAAATGCTTCAGCACCTTCAGCACCTTCCGGTTAACCAAAAGCAAAAAGACAAGAAAGACTGCAAGTGAACAAGTGAATCATAGATGAGCTATGTTAGGAAAAATGCTTTGGTGGCTCATTGCTTAATAAGAGCTTCCAGCTAAATTCCTTCTATTTCACATGCTGTCTTTTCTTCTGTCACCGCACCTGATTCCTGCTTTTTCATTTTATCTCGCCTTTTGTATTTTTTTCTCTCCTGTACTGTCACTCTTTGTTTCCTCATTCATCTCTGCCCTGTGCTCATCTGCACCCATAGCAAGAGAACCCCATATACAAGAGTCCCATCAATCAGTTCCAGAACCCAAACTATGGACGTAAAGCTGCTGTTCTTTAAGTTTGTATTTCTTTTACTTTCCACTTGGTTTTCCCTGCACGGGCTGTTTATGTGTGTGCTGTGATCTCTCTCTCTCTCACCTGTCTTTTTAAAGACCTACAGACTCTGCAGCTACATTAAGAGTAGATTAATGAAGACTGCATGAACAGGCTGTGACAAGCAAAGTTGCTTGGTGATTTTTACCTTCTGGTGTTTAGTATGTGGTCACAAAAGCATGTCTGTTTGCAAAGTGTGATACAACAAAAACTGAAACTAAATTCTGTGAATATCCCAAGTTGTTGTATATTTAATCATAACCGGTGTTTTTGGAAGAATAACACACACACACACAAACATGCATGGTTTGATTGAGTTTTAGAATTTGACCAAATTTCAACTTTTCTTTTCCAGGGTGAAAATCCAATCTACAAAAGCGCCGTGACGACTGTGGTCAATCCCAAATATGAAGGCAAATGTTAGCTCCACAGTTCAGCTCTGCTATCAAGTATCCGACAGCCGCAGCCTTTACCGTAGCTTTGAGTTCTGACAGGAGCGTGCGGAGGAATTTATGTGCATTTTTTTTTCCTATTTGCTTTATCATTACAGTGTATACATTTGCCCACTGATTCAGTATTTTTACTAACACTTGATGATATGATTTTTATGCATTTGTTGTATTTTAGATGTACAGTATGTGTATATACTTTTAAGTTGCGTATTAGTTCTCCTGCCGCTGGACTGGTACGGGCAGAGGACTTGGCTTTTTTTTTAGCAACACAGCGTAGACGCCATGGATAATATAACACGTGCACAACACTCCTTCAGCTTCTGTCTGTCTCTACTCGTCTGACTCTGTCTGCACTGACCTCCTGTGAGTTTCTGTATGTTTGCTGACAGGGCCTGAGTTTAATATGTAAATTCTTGGCCATATCAGGACAGTATGCCGGTGTGTATATATCGAAAACAACTGCAATAGGAAGTACTGAGTAATGTTGAGCATTCGACTTAGATTAGGCTATTGCACAGTCTATTATACAGTATATATTATATTGAGTGCGGCGTAAGAACATCTAGTGATTCAAATATCATTAAAGGGAATGCATACCACTTGTTCAGATTTTGAAAATGTGGTGGTAATGAACAATCAATGGATTTTTATTACTATAAAATAAATTACTGCTTAACTAATGAGATATGATTGTATATGGTAAATGAAGTAACTTTGACACTCATTCTCAGGTCCTTTGCTGTCTTCTTTTCAAGTACACCAAACGCATGTCCTGTCAGTGAACTGGTGAAGTTGCCCATTTGATCCGATCGTGCTGGTTTGTTTTTGAGACTGTGAGGCTGAAACTGTCTTTGAAACGTCACATGAAGAACCTCTGAAATGTTTCCCAAACCCAAATGCCTCTGATACCACACTCAAGCCTTTTACAGTATTATTTTCAAAGTGCCTTTTATCTCAGTATCATGTTCTCCCACAGTGCTGTTTATGACTTATTTATTAAATAATGGACAAAAAAAAGTGTATTTTCTTTCTTTCAGGTGTTTCATTTGTGGAAGGGCTGTAAATACTGTTAGGTTCATAAAGTTTGTGGACGATAATTCAGTTTTTTTTAAGTTTGCATGTGTAAGCAATCACAGCAGAGTGTAAATGAAACAGTCAAGTCAATATGTGATGGAAGCGCAGACTTTCAGCTTTTCAGCTTGCATGAACTGTTTAGGAATTACGGACATTTTTATGCACAATCACAAAATTTCAGAGTCAAAAGTAATTGGGGAGTTGATTGAGAAGTATCAATCAACTGTGTTTTCTAATTAGTTTTTATTTTATTTTATTTCTTTTTTTTTTTATTTCAATTCAGTTTAGTTTCACAAAGGTTTGATATTTCTTCTATATTTTTATTTGAGTTTAGTTTTCCAAGTTCACAGTATCGTTTCAGTTAGTTTGAATTATTTTCCAAAATTCGAATTATCCCATCAGCTGCAAGCATCTTGGGATAGGCACCAGTTTAGCTCGGGTGTGAGCATTTGACCATATGCAATATAGCCGGAGAGCAATAGGCCTGGGTTCCGGTTTGACCCATGGCTCTTTGCTTCATGTCTTCCATTTCTCTCTCCCCACTTTCCTCTCTGTCTTCACTGTCCATATTCAATAAACCCCCCCAAAAAATATCTTGTATTCTTATCCTCCTAAGACCTGAACACTTTCATTGCAAGCATTTTTAATTTATCTTTGAGCCGTGAGCTGAAGAACAGCATGTCAGGGGAGGAGACTTTGATACATGTTGACTTCTCAGAAAACTACAGCTGTAAATACAGTTCTCAAGTTCAGGCAGTCCACTTTGGGGCTTCACATCAGCAGGCCATCCTTCATACTTGTGTGTTGTATGTTGGTGGACTCTCAGTGCCTGTGTGCTTTAGCACCATCTCCCCCAGTAGACATAAAGGCCCTCCAGCAATATGGCAGCACCTAAATCCTGTACTAGATTACCTTCAAGGCCAACATCCACAAGTGTCTGTGCTGCACCTTTTAAGCGACGGAGCCTGTACGCAATACAAACAACCAAGAAACTTCTACCTTTTCACTACAGAACTGGACAGAAGAGGATTCAAGGCTGGCTCTTGGAATTTTTTCGAGGCTCGTAATGGAAAAGGAGCACCAGATGGTGTCGGGGGAGCCTTAAAAAGAGCAGCTGACATGATGGGGCATGACATCCCAGATGCAGAAGAGTTATTCAGGGCCTTTTCTGAAACAAACACAAGTGTGAAACTGTTCTTTGTGAAAAGTGAAGATGTTGAGGAAGCTATGAAGAAAATGCCAAAGCAGATACCAGCTGTTCCTGGAACCATGAGAATTCACCAGGTCATTACTGGAGCTCCAGGAGAACTGATGGTTTGTGATGTAAGCTGCATGTGCAGTTTAACTGCAAGTGCTGCAACACCAAGTGTTTCACTTTTGGCCAGAAGATAGAAACAGCTGTATCACAGGCAGGCAGTGGGGGGAATCCAGAAAAAGAAATCCAGTGGGAAAGTCCAGAGCTGATTGGTAAATGGTGTATCCTCAGATATGATGATGATTTGTAAGTATGTATGTAAATAGCAAAGTTGCTATTTGGGCTGATTAGGAACTGATGAATGTAAAAACAAAGAATTGTGTGATTTTTATTTTTTTTATTACCTTATTTTTGTTTCTGAGAAAAATGAGATCCACATATGAGGATTCACTTTAAATTTCGATAGAACAGTGGCAGTATAACGCCCTCATAAGTGGATATCAGATCCTTGTAGAGCAAAATTTAGCATTTTGGTCTATACAACCCAAAATGTGATTTCCACATATGTGGACGCCAGGTCCTAGGAGGTTAAAAAAAGGCTGATGGAGTATAGTTGACTGTTTTGACTAAAGACAAAATAAAATTGTATTTGGTATTCTACATAGGTGTAATTACCTTTTGCCATTGTCGAGCTAGTTATGGACCTGACCATAAGAGGACCAAAAATGTAGCCTTTGAAAACAACATATATTGTTTTGTACAGTTACATGTGTAAATACTGACCAAAAACCTTCCCTGTCTTTAGAATAGGATTAAAACATTAATAAGATCATGTTCAGTGATACTGGTGAACATGAGTGGAAAATTCATAGGAGCCTATATTTTTCATATATAAACCAATACTTTTTTGGTACACAGAGGGCAAGAAGTAAAATTCGGTGACATGCATAAATACCTCATGTAAACAAATGAGCCATTTTCAAAATGTCAAAATTGCCAGTCACGATCAATTCACTGTGACTGTCATTGACATAAGAATTTCAAATGGTTGACTTTGAAATTACATTAGTAACAAATGTATCGGAGTGTGAAAAATCCCCGTTTAAAGAGTCCAGTAGCAAATATACAGTACTATTAAAATGACACGAACACATGACGTCGACATGTTGCAACACTGCGTCCTTTGTCTTACATAATCTTCTCCCAAGATATCCTGTAAGATCTCCAGCGGAAGTAGTGACAAGTCATACCGGAAATGGTTGGAGTGAGACGTCTCACCAAAGGGCTGTCATATTATTATCTGTGCTGTGAGCTGTAAACAGGGACGCAAGTTAGTCAGCTTCACTTTAACAAGTCTCTTTTAGAGATTTACTGAGAGTAACACAGCATACAGTGAAGAAAGAATGGAAGACGACGTGCTTACCACGCTGAAGATACTGATAATAGGAGAAAGCGGCGTTGGGAAGTCCAGGTAAGACCAAGTGATCAACAAAGTGATGTCGTGGCTCCCTGCTAACGTTAGCCAGCGCTAGCAGGGATGTAGCAGGTGGATAAAGAGAATTTAGTTTTTAAAACGATGTAGACGGTTCAGTGCTGGTTTGTCCTGTTCTTTATTCTAACAGAGGTCAGACTGTCTTGGTACAACATGTACAAGAAATGCTTACAGTGTGCACACTGTTTAGCTAACGCATTAGTCAGATGCCAGAAGCTCTGTACGTGACATCAACTATGTGCACGTCTGACATAATTGCTAGAAACAGGCTGTTTTTGTTCACACTAATTTGATGGCTAAACGAGAAGCTGACACTCTTTTAAGTCCATTTACTTGTACTGCTAGCATCTCCGTCATTAAGAACCCAGCAGAAGGATCGATCCGAACCGGTCACGCTCAAGTAAGCGTACCCCTTCTCCAGATGGGACTTCAAAACATGTAAACGATACACTTGCTCTTGTCGTCATGTGGTAATCAGAGTCCTTATTAACAACCTGATAATATTCCACGCAGGGTAAAATGCTTTTTACCCACATCAGCATGGAAGTTTATAGCGTGTGTCCCTGCCAAAAGAGATCATGATCCAGGTTTGCAGGTCTCCATAACAGTGGTCCCGGCTGCTGGAGGAATTCTGATAGCCTTCCTGAGCCATCAACCATCACATTGTAGACTATGGTGTTGACTACAAGCGTGCCTTCCATAGCCATAGAACATTCCGAGAAAATTATGCCATTGTAAGCCTTTAAACAAGTTCTTGACCAAAAGTACACCCATCTATTGAAAATAGACCAAAGAGAGGCAATAATAAGACTTGGAACTTCAGCATCAACAAGGACAGAGTGTTAAAGTTAAAATCAGCTAGGTTTTAAACCAGAAAGCAGAGATGATAATTAATAAAAAGTTTGCAGTAATTTATGTTCTTTGCAGCTGATATTTTAACGCCCAGTACTGTGTCCGCTGTTAGCTGAAATTTTTCCAATTTCCTGGGTCAGTTCATTGATGTGCAACATGTGTCTACTTATACTAAAGAGTTCCCTTTTTTTTTTTAACAGGGCTTGTACTGCTAGTTGGCATCTTTTAATGGCTGGTCTGTATAAGCTCTGCCCAGAGGAAGGACTGGCTTTATGCCGACACCATAACACAGATCTGTGTTTGCTTATATTTCCAGAAAACAGAAGAATATCTAGACGGCTGTACTGCATGCTGTCTGCCGTGGCATCGTCCAGGCCGTGATGCATTGTTTCCAGAAAGCAATTTAGTATTATTATTAAATAGGATTTCGCTTAATACAATAAACAAAATCAGACCGTGATTAGTTTCAAATGTCCTAATTTGAATCATCCATAGCCAGCTTTGGTAATATCAAATAGGTACACTTATTTTTGAATAGTTTACAGATATTTATTTTGTTTCCCTGCAATCTGAAGGCCTTAAATCATGACAGATTTGAATGCTTGGCAGGGAATGTATGTGTTTCATGTTTCCTGACCTGTACAGAATACATTTCTAACTTGGCTGTTTCCCTGCATGAGTTCATCAGCCATATGGCCCTCAAACAATAAACACTTACTGCTTCAGCATCTCTTCTGATGGCCCGTGAGGAAAAAGTACGAGAATTATGTCTGGGTCAAGGGAGAGGAGCGAGCATATTGCCATCGTCAGCGGGGCTGTTAAGGCCTTTGCACTCGATTAGTCATGGTTAAGAAACGAACCCTGTCCTCCTGACTGCAATCTAGTGGTGATGTCATCTGGAGCTTGACATCACCTCTTGCTTGCAAGTGAAGGACAGAGTGATCAATAGAAGGAGATAGAGAAAGAGACTGTCTCCTGCCGCAGGAGTCAGGGCAACTGGAAACCTGACTTCAGCTCAAAAGCATCCTCAAGAGAGGAGAATACAATTACTAAAAAACACACGTGTGAGTCATGATGAGGTCTAATCTTCTTATTTCCATCTTCTTGTCAACAGCCTCCTACTAAGATTTACAGAAGACACATTCGACCCGGAACAATCAGCAACAATAGGTGAGTTGAACATGTGAGGTCTGTTAAAGGGTAAAATGGAAAAAATGTGGCTTTGTAGATCAGAATGTGCTGGCAAGTACAGGATCATCATCATCAGCAGCAGCAGAGATTAAATAAGACACAGACGTAGAGTAGTAAACAGTCACAAAGACAAGGATCTTGAATTTGAGTAATAATAAGCAATACATCGATTCATCTGAGGCACAAACAGCATGAGCTCATTTAAACCTGTTGTCTCATGGGTTAGTAATGATGTCCACATTACATATGAGTATGCTAACACTTTAGCATTCAACCAGTGTCAGGAGTAGAGACTAAAATAGGGGTGCTTTTGGTCTATGCTGCATAGAACAACACATGCATTTGTCCTCCACAAGATGAACATGAAAGAATAGGAGGAATTAAAAAAATTGCTTTTATCTATCAAAATACTATCAAATATGACTATGAGTTTATATCAGCACTGAATCTTTAGTGGTTAATGTTCACATGCAACACTTGTTGTGATCTCAGTCAGCAGCAGCACAGCTCCTGCAGGCAGCTGTATAACCACGGTGGAGCCAGGAAGGAAAAGGAGGAGTAGATTTTCAAAAAGTTTGATGAAGCAGCAGGTTGCTGCCAGCATAGAGCCCGACCAGTATAGGACTTTAAGATCAATATGAATATTGTTGTGACTTGAGACATTTCTTGAATTTCTTCAGGCATACAAAAGAGTTTTGTTTTGTTTGTCTGTTAATTATTTATGTGTCCTTATTCGAACAGTATGATAGTGCAGGTTAAAAAAGAACTTGTTTTAATGTCACAGCAGGTTGTGGATTATTCATTTATGCTGTGCTTAAAGTGTTGTCTATACCTAATACCTCTGTCGTCAGTCAGTTAGTGTGAGGGTCTGTGCAGACATCCACATGTCTGCCAGTTTTTTTTTGTTTGATTTTTTTGACCACATGGACTTGTCCTCAGAGAATTTACATTACAGCGCATCAACTACACATGCAACCAGGGAGCAGACGTCAAGAAGTGTAACAGGAATGACTACTCAGCCAGTCGTACTCCAGCTGTCCGTGTCTGTAATTCAGGCTGGTAGTTGTTTGTAGTTTCTAAAGACTTGTTGTTTGAGACTTGGAGTTTGCATGTTCTCCTTGTGTCTGTGTGGGTTCTCTTCAGGTACTCTGGCTTCCTCCCAAATTCCACAGACATGCAGTTGGTGGGATTAGGTTAGTTGGTAACTAAATTGCCCATAGGTGTGAAGGTGAGCGGGAACGGTCTCTCTGTGTTAGACCTGTAATAGACTGGCAATATAGAATAGAATTAGAATAGAATTCAACTTTATTGTCATTGCACATGCACAGGTACAGGGCAACGAAATGCAGTTTGCATCCATCCAGAAGTGCTTTAGCTGTGATATAGATATATTACAATATATATTAGCAATAATATAGATATGTAAGTATATTACAGAAATGGGTCTATTATGGTATGTTATAATGTACACGGTATGAAGTATGTTATGAATATTCTATAACTATAAGTATGTACAGGCTGTAGTGAGTACAGGCTATGAACAGGATATAAATATGAAAAACTATACAGAAATCGGAGATATACAGCTATACAGAAATGTGAACTATGCAAGTTATAAACAGTTGTAGGATTAAAAATTATCGTATGTACAGAATGATTATTTACACAGAATAATATAGGGCGAGAGACAGGATACACCCTGGACAGATTGCCAGGGTGTATCCTGTCTCTCGCCCTATGACAGCTTGGATAGGCTTCAACCCTCTTGCAACCCTAAAATTGGATAAACGGAAGAGAAGTGATGGATGTCAGTCGGGCTCTAGAACAACGTTTTCTACATTAAAATAAATGAATTTGTCATAAACAGTTGCAATATGGCCATTTAAGCTGATTAAACACACAAAAGCAGCGTGATACCAGATAGAACTGTCTGATATTTGATGTTTGTGCACTCAGACTCTTAGACCAGCGAAACATGAGAGGGCAGAAGAGACAGTTATGCTGTATATCTGTAGTAATGATTTTTAATTAGAAACGTTGAAATGGATGATTTGGAAACTCTACAGAATGACTTGCTGCACTATTTTCTAGTACATACTGAATCATTCAACTGGTGCCTGGTTTTAGGCTTTACATGAGGATATTTTCTCCATAAACGGATACAGTTGGTGTCCAAAAGACCAAATATGCTGAGGGAGGACCACCAGACCAGATGCCCGCTGTCCCAATGCGAAAGCCAGTCGTGGTCATACATGACGTGAACTTCTGCCGTTGTGTGTACAGCATTAAACTCTAGCTCACCACAACACATAAGTTGAAGTACACCCTCAGTTGACACATGCATTTGATCTTTTCATAGATCGTGGTATTCAATTTTGATTAGGAATATCAGAAAGGTCTTAAATTAGCTGTAGTAACAATGAGGTTACGGTTTTTTTTTTTTTTTCAATCCTGTTGCTCAGCACTATTTGCAAACACCACCACTTATCAGGACCTCAGTAATGTAAGGATGTTAGTGATGCCTGCCAGAATATTTGTGCTGTGACACACCCACGCAAAGTTGGAGTTTTTAACAACTTTAAACAACTGCAGTAGACTAAAGTGACAACCATGCTCAGCTAAATGTACTGTCCTTCACTCTGTTTCCCAGCCTGTAGTGTGCAGGCCTGGCTGAGGCTGCTGACAGATACTGTACATGGTCTGGAGCAACGCAGCCACAAGTTGACGGACTTTTTATGTTATCTGTTCCAGGCTCAGTCAGCATACTGGCTGCATGTGTTTGCTAAACCCCCAGTACCTACTGCAGATAACTGTAAAAGAGACGTTAAAGTTTAGCTTTTTTCTTCTTTTTCCTTTTTAAGTCAAGCTAGGGTCGCTAGGCAGAAATGTGGACGTTTAGGAGATTCTGCAGCACTTGGTGAGCTAAAACTAAAGTCACCACAATCCCACACACTGAGACAGCCACAAAGCTTTCAGATTAATTTTAAAGTTAATGCTGTGTGGAGAAAAAAAACAATCTGTGGCAGACCAAACTATCCATCTTATCTGGTAAAGGTTTTTAGAAGTAGTGGCAACCCCAAACTGTGTATCTGCAAATAATATCAGCCTTTTTTTGTTAATTGAATAAATCAGTTGACGGATCGAGGACACACCGACTATACTTTCATAAGCTATTAAAGCTGCAGCTACCTTAATTATTTTATTTTGACAAAAGCATCCCTGAGCTCCAGATTTAAAATATTTTGGAGAGAATTTGGATGAAGAATTCTACTTTCTTTTCTTTTTTTTCTTTTTAGTTTTTCAAACCAAACTAATGTGGTTTTGTGAATCGCTTGTAGCTCACAATGCTGTCTTTGTTAAAACGGCCGAAAAGCACAGATCCCAAGAGGGGTTGGAACGGAGAAAATACTTTGTTTTGTCAAGGTCAAGGCACGGGCCGCTACTGTTTTACTTGGCCAGCTGGGATTCTCTGCCAAACAGATGTCTTTATTGGAGTCAGTTCTGTGCTTTGACTTGAGATTCAGTTTTTTTTAATCTGGTATCATTCAGTCTCAGTTAAAGTATTTTCTTCATCTCACCACCCCGAGGCTGGATTTCTCCCATTGCCAAAGGCTGTCTCGACACATCATCACACTAGCACACAGAGTGTTAAATGATCTTTTGCAACGATGATCAGCAGGCACATTAGCAGCTTTGCATTTATGATACTCTTACTGGTGGCTTAAAGCACCTTGTTTCTTCTCGGTGCCATCGTTGCCAAAGGTTACAGACAAAAGAGAATACAGGCTAACAATGATGTGTCATTCCCCACCACCACTCTCTCTGTGTGATTATTACGGCTGTTTACATTCCCCCACAAGCCGACACTGACCGTGCACTCAGGGAACTGTACAGCGCGATCAGCAGCGAGGAAACCGCACACCCAGAGGCAGCGTTTATCACAGCCGGAGACTTTAATAAGGGAAACCTGAAGAAAGTCTCACCAAAACTCCATCAACACATCCTTTTCAACACACGTGGAAACCGGCAACTCGACCACTGTTACACCTCTTTCCGGGATGCGTACAAAGCCCTCCCCCGCGCCCCATTCGGCCAATCAGATCACTGCTCCATCCTGCTCCTGCCCGCCTACAGGCAGAAGCTGAAACAGGAAGCTCCAACCCGGAGGGCGGTGCACTGTTGGACGGACCAATCGGAGTCTGCGCTGCGGGACTGTTTTGATCACGCGGACTGGGAAATGTTTCACGTGGCCGCCAGAGACATGGATGAATACACAGACTCAGTCTGTGGATTTATCAGGAAATGCGTGGAAGATGTCGTCCCATCCAGAACAGTCAAATCCTTCCCAAATCAAAAACCCTGGATTAACGGAGATGTTCGCGCGGCACTGGCGGCACGGAACACCGCCTTTGCCTCCGCGAACACATCGGACTACAAACACGCACATTACCAACTCCGGAAGACGATCAAAGCAGCCAAACGAGTACAGGGACAGGGTGGAACAACAGTTTGACAACCCTCGGAGTATGTGGCAGGGACTAAACACGATCACAGACTTTAGAGGGAAAACCAGCACACCGCAGACCACGGCCTCTCTGTGTGAGGATCTAAACGTATTCTACGCTAGATTCGACACAGCGAACACCATGAGACCGGACAGTGTGCGCACCGCGGATGACGTCAGTGCGCACACTGTGTCTGAGGAGGATGTGCGGAAGTGCTTCAGGAAGGTGAACGCACGCAAAGCTACTGGTCCGGACGGGATTCCCGGCCGCGTCCTCAGGTCATGCGCGGCTCAGCTGGCTGGAGTGTTCACGCACATCTTCAACCTTTCCCTCTCTCTGTCTGTAGTCCCAGCCTGCTTCAAAATGGCCACCATCGTCCCTGTACCCAAATCCTCCACCATCTCCTCATTGAACGACTGGCGACCTGTAGCCCTGACCCCCATCGTAAGCAAATGCTTCGAGAAGCTGGTCAGGGACTTCATCTGCTCTGCACTACCCGACTCACTGGACCCTCTACAGTTTGCATACCGCCACAACAGGTCCACTGATGATGCCATAGCCCTGACACTACACACTGCCCTGTCACACCTGGAGAAGAGAGACACGTATGTGAGGATGCTGTTTGTAGATTACAGCTCAGCATTCAATACCATCGTTCCCTCGAAGCTGGACAGGAAACTGCAGGATCTAGGACTGAGCAGCTCCCTCTGCAGCTGGATCCTTAGCTTCCTGTCTGACAGACGCCAGGTGGTCAGACTGGGCAGCATCACCTCATCCCCCATCACACTGAACACTGGTGCTCCACAGGGGTGTGTACTGAGCCCTCTCCTGTACTCACTCTACACCTACGACTGCACAGCCACTAACAGCTCCAACATCATTGTGAAGTTTGCGGACGACACTACAGTGGTGGGTCTTATCACCAACGGTGATGAGACGGCTTACAGGGAGGAGGTCAGCGCCCTGACCCACTGGTGTCAACACAACCATCTCACCCTCAACGTCGCAAAGACAAAGGAGTTGATAGTGGACTTCCGGAGGTGCAGAGAAGTACACACCCCCATCACCATCAACGGCGCTGCTGTGGAGAGAGTGAGCAGCTTCCGGTTCCTTGGCGTACACCTGGCTGAGGATCTTACGTGGTCAGTACACACAAACAAAACAGTGAAGAAGGCGCAGCAGCGCCTCTTCTTTCTCAGGAGACTGAAAAGATTCGGCATGAGCCCCCGCATCCTCAGGACCTTCTATCGCTGTGCCATTGAGAGCATCCTCACTGGATGCATCACCACCTGGTATGGCAACAGCACCGCCTACAACTGCAAAGCTCTCCAGCGAGTAGTGCGGTGCTCTGAACGGATAATTGGAGGTGAGCTTCCCTCCCTCCAAGACATCTACAGGAAGCGGTGCCTGAGGAAAGCGGGGAGGATCATCAAGGACTCCAGTCACCCCAGCCATAAACTGTTCAGACTGCTTCCATCAGGAAGGAGGTTCTGCAGCATCCGGTCCCCAACCAGCAGACTGAGAGACAGCTTTTTCCATCAGGCCATCAGACTGCTGAACACGTCATAGACACCTCAGCTTCACTACTGGAACTTCAACATTATGCACTCCACACTGTATATAAATGCCACTTGTTTTGCACATATTCAACTCTGTATATTTTATATATTTTATTATTATTATTATTATTATTATTATTTTATTTTATTTTTTTACTATTTAATTTGTAAAAATGTGTATACACACACACACACACACACACACACACGTAGGAAAATATTTAGTATACACATCCAGAAATGCATACACTATTATATATTGTACATATATTTATTAGTTTCAGGTTGGCCATTCTTGTATTTTGCTCGTTTGTGTTGTTGTGTTTGCACATCTCTGTTGCTTGTGGGGCTCGCACACAAGAATTTCACTCGCATGTGCTGTGCCAGTGTGCCTGCACATGTGATGTGACAATAAAAAGTGATTTGATTTGATTTGATTTGTGTCGAACTAGTGGGTTGTGCTGCTCTGCCTTTGGTGTATTTATATCGTACAGAGAAGGGCCTGCAGAGAGCAGCCCAGCCTTGACCTGTAGCACTAGTAGCATCTTGTTGTGTTGTGATATTGCAAACAGATGCATTACTGTGCGTTCCCTGGGCAAGGCCCGTCTGTATATGTAGTGAATTAGAGCAGAAGAGACTGGTCCAGGTTCAGGGAAATGTTTAGTGTAAACTCGTCTCCACATGCGCCTGGCAGCAGTATCTGAGCAACCCTGCTGGACGAGAGGAAGAGCTAGTTGTTGTGATGGGCTTTGTGAACAGACTGTGTATTTGTGTGTGAGTGCGGTGCCATATATCAGCCTGTCTTCATGTCCCCTTTCTCCTGCTCGATCTCTCTTCTGTTTTGGCTCTCAGCTGAACTCCCCTCCTCAGTCCCAGATGTAAAAACAAGCCCATCACAAGTGTACATTGCCCTGGTAAATCTGTCAGTGGATGCTAAAACACGGCCTATATGTCATCCAGACGCTGCACGCTCCGCTCGCCGAGACACTGCAAAGAGGCAATAGAGGAGATTTACTTGTTGGGGGGGGGCAACATTGTTATTTTCACGTCTGCTCCTCTGGGACCTGGCAGGGATTTTTAAGACTGAGTCATTGCTCACTGAGCCATTTTACAGGTGCCGGCCTTTCATTTTTTTTCGTCGGTTTTCGTTCAGGACGTTAAACCGCACTGTCCTTTCGTCGTGTATGTGAATGCACGGTCACACTGTAATTTAAGTGCAGGACACGGGACGGGCGTAATGCCAGTCTGAATAACCAGAGGTTAACACAAGTTCATAGACATTGTGTTTTGACAATTCATCTTCAATAATTATGGTCTGTCACCATGATATGATATTGTTGGCAGTAATTGAACAAACCTGTAGGAGTCATCATATTGGGCCTGAAGCAGGATGAGGTAATCATGTGGGTTTCGGTGATTAACTGCCCCTTTCTTTTTTTTCTGTTTTCTTTTTTTTTCATTGTCTAGGCGTTGACTTCAAAGTGAAGACCATTTCTGTGGATGGCAACAAGGCAAAGCTGGCAATATGGGTATGTTACAGACTCTATCATTATTCCAGTGCTTTAGTATCACTCGGTTAAACAAACATGCAGCTCTTGTTTGTCAGAGCAGAAAAATTAACTATGAAACAGCTCCAGCTCAGGTCTAGACCGGCTCTTCTCTCAAGTAACCAGAAGATGGCGCTTATGTAACACTATTTCCACCCCTTGATACCAAGGAGTGTGTCTGTGTTGTTCGTGTTTGTCTGCCCTGGTTTGTAGCCACTGGTTTTTTCCTTGCAAGTGTGAGCAGTAGTGTGCGTTTTGCAGGACACCGCGGGACAGGAGCGCTTCCGAACCCTGACGCCCAGTTACTACCGCGGTGCCCAGGGAGTCATCCTGGGTAAGCAAAGCTATTAGCACCGTCATTGCTCAAACACCTGTACGTGCGTGTGTGTGTGTGTGTGTGTGTGTGTGTGTGTGTGTGCAAGCGCACATGTGTGCGGCCTTTGACTTTACAGTCATGCCCCTGTTGTAAAGTGAGTGATGGCTTTTCATCCTGTGACTCACACACATACGCCTGCCTCTTTCTGGAAGTTAGTTTATACTCTTAAATCAGAGTCTTCATAAGGTCATGCATGTGCAGCATGTATACACACACACACACACTACGGAAAGTTAAACCTCTAAAGCAGACTTCCTCTACAGTTCATGGTTTTTGACCACACTAATGATGTAAAGTAACAGAAGGCGCCTCGTTGTATCAGTGGGATTTTGACACCCCCCCCCCCCCCCCCCCCCCCCCGCGTTTTTCTTTTGTTTTTGTTTTTTCAAATAAACCAGCCATGTGTTTAAGTTGATGTTCGTTTATTTTATTGCGGTATTTATTTTAACTTTTTTGTTAGATGATAATGAGGATTATTATTAGTATTAATATTATTATTACCGAAGTGGAAATTACAGTGTTATTGTCAGTAAAGTTTCATTTGCTCTGTGATTTTCAATGATAAACCAGTCAAAAAGGTTCAGCAGTCAAGGACTTCTTACACCTGTCAGATTAATTTTAGTGTGTCAGATGGTCCTATTGCCTTACACACCATAACTACTTTTGCATAATTATTGCAGTTCTCTCAATCGTGCATCCAGAAAATCCACTCACTCATTCTGCACTTAAAATATTTTTTTCTCATCCTGTGAATGAATATTTTCCTGCATTCTGAGCATGCCCTGTTCATTCTGTGTCACAGTGTACGACGTCACGAGACGGGAAACCTTTACAAAGCTCGACAACTGGCTGAGTGAGCTGGAGACATACTGTACAAGGAATGACCTTGTTAAAATGCTTGTAGGGAACAAAATTGATAAGGTCAGTGTGTTTGTCTATAAAATTGTGATGTTAAGGGTGCGCGTGACATTTTTAATATTTAGCTTCAGTGCAGTCTTCCCTTGGTTTATGCTCTTTAGATATATATGTGATACACACACAGAACAGGGAGATGGATTGCCCCAAAAATAAGTGTGTTTTACAAAGTGAGCCCTCGACCAGCTGATGGATTGCTAAGCTAAACGATAGTAGCACTTTCATATTTTCTGGCAGCTGGTCCTTTGCCAGGATACCAGAATCAGTAAGTGGAGTTAAAAACGTGTACTGTTATGAATTCATTGCGTTCTGATCTTTGTCTGTGAAAACCACTTTCTCTCTCTGGCCCGTGACGACCACAGTAGCTGACAGCCCAACCCGACAGACCTCAAATAATCCATTACCTTTCCTTTGTTTTAGGAAAACCACGAGTTAGACAGGGCCGAAGGGCTGAAGTTTGCAAGAAAACATTCCATGCTTTTTATAGGTAAGTCAGGAGGATTCCCCGCTCTACAAAGAGCTGCCGGGCACATGAGTTACACCAGACTGTTTCACAGGGGAGGCAGAGTTTGAAATAACTATCATACTCACCGAGGAATGCTTGCATACTTCTATTTATAAAGCAGGCTTCATATATCATCTTTAGTGCACTCTCTTTTTTCCCCCTCTGCTGTTATTTTTCAGGTTTGTCAGTAAAAAGGGGGAACTTAAAAGTTAACACCTAGTTTTTATCTTGAGCACTTAAAGTGTTATTTGGTAATATGTAAAGATTTCTTGACATGTTTTCCAAGCAATTCTCAAAGATATTTCTCGTGATTTGTCATAGTAGGATTTATTTCTTTATGCTATGGTTATTACAATTGAAATGTTCCTGGATGTTATCATGCTACGCAGCAGGTGCTGACTAGAGCCAATAATAACCTGCTATGGTCCAGTATTAGCATCGTGGAGCTGACAGTTACTGTTGAGATGTTTTCCACCACTCTGCACTCCTGCTGGGGGGGCCAGCAGATGATGACATCAAGACGCAGACATTAACAGTTGTTGTTTCTGCGTTTTGTCTTCTTTTTCTCCACCTTTTCCAATCTCTGCCTCCTCCCCATTCCCGTCCCTGTCACTTCTCCCCTCCTCTCTCCTTCCCTCTGCACTCTCTGTCCTCCCAGAGGCGAGTGCAAAGACGAGGGACGGCGTTCAGTGTGCGTTTGAGGAGCTGGTGGAGAAGATAATCCAGACTCCTGGCTTATGGCAGAGCGAGAACCACGGCCGAGCAGTCCAGCTCACCGACGAAGACGCAGGAGGTGGAACCTGCGGCGGCTACTGCTCCCTTGTCTAGACTACCTATACACACACATTTAAAGATTTACACGGGACAAATACCCTCGAATACAAGCATATCCACACACACACAAGCATACACACTTTAAAAGAACAGCTTCCCTTCCTGCTGTGTGCTGTCCTGAGCTCCGTCCTCACACATCAAGGCATTAGAGATCCAACTTTCTCCTCTCTTCTTAGGTGAAAGTGTTTATTTCTCTCTCGCAGACAGACACAAACACACACACACACACACAGACCTTTTGCACACTTTCTAGTGACAACGCGGCGCTAAAATGCAAATACAGCTCAGCTTTCCTGTTAATGGAATTTGAGTGTTTCTCTCTTTCTGTTTTGTTTTGAGTCGCAGTTTTGTGCAGTCGCAGTGCCACGGTCAACACATTAACCGTTCTCGCTTGATACTCGTGTGATTTAGTTATAGGGATGCAGTAAAGCGAGTCCAGAATCGTGAGCCAAAGCTTGTCAGACATATGGCTAAATCTCTGAAGTATGATAATGAGAGTTGAAACTCTTGTATTTGACCTAGGTTTCTTTTCGTATCAAGCATGCTTTTTGTCCTTGGCGTACCTCGCCTTAGCAAGCACAGCTGCATCAAAGCAGGGCCGACTTTTCTCCAGTGTTAGTGTCACTTTTCTTCTGCCCTGCACTTTGTCCTGTTCCCCGTGCACAGGCTCTAAGATTATAATGCTGCTTATGGAGGAGCTTATCAAGCCGAGCCGTCTTGTATTTTATCTCGGCACTCTCGGTCAAAGGCTTGGATCAAATGACTCTGTTGTGCACATGACTGCCTCATTTCTTTCCAAGTGTTTGGAATGGTGTTTTATGACTTTTATTGACTTGGACTTCAAACTAGTGCTGTGTTTTTTGAAAAGAGCATAAATCGAAGAGACTGGCACCAACATGCTTTCCACTGGGTGCTGAAGAAGAGGGGACCTCTTAAAATTGCACGCCTTTTAAAAAAAATTTTTTTTTTTAATGTGTGTAACAAGTTGCTTTAATGGAGTGCGACCTACTGGCACTCATTCACTCAGACAGATAATATCAGTAATATCACCACCACTGCTAGTCTTTCATATAGATCCCTTTGACTGGACAGAGACAAAGGAAAAGTGTTCAATATTAAAGAGGGCAGTGAGTCATACGGGTGTCTCCACTGAATTTGGAAAAATCAAAGAAAAAGCTGTGCGCTCCACATTGCTAATGGATTTCGCAGTTCTCCCATCTCTGTGTTAGCATCTGAGAAACACTCATAAATGTACTGTACCCCTGACCTCTGACCATGTTTGCAGTATTCAAGCGCTGGCATATGTTCCAGGAAATGTACTTCTGGGGGTTTGATCTCCTAACAGGGATAGTGAAAGTGACATGAATTTGAGCATGTCTCATCACACATTGATTTTTATTATTTTTTTTAATTGCATGGGAAATCTGTGTGCCATTTTTTTCCCCAGTTTGTCTGCTGGTGAATGACGTTTAGAGGCTTACTTATATTTAGCTGAAAATAAATGCTAATTTACCATTTAAATTTAATGGTTACAATAAAAAGGAAGTAGGCTTTTACTTATTAAACTGGTATAGCTGTCTCTTTTGTGTTGAAATATGTCAAAACATTTATAAACGTTGTATTTTAAGACTTTGTCGGGGAACCTTTGTGTAAAGCTGAATGTATCCATATTTCACTACAAATTGCCCTATGTATTAAACTAAATAAAGTTCTTTTTTTAAGTGAATATAAATGGATGTGTTGCTGCTGATGTGTTACTTGACGTGCCCCTGTCATCATTGCCATGTTAGAAATGTGGCTGCTAGGTGATGGGTTTTCACCCGGCACCCGTCACATTCCTGTGTCTTCAGAATAAAGACTTGGTGTTTAAACAGTGTCCGAGGAGCCCTCAGACCCCAGACGTGAGATCTGTCTAAATCATCTTTTTGGCGAACTCCTCAGGAAGCACCGCCGCAGCCATAATTCACTCTATCAGTGCTTTAACTGGGATGTGAATAATTCCTGAGCCATTATAAAAGGGTCAGGGTTGGCAGCTAAACCAAGAACTCTTCCCTTGTAGCATATCCCTCATTTCTTGCCACACTCTGGGCAGCTGTATGTCCCAGTCAAACAAAAGAGACGCGGAGCCCAAAGTCTTCCTGTGGTCCAACCATGTGCTGAGCTGCAGCACCACTGTTTCCTCATGCCTACACTGAAAAAACAGTCTTCGAGGAGCTGAGAGATTATATATTTTGGAGAATACGTTTGTTTGGTTTACCTTTTAGTGACATATTGTGCAAAGTTGTGCAGTGGATGGTAATTTTCGAACCCCCACCCCAACCTCAAATGCTGTATGCATCAGAACCTGAACCTTTTATTTAAAGAAGGAAATGGAACTTTTTGCGATTTAGAATCTGTTTTTTGTGAAACTGTCCTTGGCAAAGACAGATGGACAACTTAGATATTAGATCTACTGTGAAGACAAGGTTAGAACGCGCAAACTCCACACATAACCAGAGGCACTAGAAGACGAGGTTCTACTGAAGCACCAATGGCCTTTACATAAATGGACACTGCACTCCAACAGTTACTGAATAGTTGCATGCCCATGCAAAAAAGTAGACTAACTATAAAACTATGGTATATCTGAATTTCACCGTAGTGTTTGACTAAAAAGACACGACTCATGTCAATTAAGGTTAAAAAAAAAGAAAAAAGGTCACCTTTTTCCAAAGTGAGTTGGAAAGTGTTTGAATGTTAAAAAAGTGATGATTAAAAATTAAATTGTCTTTTTGGCAAAAAGGTTAATGTGTTGACAATGGCTCAACTTACATTCAGAATACAGGGATATCAGGGCAGTGTAGCAGCTTGGATTTGGGGTGGAACTCTATCAAGTCAAATCAAGTATTTTTATGACTTTAAGTGTCAGGCTAAATTCAGAGATTCATCACAATCAAACCTGCGACTGAGTAAAATGGGTCTAGCGATACCCAGGATGCTAACCTCTGAGAAGCCTTTAGTTGTAACAGTTCCACCTCTGGGGTAGATGTTCCAAATTTATCCACCTAAAGCCAAAAAAGTCAAACTTTGTGCTGGCATTGCAGGAACATGACTGGATTACCACATCAATAACTTGATCACCCTCAGTGTCTGTGGTTTCAATGCAATTCATGCAGCAGAAGATTCAACAGTATGGCTTGAAGGGGTGGATGAAAGACGGTGGTTTCCCTGGGGAAAAGAGTTTTTGGTAAACCTTGGTCAAACAGAAAAGCACTGAAAGGAGGATTAAACACTCTTTGGCACCCAACATGTCACATGAAAACACCCAGAACACCTCATGTCCTGACACACCTCGCTGTCTGAGAAAGCCTGAAAGCTGCTCTGGGGGGCACTGCTTGATAGACTGCTCTCTGTCCTGCTGCCTGTGTTTGAGCATGCAGCCAGGCACAAAGCTAACAGAGCAGATCTGGCTCTCATTAGCACAACCTGGTCTTCCTGCTCCTCCTCTGCCTGCCAGAGCAGCAGGCCTTATGGGTTAGCGTTCAGATGAGCTCCTCAGGAGAGCAGTCATTCTGTCGTGTGTAAAAACCTTATGAGACATTGGGCATCGTTTCATAAGGTGTCGGGTTCCCAGACGGCACTCACGTCGTCATGCTTATTGCCATTTTGCTATCAGGTGATTGTTTTGCCATGTTAACTTATATAAGTGAGGAAGAGAGTGAGAAGGTGATTGGAAAAAGATCATCCTCTAGTACAACCACCTGCACTGACTATTGTAGTGAGGAGCTGTGATATGGTAGGGGATAGGGCTGAAAGGTGCAGCAGGCCTTTGCTGAGTTTAACAGAACTTCTGGACAAGAGCTCAATGTCCTCTGCACTTAGGGGTTTAACCTCACTTGTTGATTGTAAAAGGAGCCCGTAGGTCTGCAGATTGTTTCACTATTTTCTTTCTGAGGTAAGTTAGAGGAAAATGCCCCTTTGCTCCTTTTCCTTCCTCTAAAGTCGGGCAAAGTCGAGCTCAGGCCTCCCTTAGGTAAGCCACTGAGTCCCAGAAAACTGGGAGGTAATGACCTGCATGACCAGAACTGATGGCTCTGGCACTGCAGGTGGAAACACTTTGATTAAAAGGAACCTAGTGTTTACATTGTTGCACTCGTTCACATTTAGACCCTTTGACATTTTTGTCAGGCAGCCGTAGAATCCAATTTCAGGCCTGATCTCTTGAACTTGAACTGTGCAACCTCCTGTGTCCTTTGCCTCACAAAGAACACCCACCACCTCAACCACCTACATTCTACAAAATCTTGAACCTCGTATGGGCTTGTTGGAATTAAGCAAAGTACTTGAATGGTAAACTCCAATACGGTTCACAACTAAGGCCACAGTTTCCATGTAATTAAATAAAATTCCGCCATTACAACAAAACCTTAAATAAAGGTGTAAAAAGGCAAGCATAAGTTACTCCATAATACAGCCCATGCCCTGAAATGGAAGGCATACTTACAATGTAAGATGAAATATGGTTTTGCCATGAAATGACCAGGTTATTATAAACTTCAAATTATTCACAGGATAATTTGTGTCACCTTTTCTGTAAAAGATGTGGAAATAGTTAAGGTTAAGCCCCTCCCCAATATGACCTCCTCTCCAAAATGTACAGCATAGTGAACACTACTTACCTGCTTTTAAGTATTTGTTTGTAAATATAACTATATCATAATTTCAAGTAAAATATTATCACAAAACAAATAAAGTAAATTCTATTTAATTATAGGGAGATTGCGACATTAGTCCCTGGGTGTATTATAGTGTTACCAGAATTTCTATAGATTTTGTCGACACATATGCTCCTCCACATCCTCAGGAGCAGCATGTTTGTTGCATATGTGTATAATAACATCAGGCTCCACATAACCTAATAAGAACAGGCCCAGGGTGAACAGGTGACCTCGGTCTTTGTTCAGCGTGAACCTCTGGCCTCGGATGCATGTAAGTCAGTTCAGCGCATAATAGATCTGTAACTGAGTTTCCTCATATTTGATACCCTGTCAATCTAATTTGAACCTAAATGATTGTATTGTAACTCACTCCTGTTATTTTCAAAAACACAGCACCATGTGTACTAGTCCTAAAGAAAGCAGGAGATGGGTGCTCTTCAACCTCGAAAAGAAAAGTCCTCTTGCTGTTGGGGTTGCTTTCATCCCGGCCTCAGGTTACTGTGGCAATAAGCGGGAGGGCTGAGGACAGGCTGGCAGGATGAGTAACTTCATTCATCGTCTCCCCACCCATAATTCCCCATGTTCACGTCACTTCCATCCCGTGTGGCATATCTCCTGCCACTCACTGCCTCTGCGTCTCGCATTCCGCAGCCGTGTCATCATCATCCGCCGTGTCAGATCGCCCCACCAGATGCTACCGCTGCAACATGGAAGCAAACAGCCATGTACTCAGGCCATCGGCTTCTATAATAAACTAATCACACTGTATCAACATGGACTGGGTGTAAGCTTTCCACATGCCTCAAACATTTTCATGGACAGGACGCATGTTTGACTGCAGCACTGCAGAAAAAAAATTAATAAACTCCCTTCTGGGTGAGATGATTGGCATGTATAGAAACAAATTCATTATTTTGTATAAATAATCTGGGCCCCTGTGTAGTAATTTCACTGCTTATTTTTCTTTTCCAAGCTGATCTTAATTTTGGGGCCAGACCAGAGAATTTTGTTGTAAACCACCAAGACTAAAAGACCCCAATTTCATTCTCTTTGAAGAGGCAAGGAGGTCTGTAAGGTCCTGGAAGATCCACAGTTATTCGACAGAAGCCGTTTTTCCGCCAGGCCAGAGCTTAGCTTGAAAGAAGGGAGAGATTTCTGAGGTTGAAACTTCCAGACACTGTCGAGATTTCCCAGCGTCTTGTAGCTTACGTCCCTAACCTTATATAGAAGTCCAGATCACTTTGTTTTTTTTCTGACCATTTGCTGTCCTTTACGCCTTGGATGAAACCTGAGCCTAAGTTTATTACTACACGCCACAGGAAACCTGGGCTCCTTAACTGTATAGTGGACAATTGAATTTGAAGACACAAAGCCAACCTACATCTCCCACCCTCCTACCAGCACCCTTTAGTCAAATAAAGCTCTCTCCAGGGAAATCGCAGCCAGGTCATGCAAACACAAAATACTTTCATTTCATTCTGGTTGTGTGTCTTCCGCGATCCACTTTGTTGCAGGAGTTCCTTTCAATCAGATTATATGGAATAACAGAGACATGACAGTTGTTTTGTAACCACATAGCTTACAAGAGTCATTTAGCGGGTTCAAGTACAGGTATGTCTGTCCGTTCAATGGCCTGACAGAATTCGTGGTTTGATCTTATGTTACCTAAGGCTATAGCGATCATAATTAAGCAGGTCTTTGGGTGGAGATCTGCCAGTTCACTCCTCCTGGGGAGTACACCACATTTTAGCAGCTTTGTTATACTGAGGAGAAAAAAACCTGCAAAAAACAAAACATTAAGAAACTACCAGTTATGAAAAAATTTACATTTTAATTGAAATATTTTGAAGTTACATTTGATAAGCGTTAGCAATCTCCACAAATTTGATTCACAATAAATGTTTTTTGACTAGCACATTTAATTCTTTTTAATTCAATTTTATTTTATTTATGGGTGGGGTGGCTGTAGCTCAGGTGGCAGAGCAGGTCAGCCACGAATCAGAAGGTCGGTGGTTCGATCCCAGGCTGCCTCCTGGCTGCATGCCAAATATCCTTGGGCAAGATACTAGCCCCATGTTTGCCTACTGGTGGTGGTCAGAGGGCCTGTTGGCGCCTATGTCCGGCAGCCTCGCCTCTGTCAGTGCGCCCCAGGGCAGCTGTGGCTACAATGTAGCTTGCCATCGCCAATGTGTGAATGACTGAATGTAGTGTAAAGCACTTTGGGGTCCTATGGACTAGAAAAGCGCTATACAAATGCAGGCCATTTACCATTTTTATATAGTGCCAAATCATAACAACAGTCACCTCAAAGCGCTTTATATTGTAAGGTAGATATTACAATAATACATACAGAGAAAACAATCATATAAACCCCTATGAGCAAGCGCTTTGGAGACAGTGGGAAAAAAACCCTCCCCTTTAACAGGAAGACAACTCCAGCAGAACCAGGGCGGCAGATGGCTGCCTCTCCCTGGCAGATTTCTCACAGTCACAGTTGCATATCAGACAGAATGCAGGTTTAAGAAACTTCTGCATTGGCTTAATTTTTTGAACCTGACAACTAGGGGTGTGGGGTTTAGCACTGTTGCCTCACAGCAAAAAGTCTTGGATTTGACTCCACTATTTGGCCGGGGCCTTTCTGTGTAGAGTCTGCATGCTCTCCCCATGTCTGTGTGGGTTCTCTCTTGGTACTGTGCTTCCTTCCTCAGACATGTGGTTAGTGGGTGATTCTAAATGGCCTGTAAGTGTAAATGGTT
Organism: Diplotaxodon limnothrissa; assembly: GCF_057381915.1. Taxonomy (NCBI): domain Eukaryota; kingdom Metazoa; phylum Chordata; class Actinopteri; order Cichliformes; family Cichlidae; genus Diplotaxodon; species Diplotaxodon limnothrissa. The sequence goes on along the minus strand of NC_140604.1, from coordinate 8,716,490 downwards.
ATCTTTCTCTGTGTTAGCCCTGCATCAGATTGATGACCCGTCCAGTGTGTACTCCCCTCTTACCCTATGGTAGATTTACACCAGCTAGTGGGCCTGATATGTTATTTCCAACACTACAGTTTTTCTGGACACTTCTAGAGTTGTTTTGCATGATTCACAGTTCAAATTAATCCTTATAGGAACTAAAAACCCTTTTAAGCTCAATTCTATGTTACTTTGAGCCAACTTTCTTTGGATTGATTGTGTGAGGTGAGCATATACTAAAGGTTCTGCTTCTGGATTTTGACTTCTAGTGAGTTCTATAACTTATAGATGCAATTTTTATTTTCTTTTGAGCACACATTTCTGTTGCCTATTCTACTGCCAAGAAGCCATATTTGGTTTTCACTCACGTTTGATGAATTTCATCTTGTGTTTCAGCTTTAGGTGGCTGTGAATTTCTTGGAATTTGGAAAGGAACTGTTTTTGATTGTTTGTTTCAGATGTCAGATGAAACCGACACCTTCAGATGCCATAGACTTGGTAACCAGATGTGCATACATGTGGACATTCCTGTATGCCTGCCTGCAATATCTTTGTGGCTGTGTTGGTGTGTGAGCGTAGTGAGGTATAAAGGAAGCTGTAGTGCTAGATTGGCTACTTCGGGATCCCCCAGTTGCAATATGGCTCATGTTATTACCCGCTGAGCTCCAGCTTGTGTTAACGCAGAGCAGTACCGTCTGCATGTCTTGCTTTACATCAGCTTTCACAAACACTGTGCCCAGAGCAGGTTGTAATAAAAAAACAGACCCCCCACCAGCACCACACCCTACTAATACCTTGTGCCTCCCCTGGGGCTGTGAACTGATATTGTAACAATAGTGTGTATGGGATTGGTGGAGGGGTAGCCTCTTGCTTCCCCACAGCTATAACCTTGACTTCTTCACAGGGCTCAGAGCAACTCCCAAATTCACTTATGGAGATGGATTTCTGGGCTCGTTTTCCCAGGAGGCAGCAGTCCTGCACTCAGATATTTACATTCATCCAATCAAGTGTCAGACAGTAGCACGTATATATATTTCATTGAGCTCATGAGCTGCCAGCCATTACCACCTCCACTGTGTGGAGATCAAAGTCTGACTCCTTTATTTCACTTTCTCGCTGAATGGTATGAGAATAGGGATACACCTCTCAGGCATGTATGAAGCTACTGCCAACAGCTAGTTAGCTTAAAATGTAAACATAGGTATATCATAAACGTCAGCCTAGAACTGGAAGCAGGGGGCAAACAGCTTGCCCGGCTCCAAAGGTAACACAATCCTACCAGCATATTTAGAGTTCACTAATAAACACTTGCCAGACTAGCTGTTTCCACTCAAAATACTAAGGTAAAAATGTGCAGAAGCACTCCTTATCTAACTCTTGGCAACAAAGCAGATGAGCACATTTACCAAAGTATCCATATACCCCTTCAAATCAGACAATGTGCCATTCAGACACATTTTTGCTTCAGTAGCCTATTAACTGACAGATCTGTCTCCCTAAATACAAACCAAACAGGCCATTAGGCTTTAATTCAATATTTTACTGGTCTTCATTCTAACATTGCTCAGCCAAGCTATTTCAGCTGCAAGGAACCTGACAGTTATCATATTTACCTTCTGTCATGGCAACGCTGACAAGAAGCGTTTAAGCTAATGCTGGTTGTGGCCTGGTACCACGAATGCACTGGGTGAAAAAAAAAAAGCTGTGAGGTAAGACTTTGTGCACATTCTGCTGCAGTGTAAATACAACCTCATTTCTGAATGTCCCTTCTTTGTAATGCCGACTCAGGGAAGTATCTCCTATCTGTCTTTTCACAATCACTAACAAGAAGCCCATAAAAATCACAGCCAGACTGCTCCGAATAAAAGCGATACTGTCTGTGACCATATATGTCCCGTAGCAGTGGTCCTGTGGCCATCTGCACCCAAAAATTATAATAAGCATTATAAGCATGTTGATTGAACTCGGAAAGAAGAATTGTTACAGAGTGTCCTCTGTAGCAGTGAAAGGATCATATTTTCCAAAGGCCTCAGGAGGTCTTGTACAGTCCTTGCCAAATGGTGCTAAAGTCACGCAGCAGGCTATAAAGCGCTACTGTACACAGTAACTGAGGTCTCCTTAGAGGCAGATGAACCACAGCTGAAGATAGAAACCATGCAGATGTCCACTTAAGAAACTGGTCTTGGTTTTGAAACGTCTACCTTGGCTACCGCTGGATTTCCAATGAGTCAGGTTGGTCCAAGATTTTAGAATAACTTTGATTGCTTTCCCCCCATGAATTCAGACTTCTGTCCTGGAATACTGTGTACATTGGGTTTATGCAGTCTAAATAGTGATTAGTCCATGTAGGTCTTCTTTTTTTGTTTAACCAAACAACAGTATTTGTGAGAAAAGAAAAAAAAATCAGGCTTTTAACCCTCAGGTGATTGTACGTGGCCCTCATTCACTGGGGTCATTTATGACATCTGTTTTCTTTTACTGTAAATAGACAAAACAAATTGCAATACAATCAATTCGATTCAATTCAATTCAATTCAAAGCCTATAATATTAAAATGCATCTATTCCTTTACCCTGCACAACTTTCAGTTCATGTAAGAAAATCAAAGAAGGTGGAAAGTTGAAAACATCTTTTATGATTAAAAATATCACAACAGCAACTATAAATGTAAGACTGGAGTCATGAATGAACCCACTTTGTTACTTAAATAGCTAATTGTGATCTCTACATATGGTTTGTGATATAAATAATAGTCTTTTGGATGATTCCTAAAAAATAAGAATAGCACAAATATACAAGCAGTGTTAAGTATGTTTAAACACATAAACAGGGTTTATAAATTACGGTGTTACGGTTAATGTTTTAGTTGCTAAACACCAGCAACCGTCTCTACAGTCTCCAATTAAAGATAGCAAGTCACACATCACCAGAAGATTAAAAGAATCATTCAGTTTTAAACACAAATAAAAGATTCTTTTAAGAAATATCAACACTCAACTGGAAGTCTTAGCTCTGCTTTTTAAATGTACTAGATAGCTTAAACATTATTAATAATAAGAAGTAATCAAAAAAGTAATGATAAGTAAGTCCATGGCGTATCAAACAACAGCCAAGGAACACAGATGCATTTCTATATGTTATCCCTGCATAAACATAGAAAAACAATGCTAATGGGCTTATCTATAGCCAGAAGTCACATGCTCACATTTTTTGGACTAGGCTAGATATCTGATAAATGTCAGCAGTCTGCTTAAGCAGAACGGTTGTTTGTAACCTGACTTCATCAAACTGATGAAATTCTGAATCCAGACAGCTTCTCTGTGCAATTTCATGCCTAACATGTGTACACATTTATCTGAGTAGGGGGAGAAAACAAAGGGGATCCATAACTAACATCTGGAAGAATGAGCTCCTGCATTGGCCGAGTGTGCCCACTCAATTCCAGATTTATGGTAACATTACAGCTTTGGCTCCGGGTATGTGCTTGAGCAATGTGAAGCCTATTTATTTGCTGGCCTTCGAAACTGCCTGCCACACTCATGCAGTTTGCCAGGTCTGCTGCCTCACACACTGTCGCTATGTCTCTCCTCCAACCTCCCAGAATGTTTAAAAATCACAATATGTTCTTATAAAATGGTAAAATATGTTTTAGCATCTGTGTTTAAGACCTTTTAAATACCACTCTGATTGTTCTGTAATGCCATCGTTTTAAAATACAAACCCAATTCCAATGGGATGCTGTGTAAAACCGAAATAAAAAACAGAATGCAATGATTTTGCAAATCTCATAAACCCATATTTTGTTCTCAACAGAACATAGTAAACATGTCAGATGCTTAAACTAAGCTTTTTACTATTTTTTGAAAAGTATTAGCTCATTTTGAATTTGATGACAGTAACAAAAAAGTTGTGATGAGGCGATCAAAAGGCTGGAAAAGTAACTAAAGTACTAAAAAGAAAAAGCTGGAAGAACATTTTGCAGCTACTAGGTTAACTGGCGACAGGTCAGTAACATGATTGGGTATAAAAAGAGCATCTTAGTGAGCCAGAGTTTCTCAGATGTAAAAAACTGCATCAACAAATTGTGGAACAATTTCAGAACGATGCTGTTAAAAATGAAATTCTGAAGACTTTGAAACTGTTGTCATCTACAGTACATAATATCAGCCAAAGACTCTGAGAATCTGCACAAAGGATAAGACTGAAAAACGATAATTGATGACTGTGATCTTTGGTAAATGGACTGGTTCTTATATAGACCTTTTACTCTTTCTGAGCACTCAAAGCGCTGTACACAACTTGTATATTCACCCATTCACACCCATTTGCACAAGCACATTTTTCTAAGTTCTTTCTAAGTAACATTCACACACACATTCATACTTCGATGGATGCATCGGAGAGCAATTTGGGGTTAGTATCTTGCCCAAGGTGGTCAGACGAATTGAAATTTGAAGTTATTTTTGGACACTGCATCCTCCAGACAGAAGAGCTTATATATATTTTTCTTCAGGGAAAGCCTTGCATATTTGAGCAAGACAATGCTAAACCACCTACTGCAGCTATTGCAATAGCATGGTTTTGTGGTAGAAGACTCCAGTGCTGAACTAGCCTGCGTGCAAAATTTGGCATATCATGAAATGAAAAATTTAACTATCCTCTATCAGAGAACAGTGGGACAACACTCCTCTCCCAAAAGAACAGAAACTGCTCTTTTGGGAGAGAAATGACTGTTGGTAAAAAACAGAGCAGATGTTTCCCTGTCCCAACTTTTTAGAGAAAAGCTGTTATCAAATTTAAAATGAGCCAATATTTTTTTTCTTAAATCGTCCATCTTCTCAGTTTAAACATTTGATATATGTTCTATGATCCATTGTGATTAAAATATAAGATTATGAGATTTGCAAATCATTGGATTTGATTATTTACACTTATGGGCACAATATCCCAACTTTTTTGGAATTGGGTTTGTATGTTTCACTAGATCAGGACTGTGTGGGATTTCTTTCAATGTGACCACAAAGATGAGACCCACAACCAACACCCCCCCCCCCCCCCCGGCAGACCTGACTGAATCCTGCTCAGTCTATCAACAATGTATTTTTGTGTTCCCAAACACAGAAAGTGTTAACGTGACAGGACCTTCCAGTCTCTCTCCAGGCCTCACTTGCTGCCAAACCACATTCCTCCAGCAGCTGCCATTTCTTACATCTGCTGCATTGACGTGGTTACACTTGACTGTAGTAAGGAATTTATTTAGATTTTCTATGATGAAATATTACACAGAGACACCAGGCCGTGCTCTCCTCTATGTCTTATTTGTGATCCCCCAGTTGTCATTATGTTACGGGTGGTTGTGGCTTCTGTTTTACTCTGGAGTGAAACAACATAAGTCAACGTAAGCCTTTATGAGTATTTTGTACATTTATTATCACTAAACGAGTCTTTTTGTTATTTTTTATACAGCAACTTGTGGTTAAAAAACTTGTAAAAATGCTTTTGAATTCTAATTATGCTCACAATAATCATACATAAAGAGTAAACAAAAAAACAAAAAATGCCATCAACAACCTAAAAATATCAGTTAATGGTACATCCAGTGCAGTGGCAAAAAATGACTGTAATGTTTTGGCCAGTATAAAACACTAGCACCTCAAGATGAGATCATTTTATCCCAGATTTATAATGAACGTCAATGCATAAGTATAAAAATCCCCATCTAACTTAAATGATGAGCTAGTGTTGTGTCCACACATAACAGACAACTTGTGTCTTAAAGTGTATCTTTAGACACTTTGTTACTAGCAGCTGCCATTAAACATATAATTTATTCCTATTTCTTCAGCAGACTCTGTGAAAAATACCACAGATACACACGGGCCCAATTATTCAGCATGACAATCATCCCAAAGACACGGTCATATCGGTAAAAGAATACCTGGATAGAAGAAGACACAATGAAACAGTATCAGTCGTAGATTGGCCTCACCAGAGCCTCAACATTGTTAAAGGCTGTACTGAGAATTTCAGGCTTGTTAGAATTGCACAAACCCTCTGTGCAAACTCTATATACTGTATTTTCATGTATGTTTGTATGCTTAATAGCACCTGTTTCCTGTTTTTCTACCAAAATATAAAGACATTAGTGTGGCTCAAGACTTTTCGACATTACCTTACAACAGAATGTATTTATTAACTATATCTAAGCAAAAATAAAAAGAGAGAGAGAGAGAGAGAGAAAAGTTAAAGTTGTGTGCCCATCTGAGTAAAAAATCCAAGAACTCCTTTTTTTTTTACATGTGGAAAGTGAGACCATGATGCACCCACCTCAACGAGGCACTCTGTGTGCAAATTGCAAACCTTGCAAGATTCCACTTTCCTCAACTGCTCAATACATCAGGCTAAAACCCACATTTCAGTGCCTGGCTGAGGTTTTACCCCACATGGAATGGGGAGCCATATCAGCATTGGAGGGCAAAGTGGCTGCTGGTGACACCACAGAATGCGAAAACAACAATCATGCAATCATGGCTTATCGTGCCGCCATGAGTGTTATTTTTGAATTATGCTGCCTCGCTAACTGGCAACACCCAAAGTTCATTCACAGGAACCGAAATAAGACTTAAATGAAAGGTTTCTTCCTGCGGAACAATAAGGCCTGTTTGTAATGAAAGTTATGAAACCTCATGACCATGTCCTTTGCCAAATTTTCTAACTCTTCCATGTTCCAATACGACTGCTATATTAAGGCCTAGAAAAAAGTTGTTTTCGACAGTAGCTGACACTGTTTTAGGTGACATGACATTGACAGTGCCTTTGATAAGACAGCGATAATTGTGCTATTGTGTCCTTAACTACAGTAGCTGAATTTAGACTAGTCTAACCTTAACCTTAAACCTTGATTGATGTCAGGTTGTCATAACACACACACAAAATAATGGCAGCTTTGCATTAAAAAGTACACAGCTGAACAAATGACACTTAAAGCTGGGGTAGGCATCACTGGGGAAACATGCAGTAATAACCTTTCAGCAAACTGTGATTAAAGTTGTCTGAGAGGAAATTTGACTTGTGCACCTCCTGTGGGATCTGGTTTCAGGCTTCAGAAAAAGTGTCCACATTGGCAGTGGGATGTGGTGGATGAATGGGTTAAACAGAGCAGCTTTACTAAAGAAAGTGGAGTTCCTGTCATTTGTAAAGCCAAATGTCTATGTAGTGTTTGGCGTTACTATTTATAGGGTGTTTCTATGCACATGCTGGTCTGGTTGGAGGGGTTAGACGGGAGAGAGAACTTTTTTTTATTCTAATCTCTCCCCTTTGCCAATTTTGACTCCCAGGCTGGGAACCAGTGTCCTAGCATTTAGACTGCTGATCATAATGGTGCTAATCTATGGAGCAGCAGATCTAGAAAATCGTGTTTGTTAGTAACGCATTGTGAAAGTAAGTACAAACTTGGGGCGAACATTGAGTCCTGAGGCATTTCAAATCCTTCCACGGTTCCCCTTTGGATCTGAAACGAGATGCATTGTACTTTGATGAGGCTGGATGCTGGAAGGCCAGCAGCAAGTTTGGAGTTCGTCAATTCCAAAACAATGACTGTGAATAATCTCAAGTCCAACTCAAAAGAGAAACTGAGTTCAAAACATTCTCAGGGTAATTTTAAGTGCTGAAATATGGACATACCGACTCCCATTGGGGGATTTCATGTGTATATGAAAATAGATATGTCTTCTTGACTTTTGTTTGCACCAACACAAGTAAAAGTACCAGTTCTCACCCCTTGGCTTGCATGTCATCCTGCCTGTCCCTGATCCCTTGTTGGCAGCTGTATGTTGGCTTGGGAACACAACACCTCTGGAAGGGGTGTCATTGTTTGTAGCAGCTGTTTAGTCGGCCTGTCTCAGGAGCTCAGGGGAAGGCCAATTACCAGGATTTAGGCTGTTGGGAAACAGCTGAGGTGCAGGCAGCTTAACTGCTTGTGCAGCATTGTTACTATCACTGTGTGCGTGTGTGACACTTGGATGGACTGAAAAGAGGGACCCAGGGAGGAAATTCACAAGCATTGTCCTCCAATAAACAAACAGGGAGCTCTACTTCATGTGGCGGTTCATGGTGGGCTTGTTTGGATGGTAGAGGGAAACAGTAAAAGATCTGACTAACCTCTGGACAACAGCGCTGAACATGAGAGCTGTTGTGTTGCAGGGCTTTGCGGTGAGACTGCGACTGGGATTATGTCAGTTTACGGAGGAGAGGAACACACGATTTGCGTGGTTGGACTTTGTGTAAGCATTTTCTTGCCGACAACACGGCGCGGCACATGTAGGAGCGCCTGCGGTCAATGAAATCATGTGAATGAAAGCTGAAAAACTTGACACCAGGTATCAAAGCATAGATTTCCTGCCCCCGAAGACCCGTTCGTGTTCCGTTTCACGAAGAGCATGTCTCTCTTTTCTGTGAGAGGAGTTTACTCTGGCAACTCAACCACCTACACTTATCCATTTCCTAGTGCTCTCAGGTCAGAACAATGTGCATGCCTCCACATGCTGTTCTTACAAGTGCAACTGACCTTTTTTGTTTCAAACTGGCATGTGTCACAATTTTCCCTCCGACCCTCTCTCAAAACAAAACGGAGATGATGTCCACCTGTAATAACACCCAGCGTGTCCTCGTTTGGCCAAAACCAGTGTTTACTTGCGGTTCCGTGTAAGCACGGCTCTCTCCGTCTTGTTCTCGGTGGTTTGCGAAGACGTTTATTATGAGAAACGAAGACAGGAAATATTTTTCAACTGCCTTAGGTTAGCTCAACAAGGAGAGGGAGTCAGAAACCACACCACAATAAAGCGCAACGCAGAAGAAGTGCAGAGAAATGTGGCTTTAATATAATAGTGGAATCAAGAAGAGAAAGGCGGAATGTGAGTGATTTGAGGAAATGATACATAATGAAAGAGAACGTAAGACAAGACAAATGAAGCGTGAAAGGCAGGAGTCGGATTCCTTCTTGGGTGAAAAAAATGTTGTCTTCACTGTGAAAATGAAATATCTACAGGTAAAACAAAAATCTGAAATAATGAAAGTAATCCTTTTAGTTTGTTATCTATGCGCTCACTGTGCAGTGCAGTTCAGCTCATTCTTGCATGTCTACTCAAAGCTCCCAGACTAATGCAAACTTAAAGTGAAACTGATCTACAGTACAGATGTGCCCATTGGGAAAACATAATAATTTATAGGGTCTAATTTGTAATAATAAGGCTTCGCTGACCCTTTTTCCCTCCCATGTGATTAGTTCTGTTCACACAGTGTCCGTGATCTAAGCGGTGGCCTTAATGTCTCGCCTTCTCAAACACCCATGAAGTTCCAGTTGATCCAAAACAGTCCCAAACCTGAAATGATTGCAAGGCCGGATGAATTTTTTAATCAGTCAATTCTTTCAGGAATCTAACAATTAGGCCCAGCGGTTCCCTTGTATTTGCATCCAAAAGACAAAGTCCTGGTTTGAATGAACAGAGGCTCCTCGAAGCATCCTTCGCAGCAAGGTAACTAATTACTTCAGCATGCCACTGGAGTCGTGTTTCTTCATCGAATGGGGAAATGGTTTTCAGAACGTCTGCTTTCTTAGATTTCCCTCTGTGTGGTTTTACCTGGTGTCAGCGAGAGTTTAGTTTGCAGCAAAATGGCGAAGGTGAAGTCCAGAGAAGTCTGTCTCATGCGCTGAGATAACCGTGCACTTCCATGCCTCCTGTCAAGTCCTTCACCAGCAAATGCAGAGAAGCCACAGATAAAAAGGTGACTGGGAAAGCTATAGGCAGAGTGGAATATCACTTAGGTTTTCAATGGAAAATGTTGCTCAGGGAATCTGGGGTTTGGCCAGCTAAGTGCAGTGAGGGATGAGAGGTCAAAAAAGCTGAAAGGATTCTTTCAGGAAGTGTCAGCGAGAGCCATCTCGCAGGTCCAGAGACAGCTGTGTAACAGGAAAACCGAAGGGACATCCTGATTGGTTCTGATTCGTAATGAAACCACAGGATGCCTCTTGCAACACTAGCCAGATTGTGGTGTTCACTCCCTTCAGTTTGGTAAAAGCTCTGTCACCATCTTACAAAACCCTTGCAGCCTTGTTTCCTCTAGCTTGTTACCTCTCCTGCCAAGAGAGAGGTCTTGGCCTCAGCTCCGTGGCAGAGCTCAGGTTTGGGAAACGCAGTGGCATGGTAGAGCCATTAATATACAGGAAGGACTGAGCCCCAAGGAAAAGGACACACCTCGGAAGTGTGAGGCATAAATTCAGTCTTTCCCCTGGACTTCCTGAGGTGCCACATCACTGTATAAAAGCTTGTTGCTTTGTCTGTTGGCTTTATCATGCAGAATCCACCGTACCGCAAATGTTCAAATTATAGTCGCAGACTATAGTAGGTATCCACATCATGACAGAGGATATAGAAAACCAAAACTTTATGAAACCTATATTCAAAGCCATTTATCTCCTTCTGCTCTCTTCAACTGCAAAGAGACAGATTTTGATGTGATCCCAAGTTGAACAAATAAAGTCAAACATTCTCGTTAAGGTAGCAAAAATACACATGAGATAGCAAACGCTGGGGCCCAAACCACTAATGTGTGGTATGCGGTTGACGCAGCTAACTGCTGTGTACATTCAGCTCTCCCAATGGTTTGTCATGATTAGTTTGTTTAGCTCTTAAAAACCACCACGCCTTTTGTGTCATAAACAAACATCTCCTATATTACATTTAGTGTCGAGCCGTGGCCCGTAGATGGAATTAAAACTTTGGCCTCCTTACATATACAAAAGAAGGCTAAAGTTGCCCAAAGTGACTGTTTACAGAATTTGTGTTTGCATGTTCTTCACTCATCAAAACGTTTGAAATGATAAAAAATAACACTCCTGTGTGTAATTTGCGGCACTTTCATTCTCTCTAAATACTCTTACCATGTAAAATTTCTTCAGTTTGTGTTTAAATCTGGACTATAACTGAATAAAGTAACTGAACGTACTATTAGAGGTTTCGCTTATTGTTGTAAACCCAAATAGATTTATTACAAATCTCCTCAGTTCCACACAGGCTATATACGTTTTTGTGTTTCTTCTTTTTTTTACATGTAGAAACCCTACATTTGATCGCACATTTCTCACCAATGTTCTTTACATCTACGATGAAAGCGTCACTTCCGGTGATTGCTGATATTGCTAACAGTTTAACATGTTAGCAATTTTTTAACATTTAAGCTTTAATTGTATATGCATGTACCCACCTTAACCACCTGTAGCTTGTAATACCCTGTTTTAAAGCCTTGATTTGAGAATTGCCTTTTTGTTTTTTGGGGTGTGTTAAAGGATCAGAGGGTGGAGTGCTAAGTTATCAGTTAACACTAGGAAGCTTGGTTAACAAGGCCAGATGCACGTAGTTGTAAGTAATATCACAGCTCAGTCACACTAGAGTGAAAATAGAATGGCAGCCTACTTACCACTAGGAAAAATTGTTGGTTTCTTGTTTTTTTTCTTCTTACTTGTTTTTACTTTCAGCAGCTGATTGCAAGTAGTTACAGTGACCTGTCTCCAAACAACAACAGTCTGACTGCAATCACTGTCAGACAGATTGTTGAAGGTTTGCAAATCATTGCCAACTAATTTCAAAATGTGGACAGATTGCCAACGGGTTGCAATCAGTCAGAGTCAGCTTGCACAACATGCATCTCTTTGCAATAGGAGGCTCAACTTAAAAGGTTGTACTCTTGTTTTCTTTTCAAACCTATGAGCTTCTGGCTTGACCTGCAAGCTAATGTGAAATTCCATTTGGTGCAACTTTTGTTGTGTATGCAGACAACAGCAGATTTGTGATTCCTCTTCTATTTATCACAGTTAATCGCCCTATCAGCACAAACAGATACCTGTCTGCGAAACAGAGGGCCTCAATTGGCCAAATGAGGAAGGTTACAGGAACTTCCACATTGGCTTAATTTTCACCCGTGGAAGTTGTTGCTTGGTATTAAGTTCGTTAGTGAACCAGTAACATGGAAAAAAACAAACAAAAACAAACCCCAAACCCCATCGATTTCATTTAGAGGTTTATTCATTGCTTTCATCAAGTAACAACTGTTTTTATAAAAGATATTTTACATGAGAGCAAATCGGACAAGATGAGATATGTGTTTGGTCATTGGATTGAAAATCCAGTCTCTATCAAAACAAACAAACAAATAAACATAACATTTCAATTTATATAACTTAACAATAAAAGAACCAAACTATGGTCACCACTTTCTTTGTTTCGACAAAGTCTGAAATAATAATTTATAAGCTTTAATATACGTTTGCTTTCCATTCGTCAGCATGGTTGTGAAAGCATGGTTTGTGCTGGAGAAAGACATATACAGTACCAAAACTCGTGGCTTTGTTTATACTTGTAGGGTTTTCTTTGGGGGAGGGGGGGGGGGGGGCAGGTAGGAACAACAAAGGCATCTTTGTTGTCTCTGAAGCCTCCGTCCTTTTGCTCTGCCTCTTCCCAGAAAGCGGGTATTGTGTGAGGTGTGAGGGTCACGAGCGGCCCAGAGGTTCAGAAGTGCGATTAGAAACACAAGGAGCGGGTCCGATGGTACCCCGCAGCCACCCTGCCTGGATCAGGTGTATAAAAAACACATGTGGGAGCCCCCCCACCTGCATAAGCAAATAGTGCCTGGGGAGTGGCTAGTGCGATTCATTCCATAATACTTCCATAGTCACACTAACAGGAATAACATAGAGTTGTCCTTCATTTCTCTTTACTTCCATTCATTTTTATGTAAAAACACCTCCACTGAAAACTGTAAGTGCAGCTTTTTTTTTAAACAGTTTGCACATTCAAGACACATAAAAAGGTCAAAAAGTTACTTTGTGCAGCTTCACTCCCTCTCAAAGTCCTTGACCAGATGCACAGTCTGGGTTTGTCAAAAAAAAGAAGGAAAACTGCACAATTTCTGAAGGAGTGTACATTTTGACACATATAAACAGTACCTTGAAGATATACATAAAATTAAAAAGTCAGCACAGAGAGCCAACTTCAACTTCTCCCATTGACTTCAATTTCATTCCCCCTGTTTGTGAAGTTGGCATCGGTCCCCCCAAACATTTCTAACATATGCACCGTACATTAGTACATTCTAGATTCTTTCCATTGGATGACAGAAGAAGCGCTTGATGCTTAAGAGAAACTGAGTTTTGATCAAGAACAAAACAGACACACACACACAGACGGACAATAACAAATACTTGCTTGGCCGACGAAAAGATAATACTGAAATGTATTTTTGAAGTCAGGGGTAAAAAAAACGGAGCAAAGGGGAAGAAAGTCAAACTTTTAAGCCTGTCCTCTGGCTCCTTGTAAACAGCAATTAGAATGTAATGCTAAACAGCTGAGAGGGCTGAGGATCAAAAGGCTGGGGGTGCTCGTGGCGGTGGCTTTTTTTTCTCATACTAGACCATCTTGTTCTGAGCGCAGACGTGAAAAGGCAACAGTGTCCGCATAAAACACTGATAATGCAAAGCAAAAACATCCCTTTTAGGTCATGGCATTCCTCCACTGAGCCTTAAAGCACGCCTCTAATGCGTATATCTTTGTCACCGCGTCTTCATTTGGGTCCAGCTGAGTGTCATGTGCACATTTGAGCAAGTAAAAAGCCACGATAAGAAAGGAATCCTTCGCTGGTTAATGAAATCCAAGGCCGAGATGTGGACAAGGAGGAGCGAGCTGGCTGCTTATCTGCGTAGCCAGCAGTTGCTGTTGGCCCGCCATCGACGTGGCTGGGACTGGGACAGAGTTCAGTTTACAGTCAAAATGAAGACTCCAGTCAAAACAAGAACAATGCCTTCAGAGGATTCACACCGGGCATTTTCCCAAGCCCAGTGCGCACCCGTACAAGTGTGTGCCACTCGAGTTCGTCGGCGCCTCGGATTGCTGAGCTCACTCAGCCCTTAAGGCACATGCTGTTGCTGGGAATTTTCATTCACAAATTGAATCCTGAATCCTGAATCATGACTGGGACCCTAAAAAAGTGTTCCAGAGGCACGTCAGTATCTGTGCTCCACATCGACCACAGTCAGTGAGTTATTTGTCTAAACAACAAAGGCACTTTGGCAAAAAGACTCAATTTGTAGCGTTAAAAAAAGAAGAAATAAAAAATAAAACATGAAAAAAAATAAGTTAACATTACAAAAGTTTTTTTCTTTTTTTTTTTTAAGGAAATACTGCTGCTAAAACTAGTACTCGCAAAAGAGAAGATAGCCAAGGCCTCTTATGAACCTTTTTTTTCAGACATCAATAACAACCAAAAAGAATGAAAGTTCTTTTTCTGCCTCACACTTCCTGACTTCAAATACCCCCACCCCACGGCCACCCTCCCTAAACAACAGTTCTTTTCATTTTGGGGTGGGGAGGGGGGAGTTTATTTGGACTCTGGTGAGTTTGCTGAAACAGGAATGTTTGCTGGTTTGCATAGAGGGGACGGGAGGACGACGTCCAGGCTAATATTTCTGCACCAGCGGCACTTTGACAGTCTTGATCTCTGCTATATGAGAGGACTTCTGGATAATGCAGCTGGTGGTCCCGGAGGCACTGTCCTTCCCCTGTGCCAGGTTGGTCAAGGCCATGGCGGCGTTGATCTCCTTCCAGTATGTCTCGTCTTTGCCTTTCGCCTTTTCTTTCTGTGTGGCTCTGGGGCCACCGCTGCTGCTGATGAGCGAGCTGACCATGCAACACGAAAGGACAAAAACAGAGAGCGTTACGATCAGCTCGCAAATGCAAATGACTCGATCTGGTCTGCAGCGTTAAGAGAAAGGCTGCTCACCTGTCACATTTACTTGATCCATGCTCTGTGGTTTCTGAAAGCAAGGAGAGAGAGAGAAAAAAAGGTTAATTTTGCTGAGTTCATCGGGGTCAATGAGGATTTATTGGAATGTCGCTGAACATACACTCTCGCAGTGTGTGTGCAGTAGTGTGTGAGGTCTATGCTGTGCGCTCTTATGCGTACACCCTGCTTTGTGAAAACATGTGTTGCTCTGTTTTCTCTCTTCGCTCAGATGCTGGACAAAAAGGACGTTTTTTTTGTTGTTTTTGGGGTTTTTTTGCAATAAGCCGTCAAGAAACAAGGTGACTAATAGGATCGAGTTGAAAGATGTTTCTTATGACTCACAAGCTCCATTCTCTAATATTTTGTTGGAAAACAAATGGGCCCGGGCCAACGTAATTGAGTTGTCTGAGGAAATCAGATCAAAAATGACTGAGCGCAGATTTAAAGGGGGAATGAAAAGGCAGCAAGTGAGTCAGTGAGAGAAAGATGGATGCCTGCTCTCCCTTTCTTTTTTCCTCTCTTCAAATGGGAGCAATCTTTATCTCATATGTGAAACATTAGCAGAGGGAATAGCAGAGTCATTAAACAATGAAACCCAACTTCTCTTCGGGGCAACCAGTGTGTTTATTTCAGCGTGCTCTTGTTGCCTGAATGCGTGTGTGTGAGTGAAAGAGGAGTTCATTTGGGTGTTTGAGCTGAACCTGTCCTGCTGTCTTGGTTCCAGCCTTAGGTGAGATCTGCCCAACAGTGAGTATGAGGACACAGGCTTGGCGTTTCATGAGGCATTAACCAAAAAGAAAAAAGCAGAGCATCTGGATTTTTCTAGTCGCGTCGCCCCCGGGCGCTCTCTTTAAGTTAACTAAACACGCGTCTGAGGCCCCATGAGCTTTTAAGAAGTTCGGTCTTGACCAGATATAGATGACTGGATGACTCAAGAATGTTCAAAGGAGGGCAAACTCTCCCCAAATTTTCATTTCGTCCAAAGATAACAGAGTTCGTCATACCTGGGTTGTCTCCTGCTCGGCTGTCAATCTGATTTCCTGAATGTTCTCACCAACAGCACAGGGTCACCCAGTCTTTTATACCCCGCCAATGTCGCATTTCCCCATAAAGCAAGTGTCTAAACCTGAGCTAGTGTTTTAACGAGACCCTTCCACCAGCCACCGTCACCACAAGGCAGCAGTTGGCGGGCGTGCATTAACGTTCTCCTTTGCTAATAAAAATCTGCACCCTTCATTCTCGCTGGAATTTCATTTGCTATCGTGGTAAGAAGGGACTGGAAGAGGTTGAGCGAGGACACTGTGTTCAGGCTTCGACATAGCCAACAGAGACCCACTGAGAGCAAAGGAGCCAAAGCTCGTTCAGCGACGGGGAAAGCACATGCAACATTTAACCGTTCTGTTGTGTCACCTCTAACCCTCCGTAGATTTTCCAAATATCTGGATACAGCGTTCAGGCTTGAAGCGCCTAATTACTCCCAACGCCGCGCTCTGTTCCTCTTTCATGACAGTGTCGGGGTTCAAGAGGCCCCAGAGCTAATGCGAGCCTGATTATAACAGGCTGCGCTTTTCCCGCTCATTCCGTAATAGGTGTAATCCACAGAGAGAGGGAGAGAGAAAGAGACAGACAGAAGAAGCCAATCATTCTTAGACAGAAGAAGAGCAGGAATGTGTGTGTGCACGTGTGTGAGAGCGATGAGGACGTGATAACCCAGTACTACAAACCACAGGATGAGATTTGGGGCTTCAGCGTGTAAGTGTTCCAAAAAAAATCCTCTCATTCCCATCCGACCACAACTCCCTGCTGTCCCGTCTTTTGCTCTGCCTTTATCTCACTTCATCAGCGAGTCCCCTTTTCCTTTACTGATGTCCCCCAGGTCGACTGTTCACCTTTTGATTTGCTGTAATACCCCCTGATTGAGGTACTCGTCAGGAACCAGCCAAAACAAATGCAATGTTTCCCATCTGTTTTAATAAAGAGTGACTCTGTGCTATGTCAAGAGCAGGTTTTTTTAAAGCCCCTGATATTATCCATCTCTTCTTAGTCTCCAGTTTTTAATCCCTCTATATTTCTTCAGCCATTCTTCAAATTAATTGCCTAAATTGCCAGTGTCAACTGAATACTTGAAAACTGTGAAGCCATCCTCCCTGCACCCTATCTCCATCTTTCTTTCCTGATTGTTGCCAGGGCTCCAAAACAGATTGGTCCTGATTAAAAATGTGCACAACACTCCGTAATCACAGTGCTGTAATTAGAGGCCAAATTACACAGTTTTCATGCGCTGTTTATGCCCCCTGCCCCCCTGTCCCCCTGCCTTCGAGATACATTAGCTCAGTGTTTACGGCTGTGGTGCCTGGTGTAAAGATCGGTTGGTGACAGCAACTGATAGCAGCAACATCAAAGACAAACAACAGGCAGAAGAAAAGTGTGTGTGTGTTTGTGGGATCTGAAGTGCAGCGTTTGAGACTTTCCATCCACAGCTTTAAGTGTTTCCAGGGTGTGTGAGGCAGCCACTGTCCAGATGATTCCTTTCAGAACACACACATAAAACTGTGTTTTCTGAGCTTTCTAGCAGGTGGATGCAAGGATGACCTTTGCCACCCTGCACTCCAAGGCCCTCATTGGGGACTAGACACCAGCTCTCAACCCCTTGGACCCCAGATTTTGAAAATGCACCACTGCTTGCAGAAAAACTCTGTTTCCAAAGCCCTTTGCCTAAAACATCTAAAACTGGGATTTTTAAAAACAAGAGCAGCGCCAAAGACTCAATAAATGGCCAATAAATCACTGAAGATTTTTTTTTATTATTTTCACTTTTTTTTTCTTTTTTAAACTCAACTACTTTGCTACTGAATACTCAGTCAACTTTGCTGTTGCCTTTGGGCTTCACTGACAGTGGGGTTGCACGGACCGCCAAAGGGGAAAGCTAAGAAGTCTGATGGTTTCTGGCATTGTGCTGGAAGTCCAAAAATACTAGCTCACTTAACATCACAGCGGGACGATGGAGGGGAAGGGGGAAAAGAACATAGGAGAAAAAAAAAGAAAAAGTAGCTTTAACAAAACTTGGTGAAAACGAGGGAAACAAGCAGGGGCTGACAAATTATTGAGGTTATGAGGTTCCACCTGTTAAGATGGCTGCAGAGGAGAGTGGCTGACTATCATCATTACCATCTGGAGCTGTTGTTAGCAACTCGCAACAATAAACAAGGAAAGCTGAGTTGCACAAACCGTGGGCTGGGCTGAATCCGACAGACAAATAAGCACACACACACACACACACACACACACACACACACGCAAGGGCATTTTATGATATTGCAGGCTTTTAGCCTTAGTATTATCCAGAATAATTTCTCGTCACCATGGATAGTATAAAGAGTCTAAAAATAAGAATGGAATAGAAATTGAAAACAAATGATTACCTAGAAACAGAAAAGATGGCTCAATTTTAAAGCAAGAGGGTTTAACAATTCTAACACTTATAGGTCTTTTATGCTAATTTCAATCTCCATATTTTTATTCTCTGGCTCTGCTAGAGTAGGTCTGCATGATTCACAGAGGTGTATAATCCTTATTCATCTTATATCATGCATTGGTGCAGCCCTGTTGACTGAAACAAGTTTTCTCCCTTTAAGGCAACACTCCCTTTAAATCTTTCTTCTAACAGGCTTCTCCCTGCAAAGAGAAGGGCTGAGGTGCATGCAGGTTGGTGGGGCTTTGGTCTTCAGTTTGAGGTGACTGCATTAGAGCTATCAGCACTTTTTGCTTGGAATGTTAGAAGCGAGGAGAAACAGCTAGCTTGGCTCTACCAGCATGTCTACAGCTTAAGTATTAAGATAAGATAAGATAACCTTTATTAGTCCCACACGTGGGAAATTTGTTTTGTCACAGCAGGAAGTGGACAGTGCAAAAGTTATGACGCAAAAATTAGAATACAATAAGAATAAATACAGTACACAGCTGTACAGAATAGAATAAAATAATATACTATATACAGTAGAATAAAATAGAATAAAAATATACAATAAGATAAAAATAGAATACGAATGCTATATACAACTGAGTAAAAATACAACGATGCCAGAAAAGATTATTGCACTTAGTGTTATTGCACATGTGTGGATGTGTGTGTTTGTTCAGTTAAAGTCTTTGTTGTGGAGTCTGACAGCAGTGGGGAGGAAAGACCTGCGAAATCTCTCCGTCCCACACCGTGGGTGCCGCAGTCTCCCACTGAAGGAGCTGCTCAGTGCTGTCACAGTCTGCTGCATGGGGTGGGAGACGTTGTCCAACAGGGATGACAGCTTAGCCGCCATTCTCCTGTCACTCACCACCTCCACTGGGTCCAGAGGGCATCCTAGAACAGAGCTGGCCCTTCGGATCACCCTGTCCAGTGTAACACACTGGATCTTCTTTTGCTTAATCTGTACATCATAGGAGCATTGTATCAACTGTGTGTAGGGAGTCCTTAGAGAAGCCTAATCCATTTGAAACCTGAACATGTGTTCACTTTAGATACATTTAAAGATGATGCAGAAATGATGTGCTTTGTCTGGATATGTAAGACTACCAGTATGGATGGAAAGCTAAACTAACAATTGTCTGGGCTGCCAGTTTTGAAATAAATCATGAATAAATTCTGTGAATCTTAAAAAGTTCTTCTCAAAATTGGCTAAACTGAGAGATCTGTTAATTATTTATTATTAAATGTATTAGGCTATACTAATAAAGGCAGTGTAGAAAGTCACTGGGTAGAAGGGAAAATATGTTTACTTTGCTCTGAATGAGAAAATATTCCACCACTGGACGAAGGCCGGTGAATCTGGACGCAGAGACAGAATCCAAACTCGACTGTTAAAGTAGGAAATGAGCTAAGCTGATTTCCCCTAACAGGACCTGATGAGAACCAGAGTGGTGCTGCAGACTGGACAATCTGGTCACCGCTGACCTGTGCAACCACAGGATAGGAATGGACCATCATGTCATTAAGCAGCCTCTTTGAAGCCCGCCCAAACCCGAGGATGAGTCAGAAGTTACCATCACCACAGGTGAATCACAACGCTGCGCTCGACCTACAGGATAGAACTGTGATGAGCTCACCTGATGTGAAGTCAAATCAATATCAGAAGATGCATTAATTACTTTTAGCCAAGTCAAGAAGACTTGGCTAAAGGAAATGCCAAAAACCCTCAGGTGCTGCGACGCCTTTTTGAGCTTCTTTCTTTCTGCCACTTTAAGCCCGACGTGCGAGCCTAAGATTTCTCTTTTTATTATATTTCTCTGATGCTCTGTGCTTTTTTATAATGTCAAGAAGAGTCTGTAAATGAAGTTAGGGATGCCTTGGCACTCAGCTTGCCTCGTGCGCTGCCAACCCTACTTTTATATCACCCCTCCCAGCCATTCCTTTCCCCGTCTCTGCCGCGTTTGAACAAAGTCTGAGGCTCCAACGAAGCAAACTGTCAATTCCACTCAGCTAGCCAAAGACATCATACATGGCGTGAATTTAATGCCTTCTCCATTCGCCCTGACAACACTTTCATCGCTTACAAAAATATTGAATAATTAGCTCTTAAACTATTAAATCCAACATACATGCGCTGACATGGCCAGACAGATACTGAGCTGCTGCCCAAAAACTACGTTCATCTCCTGCTTTTTCTGTGCTTTCTTTTTTCTTCTTTTTTTTTCCTTTTCCATGTCTGCCCGGCAGATGACACACTGGTGCTGTGGCTGCGGTTGGGGGCAGATAACCAAGATCCTAGCATTGAGGATTGCCTTGTGTCTTCTTGCTAGATGGAGAAATAATAACAGTGCTTGAAATGTTTAAACGCTGCCAGGTTGTCATTGTGTTTACGAGTGCCAGTAAACAGAGAGTAATCAGGGCCCCCGTAAATCAGCCAAAATAAGGAGCGCGTCTCGACGAAGAAGAAGTAAATACGATGTTATGGCAATGTGTGCAAGTGTCTTGTCTGTGTGGCTGTGGGTGGACTGCCACAGCATCCAAAAGAGGAACCAAGGGGAATTAGGAAGTGGAATGAGACGTGAGCATGGGTGGCCGCAGAAAGATTAAAAACAGGATCACGTTCGACTGGGACACATCGCTGATGATGAACAGATGAGCCTCTTATCACTGCTTTGACGCGGCAGGTACAAAAGAGATTTAAAAAAGCGGGGCCCAGTCTCCTCAGGCAGACCCTTTCATCACAGCTTTCTCAGCGACATCCTCGGGGATGAACGGCAACTGCTTGTGGTGCAGAAAACACACAAATTAGGACAGGGGGGGGGGGGGAAAGGAAAAGCGAAAACCACAAGTAAACATTATTCAGATTTTTAAGTGTTTACATGTGTGCAAAAATAACCTTTTTTTCAGGGGGATCTGGCCAAATGATATGTTTGTGCTGCACACACTGCATTATTATGTTGCAATTGTCTGCAGTGGTAGTTGCAGGGCTCTCTCACACTCTTGGGGGATTTCTGCGTATGTGTGTTCCGCGTCCTTGCTGGGTCACACCTCGGCTCGCTCGTTAAACTCTCTCCTCTCTCCTCCATCCCGTGGGAACGCGATGGCAAACGATTGTTCTCGACACGGCTGGGTTTTTAAAATGGAAACAATTTGTGTTTTATACGGAACAGGGCAGCGTGGCTCGGTTTCTCTGACTAGGCAGGCAGCTGTGCTTTCTGAATCCGATGAAATGATTATGTGTGTGTGTGTGTGTTTGTGTGTGTGTGTCCGTCCCTAGAAGCCTTGGTGTACTGATGATTTAAAAACTATCAGCTTGTGAGGGCTTATTATTCTGCCCTCTTCAAGTTCTATGTTAGGCAGTTGCGTATAAACAGTGTCTGTGCTGGTGTTTGTCTGTTAACACTTCTCCACAGGATGAGCACTGTCTCAGTCTGCTGCTGTCCTCTCTGGTTGCCTCTCATCCAGCCTCTGTTTAGTGGTCAGAAGCCAATATCCCATCTTCCAGTCAGAGAGGTTCACCATGAGGGTTTTTTTTCTTCCTCTCTGTCTTTTTTATCCACCTTTCCATTTGCCTGAAGCTGTCCCACAGCTTAATGCCAGGATTATGCCTAACTTTTGCCAACTCCTAGTTGTTCCCACCGTTGGACCAGCCACACCCTGAAGGACACTTATGTGTCGTATTATGTGTGTCTAATCTCGTCCTTTCTTAGTTCTATTTTCTGCTGTGCGTGACAAGACGGAAAAAAAAAACACAGCTGCAGCGGTAGGACACTTATATACCTTAATATACTATGTTAAAGTGGACCTATTACACCCATTTCTAGCTCAGTATTTTTTTTATTATTAATGAACTCTGCTAGAGTAGCTCTACATGAGTCACAGTTCAAAAATAATCCTTATTGGAAGGCTTGGTGCTGCTTTTATTTTGTTCCATTGTCTGAAATGAGCCATTTTAGCTTCTTCTCCCTTTAAGCCAGCTTTCCTCTGATTGGGCATGAGTTCCAAACAGAAGTTTTAAACAGAGGGTGGGTGGTGGAAAGGTGGGTGGAGCCTCTTAGCTCACAGTTAGAGCTGTATGCCTAAAATAACTGTATTGAGGCTGAAAGTCATACAAATCAAAGACCTATCAAAGTCAGCTATTGGTTTATGGGGTTTACTTGGAGTTTGCCAAGTTTAATATGACCGTCCACCACTGTAAAAACAGAACATATAAAGAAAGATAATAGCTGCTTTCAAAGAACAAATTATACTGAACATTACGAATGCATTTTTATCTTGAAACCTTTCGAATTCATCGGAAAAAATGCTGGAAAATCATTACGTAATACAAACAAGAGCAGTCCAAGCCTGCATACTTCCAACAAAGCTCAAAATTCATTTTGTACCACGCATAAACTGAGGCCCTGGATCTAGAAGGACATCCATATTAATTTGTGATATTTTCTTGGTAAATTCAAGCAATGTTTTGAATGTTTTTTTTCTTGTTTGAATTTGATACACGTCTGTGAAGATGACATCTTCACAATGAAAAAAGTAATCCTTCCAAAAATTCCTCTATTCAGATCCAGCTCGATGTTGGGCCTCATCCCATTTCTGCAAACCTGTCCGTAACTTTTATGTTAACATAAGTATTTGCAAACAAACAGACAAGCCAAAACCAATCACACAAGCTCCTTGGTGGAGGCAGCAAATATTACTCTTATTAGGGCAATAAAACTTTAATAGCTTATAGTAAATTTCCTGAACATTCACGAGCACACAGATATCACTGATGTATAGCTATAGCTTTGCATAAAACAACACTGATTTCATAATGCTTATTCATACAGGCTTCAATCCACTGTCTACTGCAGTGATTCCCAAAGGCTCTGCTGTGTGGCAACACTGAAACAAACTATATTATCACATCAAAAATTTAAATCATCTTCACTATCAAGAAACCTGCTTTTTCTTGTAAGTGAGATCAAGCTTACATAATTTCACTCAATCCAAAGTTAGTCTGAATATGCATACTTTACATCATTGTTATGTCTTTAAATTAAAAAAGGGTTTAAACGGTTTCAACAGTTGTTACTGGAGCTCCTTTCTACCAGAAAATTCAGTTGGCGGTGAGTTCTTTGCACCAGGGGACACAGCTTCTTTGGAAATAATCACTGCTGCTTTTTTTTTTTTTTTGAAGAAATTTTTCAATGCTCTGAGGAGGACAAATAAAATTCCAACCATCTCCCAAATGAGTTGGAAGACTTTTCAGAGGCGTTTGTTATGGTTATTAACAATCTGCATGACCAGACACCGCAAGGGGTAAGTACAAAAATATATAGATCACTTTTGTAATTTGGATGAACTTTTCCTACACCTCAGTTTAATTGTTAGTAGTCTCACCCAATCCCCAAGTCCCAGTCCTGTGCGAAACAACCCCATCACAAAGTAAGGGCCAACCAGATGTCCCCAGTTTTTCCCCTCATCTTCCTATCTTTTTGAGAAAAAAAACAAGAATGCACACACATGCACACACTCACTTCTTCCAACCACACTCTCTGTGTGTCTTAGTCACTGCCACCACGCTGTCTTTTCTCTCCCAACGGGCCACTTCTGGGGAAACTCAACTCTTGATCTGGATGGACCAAGCGCCTCCCTCTCCTCCCTCTCATGCTGTCCAAATTGATTTCTAAAGCCCAACCTGAACCCAGTCAGTCTTGGCAAAAGCTGCCGCCTTGGAACAACATCTCCAACCTCCTCCTCTTTCTGTCTTCCCTTTCTTCTTTCCTATGAAATTGTGGAAAGAGCAAATTGTAGCCAGTCTATCCACATCTTTGAATTCCTGAGACAACGAGTCTTCATCCATCACTCGCCAGGAGTGGCTCATTGTCATCAAGTGTCCCTGTATCGAGCGCTGTCTTTCCTGTTACTCTGTGGCTTACAGTAAATTACCCTGCCGCCCAAGCAAGAAAGACATTAGAGCCGGCATCCCTGAACAACACTGCTACAAAAATCATCCCAGTCGGGTTTTTTTCTTTGGAGTGGAAACAAGAGAGAGTAAGGGAAATCCAGTTAAGTATATCTTGTTAGTCGAAAATATGAAAACAATCATGATAGAAATCTCTTTTTATCGGCAGTGACCATCACATCTCTCTACCCTTCCACCTCACGACAAGGAATCCAAACACTCTGGGTGTTTTTTTCCACAATGAGACGACTTCTTCCATTCACCTGGACAAGTCGACAGCTCCTTAAGTGCTACGAAACTCTCCAGGATTCAATAACTGTCTGGCACTTGCTCCAGCCTAATTTGAAAGGCCCTTAGGACCTCAGCGGCTCCTGTCAAGCACTGCTGTTTTCATTGAACAGGTTTCTAAGAATCCTACGTGTTAAAAACCACCAGTTTTAGATTTAAGTCAGTTGAATGTGATAAATAATGGGCCAGTTTGTTTCTCTCGGTGGCAGAAATCCTCTAATTCATAGACTTATTGATGGGAAATGCAATAAATAGTGGAAGTATCAAGTGGAAGTGACAAAAATAAATAATTACACGATTTTGGCAGGTTTCGACACAAATATTTCACTTTTAGCTGCTAGATATTCACGTTCCCCTCAGGAAGAATAACTTTTACCTCTTTCTCGCAAGCATATTGCCGGGGCTCATGCCAAGCCAGTTCAAATGGCAGTACCCTTAAAAAAACTTTATTCGTCCAAAAAAGTTGATTGCATGTAAATTTTCAGTGTAATTTTGTTACATAATTACAACACAAGATGTTAAATCTAAAGGAACCTGTTCAAATGACTTGTATACATTCAGTTTGTACTGAGTGCATTTTTCTTAAATATTAATTCTTTGAGTAAATAAACCTTTGATTTTATAGATTTCAGTTGTATTTTACTCAAAATTATCACGTCATCTTGAGCAAGAGTGAAGAATCATTTCTACCTTGGCACCTGTTGATAAGCAGACCACATGTGGACAGGTTTGAGTACCAAACATGACGTAGCCTTGGTCTGGGTATTTTTTATGGCCAACAGAATTCTCTGAGAATCATTGTTGAGTTTATTGTAGTAACCTCTCCCATACATGTTATCACTGGTTGCAACTTTAAGCCCAACAACTTTACTGTGCCACTTTCTTTTTTTTGGTGAAAACGTATGGGACAGGTTCCAGGAATTCACTGGCAGCAAAAGGGGAAAGTGTTCTACGGTTGACTTTTTAACTTAGTTCAGTGCTTTTGACCAATCGGCCTCAGCTGAAAAGAAAGAAAAAACTGATGATTTCTAAAAGGCTTTTTTCTCTAATTTTGTGCGGTTGCACAAGTACTTTGGTCCAGGCTGCAATATCTCAACAACTTTTGGGGGAGTTTCACGATACTTCATGGGTACAATTATGGCAACTACAAAATGAATGATTTTGTGGTCCTCTCACTTTGCATTTAGCGCAGAAATGACATCAAAACGTTTCTAAAATCATCGAAATGCAGTGTCTTCACAAAATCTGTGTATGAGCAAATGTTAGCATGCTAACACCTACATGCTGCCATTTTTATTCTGTTTTAGGATGGTGATAACAGCTATTAACAGTATCTCAACCTAATAGAGGCATGACTTTAAAGAGGCAAATAAAAATCTCATTACTGGGAACTTGCTGTTGGCCGCTGACTAGGTTGCAGTTATTGGGGCTTTCCCACATCAATAGATGCACTGGCAAGAACTCTACATTCACCATCAGGCTACTGTACTCAGCTGTAACCAACGTCCATAAAGGGTAGAACCTGAGAAAATGCACTACTGTCAATCTCATGTAAAACGTCTGACCAAGATCTCTCAGTCTCCACCCGCAGAAACGTTGGGAGTTATTTGGCGTATAATGATCTATATGATATCAGACGGGGCGAAATCTGGTACCGAGCAACAAGAAAAACACTCGGCCAGATTCCTGCCATTTAATATCCCATTAAAGGGTAATTTGGCATGAAACCCCTGGCGTGTGTGATGGAATTCTATTGCTCCTTGTGTTCAATGAAATTCCCCACAGGCTTTGGACTGCAGTGTGCATGTGTGTGTTTGTACTGGATGTGTGTGTGCCTATGCTTGTATGAGGCCTGTGAATTGTATGTGAGTCCTTTCAAGCTGGCAGAAGTTTAGTTTTCCACTGGGGTAAATCTACACTCACCATCTCCTACCACGTCTGACTGCCCTCTGTAGTCACAGGGGCTCAGGCCACAACAACCAACTGGCCTATTAACGGACTTTTAGCCAATGGCACAATGGTTGCCAGGCACGCCACTTTTGCTTTGACCAATCGCAAGTGGTTGTTCACAAGCTGGAATTCGGCAAAAGAATGCACCGAGAGACATCGTTTTGTGTTTAAGCTGTTGTTTTTCTACGTTTAAATTCTGTTTCTCCCTGCTGAGTGAAAATGTCAGACGTTTTGTCACTGTCAGAAAGAAAGCAGGGGAACATTCAGAGAGCTTAAAGTTGATTTATTCTGTCTTCTTTTTTCTCTGCGTTTCTGATGTAAGCACAGATTTATGTGAAATCAGGTACTCGGGGAAACATTTTTCTCTTATTATAAAAACACAATAAAACTATTTGCAAAAGAGGAATGTGTTCACTGCACAAGTATCTGGGAAGCGGAGCCCACAGGAGGAAAAAAAATATTCAAAAGTTGCAGAGGAAGTGACGCAAGCCCGAGCTTAAAGTGATTTCTCTCTCTGCTCTGTCGGGGGAATCAGATGCGGTATTAAAATTTCATCTTCTCAACTTTTTTCTTTTGTTTCGTTTCTTTGAGCAGGTCGATCAGATCGGAGAGCCCCCGGCAGGTGTTCGATCCCATGAGTCAACGCCGCCTCTGAGAACTTTCCATGTGCGGATTTGAAAGCTTCTCTTGCATGTAAGAAAGTAACACTTCTGTAATGGTGCCAAAGCCCAAGAAATCCAAGAGGGACACCTCAAAGCCAAGAAGTTATATCAGCTATAGAGATAAAATAGTTAGCCTCTATTAAAAACAGCAGGTCAGCCAGATGAATTAATCCTTTTTTGGGGGGAGGGGAGTTCTCTTATTAAAATCTGGTAGAAAGGAGTTATAAGTCTCACTTGGTCTATCCGTCTCTTTCTTTCTTTCTCCATCTGTAAGTCTCAACAGGTGCTTCACTGTGAAAAAAGCCTGATGTTCGTTCAGGTCAAGGGGTTTGAAGTTCTTCTTTTTTTTGATAAAGGCAATTGTACCCGTTGCAGTCGTTGTTGCGTTTCATACAAACCAACCCCCACACGCTCCTTCATGCTCAGATAATAGGAAACACATTTGTCCACGTTTGTCCCCCCCCTCTCACTCACACACACACACACACACACACACACACACACACACACACACACACACACACACACACACACATGCTCTCACTTCTCCATTACTCCACCACCTACACCTTCAGATCCAGGCCCTCCAGGTCCTGTCCATGCTCTGCAGAAAGTGAAAACGTTACTATTGGTTATGAAGTCTGCTTGAACAAATGGCCCAGTGTTCTCAGCTGAGGAAGACCTCTGATTGTTCTCGCCACAGACGAGCTGTGAGCTGAAGCGCCGTGAAAGCCTCTGTAGGCTACAAAGCTTTTGTGATTTGCTTCGGGCTGACAGTGACTTCACGGTTAGAAGAACATCGGCGTCAATGATATCGCTATGAGACATTTTATCTTATTCGGGTTAAAAAGCACAGCTTTCCCCCGGCAGACTTAAAAACAAGCTAACTGCAGTCAACTGGGGTAATTATTTCAGGGTGACTCATTACTGTAATGTAATGTGCAAAAACAACTACGGGTATGCTTTCCTAAAACAACAAAACATGCTAATAGGGCTTTTTTAGAAACAGAATTTAATAACTTCAGAGAACAGTTAATTGATTCGACTCTCTTCAAGTCAGAAGACCGAGACTTAAAGGAACTCATTTCTAAGAACCGACAATGAAAACTTGGAATTTTTATTTTAATTCAAAACAATAATACACACACTTCTTTTAAGGTCCTCATAAAAGATTAGTGACTCCACTAAGTCCCTATGTAATATTTTACCATGCTGCTTTTATTTCTATTAATTTGTTAAAAAGATAAAACTGATAAAGTTAACTCTAGCTTGAAATGAAAAAAAGCAATGCCCTAGATAAAAACATGTAAAAGTTAGGAAACATTTTTTAAGGATCATTTCCTTGTGGGGAATTCCATTCCATGACATTTCTACTAAAACACAGCAGCAGAGTGGAAAATATCAAAATACTAAAATAGGCATAGAAAAACAAAATCTATCCTCTGTTTTGATATGAAAGTGTTTTCATTCTGTAGAAAATGAACGGAAGCAAGTGTCTTCTTCTAGAGGGAGGAAAATGATCCCTCCAACTCTACTGACTGTAAAGACATTAGCAGCAGTGGAAGTGATGTAAAATAGAGCTGACCTTTTAGGATGATGTTGGTTTTGGTGGAAACTGCAGATTTTTGTACGTCAGAGATGAAAAAAAAATCCTTTTTTAGTTAAAAAAACAAGTTTATGCTTAAAGACACACACAGAGGCTGTTTGCCCTGCTCTGTCAGCAGGACTTTGTGTCACAATCAAAGGCATCCCAAACAGTAGTGTGAATGTAAGCATGATGCACATGGCCCTGTTGTGTCTGGCATTTAGGTCAGAAGAGCTGCCTGTGGGTGGGTGAAAGACACATTTATGCACATGGGTTCACAAATGTGTATACGAGTTTGTGTTAGGGTGCTGGACACACGCTGGATATTGCTATAATTTAATCAAACTCTTCTTAACACTCAAGCTCTGCTAACTAGGTCTCAGTGGTCACAAGAATCTCATTGAGCAAGTCAAACGTCATGTGAAAAGACAGTTAAAGGGTGTGCTCTGGCAACCCAGATAAAGCGTCATATACTATCGACACAAGCAGGGAGGCAAGCAGAGAGACAGACAGCTGGGAAAAAAAGATGGACCAGCTGCAGGAATTAAAACAAAATGTGCAGATGGAGGGGACAGAAAAAGAACAAAAGTGAAGGATGGCGTGTGTGAAGGAGACTCTTAAAGGGAAAGAATGCAAGAAATGTGGCTTCTTACCAGCCCGATAAACAAAGTTCGCCTCAGCCTCAGAGGAGGACGGCGAGAGCAGCTCATCGTCATACTCGTTGGAGCTGAAAGAGCCGGAGTGGTTTCTCTTTCGAGCGTCCATGACGGCGTTGGCCACCATGACGTGGCGCAGCGAGTCATTCAGGTAACGGTGCAGCAGGCTGCTCTTGTACTTGGGTGGAGACACGTAGTCCTCTGCCAGTGAGGCGGCTTCGGCGGCCGAACGCAGCCCCGCGCCCATACCCATGCTCATGCCCATGCCCATGCCCATGGCCATCCCCACCATGGAGGAGCCCTCCTTCTTGATCACACTCTGGTACATGGGCTTGTTGAGCTCCTCGGGGCTACTCTGTGTCCTCTGAGGGTTGTCCCCATCTGTGCCAGGATAAGAATACTCATTTAGATGGACTGCAGAAATATATTCTTACACTTTCACAGCTGTCAGCAGACGCCGCACTCAACTGCTGTTCAGAATTTGCGTTTGAGAGGATCAGCCGATCAAAAGACTTGAATTAAGGAGGAGGGGGTAAGATTAGAACTGTGAATCACACGAACCTTTTCAAGTTCATGTTACACGTTTATATATTTATTAAGAGATTTCAAAAAATTAAGATTTTTTTTTAAATTTTCTAAACATGAGCT
Source organism: Diplotaxodon limnothrissa (assembly GCF_057381915.1). NCBI lineage: Eukaryota > Metazoa > Chordata > Actinopteri > Cichliformes > Cichlidae > Diplotaxodon > Diplotaxodon limnothrissa. The sequence goes on along the minus strand of NC_140604.1, from coordinate 8,686,438 downwards.
ATAGAAGTTGGACACTGTTCCTTAATGGAAATGTTATATTGGATGATATGGATTTGTATTTGTTGTGTTTCATTTGCTTTCAGGTTTCTGTCATTGTGTGCAAACAATACTGTCGCAGTCACTGACTGCACATAAACCCACAGTTACCACATATGTAGTTCACAAGCTAAACACTGTACTTAATCAGTGCTAAATGCCCAAAATGCATAAAATGTTTTAAAGATTCCGATCTCTACTACTGCACATGGAACTCAGTCAATGCATTAAGGGGAGTTTAAACAGGAATTGCGGCTGGAGCTCCAGTTAGCACAAGTGTATATAACAATCATGCACATTTTCTTCAGCAAATATTGTATTTCTAGAGTTAAAATAATTTTCCAAGTTCTGCGCGTCCCATCTGACTCGGGTGCTGGTTATTTTGAGCTGAACTTGAATCCAAATACGAGGCAGGGAGATTTGAACCTGGCACTCCTGCCCTCCCGTTGGCTCTCCTTCAAGAGCGGGAAGCACAGCCGAGACTTAAGAAGCATTACTGAATCATAACGGATGGTAGTCAATTTCCTCTCCATCAAAAGCAAGCTGCCCCTAAGTTCCCCTGCAGAAATAAATAATTTCCAGGGTGCTGCTTTGCAACTGGAGACACTGAATTAAAGCACAGGTCCAAACCTGATGAAAAGGTGGGGGGGTAGGAAGATAAAACACTGCACAGAAGAACCAGATATCCTCTGGCAGAAGGGAAATTAGGGAGAAGTTCGCTCTAGATACCGTCTCTGCCAAGACCATAATTTTGTAATTTGGACAGGTTGGACATTTGATTCAGCCGGAGCCAAATTAAAATTATAGCTCCCACATATCAGAAACACATGGATGGAGAGTATTTGCTCTCCTTCCTATGCGCCATCAGAGAATCAGCATTTTTCCTGTTGTCACTCAGACAATAAAATAAATCTTTTCACATCAAATCCTTGCAGTATTTTAAAGAAAACAGGCCCCTTTTCGCACCTCCATGACACTCCAGTTCACAAAACAGAAAACAACATTTTCTCTGCACTTCAACTCCAAAACAAGCTGGACCATTTCAGACAGTAAGAGGAATGCACTCCGGGTCAGTGGGGTTAGATCTGGCCCCATAAATAGACTCTGGAACAAAAGCATAGGCTTAAAAACATAATAGAGGGCCTTTTAGCGCGTGGGTCAGAAGTGGAAGCAGGCTGCGGATAGCTTCATAACCATAATATGACAGGGAGAAGAGTCAGGGAGATATACAGAGCCTCCGGTGGTACAGTGGCCTGTGGCAGACACAATGCAAACACCATGCACACATTCTTCTGTGAGCCGCACACGGCTTCTGCTCCTCAAAAATCTAATTAGAGATCACTGACACCACAGCGCTCGTCCTTTCTCTCTATTCTTTCACTGCTCGGGGATATAAGTTGTATTTTTTTTTATGTTTCCTACCCATGTTTTCTGTGCTGTCATGGAGTACAAAAAGGCAGTCTCTCCCCTCTGAGGATCAACATGTGTTTGCAGTAAATACACTACGCTGACAGGGAGCCGCTCATTTGCAATTGCAGACTAGGAGGCAGAGGTTGGCTCAGCAGGGTGTCCTAATGACAGCGTGTCGCAGCCCATCGGCCTCGGCGTCTCTCAGCTGGATCACCATTTATATCCAGCCCAGAACACTGTTTCTGCAGAGCGTCGGGCCACTTTAGGAGGAACTCAGAAGGAGGTGGACTGGCCTTTGGCGCCGGTTCACTCCGTGACACTACATTTAAAATTTTGGGGGTACAACAACTATGATGTAAGTTCGCAGGTCAGTCGGTACAGAGTGCATCAGGTTCGCAGCATGTGACCAGTTTATATAAGAGAGCCATTATTATGTGATATCTCAGAAGTGATCTTCCATCAAACTGACTGAGCAGCATACGTTTTCCACTGTTCTTTAATGCACATTATTGAATTATTCTAACATTCAGCATTCAAGGATATGCTCTCAGCGAGAGACAGAGAGCTGCAGAATAAGAGCGAAAGAGCAGGCAAAGGGTCAAACACCAAATCAGAACAACGCTGCTCATACACACAGAGAAGGAGTGGCCTTTCAAATATCATCATTATTAAAATTCTGTTAGATTAACTGGTGCCAATGAAAATGGATAATATGCTTTGGTGAATGGAAAAAGAATTAATCTGCTCTGTGTGCTGTGCATGGGTGCACATGGTACAAGTCTGATTAGTGCATGCTTCTAATGATTATTTCGGGCAGTTCTTTTTTTAAAGATATAAAGTAAAAACAAATTTTTGATACTATGGACACCGAAAAATCTTGTTTCTGTTTCACTGAAAGAAAGAAAAAAACATTAAAAAATATCTATCTATCTATAGATAGATTGATAGATATGTCATCTCTCAGTCGGAACAACACAAATTTGATGGGACACAATGATCTTATATGTGTTCTATGTAAAGTTATATGTGATGGAAAACTTCCATAAATACGAATGAGTCACAAGTGACTAATATACAGCACGTGCACTGTATCTATGCCAGCTTCCTGGGAGAGAAGACAATATAAATATGTTTTTACAGTTCATGTGAACGAAGTTAAACAGGGCACCCTTTTAATTATAACTGTGTGAATAAAACTAATTAATCATATTGTAGATCAAAATTAAACATGCTAGTAAGTAAAGGGTTGTTAGTTATCCATGCCTTTGTTTACACCCGGCTGGATTACTGTAATGCTCTTTATATAGGGGTCAGTGCTTCATCAATGACTCATCTACAGAGGGTGCAAAATGCTGCAGCTCGTCGCACTCAAAAGTGTGAGCACTATTTTAGCTTCACTTCACTGGCTGCCCATTCCTTTGAGGATTCATTTTAAAATTCTTTTATTTGCTTTCAAAGCCCTCCATGGTCTAGCCCCATCTTATCTCTCTGAGCTGTTACAGCCTTTATACACCCACCCGCTCTCTCAGGTCAGCTGATCAGCTGTTTCTGAATGCACCTAGGACTGAGTGTAAACTTAGAGGAGATCGTGTTTTTGCTGTAGTAGCTCCAAAAGTGTGGAACGCTCTGCCTTTAGAGATTAGACTCTTCTCTGCTTGTTTTTAAATCACCTCTGAAAACCCGTCTCTTCATGTTGGTTTTTAGTTTATTTTTATTAGTTGATTCTATGTTGTTTTATGCCGTTTTTTTTTAATATATATATATATAGGTCTGTTTTAATTTAATTTTTATGTATTATGTGTTTTATTTTTGTTTTATTCTATTGTTCTTAACTTACTTACTATACAGCACTTTGGTCCTGTGCTGGCTATTTAAAGTGCTTTATAAATAAAGTTGGATTGGATTGGGGAAATTGAGTGTTGACATTGCTGGCTAATAATCCTTCCTTTGAGGTGAAATTAGTCAAAGGACGACCACTCCCCCATCCCAGTAAACCTGGTTCAGCGTTGCTCAAATGGGATGGCTGACGATTCAGAAACCGTACCTTCTGAGCAGCTGTCATCGCTGCTAACGCTCAGTCTCTCTGCATTCCCCTGAACATATTTGTTGTACAGCTTGATCCTGAGCGCCCAGCTCAGGTCTGGCTGCCTCACTGTGTTCTTCAGTCGCCTCCTGGCATTGGCGAACCAGTTGGACACCTAAGAGAGAGAGTGAGTAAGACAAATAAGAGGGAAGTGGGAACGGACAGCAAATAGAAACATATGTTATTGTTTGGATTCCAAATTCTTCCATATCCAGCAAAACAAAGTCTATCCCCTAAGAAAACGTCTGCTCTCTGCCTGCCATCAGTCTCATTCAGAAAAACCAAGCAAGACCGAAGCAAAAGACAGATATAGAGTCGGGTTGCAGAGGAGCTCTTTGAGGCCGAGACTTAAGAAACAACCCAGACGCTCCAGAGAGACACCGCAGCATGCATCCTTTCTGTATCAGTAACATGCAGAAACATTTAATACCATTCAAACGCCGGATGGCCAGCGAACGCAACATTTCATTAACTAACGTTTCTAGCTGAGGCGTACATTGCCCATGCTTATTTTGGACTCGCACGGCCTCCCACCAATAAGACATTTTTTCCAACACTGTCTTCAAGATGAGTGTCTTCAAAAGAGACACTTGATCCAGCGCTCTTCCTTTCACTGGAAATGGAGACTATTAGATATTATACAAGAAAAACTTTTCATGCTCAATAGATTTCAAGCAGTTTATGAAGGGGCTGAGACAGAGGCCTTATGCTAGAGTACTTATTTTTCCGATCCTCTCTTTCAGTATCATGTTTCTTGTTAACTAAGACCATCCCACATCCCTCTGTCGCGAGCCCAGCACCGTGGCACACCAGGAGGACGGCGGCATCTTGTGAATTTGCGAGGTGAGACACGAGACAGCTTGCTTATGAGAGCCGGGGAAAGAATGGCTCAGGGAAAAGAGACAGAGATGGTGACGCCTAAAAAGGCTGGACCCAATCGCCAAACCAAGCTCTCTCAGCCGTGGCTTGTCAGCCGCGTGTGTACCGTAGAGGAGACGGCATGCAGGGACGGCGAGGGATTTCAGTGGTGATGGAGAGATGGGACTGGATTTTCAGCACACTTGATTCACAATATTTACATGGAAAGAACAGGCTGTTTTGCTAAAACATGACAGATTTAGTTGTTTTAAACACCTGGTGCCAGGTGGGTGTTTCCAGGGAAAATGCACAGGAAGTGATGCATTCTACATTTCTGGACTAAACAGTGGAAGAAAGGGGTAGCTCTCATCCTCAATCAATGGACAGGCAAAGAAATGTGAGTCAACAGTTAGCTGGTGCTATCATATAACACTTTTTAATGGCTCTATATAAATTAGTTTAGTCTACAAAATGAGAAAATACAATCATCAGATGGTCTCAGCACTTTTTAAAATTGTGGCTTATGTCCCAAATGCCCATTTATTAAAGATTATATCCTTTCAAAAGTTCAACAAATAAGAGAAAAATTGTCTCCAGGTTGATTTGAGATTTTAGAAGCAGTGCATTTGTGGCAGTTTGATGTCAGTCAGCTATTTGATTTGCTGATACATTGACTCAGCAACGCACACTTAACAGAAAATCAATTAAAAATGAATTAATAAAACTTTTATACCTCCTTCATGCTGGAAAATGCAATTATAACTTGCATACCTACACTCACCATCATGAAATATTCCACTGACCTTTGACGCTGCTGCTGGTATTTGAGTGTCAGCTTAAACGCATGCATGCGTGTGTGTGAGGTTGTGTGGTAGTGTGTGTGAGCGGCACAGCACCCCTGTGTCCAACACAAAGCATTCCTCTGCACTCTACTCGCCCTCACCAAAACAAACAGCTCCATCAGGCCCCCAAAATGAGAACCAGATTAAGCACCGTGGCCGGCAGCCCAAAAAAGCCGCCGCAGACTTTCTGAGGCTGTATCAGTGACCTTGTCAGCCAGATGATACTGTACATACACAGCTGCACGTGCCAGACACCAAACACACTCATATTCTCCACTGGGTTTTCCTCTCAGCGGTCAGTCGCTAAAGTCAAGCCGTCCACTGTACTCTGGCATCATCAGCAGAGGGTGCAATAAAGCTTAAAGCGTATATGAAATCTGCATTTCTAACTGCATTACTGCAGATCAGAGGATCCCAAACTCTGGGTTGGGATCACTTCGAGGTCCCGCGTGAAGTCCCAATGAAGTGTTGTCAAAAGAAAATGCAGCATAAAAATACATCCGTGTTACGCAGAAATAATAATAATAAAAAAGACTGATTTCACCATTTTTCCAGAATTCTTATTAAAAAAAACCCCAGAGTAATGCTTCAAATTAATTTCAATTAATTGCCTTTCTTGTAAAGTCAAAAAAGTTACATGACATAAAATTCTATTTGCAACTAAGTGAAGTTTGTGAAAAACTGAACTGATAATTACAATGTAACTACTGTATAATCTTTGTTGGTTTGAAGCTAAAGAAAAATGTGAGGCTTTCTTGAGAAATAAAGGAATGAAAATATATAAATGCGTCTATGTTTTTCACAACTGACCTATAAAATAATGTAAATCTAAAGCAGTCATCGGCAAAGTGTTTTTACAATAGTGTGAAGAAACAACAATATTCAGTGCTGCTGCATAGGTGCACAGTACTCAAGATGAAACGCATGTTCCACTTACTTCAAGTGCAAATGAAAATACAGCTTTTCAATGCTCTCAACAACAGACATCAACCTTAACTGTTAAACATAACTCTAATGCTCTGTATTCACCGTCAATTTCTTTGTCACCTGACCTGGAAGTCTGAAGGATTACCAGAAAGTGGTCTCACCTGAACCAGCGTCATTTGGGAGCCGAGTGCCAGGAGGATTTTCTCTGTCTTGGTGGGGTAGGGATTGTCCCTGTGCTTGTAGAGCCACTGCTTGAGCGGCCGCGCCATGTCCTGCAGGGCCTGACGTTTGTGTCGGACTTTACCACCACTGGGACGACCCCTGTGAAGAAACGGGTAGAGTATGTATCTGGTATTTGAGTTTGTAGAATCTTTTATCTTTTCTTTAAATGCCTAATTTTTAACACATCTTCCTTCTATGAGTAAGATAGGAGATGTGCCCACAGTGCGTTTATGAGTTAACACAATGCTTGTCTTATTTGAATAAAGACTAAAAAGTAAACAAATTGTTTTGCTTTTAAAAATGTGATAAAAATCTGAATTTAAAGCAATGAAACAGAATCAGGATCGTGCTGTATACTGAAATGAACAAACGGTGTTATGCGAGCAGCAAGTTGAGTCCTAAGTGGAGCGGCAAGTTGCCTGACTTTGTTAGTCATGACACATAAAGTGAAAACTCTACAGAGTGTGCAATTTTCTCACCAAAAGCACTGCAATTAAGCCGAGAGATGTTAAAGGGATGTAGAGATGGAGAAAAAGAACGAGAGACTGAGTCAGTGAGGGGGAGAAAGAGAATAGCCACTTGCAGTTTATTTTTCATTGCGTGTCCCACAAGCCGCCAACACATGAAACAAACAAAAACATTCTACTCAGGCACAAAGATTTTCACACCCAGCAAAAGTGGATCAAGAACAATGTAACAGAGGCCACGGCTTGAGCCAAACCATCACACAAGGGACGGACAAAAAGCTGAAATTATACTTCTGGTTTTCACTTACAGAAAATCAAAGTAGGGAATATACTCTGTGGCCTGGAAGATCGCAAATATATTTTCTCAAATCCCAATTCAGCAACTCAGTGGTGAGTACAGCTACAACAGCAACTCATAAAAGATCACTACAGTGAAATTACACAAGATGAAAAATGACAATATATGAATTTTCTATGAGCTCTTAAATATATATTAGAAAGTCTTTCTTTGAGTCTGCTTTTCCTGAGCTGTAAAGGACTCAGTCTCACCTGTAGCTCCAGGTCTTATGAACCTGTAGATGTCAGTATGGTGCTGTGCTGCATTTCTCCTTTTATCTCACCAAAAAGCTGCTCTCACTGTAGATGTAACATACTTTAGTCTAACCTCAAAGTCTACCCGAGGTTCATGTTCTACAAATATTTTCCTTGTAATGCAGATCGCTATGAACATCTTAAAGGATATTTCATTCCATGTTCTGAACTTTGGCTTTAAGCACACTCTCTCACACACGCACTCTGTTTAAAAATTTAATGTACTTTGTTAGCCTTATCCATCCCCTGAAAAAACACCTACAACTCACATAAGTTCACACAGAATTCTTTTAATATTACTGAGGGTTTCTTCTTCACAAGGCTCCTTAACATACCTGCTTTGCCCCAGGTTGCTGTGATATAAACTAAAAAACATGGACATATCAGGACATATCTTCACCTACACCTGCTTCCTATTGTAGAAAATATATAGTTTAAAAAAATCAATGGCCGCTTACATGATTGACTAGACCACACAGAGAGCTCAAGGGTGAATTTATTTATTGAAAACAGATGGAGACCTCCGCTACTGAACAAGGCTGACCTACTTATTAACTCTAAGATTAGCTGTGAACATCAGCACCAAAATAAAGGCCAGATTGGGAAATATAAATTCCCTGAGCCCTAGAATCCTGGTGCATTAAATCCACATGAAAAAAAGCTAGACTTTTTAATTATTATTATTACTAATTATTATTATTTTTTCTTTCAGTGCGGAGATCTAGAGCATAATGTTGGGACCTATAAACGACCAAAATTGTGGCTTATTGAGGCCGGCGTAAGTTTCAAATGTTTGTGCATAAATGCGCAATTACGCACTGCTGCTGGTACTTTATCAAATCCAAATGTTAATAAATGCATCTGTATTACAACTCAGTGAGGCTCGTGCACACACATGGATTAAATATTTATTTTAACAGGATCTGAACCCAAAAGTCTGGCTTGGGTGTTTGGTCTGCTGTCTTTAATTCTGCGCACAAACTGGAGCGATAACCACAGCGCTCTGATAACAAAACCAGCATTGTTGTTCCCTCTCTCTCGTTCTGTTAGCTCGTGCTGGGAGAAATAACCGTGAAATAGAGGCACTCCTCATTAGTAACACCCCGGAGGGGAACTCCAGTTAATCCAACTCCGCACATGCTGACCAGCAGCGTTAACCATAACAGAACGCTCCACATACCCGCTCCGCCGGTGTCTGATCGCCTGGTTGTCTCTGATGGTCTGGTTGCTGGAGAGGAGGTCTGGATGCTGTCCGTCGATCACTTCTAGATAATTTCTGCTGCTCATTTCCACCTCCTTCGCTTTCTCCTCAAACAGAACCTGGCTGCTCAACTTGTTAAAGACGATGGTGTTCATCTTTGGTCAGACAATCCACCGTTTTTCTCTGACGCGTAAAATATCAGAAGGAGGGAAGGAAATCCACGGAGTTGTCACAGTGTCCCAGTGTCTCTTCTGTGGAACAAGTGTACATATTTTACACAAAGCGTGCTCAGAAATACCTCGGAGGATGACAAGTAAATTCGCCAGGGAAACTATTACAACTTGACCTTTGGCCACAAGGATCACAAAAAAACAAAAAAAACAAAAAACCACTTAATAATGCCAGTACTTTAAAACACACTTTAAAAATTTCTCTGACAAATTGAAATTCCAAACCTTATTAAATGTGCTCGCTCATTTATTTACACTTCATTTAAAAAGCTGATCAATCTGATTAAAGCAGATCGTACCTAACAGCGAAGCTTTGATGCATCAACTGCTTTACAAACAAAACAACAGAAGCACTTGTGCAGACTCATTATGCACAAATATCCATTGATGTGCAAAGGTATGCGTGAGGAAATTGACATAAATAAAACTGTGAATAATGCGTGCAGACAGCAGATCAGTTATGAGACAAGTAAATAAATGTTATGTGACTCGTTAATGCAGCGCTGCAATAAACTTACTAACTCTTTATCTGATTTTTCTACGTGACAAAATTCCACTCTCTTCAATTTAATGCACTTCCACTTTATTTGCAGGAGACAGCAGGGGAGTGGTACTGCAAGATTTGAACGGTAAACACTAAATTTGAGTTTGTAAAATGTGTTCAAGTGGAATTCACCTCCAAGTATCGTCCTCTGCTCTGTGGTCGCGCGTCAAGAACTCGTGAATGGTTTATTTTGTTTGGTGCTTCCACTCCTCCTCCCTTTTTAAATCTAATACAAACAAACCTACAGCCTTCACAAAAATGTGACATTTTTATTTTTTCCTCCTTTCACCCTCAATTTGTAACTTCTAGTCGAATACTGAATGTGTCCTGACAAGAGAAGCACCTTTGAGCTTTCATCATTAACCTGGCGCAAATTCCGCGCAGCAACAGCACTGAAATAAAACACAAAGCGATATTACTACTACTAGTAGTATTACTAGTAATATTTAAGTTACAACCTGTGTCACGTTTATTGTATTTAGCTTTCTATATGGGGTTACAAGTGAGAATAAAGAGCCATGCAAACTCGGTCCAGTTCATTCAAAGTTGTATACGTGTTTGTCCTCTACATCATCCCTGTCCTGAGTCTCAGTAACGCGGCTCCATTCCTGCTGCAGTAAATCACTGTGAGTGCAGTTACCTGTCCCGGGTCCCTCCTGCGTCTCTCTGCTGTGTAGAGCAATAATCCTGTTTCCAGTCACCCATTCCCTGCTCACATGTTCCCCTCCTGAGATCCTGAGCTCAAACCGCACGGACCGCCGTCTCCTCCTCGGCTTTATCGAGTGGCCTGCGCCGCGCTGCCCGGGACTCTGAATATTTCACCCTGCTCATGTTTCCTAGTACACAGCCTGAGACTGCGAACATACTGTTGATGGCTTACGCCTGTTCTGGGGCCGGGGCCAGCAGAGGGGAGGAGAGGGAGGGGAGGCATCACGCTGCAAAAAGTAGGCTGTCTAAATCACGAATCCACGGTGGAGTCTGAAATGTTACTCTGAGTTGTCAGCTTGTGAAAACCCCCTTTGGCTGGTATTTAGTCCTTCTGTTTGGAACATAATACTGCAAAGCAATATTATAAATAGTCATTAATGAAGCCGGAGTAATTAGAATGATAAATTAGTAGACCTGAGTACAGATTCTCTTCAGTCTTTTCCAGAAAATAAGCGCAAAAACTGTGAAAGCAGCGCGAAAAAGCACTAGGGGAGACCGGGGATAGTTGTAACGTGGGTCAGTTGTAACACTTCCAATTTCTCCAATCAGGGCTAAGTTTCAAATGATGTGACTCATCTTGTGCATGCCCAGTTCAGCTCTGCTATCACATGTGAAAAATCAGCACATTTTGTCAAACACAGACAATTTAACACGAAAAAAAGTAATTTGTATGCCAAAAAGTAAGTTTTTCTACTTTATTTCAATTTCTAATAGCATTATCTGCTTTGCAGTTAAACTCATCAAACTTAAATTATGTTATTTGTATGTCTATGGGGATATATTCTGTGTAGGTCTTTAGTGCTAATGTTTTAGCCGTTGGCTGTAATGTTAGCTAGTTCATGGCTATAGGAGTCTGGGTCAGTTGTAACAGCAACAGTCTGGGTTAGTTGTAACAATAATGCAGATGTTGCAACTTACCACACTATTACTTTAACTTATATTAAACAAGTTGGGGCAACGACATCAGCAGAGAGAGGTTCACTGGTCGCATTTGTATATGTGGTTAATGCCATTGGCAACACAATTCCTCCACTGTTTGTGTTCCCACACATACATTATGCAGACCACTGTGTCAGAGATGGACCAGTAGGAAGTACTGGTAGTGGAAATAAATCAGGATGGGTGCAAGAAACAGATTTCCTCATCTTTCTGAAGCACTTTGCAAACCACACCAAGGTAAGCCATGATAAAAAGTAATGGAATTGCGATGCTGGTGAACAACTACATTTTTTCAGCTTCATTGTTATGTTCAAAATTGGTGCAAGAGTTGTAGGTTATAATGGCCACTGAGCCAATGAGGCCAAACTCAAGGAAGACCAACCAAAATTAATGAAATATTCAGTTGCAGAAAATTCCAGAATTTGTCTTTTTTGGGGGGTTGGAATATGTTCAAAAGCTAGATTTCTGCATTCTGTCACACACACACACACACGTAGCTACATAAATGGCTCTAAGTGCATTCATGTGTTGAATAAACAAAGATTACATGTTAATATTTTGTTAGTACCCTTATTTCATTGTGTTACATTTCACCCCGGGATATGTTACAACTAACCCAGACTATGGGGTTAATTGTAACATTTCACTCTTTGTGTTTGAGACCATACCATGCAATGGGTAATTGTGCTGCAGAGAAAATAGCTGCACTATTTAATAGCAGAGACATGTAAATACTTTGCATTACATTTTGAATCCACTACCTTAAAAGAGCTTCAATTTACAGACAGAAATGTCAAAAATGTTACAACTATCCCCGGTCTCCCCTACTAAATCCAAATGAGCAAATTTCAGTCATGTGCTGCTTTGTAAAAAACAATGTAGCACCTGTGTCACATACATGTAGTGTCCTAGCTGTGCAAAGGATTTGCAAAATGTGGGATTTTGCTAACAGCAGAAAACTCCAAATACTGCAACAAGGTCAGTCATTATGGTTTCTTTTCTTTAGCTCCTGCAAGATGTAGACTGAGTCAAACCCACTGTCTGCTACAGGCACTTTACAGTGCAATAAACCTGTTGTGGATGCTTGTAAAGAGTGTATCATGCTTTATCCCTGCACGATCACACTTGGGTCCTAAATGGTCCTGTGTCAAGAGATTTTGTCCCCTTCTAGCAACCACTTAGTGCACTTTTTTATACAGCTGCCTATCAGTGTATCAGACCATCTTCAAGGTCGTATGTTTTCCTTGTAATGAGAGTTATTCCATCAGATTCAGCACAAAAACACAATCCTAAACTATTTTTGGTAACACTGAAAAGAAGAAAGAGAAAAAAAATCTGACTGTATATAGCCATGCCACTGCTGATTACTCCTGATGCACCCTCTCATTGACTTTCATTATAAACCTGTCACATTATGGGCTCATGAGTCACAGATTCTGAGGTTCTCAGCTGTGTGTTCCTTTGGGGTTTATCCAAGGTAGTTATTCGAAGGACGTGACTAAGCAGCAAGAGCCATATGAAGGGTTCGAGCCCTGTGTAATTATTGTTTATTTGTGCTTATTTTCATTTAATGGGGGAAGTTAACTTTTACTAACAGCTTGTGCAAACATACCATGAATGGCCCAGTCATGTAATGGTTTTAATTAAGAATAGTTTATTTGCTTGGATTATACACAATATGTATGTTTGACTTCTCACCTGATGTGAACTCATGTTACCTCCCATGACCTTGCCAGTGCTATCTAAACTTGTGGCTCAGCACAGACTTGACTGGGGAAGTTTTGAGGCTTGTAAATGGCATCTCTTTGTTCTTAATCTACCCTCTCCAAAGCCTCTGCTTTTTCTCCCTGAACCTCTCTTTATGAGCTTGTCTGCTTGTCATCCAAGTGTGGGCGTGCAAAACGATTCAACAGGTAGGAGCACAACATTAATCATCATGTCCCACTCTATAAGGATTGGTGGCAGGGACTCTGCAGGCGATCCCCGTACACAGTTCTGTTTCATCTCTGGCTGGAGTTCCTAAACTACACCGGCATCTGTTTTCTTTGTTGTCTATTCTTCGTCATGTGTTTGGGTGTTGCAGTTAAACTATAAACGATTTTTTTGAAACCTGGCACCAGTGATTATATATTTCTAGTCTATAGATATGGGTTACAGCTGAAAAGCTTTGCAGTATAATCTATTTTTCATGAAGTCTTGTAATGCTGAATGTGACACCTGACTCAGTCTTACTCCACTCACAGTTTAGACATTTCTGGAACACATTACTGCTTTGGATGAAAAATTAAGAAAGAAAAGAATTCACCATACTTTCACTGTCTGATTTTAGAGGGTCCCCCCTCAATTTTGTCCATCAGTTTGGTCTAGTCGACCCACAAGGGGTAATTACAACTCAGCCTGTAAAAACAGTTGAATAATATTTTGTCTCCCATGGAGCTCAGACAAGCCCCAGAGATGATGTCATAGTGTCACAACAGCTTGTATTGCAGTCTTTCTGGACTTCGACCCATGCATATTAAGGATTAAAGGGCTGCTGAAAAAGGAAATAAACACATATACTACAACCCATCAGCTCTATATTGTGAATAGGCTCTCATTGTTTGATGGAGGACAAGGACACAGGACAGGGTGCTGGAAGTGGTCAACACCTTGGGCTCTTTCACGTGTTCCTTATGTTTTGCTTTATTTTTTGCATTGATCTGCTTGAGTGGTTAGTGGTTAAGTAAGTATGCTTTGCTGAATTTGTAAGTTTGCGTTATCACAAAAAAAATTAACAGTCACTAATATTTATGGTATTCTCGTGGTAATGGAGAGAGTGACAGAATATCAACCAAAAAGTCAAGTCATTGAGTGAAATAAGTATTAGATCTCCTACAACCCAGCCAGAATTCTGGCTTCCAGAGATTGTACTCGAATGTTATTTAATTGACTGATCTCAAATCATTACATGTATAAAGCATGTGTGTCTGCAGAATCAATTTCTTCAATTCTAACCTCTCCACTGCCATGGGTAAGACCAAAGAGTTGTCCAAGGACATCAGGGACAAGATTGTAGACTAGAGCAACAAGACTATCAGGAAGAAGCTTGATGAGAGGGTGACAAGTTTTGGTTTGATTATTTGGAAATAGAAGAAACAAGAAATGATCATCAATCATACTTCTTCTGGAGCTCCATACAAGATCTTGCCATATGTGGTGAGGATGATCATGAGTAAGGTGGTGAATCATCCCAAGAAGAGAAAGCAGATGAAACCAAAGTTGAGCAGCATCTACTTGTTTGGAGAAAGGGTAGGGGTGGCTGTAGCTCAGGTGGCAGAGCAGGTCAGCCACTAATCAGAAGGTCGGTGGTTCGATCCCAGGCTGCATCCTGCATGCCAAATATCCTTGGGCAAGATACTAACCCCATGTTTGCCTACTGGTGGTGGTCAGAGGGCCCGGTGGCGCCTGTGTCCGGCAGCCTCGCCTCTGTCAGTGCGCCCCAGGGCAGCTGTGGCTACAATGTAGCTTGCTATCGCCAGTGTGTGAATGTGTGTGTGAATGGGTGAATGACTGAATGTAGTGTAAAGCGCTTTGGGGTCCTATGGACTAGAAAAGCGCTATACAAATGCAGGCCATTTGCCATTTGTAATGCTAAGTATGACCCAAAGAACACCATTGCCACAGCAAGGCACAGAGGTGGAAACATTATGCTTTTTGCTAAGGGTAGAGAATGACTTAACTGCATTGAGGGGCTAACAGATGGACCCATATACCATAAAATCTGGGATGAGAACCTCCTTTCCTCAGCCAGAACATTGTTTTCCTGGAAGACCCATCCACAACCCATCTAAATCATCCAAAAAGTACCACCAAGACAACAAAGGCTAAAGAGGAAGTGCATTTAGGCCATGGAGTGGACTTAGAGATTTAGAGAGTTTCTGTAAAGAGGACTGGGTCAAAATTCCTGTGCATGGTCTTGATGACCAACTACAAGAAATGTCTGACAACTTTCCATACTGATGTTTGTGTTTGTATAAAACTAAACCCCTGATGTTCTCTCATAAAATACCAACTCCAGTATATCCATACTGGTTCATAGATTCATGTCAGTATATATCAGATCCCTTATGCTTAGTAAAACAACATCTGGAGCATTTTCATACAATACCAGAAAGTAACCATTAGTTTACCCTACACTCCATCCAAGACTCATTTATTTAAATGTTGTACGTCAGTGTAATTGTGGGAAACTCTGTTCTTGCATCCAGTGTCTGTATGTTTTATATACCAATGACAGTCTCTCTTGTATTGTTTTATATGACATCGACTGAGTTCATTTGTATGTGGGTTTGGTCTGGCTTGCCAGAGGGGCGTTTGTAGTTAAAGTTTCATACACTTTCGCTCATAACATTTGTTTTCTCCTTAAACTTCCACTTCAGCTCTAATCCCTAAAGTTCCAGAGGGACTCAAATGTGTTTTATGTTTAATTAACAAAATGCTGTAGTAAAGAAGCTGCAGAAAAATTGATATGTAGCTCTATATGCCATGGCCTAAAGACTTCCTTTTTAGTGTGCCTCTCTGAGGCAGGGATTGTAAAATTAAAAAGCAGACATTCATTACATGTCATGGATCCAACAGGGAACACCCGGTTTTGCCTTGAGCTACTTCATCATTCAGTGCACATTAAAGGATCTGGCTATGAAAAGTGGCCATTACTTAAAATCAGTGTCAACACCTTACGCCATTTCAATCCAAATTACCTTACGCCATTTCAATCCAAATTATTTTTTAAAGCTGCAGCCTCTGCACCCATCATCTGCCCCTCATTTAAGATGATGTTTTCACTCCATGCTTGGGCCTAATTGCCCCATGTAAACCATGTTGCAATTACATAGTATAACTACTTGTAAAGCCAGAAACATATTTGCTCAAAAGTTTTCCAGCTATGGTGGAAAGTGTGACTGAGAAGAAAATTTGCAGGTTGTATAAAATGACCCAATTGCTGTTTTCAAAGAGGGGTTTCAGACATTTGGGACACTAATCAGTGAGCTGAAGCGTGTGCTGTCTGTACATGTCCAGTGAAAGCAATCAAGTTCCATTAGCAGTCACTGGGATTGATCCCTAAAATCACAGTGGGGAATAATTGCAACTTGGAACACCCAGTACTGTTTAACCCTCCTGTCCTGTGTTGCATCTCTAAATATGGCGTTCCAAGAATACACGACTGGCTACTAAATTGGCACATAGTACTCTACAGGGAGGAGATACCACTTCACTATCCAGCATGAATGGTGGTGATGGATTCATCTGTCAAGCTTTTGTTGCAAACCGAACCCTCTGATTTTCATGCACTGTCGATACAAGCTGAATTAACAAATCATGCTTTTTTGCACACTTAAGCCTTGCCAAAAGTCCTCAGTCATGCTGGAATAACAAAGAAGCATACGTGTTTGACTTGTTCATTTATAATGCCAGTGCTGTTAAAACTTCAGTGAAACTTTTCACTTATTCGTGTGTCATCACCTCTATAATTCTGCTGCTGCTATCTTTGGTTCTCGAGTCTCCAGATATTTTTCTCCTTGAGCAGACAGTTGCAAAGCTCTGAAGTATTTGGGAGTGCTTGGGCAAACTGACAGCAAGAGGTAGACTGGGACAGGGGTTATTTATGCATAAGGCAAAAAGAAAGGGCATTTATTAGTGTCAGAATTAAAGTTGAACAAACACGTTTGAGTTTAGAGGTCAAATAGAAGAGGAGGCCACATCAATGAGATGTTGTGGCCAACACGCCAAATAAGAAGAATGCACCTTTGAGTATAGGCCTAATTGACCACTTTTACAAATATTACTGTTAATTCAGTGAAGAAATTTAAGCCACCGGTGTCTACTATGGTTTTGTACTTTGTCTTCATGTCTTAAGGTGCGCAATCTGTTACAGATTTAAATAGGATGTTCTATAATGCCTTGCTGATGATTTGTTGATTTGGTGCTATTCCCCTCAGTTACATGTCTTCCCCTCAGGTCCAGAGTTGTGATAGTTTGATGAAAAGAGCCTGATGAAAACTCTGGGATAATATAATTTTTGGTGGGGTGCCATACGGAGCTCTCAGGTTGGTTCGCGATCCAGTGAGGGGAAACCTGGCTGGGCTTATGGTTCACAGCTGTGCAGCTGGGAGCACACGCCAATTCATCACTGTCTGCCGTGTGGGGAACTTGGCATTTTTGAGTATCTTTACTATCCTTTGTCTGCAAATAAATATAACTGCCTGTTGGCTATCAGGATCCTCTCCTTTCCAGTTTAGTGTTAACACAAGAAGAGAGGCTTTAGGTGAGGCAAATACAAAGCTGAAAAGTGCGCTGAGCGTTATCACGTCATATTTCAAAAAAAGAAGGGGGTTGCATGTTGCAGTTACCCTATGAGGCCAATCAGTGTACTAGAATCCTACATTTAAACTTTCATCAAATCAGAGCACTGGTCTCTAAGATTTCACAATTTCCTCGATTTCAAGGACAGGTAAGGAAAAGAGCTATGATCTGTTAATGTGGCTGACAGGCATATCCTGGTCCAGGTCCCCCCTCCCCTTCATCTACCTTTACACTGACTACAACAGACAGATCCGGTGAGTAAAGAGCGTTTCATTAGAAATGCTTAGATGTTAAGTGCCGTAACAGTTCAGGGTGATTGCTGCACGAAGCGTCATCCAGTCTGTTCTTCCTCTCATATTTACGGGAGAAAAAAGTCAGGGGTTTTAGCAAGAAAAAAAAAATGTTCCGTTTACTACAGTATAACATAAGGATCCTGATCTCTAAAGGCTTGGCCGCAAACAAACAGATCAGTCACATGGAAAAACTAAGCACACCTCTATAATTATCACACTTTCAAATCCATAATATGATCATCAGTCGTTCCAGACTCCCAAACTTGTCCTATTTAAACCTCTGACATCCAGGGCCTGCTGTTCTCTTTGCTACTAAAGTGTTTGGTGTCATCATGCCAAGATCTAAAGAGGCCTTCAGAAAAGGGGTTTTGGATGCCTATGAGTCTGCTAGGGGATTTAAAAAGATCTCCAAATTATTTGAAAAAATAAATCATTCTACTATAAGGAAAATTATCTACAAGTGGTGTAGATTTTAAACAACTGTCAGCTGGTTTAGGACTGGCCATGCCAGGAAAATCCACACTACAGCAGGCTGTTTGACACAAAAAAAGTCTCCAAGAACCTACAAATTTTATAAGAAGATCTGAAGGTAACTCTTCAAACTGTGGGTGTCAAAATGCATACTTCGTCAGTCACAAAAAGCATGCATGTGATATGTGGAGGGTGTGCCAGGAAAAAGCCTTTGCTGTCCACGAGGAACACTGAAGGGGAACTGCTTTGTCAAAGGACACAGAGTCAAATGTGCTCTAGACAGACAAATGAAAGAGTTGTTTGGAAACAGTAACCGAGGACATGTTAGGCACAGTCTAAATGTGGCTTTTCAGGAGACTACCTGTGACGTCTGGAAGAAATCTGTAAGTTTGGGGTTTCTTTTTTTGCCTTAGGAACTGGGGGGCTCAGAGTCATTGATTTAACTATGAATTCCACATCATTCTGAAGAGTACTTGAGGACAAAGTGAGACCACCTGTACAAAAGTTACAAGTCAGCCAGAAATGAACCTTTGAAGAAGATAATAATACAAACTGTACCATATTCACACCTGATACTAGCTAAATCACTCCCAGTAAAACTAAGCTAGCTATAAAATAAAGACAAACCACACTTTCAGTGAGGAGCTAGAATATCAGTAAGATGGTCAAAATAATAATATATTGTCAGTCATGCCTCCAAATTTCTTGCTTCAGGTTTTTGCGACTTTCCTGAGTGAATATGTACACGCTAAATTTGTAGCTTTAGCTTGTCTTGTTTGCAGTGTAGCCCGTCTTATCTGAGGAGAATGAAACTGTCATTCTCATCATGAAAGGAACCAACCAGGGACCAAATCACCTGCTCGAAGATCATCAGACAGAGGTGAATGTGTTTAATGAGTCTTTATTTATTTGTGTTCACATTCAAATCACATACCAAAAATACAAATTCGATTTTAAACCATGTTTGAACACATTAGCAATGCATTTTCCATTTGTTATTATAGAGCTTTTGCCTGTTATATTTCACCTACTATCCACAAAAGCTGGGGTAAAAGTAAAATAAGACATTTTTAGTTCAAGCCTTACTTTGCAAGCAACTCAGGTTTACTCATTTGAGCAAACCTGAGTTTGAGCACCCGCAAACCCTCAGGCAATTGCTCAAAGTGTGGTTTTCAGATGCTCTTTGAGAGGGGTGATTAGTGTGCTCATTTATGGAGTAGAGAAAGAAAATATTTGCTTTTTCAAATTTATAGGATATTTGCATAAAATTAAATTTTTGAAAGTAAAAAAAAAAAAATCAATTACTCACTAGTGACTCACTTTTTTCCAGGTTTTGCAGTTACATGTGGCTGAGACTTTAAGCTTCCTGTAAAAAATGCTTGATGCTTACAATGAACTGCAGTTACAGTTATTAACCTAAAAAGCATTTTTTTGAGACCTTTATGAAAACATTGTACTTACAACACAGATATTATAGTATTTACCTACTCACTACTCTGTTTATTTGTTGTCGTGCCAGCTTGATACGTTATGAGCGCATGAGAGCTCTTTTAAAAGCATCTTCAAAAAACGCTGAGAAATGCAAGTGCATGAGAGGACAGCATGCAACGAACTGTGAGAAGGAAATGGGTGCAGGGAGCAGGCAGTGAGCAAACAGCGAGCTAACACCACACGCAAGACTCGCTTCAACGGGCCTGATGGTGTGAGCGAGCAGCAGTAATATAAAAGCTAATTTAGTGATTGAGAACAGAAGCCGTGTTCACCCCCCCAGTCCTTGGCTACCAGAGAGCACAGCCGTCTGTTGGATGGAGCTCTAAGAGGTTGTTGTGCACATGCATGTTTTTGATGGCAGCATCGGCAAGCAAACCACACTACTTCTGCCGCTGCTGTGCAACAGTTTGTGATTTTTATATTAAAAATACACTTTAGACACTGGAGGGGACAGAAAGCCACTTCTAATATTTGGAAGGAATTTTTACTGGTCATTAGTTTCTTTTATGAAATATTGCAGCAGAACGCCTGGGGAGATGTGGGATCTAAAAAAAACTTCAAAAGAGCGGTTGCGTTTTAAAACAATTAAGCTCGTATCACAATACAAGGCAAACACTCAAAGGACTGCAAAGACCTAAAAATTAAGCGTTATATATTTACTGCCCTGTCCACCCAAAATAAGGACAGAGAAAATTCATAGCTACAGAGAGGATATTTCCACCCATAAGACTCATGTAATGTTGAATAAAGTAGACATCCATCCATCACTCCCACCTATGGGAAACATCTGTTGGAGTGTGTGGAGACAGGGTGAAGGTTAGGTCAATGGTGAGACACAACAGTTGGGATATATGGGTGTGGCAGACAACAGGGCCCACATGCACCCTCAAAACAGAAGCAACAACATAACAGATATCCCTCCTCTATTTCCATCCATTCGGTGAAGCGATGAGAATCATGAGATCTTGAATGGTGACCAGAAAGGCCAGAGTCGGACATAATTGCTGTCCCTGCTGAGGTGTGGAGGCGTAACCTCTCATTTCCCTTGAATAATGTCGCTGTTTTGGACAGCAAGCCAAAGAAAGTGGCAGTTTCTTTCCCACAGGCTTTGTGGCTCAACTAATACATTCTGCTGTGGCTTTATGACCGATGAGGCTGAGGGCCAGGCTCCTGAAACTACTGTGCTCCACAAGGTTTAACATCAAGGCCTTCATTCACAAACCAGCCAACCATCCATCTTCTTTGGCCTATCCAGTTCAAGGACATCAGGGGAAGCCTATTCTAGCTGCTACAGGATGAGTGGCAGGGTACACCCTGGACAGGTTGCCAGTATGTTGCAGGGCTAACACAGAGAGACAGGCAACTTAGGATTGCTAATTAACTGTATGTTTCTGGACTGTGGGAGTCCCCAAAGACATGCCACGGAGAACATGAAAACTCCACACAAAAACAGGGAAGATGGTTGAGTCGAACTCAGGACCTTATTGCCAGGAGGCAACTGGTCCAACCACCACACCACCATTCTGCCGAGCTATTTGCAAATCTTCAGAGAATTCAGGAAAACTTTCACAAAAAAGAAAGTGTCTGTAACTTCTGTAGTTGGGTTGTGAGGTTGACCGTATTGCTACAGTAGAGAGATTGAATTCAGACAATCCCTGATGTCTGACATATGTCTGTGAGGTATCCTGTGGAATCACTGGTTAATAGTAGATTTATACAACTTGTTTTTCTAAAAGAAAGAGAGCTGATGGAAACTTAATGAAATAAAACATCCATGTGAGCAGAGTTGCCACTAAGTTGCTGCAAAAGAAGAAAACAGATTTTCCTCTTTGTTTGCTTAAAAAATTAAATGATATTCGCTTAAACATTTCTTAAGAATGAGTTTTGACATTTGCTCATGTTGCTGAAGCCACAAATCTCACTACATGGAATTAAAGATCCATTAATCACTTAGAATTTATTTGCTCTGACTGTTTTAGAGACAGTGGCTGCCTCCAGCTCCTACTTTTTGTGTTTTTGGGAGGAAGTCGCTTCTTCAGCGTAATAAACTCACTCATCCACTCCTCCTTCATCTGTGCTCTTCCAGTGACCCCCACAAACAGCTGGGAGTGCTTAATCTTTAAATGGCAATGACAATTTTCAACCACACATTTTCAGCCTTTTGCTAATTTTTAATTTTTGCACGTGGCTGATATTAATGATGGAAGCCCCGTGAGAACTTTTGGCAGCCCTTTGTGGTTGAGTGCTTTGCATTTAAGCTAACTGGGACCAGGACAGCGGGAGCAGAAGAAACTGAGAAACAAGTGAGAGGCAGCGAGAGGCAGTAGAAGCCAGCAGTCTTTTACTGCAAGACTGTTGAGCCTGACATGGGCTGTTTATAAGAAACAGGAACAGAAAACAGGAGGATCAGACGAAGGAAGGATCTACTACTACTGCATTGTGTAGGGGGGGGGGGGCGAGTACTGGATTATTATTATGGAAATAACCTTTAAAATAAACTCAGCAACGAAGGCAGACAAAACAAACAAATACTACTTTTGGGAAAAAGCTCAGTGTTTTTCACAAAAATCCTTCATTAGATTGTTTTATAGCTGCTGCTGATTTCAGGCCAATGCAACTGCTTTGGTAAAGAGATGATCCTAACTAGCCAAAAATCTACAACATTCTAGTTTTTACTGAGAAAAATAATGAGCTTGTTTATAAAATGTATTTTACTATTTATAATAAAAGCCCTACAAAATCTGAAAATACTGTAAGTAAACAGTGGAAAATTATGATTTAAATTCTGGTACTCTGCTGGTTGCTGACGTGGAGAAAAAACACTCTATTGTGTTCCTAACTGTTATAAACATTTCTTATCCACTTGTGCTAACAGCACTTGAATTTATGTGTTCAGACTGTTTTAGGGTACTTATCCAGAACATTTCTCAAGATGTCCTGTATTCCACATTGACGCCATACGACCAACAGTGAGTTATTCTGTTTCAGTGCTTTGTTGCAGGTTTTGGTGGTTGGATGTGTTCAGAAGTCAAAGGAGCTTGCAAAGAAAAGCGTCTGGACTTCTTTAAGTTGCTTGAAGATGTTTCACCTCTCATCCGAGAAGCTTCTTCAGTTCAAGCTCCTTTGACTACGATGACCTGGATGACTGAGAACCTTCACAGACGATGTGTTCAGAAGCAAGCAGATGTTGTTTTGACCTCGAGGTCTCTTTTAGTAACTTAGTGGAGAGAAGGTAACTCCAAAGAGTTTTACTCTTACATACGTATGAATTTGGAGAAAGAACTAATGTGAGAAAGTCAGATTTATTTTTGTGGAGATGGTCAGAGAGCGAGGAGGGCTTCCAAAAATGGTTGCTCGAGCTCCAGATGAGGTGAATGATGTAAGGTAGAAGTTCAGGATCAAAGCTCCCTGCGACAATGGAAACAAGAAAGCAAACAAATACACCCTGATCGATCGAGGTAAAGCATTTTATTTGAAACCCTTCTCAGAAGAACATATTTAAAAAGACTTACGGTATTGATATTTGTAACAATGTATCTTAAGCACTTTAGTCAACAGTTTCAGTGAACCACAAGACAAAAGATTTCCATGAACATAAACAGTATTAGTACAAACGTTATAGCAGGGAAGATGTGAAGTAACAGTAGACATTCGTACTTAATGAAAGGCAAACTTGCTTTTTTAAAATATATTCTCTTGTTACAATACTGGCTGTAAAATAATCTGAACACTTGCAAAAATAGGGGATGTGCCATTTGAATGTGCTGTGGATGAAACTGCATACTGCCTTAAGCAGCTTTCAGAAGCAGTAGATGTGGATCATTAAAGTATCATTAGTAGAGACTGAACATAATGAGCACGTCAGTTCTGTATTATAACAGAACAACAGAACATTTACTTAGTGTTAAACCATAACACAACGTGCCAACAAAGCAGCTTTAATGTGTGTGAAGTGAAAATATTATGAAACAGTAGCAGCCCAAAGGATTTCTTCCTCTAATGATCAAAAACAAAGCTAAAATAGCTAAAAAGATCACGCTATTTGTCATGTTTACCAATATTTCACAAATGCTAATTTGACTACTGTCAAACTGTATTTTGGGCTTTTGCAGATATTTTCTTTTATGGCAATTAAACAATTCAAGCTGAATTTAATAACCCTGCTGCTGTGATCAGTGTCTATAAGTGAATAATTCCTGCTGGCCATGCACAGTAGTCAGACGTTGTGCACACAGTCCTCGTCATCAGAACCAATCATGTTGCTCATGATGGTTGTGGAAGTGTTTGCCTGCTTTAATTGCTGGCCTATCACATAATCCTTCCAGAGGGAAGGAAAAACAACGAAGATTAACTTTCACACATAATCCCACCATTATCAATTATTTGTCAGTAATGAAATATAAAGGAAACCTATCATATTCACACATACAGAATTTACAAGTAACTCCACACATCACTTAATTAGTTTGATTGGTTGACCATTTCTAGAAATTCAAACTCCTACTCTTACCAACTCACGTCCTATAAAAGATCTCCATTTGAGGCGGGCGTCCACTTTACCTGCAAGACAAGATGTTTGCCACAGAGGTTTGACCTGAGTGGCCTAAACTAAACATTTTGTTTATGCGGTGCTCCACAGAGGTGTGTTTAGCACTCATTTTACAATGTTTGAGAACCACTATAGGGGAGTTAGGCAAGGCAAGGCAAGTTTATTTGTATAGCACAATTCAACAACAAGGTGATTCAAAGTGCTTTACAGAGACATTAGAAACAAGAACAAATAAAAAGCATGATTTAAAATTGATTAAAACAAGCAAATAAACTAACTAACTAATTAACAAACAAACAACAAACAACAGTATATAAAATCAAAACAGATAAAATCAGAACAGTAGATAAAATCAGTAGTTAAATGTAAGTTTTGAAATTTAAGCTTAAAGTGTGGATTTGGTGCTTTATTCAAATGCAGCTGAGAACAGGTGAGTCTTCAACCTGGATTTAAATAAACTGAGTGTTTCAGCTGATCTGAGGCTTTCTGGGAGTTTGTTCCAGATATAAGGAGCATAAAAGCTGAATGCAGCTTCTCCGTGTCTGGTTCTGACTCTGGGAACTGATAAAAGACCGGATCCAGATGACCTGAGGGATCTGGAAGGTTCATACTGGGTCAGGAGGTCATTGATGTATTTTGGTCCTAAACCATTCAGAGCTTTATAGGCCAGCATCAGAACTTTAAAGTCTATCCTTAGGGATGAACTGTGTTAGGGATGAACACAGTGATTCCTAACATTTGTGAAAGGCCAGTTTGAATTGAGAAGGCGGACTTTTGGATGAGTGAGAGATGGGGATGGATGGGTTGACATTTTGGAAGTTGCTGCTTGTGTAATGATTAGAAGGCAATAAACTGACAGCATCTGCTGTTAAATCAAGTCAAAGTGATGTCTCCCATTTTCCCCACCACATCTTAATGTGTGATACCCATAAAATCCCATTTCCTAAGCAGAGTTTCTCCAAAGTGAATCGAAACAGTAGAAAAGCATTAAGTCAACCATATCCAGGTGACTATTACATCTTTGGAAAAAATTCCACTGGACTACTACACCTATTTAGTGAACTTATACACCTTTGGAAAAACATCTTTGCATCTTTGAAAAAAACCCCACTAAAACATAGGTGTCAAACTCTGGCCCGTGGGCCACATTTGGCCCGCAGTGTAATTACATTTGGCCCGCGAAGCCATACCAAATTACTACTAGAGCTGGCCTACTGGTATTATACAGCTAATATCTATATATATATCGTTTAGTATTAAGCCTTGCTTGTTCCATATTCAGTTTTTCAGCAAAACTTGTTTGAGTCAATAAGAAAAGATTGATTCTTATATCTGGAGAAAGATTTTTTTTCAATAAATATTAATGTTAGCCTGCAACATTGTTCCAGTTTTGAATTTTGGCCCACTGTGTATTTGAGTTTGACACCCCTGCACTAAAACATCCAGTGCCTATATAAATAACTTCCTCCTAATGTTTCCGTGTCAGCAGGAATCACTGCACACCCCCACTGACCAGAGGGGCCTGCAGAGCGGTGGCTGTGCAACGACTGTCTCCAACTGCACTGGCACGTGTCCCCCTGTGTGCATTCAGTGTGCATGCGTGTATATCCCACTTCCAAACCGTGGCTCAGCAAAGGGGTTACAGCTGCATGCGCACATGCTTCTGCAAGTTTGTTCACATGAAAGTCGTGCAGGGTAGGCTCGACATTAAAAACCTGAGCATGAACCACAACACTCGACAGCCTTTCCGCCGCTCCAAAGGTCAGATTATATCCGACTATTAGTGGCTTGTATAATGGATCTCGTTAGGTCTTATTGCAGAACAAAGTTTTGAGCTCTCCAGAAATCTCTAAGTTTGGAAGTTTATTTTTTGCTAATATAAAATTGAACATTTAAAATGTTTTCGTATGTTCAAAGAGGTATTATTATGTGGAGCTAAGCAAAAAGGAACAAACTGGATATATGGAGTACCACAGAGTGGCATGTTTTTTTTCTTGTATCTGCAGTCAAATCACTACATTATGTTTGTGGGCAGCTGTGGGGCTGAATCAAAATAAAAGTAAATGGATGGATTCAATGGATGAATCTAAATTTGTACAATGTGTGCTGTGTGGTAAAATTACAATGGTGTACCACTGAGGTTTCCAGTGACACACTTCCAGTTCTTCCACATAGGCTTGTTTATATAGATAACGAACCAATGGCAACATTACATCCCTCGGCTAAGCACTTAAACACTGCCAGCTCCTGAACATAATGAAGCCCCAATGAATACATTGCTTAGAAGTCTGATGCACTTTTAAGGTCCACATATAAAAGCTGTGCTCTCTGGTGGACTTTGAAAAAAAATGACTTTAACAAACTGTGTAGCAGCAGGCTTAAGTGGTGTGTTTGTTCCCCTCATTTCGCTGCTGCAATGTCACATCCATGTTGACCGGGAGCAGCACAGGGGACAATATCTAGACTGTCACTGTCCAAAGGACATGATCCAAGAAGCAGTCAGTCTTACTCTACTTCTGGCTAATCTCCACCTGCTCATTGTCTGCCTCTTATTCAAAATTCAATTGAGCAAGCAAAGCTTCATTTTTACAGCACGTTTAATTCCAGATGGAAGTTCAACTTAAAACCAGTTTTTCTCCCAGGTCAAAGCATGCATTAGAAACACCTTCCGACCTTTCTATGTTTTACATGCAAATTTAAGACCGCTCTACACATCAGTGTGGTTTGCAAAGAAGCAGAGACAAGGCATTTCCAGGATTTTCAGGGCAAAGACAAACCGTGAAAGGAAAACACGAAAGATAAAGTGAGCCAGCCTATGGGTATGAGCACGAAAAGGCTGTGAACTTACAGCACATGTCCAGTTAAAATCTGAGAAACTGCTGTTCTTCTTCTACTTATAACCACATTATTTTGTGGAAAAAGTCAAAGAGCAGTCTCATCAGTGTCGAGGAGTGTGTGCAAAACATTTGCCCTCCAGTTTTATGTGATTTTTAAATAGCATCCAAAAGACCTCTAAAAGCAAACATACATCCACATGACGCTCACTAAACAAGTCTGTCCTGTGAGAAGAGAGGATGCCTGAGAGGTGCCAGAGGCAGCGTTTTTGCCAACCTCACGTTACTCAGATTTCACCAAATAAAGTCTCCTGAAGTGCACAGCTAGGATAAGACATCATATCTCTCTTTACTGCCCTTTGTTCTTGCTTGCTCTCTCTCCCAGCTGGGATCTCGAGGAATATAATACTCCACTTGTTAGCTACTCCCTGACTGTGGCAACATGAACACTCGTTCCACATTTAAAAACTGAACCGCGAGCTTTTTGCACTTCAGAGAGCTCCAGTGAGTCCTGACTTCCAAGAAGGGACATGTGGACCATTCTCCCCCTCCTGAGGTGAGGTGTGGGAGGAGCAGGCATGCAGTCTGGGAGGGCTGCACATATTGTTGCACGTGTATGCACATTCTGTCACCAATGGAGGTGTCATGGTGTTAAGCGTGCTCTGCTGGATGGTGCCTGGCTGTGGGATCTGAGGTTCAAATTCTCCTGTGCCAGGTCTAGCAGACCTTACAGCTTCACCAGCATCCCCCAACAGGCCATTCCTCCATTTCAGTGTTGCAGACTCCACTGAAGAAGCAAAAAGCACAAACAGGCAGCAATGTTTTGCCGAGGGGAAGCGGGTAAGGGAAGTCAAGGTAAATAACATTCCCTGTAGTCTCCAGTGAGCCAGAGACTGTTGAACTGCTTTTTCTGTGTCTCTAAAGAGGAAGAGGAAAAGCAGGGAACCATTCAAATTTTTAACTTTCAGGGCAGATATTTCGAATTCTTAATCTGAAGAACACAACAAGAAGCGTGACGGCTTAAGGCGACATTAGGTTCCGTGGATGCCGAAAACATGTTGAGCAACAGAGTGCCCGTCTCATCTGCTCACTGCACCCACGAGAAGCATGTTTGACACAAACCCAGAAGAAACTGCAGAAGTAAACCTGTGATGTGCGACTTGGATTTATTTGAAACCCCCCCCCCCAAACACCCAAGCTGCACACTTCCACAACCACTGAGCAACATGATTTCACTCTGCCGGGTAAGAAGTGCACTCATGGCAACAAAAGTGCAAACGTTTTTCTCATTTAGATTAGTAAAAGCCTTAAAATACTACATACCAGGACCTGGCAAAGGCTGCGCTTTGGAATGCTTTCAGTTGAAAATTACCAATAATTACCAGTCGCATTTTGTAATTTTCATCAATTTACTTCACAAAGCTTTTCTTATGAAAGAGCCTCTTTAGTACAAATAGCTGGCTGAAGCTGTCTACAAGGATTTATGGTTTCAGCAAACAATCCCCAGTCCCATGGAAGCGATGTAAAGCACAGGGTGAAAGCACACTGATTCTGCATACAACACAAAATAAAGCACGTCCATATGAAACTGCAAGACACCAAGAGGGGTCGTCAAATAAACTCATCTCAGTCTAACTTGCGTCTTATGTTAATTGTGAGAGCACCTGAAATACTTTTCTTAAACAAGATCTGATCTGATCCAGCACATTCACCAAAAATAAAAAAGCTAACATTTAAACTCATTTACTTACAATCTTTAATATTTGGAGAGCAAAGTAAATAAATTAGAGAACATTTTTTGTGTGGTTAAGACAGACTCACCAACAGACAAGGACGGGTCACTAATGTGTTTTCCAGTGTGAAATACATTCTTTTCAGTGCCTAATTTCCCTCATGAATCTTAGGAACTGGGCCATAGCAGAAGAAACTTTTGCTTATTTGAAACTATACACTGCACATGTTTTTAGAGCTTCTCAAATGCACAGAAAAACTCTTTGAAATACAGTTGCAATAATACAAGAGGCAGACCAGAATTTTACACAGGGCTGTAAATTAAAAACAGAGCCCTGCACCAATAAATCGATAAACCCTCTCCAGCTCAGTCAGAACTATTAGAAATATTATTTTAACACATTCTTGCTAGCAGCTGTCTGTATATCATGAACCACAGCATTGCCGTGCACACTTAGTGCTGGAGATTGACAAGCTCCCTCACTGTAATGTTTCCTCGGGGTCACTCAGGTAAGTATCAGCCTTCCCCGTCCAGACTGGTTAAGACCGTGGTCACACTGAACAATGAGGCTGCCTGTGTTGTGTTTCCATGTCTGAGATTAAGAACAAATGTAATGCTGGTGCAGTTATGTGGCCTTTGGTAATTAAGCTCTTTAAAAGTCCAAAAATACATTATGGAGTAGTGTTGCAACTCTTAACTGGTACATTAATAAGGGCAAACATAGAGACAGATTAAAAAGGGTGGCATTTCTTGAATTTGCACATACATACACCCATTTTCTCACACTAGAATGTCAAATATAGACACACACGCACACTGAGAGCAGAAAAAAAGAGGGCTTGTCCAGTTTTTGTCGCTGCTTTAACTACAAAAGGCATCCAGCTTAATGACTTTTGCAAATTGGACATAACGTGTTCAGAACACCCACTGCTGAGTCCAGCAAACCACTTATGGCTAGTGTGGAACCACATACACTGTAACAGCAAATCAAGCAAAAGCAAATATATATATATATATATATATATA